>NC_083314.1:4155396-4867887 GCF_963455315.2 Globicephala melas | reverse complement strand
GCCATTCTGACTGGTGTGAGATGATATCTCATTGTAGTTTTGATTTGCATTTCTCTAATGATTAATGATGTTGAGCATTCTTTCATGTGTTTGTTGGCAGACTGTATATCTTCTTTGGAGAAATGTCTATTTAGGTCTTCTGCCCATTTTTGGATTGGGTTGTTTGTTTTTTTGTTATTGAGCTGCATGAGCTGCTTGTAAATTTTGGAGATTAATCCTTTGTCGGTTGCTTCATTTGCAAATATTTTCTCCCATTCTGAGGGTTGTCTTTTGGTCTTGTTTATGGTTTCCTTTGCTGTGCAAAAGCTTTGAAGTTTCATTAGGTCCCATTTGTTTATTTCTGTTTTTATTTCCATTACTCTAGGAGGTGGGTCAGAAAGAATCTTGCTGTGATTTATGTCATAGAGTGTTCTGCCTATGTTTTCCTCTAAGAGTTTGATAGTTTCTGGCCTTACATTTAGGTCTTTTATCCATTTTGAGCTTATTTTTGTGTATGGTGTTAGGGAGTGATCTAATCTCATACTTTTACATGTACCTGTCCAGTTTTCCCAGCACCACTTATTGAAGAGGCTGTCCTTTCTCCACTGTACATTCCTGCCACCTTTATCAAAGATAAGGTGTCCATATGTGCATGGGTTTATCTCTGGGCTTTCTATCCTGTTCCATTGATCTATCTTTCTGTTTTTGTGCCAGTACCATACCGTCTTGATAACTGTAGCTTTGTAGTATAGTCTGAAGTCAGGGAGCCTGATTCCTCCAGTTCCTTTTTTTGTTCTCAAGATTGCTTTGGCTATTCGGGGTCTTTTGTGTTTCCATACAAATTGCGAATTTTTTTGTTCTAGTTCTGTGAAAAATGCCAGTGGTAGTTTGATAGGGATTGCATTGAATCTATAGATTGCTTTGGGTAGTAGAGTCATTTTCACAATGTTGATTCTTCCAATCCAAGAACATGGTATATGTCTCCATCTATTTGTATCATCTTTAATTTCTTTCATCAGTGTCTTATAATTTTCTGCATAGAGGTCTTTTGTCTCCTTAGGTAGGTTTATTCCTAGATATTTTATTCTTTTTGTTGCAATGGTAAATGGGAGTGTTTTCTTGATTTCACTTTCAGATTTTTCATCATTAGTATATAGGAATGCCAGAGATTTCTGTGCATTAATTCTGTATCCTGCCACTTTACCAAATTCATTGATTAGCTCTAGTAGTTTTCTGGTAGCATCTTTAGGATTCTCTATGTATAGGATCATGTCATCTGCAAACAGTGACAGCTTTACTTCTTCTTTTCCGATTTGGATTCCTTTTATTTCCTTCTCTTCTCTGATTGCTGTGGCTAAAACTTCCAAAACTATGTTGAATAAGAGTGGTGAGAGTGGGCACCCTTGTCTTGTTCCTGATCTTAGTGGAAATGCTTTCAGTTTTTCCCCATTGAGGATGATGTTTGCTGTGGGCTTGTCGTATATGGCCTTTATTATGTTGAGGAAAGTTCCCTCTATGCCTACTTTCTGCAGGGTTTTTATCATACATGGGTGTTGAATTTTGTCAAAAGCTTTCTCTGCATCTATTGAGATGATCATATGGTTTTTCTCCTTCAATTTGTTAATATGGTTTATCACATTGATAGATTTGCGTATATTGAAGAATCCTTGCATTCCTGGAATAAACCCCACTTGATCATGGTGTATGATCCTTTTAATGTGCTGTTGGATTCTGTTTGCTAGTATTTTGTTGAGGATTTTTGCATCTATGTTCATCAGTGATATTGGTCTGTAGTTTTCTTTCTTTGTGACATCCTTGCCTGGTTTTGGTATCAAGGTGATGGTGGCCTCGTAGAAGGAGTTTGGGAGTGTTCCTCCCTCTGCTATATTTTGGAAGAGTTTGAGAAGGATAGGTGTTAGCTCTTCTCTAAATGTTTGATAGAATTTGCCTGTGAAGCCATCTGGTCCTGGGCTTTTCTTTGTTGGAAGATTTTTAATCACTAGCCAGACTCATCAAGAAAAAAAGGGAGAAGACTCAAATCAATAGAATTAGAAATGAAAAAGGAGAGGTAACAACTGACACTGCAGAAATAAAAGAGATCATGAGAGATTACTACAAGCAACTCTATGCCAATAAAATGGACAATCTGGAAGAAATGGACAAATTCTTAGAAATGCACAACCTGCCAAGACTGAATCAGGAAGAAATAGAAAATATGAACAGACCAATCACAAGCACTGAAATTGGTAACCATAAGTTTGTTTCGGATGTCTGTCAGTCTATTTCTGTTTTGTAAATAAGTACACTTGTATATATATTTTTTTACATTCCACATATAAGTGATAGCATATGATATTTGCCTTTCTCTGTCTGGCATACTTCACTTAGTATGATAATCTCTAGGTCCATCCATGTTGCTGCAAATGTCATTATTTCATTCTTTTTTATGGCTGAGTAATATTCCATTGTGTGTGTGTGTGTGTGTGTGTGTGTGTGTGTGTGTATAAAATCTTCTTTATCCGTTCATCTGTTGATTGAGGCTTAGGTTGCTTCCATGTCTTGGCTATTGTATATACTGCTGGTATGAACATTGGGGTGCATGTATCTTTTCAAATTATGATTTTCTCTGGATATATGCCCAGGAGCGGGATTGCTGGATGGTATGGTGGTTCTACTTTTACTTTATTAAGGAACCTCCATAGTGTTCTGCGTAGTGGCTGCACCAATTTATATTCCCACCAACTGTGTAGGAGGGTTCCTTTTTCTCCACACCCTCTCAGCATTTATTGTTTGTAGACTTTTTGAGGTTGGCCGTTTTGACTGGTGTGAGGTGATACCTTGTTGTAGTTTTGATTTGTATTTCTCTGATAATTAGTGACGTTGAGCATCTTTTCATGTGGTTTTTGGCCATCTGTATGTCTTCTTTAGAGACATGTCTTTTTAGACCTTCTACTCAATGTTTGATTGTTTTTTTGTTTTGATATTGAGCTGCATGAGCTGTTTGTATATTTTGGAGATTAATCTTGTGTCAGTCACTTCGGTTGCAAATATTTTCTCCCATTCTCTGTGTTGTCTTTTCATTTTGTTTATGGTTTATTTTGCCATGCAAAAGCTTATAAGTTTGATTAGGACCCATTAGTTTATATTTCTTTTTCTTTCCATTACTCTCAGAGATGCAGTTTATGTCAGTTTATGTCAGAGAGTGTTCTGCATGTGTTTTCCTCTGGGAGTTGTAGAGTATCCGGCCTTATATTTAGGTCTTTAATCCATTTTGAGTTTATTTTTGTGTATGGTGTTAAAGAATGTTCTAATTTCATTCTTTTACATGTAGCTGTCCTGTTTTCCTAGCACCACTTAGAGACTGTCCTTGCTTCATTGCATATCTTGCTTCTTTTCTCATAGATTAATTGACCATAGGTGTGTGGGTATATTTCTGGGCTTTCTATGCTGTTCCACTGATTTATATTTCTATTTTTGTGCCAGTACCATGCTGTTTTGATTACTGTAGCTTTGTAGTATCGTCTAAAGTCAGGGAGCCTTATTCCTCTGTCTCTGTTTTTCTTTCTCAGTATTGCTTTTGCTATTCATTGTCTTTTGTGTTTCCATACAAATTTTTTTTGAAATTTTGTTCTAGTTCTGTGAAAAATGCCATTGGTAATTTGATAGGAATTGCATCATATCTGTAGATTGCCTGCATAGTATAGTCATTTTGATTATTCCAACCCAAGAACATGGTATATCTTTCCATCTGTTTGTGTCTTCTTCAATTTCTTTCATCAGCAAATTGTAGTTTTCAGAGTAAAGGTCTTTTCCCTCCTTAGGTAGGTGTATTTCTAGGTATTTTATTCTTTTTGATGTGATAGTAAATTTGATTGTTTCTTTAATTTCTCTTTCTGAACTTTTATTCTTAGTGTATAGAAATTCAAGATATTTCTGTGTATTTTGTATCCTGAAATTTTCCCATATTCTTTGATGAGGTCTAGTAATTTTCTGGTAGCATTGTTAGAATTTTCTATGTATAGTGTCATGTCATCTGCAAACAGTGACAGCTTTACTTCTTCTTTTCCTATTTGGATTCCTTTTATTTCTTTTTCTTCTCTGATTGCCCTGTCTAGGACTTCCAAAACTATGTTGAATAATAAAAGTGGCAAGAGTAGACATCCTTGTCTTTTTCCTGATCTTAGAGGAAATGGTTTCAGCTTTTCACCATTGAGTATGAAGTATGATGTTAGTTGTGGGCTTGTCATATATGACATTTATTATGTTAAGGTAGGTTCCCTCTATGCCCACTTTCTGGAGAGTTTTTATCATAAATCAGTGTTGAATTTTGTAAAAAAAAACTCTTTCTGCATCTATTGAGACGATAATGTTTTTATTTCTTCAGTTTGTTAATGTGGTGTATCACACTGATTGATTTGTGGTTATTGAAGAATCCTTGCATCCCTAGGATAAATCCCACTTGGTTATGGTATATGATCCTTTTTATGTATTGTTGGATTCAGTTTGCTAGTATTTTGTTGAGGATTTTTCCGTCTATGTTCATCAGTGATATTGGCCTGTAATTTTGTGTGTGTGTGCGTGTGTGTGTTATCTTTGTCTGGTTTTGGTACCAAGGTGACGGTGGCCTCATAATATAGGTTTGGAAGTGTTCCTTCCTCTGCAATTTTTTGAAATAGTTTCAGAAGGATAGGGTATTAACTCTTCTCTAAATGTTTGATAGAATTCACCTGTGAAGGTGTCTGATCCTGGACTTTTGTCTGTTGGGAATTTTAAAATCACAGATTCAATTTCAGTACTTACGATTGTTGTGTTCATATTTTCTATTTCTTCCTGGTTTGGTCCTGGGAGATTGTACCTTTCTAAGAATTTGTCCATTTCTTCTAGTTTATCCATTTTATTGACTTATAGTTTCCTGTCATAGTCTTTTATGGCCCTTTGGCATAAGAGACTACTTTGGCATAAATGCCTCTATGGCAGTTCTGTCATGTAAGTTGTAACTTCTTCTTTTTTGTTGCTATTTTTCTTGATTTGAGTCCTCTCTCTATTTTTCCTGAAGAGTCTGGCTAAAAGTTTATCAATTTTGTTTATCTTTTCAAAGGACCAGCTTTTAGTTTCATTGATATTTTCTATTGTTTTCTTCTCTGTTTCATTTATTTCTGGTCTGATCTTTATGATTTCTTTCCTTCTACTAACATTGGGTTTTGTTTGTTCTTTCTCTAGTTGCTTTAGGTGTAAGGTTAGGTTGTTTATATGAGATTTTTCTTGTTTCTTGATGTAAGACTGTATTGCTATAAACTTCCTTCTTAGAACTGCCTTTGCTTCATCCAATGGGTTTTGGATTGTCACGCTTTCATTTTCATTTGTCTCTAGTGTTTTTTTGATTTCCTCTATGCTTTCTTCAGCGATCCATTGGTTGTTTATTAGCATATTATTTAGCCTCCAGAGTTTGTGTGTTTTGTACTTTTTTCTTGTAACTAATTTCTCATTTCATAGTGTTGTGGTTAGAAAAGATGCTTGATATGACTTCAGTTTTCCTAAATTTACCGAGGCTGGCTTTATGGACCAAGATATGACCTATCCTGGAGAATGTTCCATATACACTTGAGAAGAAAGTGTATTCTGCTGCTTTTGGTTGGAATGTTCTATAAATATCAATTAAGTCCACCTGGTCTAATGTGTCATATAAGGCCTATGTTTCCTTATTGACTTTCTGTCTGGATGATCTGTCCATTGGTGTAAGTGGGATGTTAAATTCCCCCCACTCTTATTGTGTTACCGTCTATTTCCCCTTTTATGGCTATTAGCATTTGCCTTATATATTGAGGTGTTCCAATGTTGTGTGTGTGTGTGTGTGTGTGTATATATATATATATATATATATGGATGATTTCCTACTTTTACTGTATGTTTGCCTTTACCAGTGAGCTTTCCCATTTGTGATTTTGTTTCTAGCTGTGGCCTCCTTTTTTTCCCCCACCTAGAGAAGTTCCTTTAGTATTTGTTCTAAAGCTGGTTTGGTGGTGCTGAATTCTCTTAGCTTTTGCTTATCTGTAAAGCTTTTGATTTTTCTGTCAAATCTGAGTGAGAGCCTTGCTGGGTAGTGTATTCTTGGTTGTAGGTTTTTCCTGTTCCTCACTTTAAATATATCATGCCATTCCCTTCTGACCTGCAGAGTTTCTGATGAAAGATCAGCTGATATTTGGAGGGGATTCCCTTGTATGTTATTTGTTGTTTTGCCCTTGTTGCTTTTATTATTTTTTCTTTGTCTTTAATTTCTGTCAGTTTGCTTACTATGTGTCTCTATGTGTTTCTCCTTGAGTTTATCCTGTATGGGACTCTCTGTGCTTCCTGGACTTGAGTGTTTCCTTTCTCATGTTAGGGACTTTTTCAGGTATAATCTCTTCAAATATTTTCTCAGGCCCTTTCTCTTTCTCTTCTCCTTCTGGGACTCTTGTGACCCAAATGTTGTGTTTAATGTTGTCCCAGAGGTCTCTGAGACTGTCCTTATTTCTTTTCATTTGTTCTTTATTCTATTTTGTGTCAGTGATTTCCACCCCTCTGTCTTCCAGTTCATTCATTCTTCTACCTCAGTTATTTTGCTTTTGATTCCTTCTAGGGTATTTTCATTTCAATTATTGTATTGTTTATCTCGGTTTTTTGTTCTTTGAATCTCCTAGCTCTTTGTTAAACATTTCTTATATCTTCTCAGTCTGTGCCTGCATTAATTTTCCAAGATTTTGTATCATCTTTACTATTATTACTCTGAATTATTTTTTCAGGTAGATTGCCTATCTCCTCTTCATTTAGTTGTTCTTGTTGGGTTTTTATCTTGTTTCTTCATCTGCAGCATAATGTTCTGTCTTCTCATTTTGTCTACCTTTCTGTGTTTGTGGTCCCCGTTTCTCAGGCTGCAGGGTCATAGTTCCTCTTGCTTCTGGTATTTGCCCCCCTGGTTGGTGAGGTTGGTCCAATGGCTTGTGCAGGCTTCCTTGTGGGAGGGATGGTGCCTGCCCTCTGGTGGGTGGAGCTGGGTTTTTTCCCTCTGGTGGGCTGGACCATATCCAGGGGTGTGTTTAGAGGTGGTTGTGAGCTGAGTACAACTTTAGGCAGACTGTCAGCTGATGGCTGGGGCTGTGTTTCTATCCTGCTCGTTGTTTGGCCTGTGGCATTCCAGTACAGGAGCCTGCTCGCTGTTGGGTGTGGCCAGGTCATCTTGTCAAAATAGGGACCTTCAGGAGAGCTCACACCAATCAATATTCCCTGAGTACTGCGCCACCAGTGTTTCTTGCTCCCACAGTGAGCTACAGCCAACCCCTGCCTCCCAAGACCCTCCAAGACCTGTAGATAGGTCTAGCCCAGGTTCCTGTGGAGGTACTGCTTTGTGCTAGGTCCCAGTGCACCTAAGATCTTGTGTGCACCCTCCAGTAGTGGAGTCACTGTTTCCCCAAGTCCTGTGCAGGTCCTGCACTCAAGCCTCACTGGCCTTCAAAGCCAAATGCTCTGGGGGTTCTTCCTTCCAATGCCAGACCCTCAGATTATCTTGGATGGTTATTTTCTTGTGGCAGTGTCACTGTGTAGCCTGTGTGGGTTTAATATTTCTCGTTGCAAGGGCTGTTTTTGATGTCTTCCACCTCTTTTTTCATGGTATGCTGGCCATGATCCCCTTGATAGCTGGTGTGACTGATGTTGTGGTGACCAGAGCCTGCACTGGATATTGAGTGGGGCCTCCCCTTTGCTCCGTGGCTGTCACTGCCCAATCAGGGACAGGGTCTGCTCCCTAGTTGTTGGAGTAGAAGCCCCCACACCTGTTTCTGAGCTGTTTCTGATCTGCGGGGTGAGGTAGGTGGGATTGGAGCACTCCCACAGTGAGAGAAACCACTGAGTATTCCTCCTCTGGAGCTGTTCACCTGTGAGCATGCTCTGTTGTGTTGCCTTTCACCTGTTGTGTGGTATTCCTCCTCTGGAGGTGTTCACCTGTGAGCATGCTCTGTTGTGTTGCCTTTCACCTGTTGTGTGGTATTCCTCCTCTGGAGCTGTTCACCTGTGAGCATGCTCTGTTGTGTTACCTTTCACCTGTTGTGTGGGCTCACAATGTATGCTGTTGTTGGCCCTGCTCTTGGCTCCACCTTACCTGTGAGTATGCTGGCAGTTGGCCCTGTTGTCTCTCAGGTGTTGTTTTCACCAGGCCACCAGTGTAGATACACTGAATTAAGGTCCCAGGACTGCAGTAGTTGTGCTGCTGGACCCACTGTGGGAGCTATGGAGGCCACTGAGACTCTGGTCTGGCCCAACCCCCTTGTGTTCATGCCCAGAAACCCCATAGCTGGTAAAGCCAGACCCGTCTCAGCTGTGGGAGCACTTGTTGTCCATTCAGATGTTCCACAGGTGCTGAATTTAGAAAGACAGCAGCGAGGTGTAAATCCATGGTTTGTGCAGCTGTGAGGAAAGATTTCCGCTCTTCCTTAGTCACACAGCCCCTGTGGTTTCAGCCCCACCTCTTCATGTGGGCCACCCACTGGCATCTGCTCCTGAGCTGCCCTGGTGCATATGAGCCTGTTCAGGCAGGAAGGGGCTGGGGCAGCAATCAGGGTGCCCAAGCCTGCTCAGTTTGGAGGGGGCCAGAGAGGTGACGGGGGCATGCAAGCCCACTCAGGCGGGAGAGGGCTGGGGTGGCTGTTGGGGCACATGGGCCACCCAGGTGGGAGACCCTCCCAGTGCCCGCAGAGGCAGGGGCCATCACGTGGAAAAAGAGGGTGCAATGGTTGTCCTGCCCTTCGTGCACCCAGGGGAGGACTTCTGCAATATAATTATTCTCCAGTGTGTGGGTTGCTCACCCGAGGGTTATGGGATTTGATTATAGTGTGAGCGTGCCACTCCTACCATCTCATTGTGATTTCTTCTTTGTCTTTGGATATAGAATACATTTTTTGGTAGGTTCCAGTTTTTTTTATTGATGGTTGTTTGGCAATTATTTGTGATTTTGGTGTTTTTGTGAGAGGCGGTTAGCTCAAAGTCTTCTACTCTGCCATCTTGTCTCATGGTAAGATCTTCCAATCCAGTATTCTTTCAAGACTTAAAAGGCAACCCTAGAGGTCCATGTGTTTTCTTAATCCTTGTCAGGATCCCTAGAGAGCAAAAATTCCCTCTAGGCTTAAGGATTCTGGTCCTTGAGAAAAACACTAAGAAGAAAATGAAAGGTTTCTCTGAGGAAGTGAAGTCCCATTAACAACCAGGCAAAAGAGGTGGGAAATGCATTCCAATAGAGGGAGGCTTTATCCGTTAAATGGGGCCCCATATTTCATTCAATGAGTCTCCCTTGTCTCCCCATCCCACGGCATGGGGCAGCGGCAGGGTTGGGAGGCATCCACTGAGGAGACGGGTGCCTGGGACTCTCCAGCTCTGATCCAGACCAAGACTATAAATACCGTCATTTGCCAAGTGCCTAACTAGCCTACAGCATAGACCAATGCTCAATCCTTGATATGGACCATTCTCTAAGGAAACCAAGTAGCCAACTAGTGGCAGGTTGAGTAACTTCCGTCATGCAAGAGGAAGAAATTCCTTACTGTAATATACATTTATTTGGAATATAGATTTTCTTTCCTGGTGGCAGTACTTTTGCTGGCATATAACTGCCCATGGACTTGACAAAGTTCTGATTCACCATCATGGTCTTCTACACAACATTGCTTCTAACCAAGAAACTCATTTAACAGAAAAGAAGTATAGCAATAGATTAATTTTCAAGAAATGTCTTGATGTCAATTACATACCCAATCACCCAGCAATAGTTCAATTAATAGAAGATTCAGTTAATATGCTGATTATAAGAAATACTTGCAGGATTGGGACATTATCTCATAGGATATGCCTTAAACAAGCAACCAGTAAAAAATATAGTGGTCTGAAAGCAAACAGTGGAAGTTGGAGAAGCATGTCTCATTATTACATAAAATGGACTACTTTAATAATTTGGACTTCCTAAACCAGTCAAGGGCAACTATGGCTTTAGTTTCCAGCTTCATTTCACCCTCATTACCATTTTTCCAGGCCCCTTCTGAGTTCCAGAACCAGCTGGGCCCTCTGCTTCTGGTGGTCCATGAACCAGTTACACAGCATCCTTACCCCCAGGGAAAACTTAGCACCAGCTATGCTGTGCTGCCCGCAGAGGTCTGAGCACCCACCACGAGGTGGCACAATTCTGTTAGCTCCACCTCTCCTAATGGTGATCACTGCTTCCTGCAGTTACTAATGTCTGAGTTAGCTGAGTTGTAGGCTAGTAACTGCTTCCTGGAGATACTAATAACTGGTGACCTCAGCATCCTAACCCTTTTAGCCTTTCAACCCTTAGTAGTCAATTCCCTGTATTAAATCCTACTTGCTTGAAATTTCTACTCTACTTTCCGTCTCAAGTTTTTACTTCAGGGGGCTAACCCCTGGCTGGTACGCTACTTGAGGACAGGCATTAGCTCTGTTTAATCTTTAATTCTTGGCACTTAGCCCAGTACTTGACACATAACATTGCTGACACATAACATTGTCAAGTTATGTGAATAACTTGACACATAACATGCAAAAAGTGAGGCATCACAAGTTTTCAAAGCACTGTCAGATAGATGAGGGGATAAGGTTTTCAAGCATTTTGTCTGGTTTTACTAGAAATTAAGGAGAAGATTTCAATTCAACCTAAGGAGCAAATTTCTATTTCCATTAGCAGAATAAACTACCTAAAAATCACCAAATTGCCCATCACTGATATAATTGAAGCAGAAGTTAAGTGACCCTTTGTCAGGGATGCTGTAGAGGGCAATTCCTCAAATGTGTTGAAGATTAGAAAACATCATGTTTGGATTACATTCTAGACTAAGAGTCTATGATCCTTGTTTATGAAATATATCCTAATTCAACTCCAGTATGCTTTTTCTCCTGGTAATAATGCTGACACTCTTACAGCACAAGAATATGGTAATCATTTATATATTTGTATAGTGCTTTACCATTTGCAAAATGCCTTATATTCATTTTCTTTATATTTCACTAGTTTTTGTGAGGTAGAAAGAATAGTAATTATATGTTGCAGATGAAAAGACTGAGGTTCTGAAGGTACAACTCATCCATTGTTTGTTTACCTTAAAAAAAGGTCAAGATTGCAACTAGAGCTCTGTGTTTGGACTCTACTTTGTCCCTATGGATGGGTAGGTGTGTGTGTGTGTGTGTGTGCGTGTGTGTGTGTGTGTGAGAGAGAGAGAGAGAGAAGAGATTAGAGTCAGAGTGCACCAAGATAGAATTTGAAATTTCTGGATCCCTAGAGGCTTTGAACTTTGATTTGTAAAATTTTTAAATGTCACTTTCCAAACCATTATTCCTGTTTTCCAGTACAAAATACATTTTAAAATATAGCCATTTGCCCAGAATTCCAAGAACAGCTGAGTTTTGTTTAAAGAATGTTCTAGTAAAAATCAAATTTTATACGCCATACTTGTGGAGTATCCATTTTTGAAATATTGAGGTTAGGACTATTCCTGGTTTTTGACCTTTCTTCTGCCTTTGTCTTAATGGTTCTCTAGTTTAGTTTTACATCTGAGAGCTAAACGGTGTAACCTTTCTGATGATTCTATGTGTGCAAAAACAAAAGAATGACACCAAGCAAATATTTCTGCTAAAATATGAAGGCTGTGGAAGCATGCTTTGGTACCAGTATTTTTAGAACTCAGACTTTTCTGACTTCTCCAAACAGTGTAACATTTAAACACTGAATGCACACAAGCACTTAGTGTTCATTAAAATTAGTAACAGAAAACACAGAGCTTTGGAAGTCTGCTCAATGCTGAACTCAACACCAGGAGTTTAATATGCACTTGAACTAGGAAAAATTTCAGAGAATGTAGTTTTAGGCCCAAGAGACATCTTGTAGGTTAATAAATATTCCCTCTGTTTCAGGGATACCCTCCTAAATTTAAATGTTGAACTACTTAAAATTATATTTGTGGTTTTACCTTTGCATCAGACAAATATAAGCATACACCTCTATTCTATAACTTTTTTCTTTAACATGTATTAAAATTAATAAGCACTGATTTCAGGAAATAAACCAGTAGGCCCAAATCTATTTTCCACTTGCTGACCTAGTATTTGAAACTGCTTCTCCTCACTGTTCACAGTGACTTTAATGTATGAGGTATTGTTTGCCCCCTTGGGGCCTCTCTGTGCTACTCTTAGTAGTAGGATGATAGGTTACTACTAAGAGAGAAATGGGTCTCAGGGATTTTAAGTCAGTGACTGGACCAAATCCATGAAATTATTAAATGGTGGAGCAAGAATTAAAACCAAATGCTTCTGAAGTCTCCAATAACTTTTGAGTTATTCTGCCGTACTCAGGGAGTTCTTCCATCTGTTTTCTTATATTACCAGCAAGTATTCATTGCCTCTTCCCATTGAAAAGTAACTGATTTTGGCAGTTTGCACTGGGTAACACATGAGTTATCGTTCTTTCTAATTCTTTCCATTTTGGAATTACCTTTGGGCTATTTTTGTTTCAACTCACAAATATTTATTGAGTGCCTACTCTTTTTGACACTAAGGGTACCCTAGTGGATAAAATAGATCAAAGAGAGGGAGAGAGGCCAAGCTGGTGGAGCAGGAAGCCCCTGAGCTCACCTCCTCCCACGGACACACCAAAACTACAACTATTTACAGAGCAACTATCAATGAGAGTCACACGAGGACTAGCAGAAAAGACCTACAACTAAAGATATTAAGATGAAACCACAAGGAGATGGGTAGGAGGGGCGGAGATGTAGTACAGTCAAGACCCACACCCCTGGGTCGGTGACCCACAAATGAGAGGCTAATCACAATTGCAGAGGTTCCTCCAAGGAGCGAGGGGTATGAGCCCCACATTGGGCTCTCCAGCCAGGGGGTCCTGCACTAGGAAGACAAGCCCCCAGAACACTTGGGGCCAGCAGGGCTTGCTTTTGGGAGACCCAGGGGGCTGTGGGAAATAAAGAGACTCCAATCTTAAAGGTGCACAAAAATCTCACACACTCTGAGACCCAGGGTAGAGGCAGTAATTTGAAGGGAGCTTGGGTCAGACCCATTTGTTGACCTTAGAGACCCTCTCAGAGAGGCAGGAGGCAACTGGGAATCACCGGTGGAAGACAGATATTGGTGGCAGCCACTATGGGGAGTTTTTTCTACCATGAGGACACTGGGGCTGGCAAGTGCTATTTTGGAATCCTGCCTCTAGCTTATTAGCACCAGGACAAGGCCCTGCTAATAAGCTAGTCAGATCAGTCCTAGGATGCCCCAGGCCAAGCAGCTAGCCATGCAGGTACACAGCCCCACCCACCAGCAGACTGGCTGCCATGGAGCTCCCCAATCCCTCAGTTGCCCTGGGACCTAGCCCTGTCCACCAGAGGCCCAGGGCCTGGCCTCAACTACCAGTGGATGGGCACTAGCCCTGGGAACCCTGGGGCCCCACAGCCAGCTGTTGGGACCTGGCCTCAGCACCAGCAGGCCGACACCAGTTCTGGAACACCCAGCCCTGCAGCCAGCCACGCTGGGACCAGGCTCTGTCCACAAGTGGGATAGCAACAGCCTCAGGACCCCCAGGCTCTGTAGCCAGCCAACTCATGACCCAGTCCCACCCACCAATTGGCTGGCAACAGGACTGAGCCTCCCTGGACATGTAGTCAGCCATGGAAGTACCCAGCCCCACCCACGAGTAGCCAACAGCCTTTGTGCTAGGTGGGGCCTGGCAACCATCCACACCTACCAGTGTTCCCACAGTTCATCCTCCTACCACATAAAGGCCCACACAGCCTGCATATAGAGCACCCCTAGAACATATAGCTCTAGTGACCAGAGGGGAGTGCACTTCTTGATCCCATGGACATCTCTTACATAAGTTCACACCTCCAAGATTGGGAAACATCACTGCCCTACAAAATACATACAAATAAAAACAGAGAATTAGGCAAAATGAGGTGACAGAGGAATACATTCCAAATGAAGGAACAGATAAAACCCCAGAAGAACTAAGTGAGGTGGAGATAAGCAATTTACCTGATAAAGTGTTCAAGGTATTGATCATATAGATGCTTCAGGAGAAGAATGGATGAAAGAATGAAAAATTAGAAGTTTCTAACAAAGAGTTAGGAAACATAAAGAAGAAACATCAGAGCTGAAGAATACAATAAAAATACACGAGAAGGAATTAGTGGTAGATTAGATGATACTGATGAACAAATTTGTGAACTGGAAGACAGAGGAGTGGAAATCACCCAAGCTGAAAAGAAAAAAAGAAGTTTTAATGGTGGGAACAGTTTAAGAGACCTCTGGGACAACATCAAGTACACTAACATTTGCCTTCAGGTTCCAGAAGAAGAAGGGAGAGAGAGACAGGGGCAAAGAACATATTTGAACCCATAGTAAGCTGAAAACTTTCCTAACCTGGAAAAGAAAACAGACATCTCTCCAGGAAGCACAGAGAGTCCCAAACAAGGTAAATTTTATCTACACCAAGGTACATTGTAATTCAAATGGCAATAATTAAAGATAAAGACAATATTAAAAGCAGCAAGGAAAAAGCAATTAGTTATGTACAAGGGAACTCCCATAAGACTATCGGCTGACTTTACAGCGGAAATTCTTCAGGCCAGAAAGAAATGGTACTATATATTTAAAATTATGAAAGGAAAATACCTACAACTAAGAATACTCAACCCAGCAAGGTATAATTCAGACTTGAAGGAGAGATCAAATGTTTTACAGACAAGCAAAAGCTAAAAGAGTTTAGCAACACAAAACTAGCTTTACAAGAAATGTAGAAGGGACTTCTGTAAGCAGAAAAGGTCACAACTAGAAAATTGAAATTTAGGAAAGGAAAAATCTCATTGGTAAGGGCAAATATACAGGAGAGGTAGTAGATCAACCATTTATAAAGCTAGCAGGAAGCTTAAAAGACAAAAATAGTAAAACCATCTATATCCACAATAAGTAGTTAATGGATACACAAAATAAAAATGTATGAAGTATGATATCAAAATATTAAACATGGTGTGGGGTAGTAAAAATGCAGAGTTTTTCAAATGTGTTCAAATTTAAGGGATCAGCAACTTAAAACAATCACATATATATGTAGATTGCTATATATAAACCTCATGGTAACCACAAACCAAAAATGTATAATAGATACCCACACACGAAAGAGAATGGAATACAAAAATAACAGTAAAAATAGTCATCAAATCACAAGGGAAGAGAGCAAACAAAGAAAAAAGGAACAAAAAAGATTACAAAAACAACCAAAGGCAATTAACAGAATAGCAATACATAGATATCGATCAGTAATACTTCAAATGTAAATGGACTAAATGCTACAATCAAAAGACAGAGTGGCTGAATGGATACAAAACTAAGACCCATATATATGCTGCCTACAAGAGACTCATTTCAGATCTAAAGACACACACAGGCTAAAGGTGAGGGAATGGGGAAAACTATACCTTGCAAATGGAAATGAAAAGAAAGCCAAGGTAGCAATACTTATATCAGACAAAATAGACTTTAAATCAAATATTGTAATGAGACAAAGAGGAACATTACATAATAATAAAAGATCAATCCAACAAGAAGGTATAACAATTGTAAATATGTATGAATCCAACATAGAAGCACCTAAATACGTAAAACAAATATTAACAAACATAAAGGGAGAAACTGAACATAACACAATAATAACAGGAAACTTTAAAACTGGACTTACATCAATGCACAGATCATCCAGACAGAAAATAAGAAAACACTTGTGTGAAAAGACACATTAGACCAGATGTGCTTAAGAGATACATATGACATTCCAACAAAAAAGAAATATATAATACACATTATTTTCAAGTACACAGGGAACATTCTCCAGAATAGATCACATGCTAGGCCATAAAACAAGCCTCAGTAAATTTAGGAAAATTGAAATCATAGGAAGCATCTTTTCCAGCCACATTGCTATGAGACTAGAGATCAACCACAGAAAAAATACTGCAAAAATCACAAACAGATGGAAGCTAAATAGTATGCTACTAAACAACCAATGGTTCACTGAAGAATTCAAAGAAGAAATTTAAAAATACCTGTAGACAAATGAAAAGGAAAACACAGTTCAAAATCTGTAGGATGCAGCGAAAGTGGTTCTAAGAGGGAAGTTTATAGTGATACAAGCCTACTTTAGGAAACAAGAAAAATCTCAAACAATCTAACCTTAGATATAAAGGAACTAGAAAAAGAAGAATAAATAAAACACAAAGTTAGTAGAAGGAAAGAAATAGTAAAAATTAGGTGGAAATAAATGAAATAGAGAGTAAAAACAACAGAAAAGATCAATGAAACTAAGAGCTGGTTCATTGAAAAGGCAAAAAAAAAAAAAAAAAAAAGATAAATCTTTAGCTAAACTCTTCAAGAAATAGAAGACCCAAAAAAATAATTTCAGAAATGAAAAAGGGGAAGTTACAATGAACACCACAGATATAAACCCATACTTACATGGTCAATTAATCTATGACAAAGGAGGCAAGAATATACAATGGGGAGAAGACAGCCTCTTCAATAAATGGTGTTGGGACAGATACATACAAAGAATAAAACTGGACTGCTAAACAAAGATGAACTAAACAAGATTTGTGTTTTCAAGGGAATGAGCCACAAGAGGGTAGAATGGGCATTTCAATGTAGAAATAAAATTAATTTATGTTCATGAAAAGTAGTTGTTTACTTTTTTCCGTTTGATTCCTAGCAGAACAACTAGGAGCAGTAGACACAAATGTTTGTTTCAGCTGTTTGAAAGACTGGGTTGAAGAAAGAGAGTAAATAAGTGAAGAGTCACAAAACAATGGGGCAATTGTGGCAATAGAGGTTGTGTCAGGAGGCTATGGGACCTTTACTAATAAGGCAGGAGATAAAGTTATAATACCTAGAGTTGTAGCTTCATTTTGCTCAGCACATCCAGCAAAACTACTTGCTTATGGATAAAGTCTTCTTGAGTTATATCTTGTGTAAATAATGACAATTTTGCTGTTCAGTCTTTAAATATGTTTACCATATAGTCAATTTCAAGTTGCTTTAATTTTTCTCGTTCGCAAGGAGCAAAATTTCTTCATATAATTTACTTTTCTAAGTTATCATCAGTGGGAGTTGTTTTCTGTTATGGTCCGTTGTGCCTTGAATTTCAAAGTGCATTTACAGAATGACTTTGCTTTGCTTTACTGTGTAGGGCTCCCAGAGTTGCCACTCTGTGTGAACAATATGTTATCATAACTTTTTTTAGAATTGATGAGGATGATTATAATTTTTATGACTTTCTGTTCGAAATATTTTTGGATCTTTAATGTTTTGTTTTTCCTGATTAATTTCTTTTTTTAAATTGAAGTATAGTTGATTTATAATGTTGTGCTAATTTCTGCTATACAGCAAAATGACTCAGTTATATACACACATATATATATATTCTTTTTTAATGTTCTTTTCCATTATGGTTTATCCCAGGAGATTGGATTTAGTTCCCTGTGCTATACAGTAGGGGCTTGTTGTTTATCCATTCTAAATGTAATAGTTTGCGTTTACTAACCCCAAACTCCCCATCAATCCCTCTCCCTCCCCTCTTCCCCATGGGCAACCACAAGTCTGTTCTCTATGTCTATGAGTCTGTTTCTGTTTTTTAGATAGGTTTATTTGTGCCATTTTTAGATTCTGCATATAAGTGATATCATATGGTATTTGTCTTTTCCTTTCTGACTTCATTTAGTATGATAGTCTCTAGTTGCATCCATGTTGCTGTAATTGGCATTATTTATTCTTTGTTATGCTGAGTAGTATTCCATTATATATATATATATGTATGTATGTATATATTACATTATATGTGTGTGCGTGTGTGTGTGTGTGTGTGCACGTGCCACATCTTCTTTATCCATTCATCTGTCGATGGACATTTAGGTTGTTTCCATGTCTTCACTGCTGTGAATAGTGCTGCTATGAACAGTAGGGTGCATGTGTCTTTTTGAATTATAGTTTTGTCCAGGTATATACCCAGGAGTGGGGATGCTGGATCATACAATAGTTCTATTTTTCATTTTATAAAGAACCTCTATACTGTTTTTCACAGTGGCTGCACCAACTTACATTCCCACAAACAGTGTAGGAGGGTTCCCTTTTCTCCACACTCTCTCCAGCATTTGTTATTTGTAGACTTTTTAATGACGGCCATTCTGACCAGTGTGAAGTGTTAACTCATTGTAGTTTTGATTTGCATTTCTCTAATAATTAGTGATGTTGAGCATCTTTTCATGTGCCTGTTGACTATCTGTATCTTTGGAGAAATGTCTATAAGGTCTTCCACTCAGTTTTTGATTGGTTGTTTGGTTTTTAGTGGTTGAGTTTTATGAGCTGTTTGTATATTTTTTATATTAAGTTCTTATAGGTCACATCATTTGCGAATATTTTGTCCCATTCCATAGGTTGTCTTTTCATCTTTTTATGGTTTCCTTTGCTGTGCAAGTGCTTGTAAGTTTGATTAGGTCCCAGTTGTTTATTTTTGCTTTTATTTCTATTGCCATGGGAGACTGACCTAAGAAAACATTAGTACGATTTATGTCAGAGAATGTTTTCCTATGCTTGCTTCTAGGAGTTTTATGGTGTCAGGTCTTATGTTTAAGTGTTTAAGCCATTTTGAATTTATTTTTGTGCATGGTGTGAGGGTGTGCTCTAATTTCATTGATTTACATGCATCTGTCCAACTTTCCCAGCACTACTTGCTGAAGAGACTGTCTTTTCCCCATTTTATATTCTTGTCTCCTTTGTCAAAGATTAATTGACCTTAGGTGTGTGGGTTGATTTCTGGGCTCTCTATTCTGTTCCATTGAGCCATATATCTGCTTTTGTATCAATATCACATTGTTTTGATTACTATGGCTTTGTAGTATTGTCTGAAGTCTGGGAGAGTTATGCCTCCTGCTTCATTTTTTCCCCTCAGGATTGCTTTGGCAATTCTGGGTCTTTTACAGTTCCATATAAATTTTTGGATTATTCTAACTCTGTGTAAAATGTCATGGGTAATTTGATAGGGATCACATTAAATCTGTAGATTGCTTTGGGTACTATTGCCGTTTTAACAATATTAATCCAAGAGCATGGGATATCTTTCCATTTCTTTGAACCCTCTTTAATTTCCTTTATTAATGTTTTATAGTTCTCAGCATATAAGTCTTTCACCTCCTTGGTCAGGTTTAATCCTAGGTATTTTTTTTGATGCAATTTTAAAAGGTATTTATTTTTTACATTCCCTTTCTGATATTTCAGTGATAGTGTAAAGAAATGCAACCAGTTGCTTAATGCTAATCTTGTATCCTGCTGCTTTGCTGAATGCATTTATTAGATCTGGTAGTTTTTGTGTGGAATCCTTAAGGTTTTTTTTTTATATATAGTATCATGTCATCTGCATACAGTGACAGTTTTACCTCTTCACTTCCAATTTGGATACATTTTATTTCTTTTTCTTGTCTGAGTGCTGTGGTTAGGACTTTCAATACTGTGTTGAATAGAAGTGGTGAGAATGGGCATCCTTGTCCTGAGTGTTTTCACCATTGAGTATTATATTGGCTGTGGGTTTGTCATAAATGGCTGTTATTATTTTGAGATATGTTCCCTCTATACCTACTTTGATAAGAGTTTTTTTTTTATCATGAATGGATGTTAAATTTGTCCCATGTTTTTTCTGCATGTATTGAGATGATCATGTGGTTTGTGGCTTTTGTTTATGTGGTGTCTTACATTGATTGATTTGCATATGTTGAAACAACCTTGTGAACTTGGGATGAATCCCACTTGGTCGTGGTGTATGATCTTTTTTATGTGTTGTTGAATTCGGTTTGCTAATATTTTGTTGAGAATTTTTGCATCTATATTCATCAGAGAGATTGGCCTGTAATTTTCTTTTTTGGTGGTATCTGTCTGGTTTTTGTATCAAGGTGATGGTGGCTTCATAGAATGTATTTGTGAGTGTTCCCTCCTCTTCAATCTTTTCGAAGAGTTTGAGAAGGATTGGTATAAGTTCTTCTTTGTATGTTTGGTAGAATTCTCCTGTGAAGCTATCTGGTCCTAGACTTTTGTTTGTTGGAAGGTTTTTTTGTTTGTTTGTTTGTTTTAATTACAGATTCTATTTCACATCTGGTGTTCAAATTATCTATTTCTTCTTGATTTAGTTTTGGTGGGCTATATGTTTCTAGAAAGTTGTCCATTTCTTCTAGGCTGTCAAATTTGTTGACATATAATTGTTCATAGTATTCTCATTCTTTTTGTATTTCTGTGGTATCGATTGAGATTTCTCCTTTTTCATTTCTTATTTTGTTTATTTGATGATCCTGGCCAGCAGTTTGTCAATTTTGTTTACCCTTTCAACGAACCAGCTCTTCGTTTTATTGATTTTATTTTCTATTTTATTTATTTCCTCCCTGATCTTTATTATTTCCTTCCTTCTGCCATCTTTAGGTTTTGTTTGTTCTTCTTTTTCTAATTCTTTTAGGTGGTACGTTAGGTTGTTTATTTGAGATTTTTCTTTTCTTTCTTTTTTTTTTTTTTTGAGAAAGGCCTGTATCCCTATGAACTTCCCTTTAAGAACTGCTTTTTCTGCATCCCATAGATTTTGTAGGGTTGTGTTTTCACTGTGGTTTGTCTTAAGGTATTTTTTAATTTCCGTTTTGATTTCCTCGTTGACCCATTGGTTTTTTTAGTAGCATGTTGTTTAGTCTTCATGTAAACGTTTTTTTCTCATTTCTTTTCCTGTGGTTGATTCCTAGTTTAATGCTGTTGTGGTCAGAGAAGATGCTTGAAAATATTTCTATACTCTTAAATTTGTTGAGGTTAGTTTTGTGCCCTAGTATGTGGTCAATCCTAGAGAATTTTCCATGTGCACTTGAAAAGAAGGTGTATTCTGTTGTGTTTTTCTTTGGGGGGGGCAGAGGATGTAATGTCCTGAAAATATCAATTAAGTCTAACTGTTCTATTGTATCATTTAGGATCTCTGTTGCCTTATTGATTTTCTCTCTAGAAGACCTGTCCATTGATGTGTAGTGTTTAAAGTCTCCTACTCAAACAAACAAACAAAAAACACATAAAAAAACAAAAAACAAACCAAAAAAACAAAAATAAAGTCTCCTACTATTATTGTATTCCCATCAATTTCTCCCTTTATGTCTGTTAGTATTTGTTTTATGTATTTGGGTGCTCCTATATGAGGTGCATATATGATGACAAATGTAAAATTCTCTTCTTGTGTTGATCCTTTTACCATTATATAGTGTCCTTTATTTTTCTTTATGGCCTTGTTTTAAAGTCTTTTTTTGTCTGATATGGATGTTGTAATTCCCACTTTTTTGTCAATTCCTTTTGCATGAAATATCTTTTTCCATACCCTTACTTTCAATCTATGTGTGTCCTTTGCCCTAAGGTGGGTCTCTTGCAGGCAGCACATTGGAGGCTCTTGTTTTTTTTTATCCAGTCTGCCACTCTATGTCTTTTCATTGGAACATTCAGTCCATTGACATTTAAGGTAATTATTGATACATAAATATTTATTACCATTTTAAACTTCATTTTCCAGTTGATTCTATGTTTCTTCTTTGTTCCTTTCTTTCTCTTTTTCTTTTTGTGGTTTGATGATTTCCTGTTATACTTTTTTCCTCTTCTTTTTGGTTTTTGTGAATCTATTTTATGTTTCTGATTTGTGGTTGCCCTGCTTTTCAAGTATGTTAACCCCTTCCTATATCTGCTTTCTTTAGACTGATAGTCATATAGGCTCAAACACATTCTAAAAAAAAAGAATCTACATTTACTTACTCTCCTTCCCCACATTTTATGATATTGATGTCCTGTTTTACATCTTCGATTTTATCCTTTTCCTATTCCTTGTGTTTATCATTGCTTTCACAGATAGTTTTTTTTTTTTCTTTTTGATCTGTATACTGGCTAATTTAAGTGATTTACTTCCCAGTTGTGATTTCATCCTTCCTATATCTTCTTGCTTCTTTTCTATTTAGAGAAGACCTTGCAATATTTCTTTTAAAATAGGTTTAGTATTGCTGTATTCTTTTAGTTTTTGCTTGTCTGAGAAGTTCTTTATTTCTCCTCCTATTCTAAATGATAATCTTGCTAGGTAGAGTATTCTAGGTTGCAGACTTTTCTTTTTCAAGACTTTGAATATATTTTGCCATTCCCTTCTGGCCTGCAGTGTTTCTGTAGAGAAATCAGCTGATAGCCTTATGGGGGTTCCTTGTAAAGAACTCTGTTTTTCTCTTGCTGCCTTTAGAATCCTCTCTTTATCTTTAATTTTGCCATTTTAATTATAGTATGTCTTGGTGTAGGCCTGTTTGGGTTCATCTTTTTTGGGACCCTCTGTGCTTCCTGTATCTGATATCTGTTTCCTTCTTTATGTTTGGGAAATTTTCAGCCATAATTTCTTCAAATACATTTTCAATCCCCTTTTCTCTTTCTTCTCCTTCTGGAATCCCTATCATGCATAGATTGGCACACTTTATATTATCCCATAGTCTCTTATATTGCTTTCATTTCTTTTTCATTTGGTTTTCTGTCTGCAGTTTTGATTGGGCAATTTCCAATATCCTATCTTCCAGATCACGTATTCTTCTGCATTATTCACTCTGCTATTCATTGCCTTTAGCTTAGCTTTCATCTCAGCAAATGAACTTTCTAATATTTCTTGGCTCCTCCTTATACTTTCTAGTTCCTTTTTACAGTAATCTGCATTTCTGTCAATAACATTTCTTAATTCCTTCAGCATCTTCATTACCTCCTTTTTGAACTTGATGTCTATTACACTGAAGAGGTCTGTTTCATTGTTCATGCAGGGGAATTCTCTTGGTCTTTGAACTGGGAGTGGTTCCTTTGCTTCTCCAATTTGCTTATATTTCTCTTACTCTGTGAGTTTAGGAGAAACAATTATCTACTATAGTCTTGGAAGGCTCTTTATATGCAGGAGCATCCCTGCATAGCTTGTGTGGGTTTAATTTTTTTTTTTTTTTTTGGCATGAGGGTTGTTTTTGGTTTGGATGCTTGCTGTTTCTTTCCTCAGTGTGTGCTGGCCATTATCCCCTTGATAAGGGGTGTGCAGGTGCATGGCCCATGCATGCTGCCAGGAGAGTTGGGGCAGTGGTTGGTGCCTGGTAGCAGGACCCCTGGCAGCAGTAGCAGTCCTTGCCTGCCACTGAAATCGGAGATGGCAGTGATGGCTCACATCTGCTCCCGAAGCTCGTGTAGGCGGTGCCCTGCCACCTGAGAGCATGTGTGCAGAGAAGGAAGCTCCTATGGCTCTCCTGTCCCTCTCTTCACGTGCCCCCCAGCAATGGCGCCTTGCCTTTCTGGTGGGCCCAGGCTTCTTCCCATACTCCCTCGGTTGTGGCACAGCACACCCTAGCCCCCTTAGGCTGTCTCCATGCAGCCAACCCCAGTCCTTTCCCCAGTTATGACCTTCGAAGCTTGAGCCTCAGCACCCAGCCCCCACCCACCTCAGCAGATGAGTGTCTCAGGCTGTGGAGTGCCAGGAAGTGGCACCAATAATCTGTGCAGGTCTCTCTCCACTTTGCCCTCCACAAAGAGGTTGCTGCACTCTCCTCCAAGGCTCCAAAGCTCCCCCTCTGTCCTGGCTGGTCTCCCTGCTGGTGAGGGTACTTCCCGCTGTGCCAAAACCTTTCCTCTTTCACAGCTCTCTCCCAAGGGGACAGGTCCCGTTTTGATTCCTTTCTCTCTCTTTTTCTTTTTTCTTTTGTCCTACCCAGTTATGTGGAGATTTTATTGCCTTTTTGGAAGTCTGAGGTCTTCTGCCAGCATTCAGTAAATGTTCTGTGAGAATCGTTCCACATGTAGATGTATTTTGATGTATTTATGGGAGAAGGTGATCTACATGTCCTACTCCTCTGCCATCTCGATCCAATCGCCTGTGATAACTTCTTAGTTTGAGGGTTCTGTGCTGTGTGCATTGTACACAGAATTTAGGTACATGGTACTATACCATAAAACCACATGAAGCCAAAGCTGAAATTTGATTCCTCACACAAACTTTTTTGGTTGCTTCTGGTTTATTTTTTTATCCAGATCCCAGACAGACAAAGGAGTCTTTTGTCATGTCTCTGGGTCAAAGAGTAGAACTTTTCTATTCCCAACTTAATAGACTAGACATTCCTTAAAGTGTCCTGATACAGGAATCTTAATTTTCCATCCACACCTCTTGGAAACCAAATGCTTCATCTGTTGAACCTGTGAGAGTATTATTAGCCAGATTTTAGTTCATATGAACTATACCCATATCTACCACTTAGTACTTTATTAACTCTAATTCACTGATTTGGCTTTAAGTTGCTTCAAAAAAAAAAAAAAAAAACTCAAGATACTCCTTTTTGAGATCTCAGTAAATGCTTTCAATATCCTTGGTAAGTTTTATTTAACACTCTCATGTGAACTGCTGAAGAATGCTGGCCATCTGCCCTGATGTTGAAAGTCACTAGACTCATCCATTCTAAAACACAAAAATAAAAACAAACAAAACTACATGATTTATTGGTGACTTTAGGAATATAGTTTCTATGGAGTGGAAGAAAGGAAGTTCAGTAAGCAGAACTATTGAAAATTACATCAGTCTTCCTAGAAAGTTGCCTATAAATGGAATGTTTATAAAAAGACTTTTTCAATGGTTAACTATGAGGATACACTTATATGGGAAAATTTAAGAATGCAACCGTCTTTTTAAACTGCATATTGAAAGATGTCTTCTCCCGCCCACAAAAGACTAATTGTCATGGTAATTGCCTGCCACTATAAGCAACAAGAAGTTTGGACAGAATATATGAAACATTGGTTTCAGATGTAAGATAACTGAAAAGGACTTTGATCCACATAGAAGAAAAACAAGGTAAGCCCTATGATTGCCCAGGCTTCCTGCATGAAGGCAGTTCTCAGGCTGCAGCAGTACAAGGGGGACCCAAAAAAGCCCAGTGTTCTCACTCAGTTGAAGAGACAGAGATTGAATTTGAGGAAGCCATGGCAGTTAGAATTTGTGGAGCAGAGAACTACAGAGAGGAGATGTAGAGAAATCTGCAGCGAGGTCTCAATGGGTCTGGCTTATATCTGCACATGTATGTGAGGAAATTACCCAAAGCCAGGAAAGATTTACAAGGAAAGAGTAAACAGAGCAATTCCCAGATATCACACTGGGTTGGGAATATTTTATGTCCTCATCAGAGTGGAAAGACACAACCTAACACATGGGGTCACTGAGAAGAGTCCTCAAATAGGTATTGACTCAGTAAAAAGACCTAAACTAGCTCCACAGAAAATGCTGTTCTGGACTCACAATAATTCAGCTTAAAAGAAAACTTTTAAAAGATCTACCTAATTTGAAAGGAATTTAACTGCATTCCAGAATAAAATTCCAATACCATTTAAAAGAATATAATTAAATCTAGCATCCAAAAATATTTGACAGCCAATCAAAACTTATTAGGCATGCAAAGAAGCATGAAAATATGCCTGATAACCAAATTTTTTAAAAAAAATCAATAGAAATAGGCCAGGAAATGATAGATGATACAATTTGCAGAGAAGGACTGTAAAACAGCTACTACAAATCTTTAAACATAATATAATGAGAAAATAAATTGAAGATAATTTTAAAATACTCAAACTGAAATTCTGTAGAAGAAATATACAATATCTGATATTAAATATATATTCTGGATATGATTAATCAATGATCACGAGAAAGTTTTAAATAGCCAGAGATAAAGGTACTATATACAATGGAGATTGAATCAGTAATCAAAAACCTCCCAACAAAGAGAAATCCAGGACAAGATGGCTTCACTGGTTAATTCTATCAAAATTTAAAGAAGAATAATGCCAATCCTTCTCAAACTCTTCCCAAAAACTGAAAAGGAGGAAAGATTTCCATACTCATTTTATGAGAACAGATTTACCCTGATACCAAAGGCAGACAGATGTACCATAAGAAAATAAAACTATGGTCAATATCCCTGATGAACATATATGCAAAAATCCTGAACAAAATACTAGCAAATCAAACATAGTAGTGCAATGAAGGGATCATACACCATGACCAAGAGATGCAAGAATGGTTCTTTATATGAAAATTAATTAGTGTGATACACCACATCAACAGAATTAAGGATAAAAATCATATGATTCTCTCAATTGATGCAGGCAAAGCAGTTGACAAAATTACACATGCTTTCGTGACAAAAACTCTTAATGAACAAAACTAGGAATAGAAGGAAATTACCTTAACAAAATAAAGGCTATACATAAATGAAAAGCCTGCAGGTAACATTGTACTCAATAGTGGAGAAGTGAAAGATTTTCTTCTAGGATCAGGACCAAGGCAAGGATGCCCACTCCCACAGTTTTTATTCAACATAGTAATGGAAGTTCTAGCCAAAGAAATTAGGCAAGAAAAAGAAATAAAATTATACAAGCCAGAAAGGAAGAAGTAAAATTTTCTCTGTTAGCAGGCAGCATGATCCTATAGCCCTAAAGACTCCATAAAAAAATGTTAGAACTAATAAATGAATTCAGCAAAGTTACAAGTTACAAAATCAGCATACAAAAAGCAATTGTGTTTCTATACAGTAACAATGTGCTATCTGAAAAGGAAATTAGGAAAACAGTCACATTCACAATAGCACCAAAAAGTATAAAATTCTTAGGAATAAACTTCACTAAGGAGGTTAAAGACTTGTATATTAAAACCTACAAAACATTGATGAAATAAATTAAGACATAAAATAATGGACAGTCTACGTGTGTTCATGGGTTGGAAAACTTAATACTGTTAAAATGTCCATATTTCCCAAAGCAGTCTACAGACTCAATCCAATCCCTATCAAATTCCTAGTGGCATTAAAAAAAAAAAAGAAAGAAACAATGCTAAAATTCATATGGGATCTCAAAGGACCCTGAACAGCCAAAACAATCTTGAGAAAAAACAAAACCAAAGGCCTCACGTTTCCAGATTTTAAAATATATTACAAAGCTACCATAGTTAAAACCATATGGTACTGGCATAAGTCATATAGACCAATGGAACAGAATAGAAAGCCAGAAATAAACCTAAGCACATACAGTCAACTGATCACCAACAAGGGTGCGAAGAATGCACAGTGGGAAAAGATTGACTTCAACAAATCGTTCTGGAAAAACCGGATATCCACATATAAAAGAGAGAAATTGGATCCTTATCTTACATCCTACACAAAAATCAACTCAAAATGCATTAAACATTTAAACATAATACCTGAAACTGTAAAAATACCTAGAAGAAGAGATAAGGAAAAAGCTTTATGACATTGGTCTTGGCAGTGATTTCATGGCTATGATACTAAAAGCATGGACAAAACCCCCCCAAAACCAGTAGACTGGTTAATCCCATACATTTGATAAGGGTTTATTCTCCAAAATATATAAGAAACCCTTACAACTCAATAGTTTAAAAAAAAAAACCTCAATTTTAAAATGGACTTGAATAAATGTTTCTTGAAAGAAAACATAAAAATGGCCAAAGGTTATATGAAAAAATGTTGAATGCCATTTATCATCAGGAGAATGCAATCAAAACCACAATGATATATCACCTTACACCTTTAGGATGGCTATTAACAACAACAACAAATGTTAGTGAGGATGTGGAGAAATTGGAATCCTTGCACACCATTGGTAGAAATGCAATATGGTGCAGCCACCATGGAAAACAGAATGGAAGTTCCTCAAATAATTAAAAATAGAACTACTGAATGATTCAGCAATCCCACTTCTGGGTATTTATCCAAAAGTATTGAAATTGGAATCTCAAAGAGGTATTACCACTCTTATATTCATAGCAGCATTATTCACAATATCCAAGATGTGAAAATAACTTAAATGTCCACCAACCGATGAATGGATAAAGAAAATGTGGCATATAAAAAAATGGAATACAATTCAACCTTTAAAAAGAAGGAAATTCTGCAGTATCTGGTAACATGGTTGAATTTTGAGGACACTATGTTAAGTGAAATAAGCCAGGCACAGAAAGACAAGTACTTCATGATTCCACGTAGATGTGGTATCTAAAGTAGACAAACTCATAGAAACAGAAAGTAGAATGGTGGTTGCCAGCATCTGGTGGTGGTGGTGATGAGGGCAGTGGGGAGTTGTTGTTTGTGCGAGTAGTTTTACTTGTGCTAAATGGGGACATTCTAGTAACCTGGGCACAACAATATGCATGTAGGAGACAATATTGCTCTGTACACTTGGAACTCATTGGAATGCTGAAAACTATGTAATGTGGTTTTATTTTGGCATGACTAAAACTCTACATGTACCACGTAGATGAAATCAGCATAAATCTTCATAGGCACAAATTACAAAAGCTGACTTAAAAATAGATAGATTACCAGAAGAGCCCTGTATTTAGAAAGCCGTATATCTACTAAAGAAGTTGAATTCATATCAAAAGCCTTCCCCTAAAGAAAACTCCAGGCCTAAGTGGCTTCACTGCTGAACCATACCAAACATTTTATGAAGAAATTATATCAACTCTGCTCAAAATATTTCAGAAACCACATGAGGAGGAAATTTTCCTGACTCATTCTGTGAGACTTATGCTAACACAGTACTGAAACCATAAAAGACACTAGAGAAAATTACACACCAATATTCTTTATGAACATAAATACCAAAAATCTTAACAAAATATTAGCAAATTTAATCCAGCAATAGATTTTTTTAAATCACTAAGTTCAGTTGATCCTAGATGTGTAAAGTTGTATTAATATTCAAAAATAAAGCAGTATAATTAACTATATTAATAGACTAAAAAAGAAAAATCATATGATCTTCTCAATAGATACGGGAAACTTTTTTTACAATATTCAACACACATTTATGAAAAAAAGGAAATCTCAGCAAACTAGGAATATAAAAGAACTTCCTCAACCTGGTAAAGTGTTTCTACAAAAAAAACCTACAGCTAACATCTTTAATGGTGAAAGTCTGAATAAATTTCACCTAAGATCAGGAACAAAGTAAGGATATTCACTTCTATGAAACATTGTACTGTAGATATTAGCAAGTGTAATAAGGCAAAATATATATACACAGATTTGAAATAAAGAATTAAAACTCAGAGAAGTCTCAGAAACCTTTTTATGTCTATATGTTAAAAATGAACAGTTGGAAATTGATATTTTAGGAAGAAACCACTTCCAGTAGCATCAAAAAATCATGAAATGATTAGGGATAAATTTAACAAAATATGTATAGTACCATACATTGAACGTTACTAAACATTACTGAACAAAACATTACTGAGAAAAATTAAAGATCTAAATATTTGGAGAGCTATACCATGTTCACTAACTGTAAGCCTCAATATTCTTAAGATGTTAATTTTTCACAACTTGATTTATAGATTAAACCCAGTTCCAATCAAAATCCCAGCAAGGTATTTTGTAGTATGAAAAAACAAGTTCTAAAGTTTTTTCTAAGGGAAAGGCAAAAGACCTACAATATTGAACATAAAACTGAAGAATCACAAAGTTGGAGGATTCATACTATCCAATTTCAAGACTTACTATAAAGCTAGAGTCATCAGGACAGTGTGGTTTTGCTATAAGGATGGACATATAGATCAGTGTATCAGAATGGAGAGTCCATACGTAGACCTATACAAATATACTCTATTTATTTAAAATATACATTCAGTGTGGGAAAGGGGAGTCTATTCAATAATGGTCGTTGTGAAAAATGGATATTAAAATGAACCATGGCCATTACTTCACACAATATATAAAAATTAACTCAAGATAAATCAGACATCTAATTTCAAGCACTAAAAAAATAACCCAGAAGAAAACAGAGAAGGAAATTCTAGTGACATTCTGGTTAAGCAACAATTTCATAGAACAAAAAAAGCATATAACATGAAAGATAAAACTGATAATTTTGGACTGCCTCAAAGTTAAAAACGGTTTTGAAAGTCACTATTAAGAAAATGAAAAGGCAAGCCACAGACTGGGAGAAAAGATTTGCAAAACATATCTGAGGGGCTTCCCTGGTGGCGCAGTGGTTGAGAGTCTGCCTGCCAATGCAGGGAACACGGGTTCGTGCCCCGGTCTGGGAAGATCCCACATGCCTCGGAGCGGCTGGGCTCATGAGCCATGGCCGCTGAGCCTGCGCGTCCGGAGCCTGTGCTCTGCAGCGGGAGAGGCCACAACAGTGAGAGACCCGCGTACCGCAAAAAAAAAAAAAAAAAAAAAAAATATATATATATATATCTATATCTATATCTATCTATATATCTGAGAAGGAACTTTTATCTAGAATATATATTTTTTAAATTTGGTTTTTATTTTATATCAGGGTATAGTTGATTTACAATGTTGTGTTAGTTTCAGGTGAACAGCAAAGTGATTCAGTTATACATATAAATATATCCATTCCTTTTCAAATTCTCTTCCCAATAGGTTATTACAGAATATTGAGTAGAGTTCCCTGTGCTATACAGTAAGTCTTTCTTGATTATCTATTTTATATATAGTAGCATGTATATGTTAATCCCAAACTCCTAGTTTATCACTCCCCACACCTTTCCCCTTTGGTAGCAATGTTTGTTTTTGAAGTCTGTGAGTCTCTTTCTATTTTGCAAATAAGTTCATTTGTATCATCTTTTTAGATTCCACATATAAGTGATATATGATATTTGTCTTTGTCTGGCTAACTTCATTAAGTATGGTAATCCCTAGGTCCATCCATGTTGCTGCAAATGGCATTATTTCATTCTTTTTTATGGTTGAGTAATATTACATTGTATATATGTACCACATCTTCTTTATTCCTCTGTCGATGGACATTTAGGTTGCTTCCATGTCTTGGCTACTGTAAATAGTGCTGTAATGAATATTGGGTTGCATGTATCTTTTTGAATTAAGGTTTTCTCCAGATATATGCACAGGAATGGGACTGCTGGATCATATGCTACCTCTAGTTTTAGTTTTTTAAGGAAGCTCCATACTGTTTTCCATAGTAGTTATACCAAGTTACATTCCCATCAAGAGTGTAGGGGGGTCCCCTTTTCTACAAACCCTCTTCAGCATTTATTGTTTATGGACATTTTAATGATGGCTATTCTGACTGGTGTGAGGTGATATCTCATTGTAGTTCTGATTTACATTTATCTAATCATTAGTGATGTTCAGCATCTTTTCATGTGCTTTTTGGCCATCTGTATGTCTTCTTTGGAGAAATGTCTATTTAGATATTCTGTCCTGTTTCTTTTTTTTTTTTTTTTTTTTTTGCGGTACGTGGCCTCTCACCGTTGTGGCCTCTCCCATTGCGGAGCACAGGCTCCAGACGCGCAGGCTCAGTGGCCATGGCTCACCAGCTTAGCCGCTCCATGGCATGTGGGATCTTCCCGGACTGGGGCATGAACCCATGTCCCCTGCATCAGCAGGCAGACTCTTAACCACTGTGCCACCAGGGAAGCCCTCTGCCCATTTTTGATTGGGTTGTTTGTTTTTTTAATATAATGCTGCATGAGCTGTTTGTATATTTTGGAGATTAATGCCTTATTGGTTGCTTTGTGTCCGAATATTTTCTCCCATTCTCTGGGTTGTCTTTTCATTTTGTTTATAGTTTCTTTTACTGTGCAAAAGCTTTTAGGTTTAATTAGGTCCCATTTGTTTATTTTTGTTTTTCTATTTCTCTAGGAGGTGGATCCAAAAAGATATTGCTGCAATTTATATCAAAGAGTGTTCTGCCTATGTTTTCCTCTAAGAGTTTTGTAGTATCTGGCCTTACATTTAGGTTTTAATTCATTTTGAGTTTATTTTTATGTACAGTGTTAGGGAGTGTTCTGATTTCATTCTTTTACATGTAGCTGTCCAGTTTTCCCAGCACCACTTATTGAAGAGACTGTCTTTTCTCCACTGTGTGTTCTGGCCTCCTTTGTCATAGATTAGGTGTCCATAGGTGCGTGGGTTTATTTCTGAACTTTCTATCCTGTTCCATTGATCTATATTTCTGTTTTTGTGCCAGTACCATACTATGTTGATTACTGTAGCTTTGTAGTAGGGTCTGAAGTCAGGGAGCCTGATTCCTCCAGCTGTTTTTCTTTCTCAAAATTGCTTTGGCTATTTGGGGTCTTTGGCATTCCCATACAAAATTTTTTGTTCTAATTCTGTGAAAAATGCCATTGGTAATTTGATAGGGATTGCACTGAATCTGTAGATTGCCTTGGGTAATATAGTCATTTTGATGACATTGAATCCTCCAATCCAAGAACATGGTATATATTTCCATCTGTTTTTGTCATATTTGATTTCTTTCATCAACATCTTACAGTTTTCAGAGTACAAGTCTTTTGCCTCCTTAGGTAGGTTTATTCCTAGGTATTTTATTCTTTTGATGCAGTGCTAAATGGGATTGTTTCCTTAATTTCTCTTTCTGATCTTTTGTTGTTAGTGTATAGAAATGCAACAGATTTCTGTATATTAATTTTGTATCCTGCAAACTTACCAAATTCGTGAAAGTCTAGTAGTTTTCTGGTAGCACAGTTAGGATTTTCTATATACAGTATCATGTCATCTGCAAACAGTGACAGTTTTACTTCTTCTTTTCCATCTTGGGTTCCTTTTATTTCTTTTTCTTCTCTGATTGCCATGGCTAAGACTTCCAGAACTATGTTGAATAAGGGTGACAAGGGTGGACATCCTTGTCTTGTTCCTGATCTTAGAGGAAATGCTTTCAGCTTTTTGCCGTTGAGTATGTTGTTAGCTGTGGGTTTCTCATATATGACCTTTTTTATGTTGAGGTAGGTTCCCTCTATGCCAACTTTCTGGATAGTTTTTTATCATAAAATTTGTTGAATTTTGTCAAAATATTTTTCTGCATCTATTGACATGCTCATATGGTTTTTACTCTTCAGTTTGTTAAAATGTTAATCACACTGATTGATTTGAGGATATTGAAGAATCCTTGAATCCCTGGGATAAATCCCAGTTGATCATGGTGTATGATCCTTTTAATGTATTGTTGGATTTGGTTTGCTAGTATTCTGTTGAGGATTTTTGAATCTATATTCATCAGTGATATTGGCCTATAATTTTCTTTTTTGGGGTATCTTTGTCTGGTTTTGGTATCAGGGTGATGGTGGCCTCATAGAATGAGCTTGGAAGTGTTCCTTCCTCTGCAGTTTTTTGGGATAGTCTCAGAAGGATAGGTGTTAACTCTTCTCTAATGTTTGATAGAATTCACCTCTAAAGCCATCTGGTCCTGGACTTTTATTTGTTGTAAGTTTTTAAATCACAGATTCAATTTCAGTACTTGTGATTGGTCTGTTCATATTTTCTATTTCTTCCTGGTTCAGTCTTGGGAGGTTGTACCTTTCTAAGAATTTGTCCATTTCTTCTAGGCTGTTCATTTGATTGGCATATAGTTGCTTGTCGTAGTCTCTTATGATCCTTTGTATTTCCACTGTGTCAGTTGTAACTTCTTTTTCATTTATAGTTTTATTGATTTGAGCCCTCTCCCTTTTTTCTTGATGAATCTGCTTAAATTATCAATTTTGTTTATCTTTTCAAAGAACCAGATTTTAGTTAAATTGATTTTTCTTTTTTTTATTTGTCTGCACCAAGTCTTCATTGCCCCATGTGTGATCTTCACTGCCCCATGTGGGATCTTCACTGTGGCATGCAGGATCTTTTAGTTGTGGCATGTGGGATCTTTAGTTGAAGCATGCAGGTTATTTAGTTGCAGCATGCCAACTCTTAGCTGAAGCATGTGAGGTCTAGTTCCCTGACCAGGGATTGAACCTGGGCCTTCTGCATTGGGAGTGTGGAGTCTTAGCCAGTGGACTACCAGGGAAGTCCCTCATTGATCTTTTTTTATTGTTTTCTTCATCTCTATTTCATTTATGTCTGCTCTGATCTTTATGATTTCTTTCCTTCTACTAACTTTGGGTTTTGTTTGTTCTTCTTTCTCTAGTTGCTTTAGGTGTAAGGTTAGATTGTTTATTTGAGATTTTTCTTGTTTCCTGAGGTAAGATTGGATTGTTGTAAACTTCCCTCCTAGAACTGCTTTTGCTGCCTCCAATACATTTTGGATTGTCGTGTTTGTGTTGTCATTTTTCTCTAGGTATTTTTTGATTTCCTCTTTGATTTCTTTGGTGACCCATTGGTTGTTTAGTAACATATTGTTTAGCCTCCTCTTGTTTGTGTTTTTTTGCATTTTTTTCCTTGAAGTTGATTTATAGTCTCATACTGTTGTGTTTAGAAAAGATGCTTTATATAATTTCAATGTTTTAAATTTACTGAGGCTTGCTTTGTGGCCAACATGTGATCTATCCTGGAGAATGTTCCATATGCACTTGAGAAGAATGTGTATTTGGCTGCATTCAGATGGAATGTCCTATAAATATCAATTAAGTCCTCATGGTCTAATGTGTCATTAAAGACCTGTGTTTCCTTATTGATTTTCTCTATGGATGATATGTCCATTGGTGTAAGTGAGGTGTTATAGAACTCTTAGCATTTGCCTTATATATTGTGGTGCTTCTATGTTGGGTTTGTATATATTTATGATTGTTGTATCTTCTTCTTGGATTAATACTGTGATCATTATATAGTGTCCTTTGTCTCTTCTAACAGGCTTTACTTTAAAGTCTGTTTTGTCTGATATGAGTGTTGCTACTCCAGCTTTCTTCTGTTTTCCATTTTCATGGAATACCTATTTCCATCCCTTCACTTTCCATCTGTATGTGTCCCTGGATCTGAGGTGGGTCTCTTGTAGACAGCATATATATGGTTCTTGTTTTTGTATCCATTCAGCCAGTCTGTCCTTTGATTGGAGCATTTTATCCATTTACATTTAAGGTAATTATTGATGCGTATCTTCTGATTGCCATTTTGTTAATGTTTAGGATTTGTTTTTGTAGGTTTTTTTCTTCCCTTCCTCTTTTGTTTTCTTCTCTTTCTATTTGATGTATATCTTTAGTGTTGTGTTTGGGTTGCTTTTTCTTTTTTGTGTGTGTATCTAATGTAGATTTTTGGTTTGTGATTCCCATGAGGTTTTGATGTAGCAGTCTTTATATAAAAAAGGTTGTTTTAATTTGCTGGTCTCTTAATTTCAAATACATTTCCAGTATCCTGCATTTGTGCTGTCCTCTTCTCATGATTGCTGGTTTTTGTGTGTGTGTGTGTGTGTGTGTGTGTGTGTGTGTGTGTGTGTGATTTCCTTCCTTTCCTATATATTTGCCTTTACTGGTGAGCTTTTACAATTGTAATTATTTTTGTTTCTAGTTGTGGCCTTTTCCTTTCTGCCTAGACAAGCTTCATTAGGATTTTTTTGTAAAGCTGCTTTGATGGTGCTGAATTCTCTTAGCGTTTTCTTGTCTGTAAAGCTTTTGATTTCTTTGTGAAATCAGAATGTGAGCCTTCCGGGGTAAATTATTCTTGGTTGTAGGTTTTTCCCTTTCATCACTTTAAATATATAATGCCACTCCCTCCTGGCCTGCAGAGTTTCTGCTGAAAAATCCTCTAATAGCCATATGGGAATTCCCTTGCATGTTATTTGTTGCTTTTCCCTTTTTGCTTTTAGTATTTTCTCTTTGTCTTTAATTTTTGTCAAGTTGAGTAATATGTGTCTCAGTGTGTCCCTCCTTGGGTTTATCCTGGATGGGACTCTCTGAGCTTCCTGGACCTAAGTGTTTCCTTTCCCACATTAGGGAAGTTTTTGTCTATTATCTCTTCAGATATTTTCTCGGTTCCTTTCTCTTCTCCTTCTGGGACCCCTATAATGCAAATGTTGGTGCATTTAATGTTGTCCCAGAGGTCTTGAGACTGTCCTCATTTCTTTTCAGTCTTTTTTCTTTATTCTCTTCCATGGCAGTGATTTTCACCATGTTTTCTTCCAGCTCACTTATTCATTCTTCTGCCTCATTTTTTCTACTATTGTTTGCTTCTAGTGTATTTTTTCATTTCTGTTATTGTATTGTTCATCTGCTTGTTCTTTAAATCTTCTAGGTCTTGGTTAAAGATTATTTATATTTTCTCAGTCTGTGCCTTGATTCTGTTTCTGAGATCTTGGATCATCTTTACTATCATTACTCTGAATTCTTTTTCAGGTAGATTGCCGATCTCCACTTCATTTAGTTGTTCTTCTAGGGTTTTATCTTGTTCCTTTGTCTGGAACATATTTCTCTGCCACCTCATTTTGTTTATCTTTCTGTGTTTGTGGTCTCATTTCCACAGGCTGCTGGATCCTAGTTCCTCTTGCATCTGGTGTCTGCCCCCTGGAGGGTGAAGTTGGTCCAGGGGCTTGTGCAGGCTTCCTGGTGAGAGGGACTGGTGATTGCCCACTGGTGGGTAGAGCTGCGTGTGGTCCCTCTGGTGAGCAGGGCCTTGTCAAGGGATGTGTTTAGAGGTAGCTGTGAGCTCAGTACAACTTTAGGCAGCCTGTCTGCTGATGGTGGCACTGTGTTCCCACCCTATTCGTTGTTTGGCCTGAGGCATCCCGGCACTGGAGCCTGCAAGCTGTTTGTTGGGTGGGGCCAGTTCTCAGTGCCAAAATGGCGCCCTCTAGGAGAGCTCATGCTGATCAGTATTTCCTGGGGCCTCCATCACTAGTGTCCCTGCCCCCACTGTGAGGCACAGCTGGCCCCCCACTTACTTCCCCAGGAGACCCTCCAAGACCTGCATGTAGTTCTAGCCCAGGTTCCTATGGAGTCAGTGTTTGTGCTGGGTCCCAGTGCATGTGAAATCTTGTGTGCACCCTCCAACAGTGGAGGCTCTCTTTCCCCCAGTCCTGTGAAGCTCCTAAACTCAAGCCCTGCTGGCCTTCAAAGCCAAATGCTCTGGGGTTCCTCCTCCTAATGCCAGACCCTCAGGCTGGGGAGCCTGACATGGGGTTCAGAACTCTCACTCCTGTGTGAGAACCTCTGCAATATAATTATTTTCCAGTTTATGGGTCACACACACAGCAGGTATGGGATTTGATTATATTGCGAAAGCGCCTCTCCTGTCTTCTCATTGTGGTTTCTTCTTTGTCTTTGGATGTAAAGTATCTTTTTTGGTAGGTTCCAGTCTTTTTTGTTGATGGTTGTTCAGCAGTTAGTTGTGATTTTGGTGTTTTCATGAGAGGAGGTGAGCTCAAGTCCTACTCTGCCATCTTGTCTCCTTCATGTCTCAAGAGTGCTAATTCAAACTACACTGAGAACATCAACTAGGAGCACTGGTTGAAGAATTTTGTATCAACATCTAGTCAGCACTATCCACAGACTGGAGAGAACAAGCAGAGATTCCTTTTGTGTAGTTGAGAAGCAGGCAGTCACACCCTCTCCTCCCTGGGGGCACCTGGAGCCCTGAGAGCATTCAGTTGCCCACAGCATGGGAATAAATCCAGAATATATTTTAAAAACTTTTCCCAAGTCAGTAATTTGAGTAATTACTCAAATTGAGTCAGTAATTGAGAAACAACTCAATACAATTATGGGTCAAAGATTTGAATATACTCTTCTCCAATGAAGCTACGTGAATTGCTCCGCATTACTGGAGCAACTGAAACTCCCACATTCTGATGGTTACATACTTATCGTGTGACCCAGAAATTCCACCCCTAGGTATTAATTCAAGGAAATGAAAACAAGTGTCATCACAGTAACTTGTACTCATTCACATGTACAGAGCAGTGTCATTCATAAAGATCCTAAAATTGAAACAATCAAATGTGCTTGGACAGGAGATCAGATGAATACATTGTTTCCTATCCACACAATGCAATATACTCAGCAATAAGAGTGAACAAACCATTGGTACCTGCAACACCATGGAGACATCTCAGTAGCTCTATGCTAAGTGAAAGAAGCCAGCCATAAAAGGCAATATTGTATGATTCCATTTGTGTGAAATTCTTGAAAAGGCAAAACTATCTATTGATGGCCAGAAGCCAGGATCAAGAGGAGGGGATAATGGCAAAAGAGCACAAAGCAAGTCTTTGGGTGATAGAATGTTCTAAGTCTTAGCATGGTAGTGGGTAGATGACTTCATACATTTGTTAAAATGCATTAAATTATACTTTTAAGTTTATATTTCGGGGGAAACTAGATAAAATACTAAATGAATACCGTCAGTGTATTTTGATATTCCAAATTGAGTCCTCAAATTAGAAACTACAGTTGTAAAAAGTAATTTGTAAATTTTAAATACATTGCTTTAATGTTTAAATGGTGTTACTACAAAACACCATGAGTATGAAATGGTCTCCATTTTTAAAGTGGGTTTGATTTTAAAATAACAAAAGTGAAGAGTAAGAAGTTTATCTTGAATGCTGGTTCTTGACCATGAGAAAAAAATTTAAAGTAGTAGATAAACATCTGTGGAGATTTTGAGAAGGACATTTAGGTGCTCTCAAAAACTTTATATGTCAATAACAGGGGCGCCACAATAAAAAAAAATCATGTTATGCCTTTCCTTTTCCTCCACATTGCTATGTCACCAGGTGTTCCCTGTGTTATAATGCATAATCAAGGCGAGGCTGCCCTATCCACTCTCATACATGCCAATAAAACTAAGAGGAAGGAAGGGAAAAGAAGAGGGAAAGGTACCACAGAGAACACATGTACACACAACAAGGGTTAGTGGAGACTGAATTAACTGAGCTGGGGAATGGGGGGAGAAGGCAATTAATTAATACCATCTCCCAAAAATCTATCAGGAAATTCTGTACTCAAAATTTAAAACTTGCCTAGTGCATTTTGTCAGAAAGCCTTGTCCAATACTTACAGGAGAGACTGTGTGTTAAGCGTGCCATTTAATTTCTGTCCCGCATTCCTGCCCCACAGCATGGGGCTGAAGCCACCATCAGGCTCCCGTCCCAGCCAAGCCACCTGTTGCTCTGAGACGCTAAGGGCTTACTTACCTCCTTTGTTCATCAGTTTCTTCATGTCTGCAAAGGACTAATTAAAGCATCTTCTCCAGAAACCCTAGGAGCATGGTCCAGGTTTGTTTTTTTCAACTGTAGAGCTGATTCTAATGAAAAGCTAAGTTTGAGAGCCACTGGATTAGCCAAAAGCTAAGATTTTTATAGTTTTATATTTTATGGTTTTATACTCCAAACATCCATCAGTTCCAATGAAATCGAGTACTTAGGCATATTTTCTACCCTTCAAATTATAGTCATCCTTTGGTATCCATGGGAGATTGGTTCCAGGACAACCCCTTCCCCCCACCCTGCCACATACCAAAATCCAAGGATGCTCAAGTCCCTCATATAAAATGACACAGTATTTCCATATAACCCATGCATATTCTCCCATGTACTTTAATCTCTAGATGTCTTGTAATACCTAATACAGTGTTAAGTGCTATGTAAATAGTTGTAAAATACAATGTAAATGCTATGTAAATAGTTGCCAGTGGGGGATAAATTTAGGTTTTGCTTTTTGGAACTTTCTGGAATTATTAAAGTATTTCCGATCTGGGCTGGTTGGATTTGTGGTTGTGGACACAGAGATACCGAGGGCAGACTGTATATGGCAGCTGCAATGTACACAAAGTGTCTCAATATTACGAATTCATCCTAAGAACAGACACTTCTATTTTAAATAGAGAGAAATAAAGCTTCAGGGAAATTAGGTAACAGGACCATACCAATGACAGAACTTGGGGAAGGTTTTAATTCACCTAGAAACTTCCACAGTACACTATTTAATTTTTATGCTGTTAATACTATATTTTCCATAAATGTATACATTTTTGTGTGTCCTATAATTCATTGCTACTTCCCGGCAAGAAGATTGTCAGACTCACTACAAAATAATACTCCAAAAAGAGTATTCTCTTTCATTTATATATAAGGAAAATCCAACTGGGTTTTTGTATTTAAATCTATAAAATTAAGATATGACCATCTTTCTTAGACACAGACACTAAGCGGTACTGAGACTAACCCCTATGACAGTGGCAGGCAAAGTGTTAAAAATCAAAATCAATCACAGCTATATCTTAGGCTTCCAAGGATGCTGTCTTTCTCAGGGTCAGACCTTTGCTCCCGCTATGGAAACAAGAAAAATTCAGCATATTATTCACAGAAATTCTGCACCCAAGGGAAATTTTGTGCTTATTTCCAGTTTGACTTTTGCTCTAGGTTGGACCTTCAGAGTCCCTGGATGAGAAGCCCATCTTCCCAGGCTTGGGAGCATCTCCCGTCCGTCCTCGACTCTTACGTGAAGGTCAGTAAACAGTCGTTTGGCTTGGCTAGACCTGCTGTGCTGTCCTTAGTGACACTGATTACCTCTTCTGTGGTTTCAGAGCCCAATGAAATTAGCTGACCAGATGCCTCCCCAGCAAACCCGCCAGAAAGGTTTAGGGCTCAGTTTACACTGCAGCAGTCACGAGGCTCCGATATGGAGATGCAGGGTCCTTGCGACAGTTCCTCAGGAGCACTATAGCCAATCATTAAAAAGAGTCACCACCAGGCAGTTCTGATTATGACCAACTTTATTTTAAACCTGCATCGTTGGGCACTTTATGGTAATGTGTCATTCATCCAATATTTACTTTTGCATATAGTTTTTAAAATTCCCCAAACAATACTTTTACAAAGTCCTCCCAATAGTAGTCAGCTTTAGAGATGACTCTTATCCTGTAGCCTCAAGGATGCAAGAACAATGACGCACATCTTGATGCTGGGAAGGTGTGTATGGATACCAGTCACCATGGCTAGCAAAAAGCTCGAGTTTTTCAGTCCTTCCAAATAGTTATTCATTTAAAGAAAGAGAAATAAGCTTTGGGAAAGTTCAGTTTTTAACCTCTCATGTACCTTTTGTGTAAAAAAGCTTTATGCATTTTAAACTGTAGGTTTTAGGCAGTTCATACTTGTTGTTTTAGGCATTGCTCTAAGTACTGAATCATGACAGATTTAAGAAATCTCATTTTTGATATATGATTATTAAAGGTTCTCCAAATAACCACATGGAAACTAGACTATGTGAAGGATGGTGACTCAACACACATGGTGCATTTAGGATGCACAGAGTCTAATTCTGGCCTGTCCTAAAAGTCATGTAATCAACCAAAGGGCAGATTTGTCAATGTACCTCAACAAGGCTCTCTTCCGAAACATGAAGTAACACAGAGACGAAGAGACTCAGAGATTTATCATATCAAAGAGGTAATCATTTGTGACTTGGCAATCTTTTAAGATAAAAGATTGTATATTTTAAATTACTTCACTTAAGTATGGTTTGAAAAAAACATAGCTTTCTGGATAGAAAGCATCTGGTTAAGTTTGCTGTTCAGTACCTTGTTTTATTTTTTTGGTATGTTTGCATTATCACATCCAGAGCTACAGATTTTCCACAGTGCTTCTGCCTCATTCAAGTATAACAAAAGTAGAAATCTATAGAAGCTCTAAGGTTAAACAAACTGTACATTATACAAAAATTAACTTAATTTACACAGTCAAAAAGTATTGGCAATGCCCTTTATAAATCTTACCAAAGATTCATCACAAAGGATATTACAGTTGACATATGTTTTGTCATCACCATAGAAATGCCATCTAGATTTATGTGGTACAGAACTATTTGTTAAATGTACACATGAAGAATCAGCATTTTGCACTATACACATTTCTCTTAAAGTAACAGTATTGTCAATAGTAATCTAAGATTCAGAATTTTCTTGTTGCATATTTATTGTTGCTGAGGCAGTTAGTTATGATATATTAATGCAATATTCATAATTATTTTAAATAAAAACATTTCTCCTGCCAACGGTATAAAGAATGTTTTCTCTAAAATCACATGGAATGTTGCTACATACAGTTTTACACAAATACTGAAAAACATGACCTTAAGGCATCTGCTAGAAAAGCAGATGTATTTATATGAACTAAATTATGCAAGAAAAAATATTGCACAAAATCCTATTATTTTCAAAATAAAACATGCTTCTTTCTAAATACACATAATTCCCTACCTTGACCAAATCACAATGTTAACTGATTTGCTCAAAACAACTCTGCCTCTTAAACAAGATTTAAGAAACACACACTAACAGATTCCTGGGCTCGACAGAGGAAAGACGTCAATACTGACAGTTTGTAGAAAGCATTTCATATATTAAGAAGTGGTCTGGGGGAATTAGGTTTGGGTGTTCATTTTACATTCTTCAATTTATATTCTGATATACAAATATCTACCCAGAATCAGGATATTGTATGCTAAACAAAATGGAATTCAGATTAGAAAATTTATTCATGAAAATAATCTTTTCCTGAAAAATTCAGATTTTCTAGAAAATAAGATCTACTAATTATGAGAATAGTCACAGTTTTGTCCTCTTTATCAGCAGTCTACTTCTTCACCTTACTTCAGAAACGATGAACTCATTAGCATTCCTGGGTCCTGTTTATTAGGATACGAGCACAAACTCCTCACAACAGCACTGTCACAGACAGTTTTAGTTTAAAAGTGTATGTGTGTGTGTGAGGGGAGGCAGTTTCTAGAGAATGCTATTATCAAGGTAAAGACAGTAAAACGAGATCCCATCAACATGCATCTGCATGCTCAGTTAATCCTGATTCGAGTGACGTGGCCCTAAGTAGTGCAAAGGGACATGGTTTCATCAGAGCCTCGCTGCCTGGTGATAGGAGAGCAGAGTGGTGATGGACAGTCAGGTAAACGAGAACACTTAGTTTCTAAGAGCCTCTGAATCTGGCCTTTAAAAGTAGGTATCCTAGGTAGCAGCATTACTGTACTTCGTATAACAGTAGAGAAAGTTAATCAAATTAGACATGGTACAATGGTTCTGTACTTAGAGCACGTTTTATATTAAGCAGCTTTAAAAAGGCCTTTTTTTTGGTGATAGAATCTTGGCTGAATAACTTCTAAGCAAAATACATTATCGTTATTATTGTTAACAGGGATTTACAATTCCTTTTCCTTTTAATTAGTTCCTGCACAGCAGGGACTAGGCCAATTCTTTTATTTCCCTATGTCCACAGTTACTGTACCTTGTGTATGACCAGTACCAACAGCTGATAAATAGTTCCTAAATGAGTTTTTAATTTTTAATCAGAAAAGTACTCATGCTATATTTTGGTGCCTTTCTAAAATATGCTAAAGTAGGTAGCCATCAAAATATACCACTTAACACGGTCTCACTTAACAAAACAAGAGCCCCTAAATTCACACACGACTCTTCTATCCCCCTGAAATACCACGGATGCAATACCCAAGGGCAAAAGGATAATAACTAGAGTGGGATTTGGGGAGAATTGTGACTTTGTCTAGAGGTCACATAAAGACTGGGCCTCAGAGCCAAAGGTCTGATTTGTTTATACAATTCTGTTGTATAACAGGTGTTGCTCCTTGGGGGTAAAAAAAAAAAAAAAAAAAAAAAGAATTCAAACAGCAGGAGAGTTTACACATATTTGGTTTAGTTATAATAGAAAATGTGAAGATAGTAGGAAAAATACTTTTATTTCAGAACTCGCCTCAATGTCACTTCATTCTCTGTACAGCCACCATAATACTGGGAAGTCTAGTTTCAGAGCAGACTTTGAATACTTAAAATGTTAACGGTTTGAAATACGAATACTTGCTACTAGTCTTTTGGAGTTTTTCCAAGAATAACATGCAGGGGTTTTGCTTTTGTTTCCAACATGGAATATAAGAGCTGATTTTGTATGTTAAAATAAGGCACAAATTCAGTTTAAAATATCTTGACACAAATGTGACTTGTCAGTGGATGAATACCCTCACCACACACAGCAGTGCAGTCAGACATCTGGTGAGGGGACCAAAAGACAGGAAAAAAACTCACGTTTCTGAGGCCTTGAAACTTATCAAGCAAATGGATCAAAACCCAAATTGTGCCTGTGCTACACTCACAATGATCCCAGTCTCCAGACAGTGAATTCTGAAGGAAAAATACCTCATTCCAATATTCACATTAGAGGGCTGCTTTACATTCTTTTCAAAAATTATGAAGAATATTTGCCCAGCAGATTAACGACCAGAGTGACAGTTTTTCCTTCTTATTTAAAATAGCTCTTCTGATAAATGGACTTTTTTATATCTTTCAATTAAATAAAATGGAATTTTGTAACGAGTATATAAAAGCAAAATTTGACAGGAACCTTGAATCTTTTGTGTTTAAAAAAAAGGATTAAATTTAAAAAAGGATTAAACACCCTTTTCCTTAATACATACAGAATCTATCCTTATATGGAAAACAAGGTCTTCCTTGTTTTCCTTCATAAACATGAATGAATAATTGTCCTCCCAAAATATATCCATTGAGAGTTTGAAATGCACTTTAGAAAAGTAAAACTTGGTCATTTTCTTTAAATTATTTAAAGACTGACCTGAATGAATATTTTACGCAATGTTTTTAACAAACCCCCTTCCAGGATTTTAATTGAAAATTAAATTATGATTTCAGTAAATATTTTAGAGCACAGTCTTGATGAGGGTTCTTGAATGGGTTCTCAAACACCTTTCCTAAAATGATAATGTAAACAAAAATCATGAGTGGGGACGTATAGAGTATATATATTGAACATACTAACAACAAATGAACCATAGCATCACTGGGTTTTTTTTCCTGATTATTCCTGTCTATCTAGCCAATCATCAAGCAGTCAATGCACGATTCCTTCTCAGGTGAACTTCAAAGCGTGAAAGTGAATTTGAGAGACAGGAGACGATGTCCCATGTAGAAGAATTCCAAGTAATTTACGTGGATTCCGTGCCCTCACGGAGAGGAAGCACGAGCCCCAAGCCTCAGTGTGGGCGGCACACGGCGACTTCCTCCTGAAGACGGCAGTAGGAGCGGCAGGGGAAGGAACGGCTTTACAGGGGAGGAACCCCACAAACGCCACCGCAGCCTGGTGACCAAGGCCAACATCGACATTCACAAATCATGTGCACAGCATGGACCCTTGATAAGATGTAATGATGAAGACGGCACTTTTCTTCTGTAACCCCCTCCCCAAAACCCAACCGTCCCGTTACAATCAATCAATCATGAGAAAAACACCAGACAAGTTCCAGCAGAGGGGCATCCTACAGCATATCTATATCTGCCCAGTCCTCCTGAAAACTGTCAAGGTCGTCAAAACCCAGGGAAGTCTGAGAGAGGGTCACAGCCAAGAGGAGCCTACGGAGCTGTGGCAGCCAAGTGTGATGTGGTCCCTGGGTGGGATTCTGGGACAGAAGAAGGATGGCAGGGAAAAACTAAGGAAATGTGCATGGAGCATGGTTCATGAATTGTGAAGACGTACTGCACTGACATCATAGGATATGAAAAACAGCGGAAACTGAGTAGGGAGACATGGGGACACTGTACTTTCTCCACACGGTTTCTATAAATTTGAAACTTCCAAAATATAACGTCAATTATTTTAAGAAGTCCATCTGAGATGATATGAAGCATTCTGGTAGAGAATTATTAGTTAAGGGAAAAACAGATAGGAACACTTTTTTATCAGGACAGTTTATGTCACATTTGGCTTCCTGGGGGTGACTCCTACTTTAGCAAAGTCATACAGAAAGACTGTGAAAAAACTTAAAGTGTCATTTGTAAACAGAAGTCATTAATTTCACATTGTAATCCAGCACTTCATATATTTCGCTGAGTGACATGTAAGGTAAATGCGAACCTTTATACCTTTTGGAAAACATGGCTGCAGTGTCCAGAAGAGAGCTTTTTAACTTTGAAAAAATGAACTTTGTCCTTGATTTGATGAATAGAAAAAGGCATTATTGCTCTGCAGAACACTTATAACTTATCTTTCAAAATTTACCTGCAATTCCATAAATTATGTAAGTATGCTTAATATAGGCTTAAGATTAAGGCAATTAGTTGGTCAACAGTTTCAGGCTAGTTCTGATAGGTTTTGGTATCTTGGCCAGTTCATGCTCAACCAGGTTAGTACAGTAGCTACTGGTTATGTGCAAGGGTTAGATGTATACTTCGTTTAAATAAAATAAGTGGCGTTAAGCACCAAATACTGGGAAATCATATGTTCAATATATACTTTCAACATACATACAAGCTAGTACCTGATTTAAGAGCACAGTAGAAGAGTTAGCTTTACATTTAAAAATCAGTGGATAAATCTATATACCACGAGACAGACGAGTGGGAGAAATGTCCCAAATGAAAAACAATGTTTAGACGGTAGGAAGAGTTGTCTTTTCTACCAATCCTTTTATGTTTATGATAGGGTACAGGGACTCCTAAAATGTCTCCGTAGAAGCTTGGATGCAAGCGACGGACTCTTCATTTGTTGATTTAAGCTTGGTTTCCACTTGCTTTTCCTTCTGAGATGTTTAAGTCTTGCTGGAAGGCAGATGTTACGTGGCATAACGACACCACCTCCTGAAGCAGTCCAGAACCTTCTGAAGTCTCTTTGGCTCCTTTCCCTTCTTTCTCCCAAGGAACAAAAGACGGACGGCGCCCAAGGCTGGGTACCAGCGGATCACCCGGAGTCTGGCTTAGTGTTTCTTTCTTCTCTGTTTGGGAAGCTCCGGGCGAAGCCAGCGGCAAACCCAGTCCTGGAGCGGGGTCCGGCTCTCCCAGCTCTGTGGGCCGGCTCGCGGCACCAACGCCGAGGCGTCGCTCACCGTTCTCCTCTTTGAGGATGGACAGAGAGTCCGTTCCCGCGCTGGAGGCCACCCGCTTCCTGGGCGAGGGCGGGAGCTGCCTGCCGTGGAGGGCACTGTCGTCCTGCCCCAGGTGCCACTCGGCCTGGTCACCGGAACCACCGCAAAGCAGGGCCAGGTTGTTCTCACTGGGCGTGTTGGATTTATTCTGAGAGAAGAAACAGCGCATTTAGAAAAAATGGAAGAAAATTATAGCATTACTTCAGCAGTACTGTTTTCCATTTTGAAATCAGTATCTTTCAAGGCTGGGAACTCAAAGTCCCTCCCAGAGGAAATGAAGCATAGACAGTTAGCTCTGAACACCTCCCAGGGCGCCCTCAACAGGAATGAAGTGAGATGGATACGGGTGCCCAGGCCCTTGCACCTTTCAATCACCTATAAAACTCAAACCAGACCCTAAGTGTTGGCGAGGGTGTGGAGAAAAAGGAGCCCTCGCACGCTGCGGGTGGGAGTGTAAACTGGTGCAGCCACTGTGGAAATCAGTGTGGAGGATCCTCAAAAAACTAAAAACAGAACTACCATACAATCCAGCAATCTATAATACACCTACTTCCGGGTATGTATCCAAAGAAGATAAAATCAGTATCTTGACAATACAGCTGTACCCACGTGTTCACGGCAGCATTATTGACAATAGTGAAGCTATGGAAACAACCTAGATGTCATTGATGGACGAACAGGTAAAGAAAACGTGGTACGTATACACCATGGAATGTTACTCAGCTTTTAAAAACAAGGAAATCCTGCCATTCGTGACAACATGGATGAACTTGGAGGGCATTATGTTAAGTGAAATAAGCCAGACAGAGAAACACAAATACTGCATGATGTCACTTATATGTGGAACCTAAAATAGTCAAACTCAGATGTCGAGAGTAGAATGGGGGTCACCAGAGGGGGATGGGGGGTGGGGAAATGGGGAGATGCTGGAGGGGCAGGTTTCAGTCGTGCAGGTGGGAAAAGTGCTGGGACCTAATGTACAGCTCGGTGACCACAGTTCTTTGCTAAGAAGGTAGAGCTCAAGTGCTCTCACCGCAAAGAAAAGGTAACTAAGTGAGATAAGGGATATGTTAATTAGCTCATCTGTGGTCAGCATTTCAAAACATCAAGTTGTACACCTTGGATGTACACAACTTTTATTTGTCATTATACTACAAAAAAGCTGAAAAATAAAAAGGATTTGCAAAACAATCCTTCAAAATAACACAAAAAACAAGCAGACAAACTATATTATATAATCAATGCCAAGTTCTGGAATTTATTACCATCAGAACAGAGTGGAAATTACTTATACTTCTCTCTCTTGTGTTCTTAAAGCAGCCAGTTCAATCTGTTTAAAGTATTATTTCTAAAGCAATACAATGAAACATTACTTGAATTAATACATTTATTAAAACTTTTTTGAACATCCAGAAAATACAGAAAAAAAGTGGGAACATTTCACGTTTAAAAGTTCCCCAGAAAAGACAACTATAAAATTAGGTTGTAGGAAAATACTACTGCTTGACAAAATAATTTCAATTAATGACAATAACCACCAGAATTGCATAAATAAAAGGGAAAATACTGGAATTTTGTTACTAGAAATAATTCTTAATGATTAACTCTTACAGTATTTTTGGAGTTTTGACACTTATCTGAGGTCAAACGCTCCTACCAACTAAGGTGATGACAAAAGCCATCACAGTGAGTGCGAGAAACTGTTCATTTAATTTTACCAGTTGGAAAATCGACTCACCGTGGGCTTGTAATCAATGTCGTCCATCGACCTAAAGAAGTCCAGGCTCCTGGCCGCCGCCAGCTTCCCCTGGTCCTGGCTGTGCGTGCTCAGCGTGTCCAGGATCTCGCCCAGCAAGTCCATCTCACCCGAGGAAGGGGCCTGTGCTCTGGTTTCAAGAGAGTCGTCACTTTCGTAGAAATAAGCAGACGCTTCTTCTCCGTCTTCAGAGGACAACCTGAAGAAAAAGAAAACACGCACTGGTGATTACGTGACCACGAATGCTACTTACAAGCAACCTCTTACCAAAGATCGTCAACTAAGGTGGGAGTTTTAAAACCAATGTAATATTTCTGTAGAACAGCAAAGTGGATAATTGGTTCATGGCCAAATTCTTTGTAGTGATGTACACACCGATTCAAATGCTGGAAATCTTGAGTATGTGCACTGAGAGCAAACAAACGTTTATGGCTCCTTATCAATCCGGAAGCACAAGCGGGGCTTCTCACAGTCTAATCCTGGGGAATTTGGGACATTAGCCTTAGAAATATCAGGTTCCCAGAATACCTGGGAAGTTTGCTAACTCCAAGTTCACTTTCAGTATTTTTATATAGTTTTCCTTTTATTTGTTTATTCACTTGTCTTATATAAACAAAGATATACTTAATGCAGAAAAAAGAATGTTGATTCTGTCATCCCAAAATATCTTAAAATTGTTTTAGAAGTTGAACATATACTATTATTGTTTCCCTTGTTTTATGTTAAAATTAATTTTTAACACTTTGCGTTAAATTCTCCTCTTCTGATACCACCATGGAGTTAGGTCCCGCCCCTCGCCTATCTGGTTTGTTTCTATTGACTACTTTCACCGTTCCTGATATCTACCTGGCCCTCTTCAGGAGGAGGGTAGGAGTCTAACTTAGTGAGTGGGCTTCTGTTTCCCCTTTAACACTATCCCAGGTATTGCTGCAGACGTTACTGCTTCCCAAGAACAAGTTATTTCAGGTCTATCTTGCTTTCCCATCTCAAGATTCATCCCCCGTGAGACTCCAATTAGCGCTGGTTCCTCCTGCTGAAGAATATACCACAAGGGAGTAAAACCTGATCTCTGGGAGTGCACGTTCTTTACATCTCTCTTGTAACCTAAAGCTTCTGCCGCTGAGCCGCATCGCGTAACAGAACAGGAGACCCCGCGACTTACTTGCTAGCTCTTTCTGCGTCCTCATCATTGTCAGCGCACAGAACACCATCCAGGCTCTGAAGAGTCCTTCTTAGGCGCGGCTACAGAGAGAGATCGACACACTGGCGTTAAGTCGTTAAGGTATGTCTCTTCCGTAAATTTTAACCAACAATTTGATCTGACAAGGAATACTTTTTAAAGAAATATGCATTCAGGGGTTTTGAATACTAGCCAGTAACTTGACTAGCTGGGCAGGAGGAAGGGGAGGATATCAGACAACATTTACCTCAACGCTCACATCTCAAACCAGTCAACAAAAAACAAATCACTGGGCTGAGTACATAAACACTCTGCCCGCTCTCCCAGTCTGTCGGTCCCCGATTTAGGAATCCCTGACTTACAGGCAATCACTTCACCAAGCACTTAGCCCCCAGTTTCAATAATAATCAATACTTGCAATCTTGTTGCTTTTATCCCTTACCCACACTCTCCCTCACACCAAGTACTTTAAGGCAATGCTTCTCAATCATTAAAGTGCATGTACATCTCTTGGAGTTTGGTACAGGTTCTGATTCTAACACGCTCTTAGGTGAGGCTGCTCTTGGGTCTCAAGGTAACAAATCCTAGACAATGCATCATTTCACCTGTAAATACTTCACTATGTAGCTTTAACAGATAGATTTTTTTAACACAACCAAATATCATGATCATACATAATGAATTAATAATTATTCTCTAATATCTCATATTCCCTTACTGCCCCCGAAATATTTGAGTGAGTTTATCTGGACCAGAATCTCAACAGGGTAGCACTGGATTTGGCTGACATGTCCCTCGTCTCAGAGGACGATCCCTTCCACCTTCCCCCGCTCCATGCCACCTGTGTCCTTTAATGTGTTATTTTACCCTCGTTTCCTATAAACTGGCAATTACATCTGGAGCTTGGTTAGCTTCAGGTTCTGGGTTTTCCCTCTGTTTTTGGCAAGAATTCCCACAGGTGTTGATGTGTTTCTCAGTGCATCACACCTGGAGGCACCTGGTGATCAGATGTCTCACTTTGGGTGGCACTAAGACTGATTAATGGCTTCAGGTGTGGTTGGGCAGTGCATCCACTACAAACTTTATCAGCCTTTCACCTGATGGTTTTAGCATCCTATAGTAACTGCTGGCTAAATCCATTATTTCAGTAGGCACTTCAAAATTATGCTTTTCAAAAGCATTTCCTTTATATTTATTTGTTGGCATTCCATAAAGAACTGTCTTATTAACTATGTGGCTATCCTGAAATACAATGTGTACCAGAAAAATAGGATAATTCCTTCCTTTTATTTAACAATTTTTAGAGTAATGAGCTAATCTAACAGTCTATAAAGGTGAGCCAGGAGGGGCCTTTAAAAATTACCTTTTGTATATATTTGATATGGCTCATCACCCCATCACGGTTACTACTCTTCTTGAGGTTCAATCTGTCCCATTTTTGAACTACACTGTGATTATGTTTTTTAAGTAGTTATCTTTTACAGATTTACCTCAAAATATCTGCAGGGTTAAATGATATGCTATTGGGTATTTACTTCAAATTAATCCAGAGGTGGGGAGGGATCATGGGTAGGGCTGGCACAGAAATAAGATTGGCCGTAAGCTGATAATTGTTGAAGATGTATGCAAGGTACCTGGGAATTCATATAAGCTTCTCTTTACTTTTGCATGTTTGAATCATGTTAAGTGTTCATTCCACAAGAAAATAAAAACTTTTACAGTTTTTGTTATGGACCAAGATGGCAGAGTAGGAAGACCCTGCATTCGCCATGCCATGAACACGCCTCATGCCATGAACATGCCTCAGCCCACGGACACGCCTCACCCCATGAACAAACCAAAACTATAACTACACAGAGTGACCCATCTGAGGACGACGTGAAGACCAGCAGAGCAGCTCCTCTACGATGAAGGATATAAAGAAACACACACTGAAACACGTCAGAGGGACAGAGACCATCGAGTCAGGACCCACACCCTCCATGCGGTGACCTGTAAGCAGGAGGGAATATCACAAATATTAGAGGCCCTCCCTCAGGAGCAAGGGGTCAGGGCCCCATATGGGGGCACCCCAGCCCGGGGGACCTGCACTAGGCAGGGGAGCCCCCTAACATTTAACTGACACCCAGTGTGGCTTACATCTGGGAGAGCCATGGGACTCTGGAAAACCGAGACTCTGCTCTTGAAGGGCTTCTGCACAGACTCACTAGCTCTGAGTCTTGATGCAGAGGCAGCGGTTGGAAAAGCACCTGGTCATATGTGAAGGAGAAGATTCACTGACTAGCTTCAGGGCAGGTCCTGAGGGGCAGAGATCTGTTAGAACTTTCTTCAGGGACCGAAGTGCTGGTGGACACCCTTTTTTAAATTATTTTTCTCTCTCTACCTAGCTGGCCCGGCACTGGCAGCTGCCACTTCTGACATTCTCCATCTGTCTTGTGAGCACCGCAGTCCTGACCCAGCGTTCTCCAGCTGCATCCAACCTGCCCATCCTGGCCACTGCCCCTCCAAAGCGGCTCCCGTCCTGCCACACCTGGCAGGTAGACTTGCCAGGGTCCAGCATCCCCTAAAGAGGCTCCCGCCCTGAGAGGCCAGCCCTACCCACCAGTACACCTGCAACTGAGCGGCTGAGCCCTGCAGCCAGCCACACCAAGGGCCAGGCTGCCTGCAGCAGTTACAACCAGCTGGGCCTGGAACCAACTTGCCCACCAGTGGACCCAGAGCAGTTGTGACTGGGTGGGCCTTCCCGCCAGTGGGCAACCTTGGTGCCACCGCAGCAGGAGGACACATAGCCCACAGAGGGGGACACCCCTGGAGCATCTGACTCTGGTGACCAGGAGGGATTGCTCTTCTGGGGCCCATGAGAAACCTTCTACATAAGCCACTCCTTCAAGGTGGAGAGATGTAGCCCATCTACCCAACACACAGAAACTATACAGAGAGCGAGGCAAAGTGAGGAGACACAGGAATGTGTTCGAAAAGAAAGAATAAGACAAAAGCTCAGAAAAAGAAACGAAATGGAAATAAGTAATCTGATAAAGAGTTCAAACTAATGATCATAAATGTGCCCAATGAACTCATGAGAAAATAAACAGTGAGAACTTCAATAATGAATTACAAAATATAAAAAAGAACCAAGCAGAGCTGAAGAATACAATAAATGAAATAAAAAATACACTAGATGGTATCAACAGCAGATTAGATGAAGCAGAAGAATGGATGGATCAGTGATCTGGAAGACAGGGTGGTGGAAATCACCCAAAAGGAACAGCAAAAAAGAAAAATGAATTTTAAAAAGAGATACTTTAAGGGATCCTAGGGACAAATCAAGCACACTAATATTCACATTATAGGAGTCCCAGAAGGAGAAGAGGCAGAGAAAGGGACAGGAAACTTATTTGAAGAAATAGTGGCTGAAAACTTTCCTAACCAGGTGAGGGAAACAGACATCCAAGTCCAGGAAACAGAGTCCCAAACAGGATGAGCCCAAAGAGACCCAAACCAAGACACAGTGTAATTAAAAATGATAAAAGTTAAAGAGAGAATCTTAAAGGCAGCAAGAGAGGAAAAAAACTAGTTACATAGAAGGAAATCTCCATAAGACTATAAGCTGCTTTCACAGCAGAAAATTTATAGGCCAGAAGGAACTGGTATGATATATTCAAAGTGCTGATAGAAAAAAAACCCAAAAAGCAAAAAAAAAAAAACCCTTAAAAACCAAGAATACTCTACCTGGTAAGGTTATCATTCATAATTAAAGTAGCAGTAAAGTTTCCCAGACTAACAGAAGCTAAAGAAACTCATCACCAGTAAACTAACCATACAAAAAAATGTTAAAGGGACTTCTTTAGGCAGAAAAGGCCAAAATTAGAAATAAGGAAATATATTAAAAAAATCTCATAAACATATAGTAAACATAGTGAGTGTATCAACCACTTACAAAGCAAGTATGAAGGTTAAAAGATAAAAGTAGTAAAATCAACCGTTGTAACTATAATAAGTAGTTAAGAGATGCACAAAATAAAAAGATGTAAAATGTGATGTCAAAAAGGTGTGTTGGGAGATAAAAATACAGTGTTTTAAGAATGTTTGGACTTAAGTAACCATCAACTTAAAACAGACTGCTATACACATAGGTTGTTATACATGAACTTCATGGTAACCACAAACCAAAAACCTGTAATAGACACATAAAAATAAAAGAGAAAAAGACCCAAAATTAACACAAAAGAAAATCATCAAACCACAGAGAAGAGACTAAGAAGAAGAAAAGAACACAGAAGGACTGCAAAACAAACCCAAAACAGTTAACAAAATGGCAATAAGTAATACCTATTAATAATCACTTAAAATGTAAAGGCCTAAATGTTCCAATCAAAAGACACAGAGTGGCTGAACTAATGAAAAAGCAAGGCCCATCTATATACAGCCTACAAGAGATTCACTCAAATATGAAAACACACACAGACTAAAAGTGAAGCACTGGAAAAAGATATTCCATGCAAGTGGAAACAAAAGAAATCTGGGGTAACAACACTCATATCAGACAAAATAAACTCAAAGACTGTAACAAAAGAGTGCACACTGCATAATGATAGGGGTCAATCCAAAGAGATAATATAACAGTTGCAAATATTTGTGCACCCCGGCTCCCTGAATTCAGACTGTACTACAAAGCTACAGTAATCAAAACAGTACGGCAGCTGTCTATAAGAGACCCACTTCAGACCTAGGGGGACATACAGACTGAAAGTGAGGGGATGGAAAAAGATATTCCATGCAAATGGAAATCAAAAGAACACTGGGGTAGCAATTCTCATATCAGAAAAAACAGACTTTAAAACAAAGACTATTACAAGAGACAAGGACACTACATAATGATCAAGGGATCAATCCAAGAAGAAGATATAACAATTGTAAATATTTATGCACCCAACATAGGAGCACCTCAATACATAAGGCAAATACTAACAGCCATAAAAGGGGAAATCGACAGTGACACAATCATAGTAGGGGACTTTAACACCCCACTTTCACCAATGGACAGATCATCCAAAATGAAAATAATTAAGGAAACACAAGCTTTAACTGATACATTAAACAAGATGGACTTAATTGATATTTATAGGACATTCCATCCAAAAACAACAGAATACACATTCTTCTCAAGTGCTCATGGAACATTCTCCAGGACAGATAATATCCTGGGTCATAAATCAAGCCTTGGTAAATATAAGAAAATTGAAATCATATCAAATATCTTTCCCGACCACAATGCTATGAGACTAGATATCAACTACAGGAAGAAATCTGTAAAAAATACAAACACATGGAGGCTAAACAATACACTACTTAATAACCAAGAGGTCACTAAGGAAATCAAAGAGGAAATAAAAAAATACCTAGAAACAAATGACAATGAAAACACGATGACCCAAAACCTATGGGATGCAGCAAAAGCAGTTCTAAGAGGGAAGTTTATAACAATACAATCCTACCTTAAGAAACAAGAAACATCTCAAATAAATAACCTAACCTTACACCTAAAGCAATTAGAGAAAGAAGAACAAAAACCCCCAAAAGTTAGCAGAAGGAAAGAAATCATAAAGATCAGATCAGAAATAAGTGAAAAAGAAATGAAGGAAACGATAGCAAAGATCAATAAAACTAAAACCTGGTTCTTTGAGAAGATGAACAAAATTGATAAACCATCAGCCAGACTCATCAAGCAAAAAAGAGAGAAGACTCAAATCAATAGAATTAGAAATGAAAAAGGAGAAGTAACAACTGACACTGCAAAAATACAAAGGATCATGAGAGATTACTACAAGCAACTATATGCCAATAAAATGGACAAATGCTTAGAAAAGCACAACCTTCCGAGACTGAACCAGGAAGAAACAGAAAATATAAACAGACCAATCACAAGCACTGAAATTGACACTGTGATTAAAAATCTTCCAACAAGCAAAAGCCCAGGACCAGATGGCTTCACAGGCGAATTCTATCAAACATTTAGAGAAGAGCTAACACCTATCCTTCTCAAACGCTTCAAAAATATAGCAGAGGAAGGAACACTCCCAAACTCATTCTATGAGGCCACCATCATCCTGATACCAAAACCAGACAAGGATGTCACAAAGAAAGAAAACTACAGGCCAATATTGCTTATGAACATAGATGCAAAAATCCTCAACAAAATACTAGCAAACAGAATGCAACAGCACATTAAAGGAGTCATACACCATCATCAAGTGGGGCTTATCCCAGGAATGCAAGGATTCTTCAATATATGCAAATCAATCAATGTGAGACACCATGTTAACAAACTGAAGAATAAAAACCATATGATCATCTCAATAGATTCAGAAAAGCTTTCGACAAAATTCAACACCCATTTATGATAAAAACCCTCCAGAAAGTAGGCATAGAGGGAACTTACCTCAACATAATAAAGGCCATATATGACAAACCCACAGCGAACATTGTCCTCAATGGTGAAAAACTGAAACCACTTCCAGTAAGATCAGGTGCAAGACAAGGTTGCCCACTCTCACCACTATTATTCAACATAGTTTTGGAGGTTTTAGCCACAGCAATCAGAGAAGAAAAAGAAATACAAATCAGAAAAGAAGTAGTAAAGCTGTCACTGTTTGCAGATGACACGATACTATACAAAGAGAATCCTAAAGATGCTACCAGAAAACTACTAGAGCTAATCAATGAATTTGGTAAAGTAGCAGGATACAAAACGCACAGAAATCTCTTGCATTCCTGTGCACTAATGAAAAATCCGAAAGTGAAATTAAGGAAACACTCCCATTTACCATTGCAACAAAAAGAATGAAATACCTAGGAATAAACCTACCAAAGGAGACAAAAGACCTCTATGCAGAAAACTATAAGACACTGATGAAAGAAATTAAAGACGGTACAAACAAATGGAGAGATATACCATGTTCTTGGATTGGAAGAATCAACATTGTGAATATGACTATACTACCCAAAGCAATCTACAGATTCAATGCAATCCCTATCAAACTACCAATGGCATTTTTCACAGAACTATAACAAAAAATGTCACAATCTGTATGGAAACACAAAAGACCCCGAATAGCCAAAGCAATCTTGAGAAAGAAAAACGGAGCTGGAGGAATCAGGCTCCCTGACTTCAGACTATACTACCAAGCTACTGTAATGAAGACAGTATGGTACTGGTACAAAAACAGAAATATAGATCAATGGAATAGGATAGAAAGCCCAGAGATAAACCCATGCACATATGGTCACCTTATCTTTGATAAAGGAGGCAAGGATATACAGTGGAGAAAAGACAGCCTCTTCAATAAGTGGTGCTGGGAAAACTGGACAGCTACATGTAAAAGAATGAAATTAGAACACTCCCTAAGACTGTACACAGAAATAAACTCAAAATGGATTAAAGACCTAAATGTAAGTCCCGACACTATCAAACTCTTAGAGGAAAACATAGGCAGAACACTCTATGACATAAATCACAGCAAGATCCTTTTTGACTCCACTCCTAGAGAAATAGAAATAAAAACAAAAGATAAACAAATGGGACCTAATGAAACTTAAAAGCTTTTGCACAGTAAAGGAAACCATAAACAAGATGAAAAGACAACCCTCAGAACGGGAGAAAGTATTTGCAAATGAAGCAACTGACAAAGGATTAATCTCCAAAATATAGAAGCAGCTCATGCGGCTCAATATCAAAAAACCAAACAACCCAATCCAAAAATGAGCAGAAGAACTAAACAGACATTTCTACCAAGAAGATATACAGATTGCCAACAAACATATGAAAGAATGCTCAACATCACTAATCATTATTGAAATGCAAATCAAAACTACAATGAGATATCATCTCACAACAGTCAGAATGGCCATCATCAAAAATCTACAAACAAACAATAAATGCTGAAGAGGGTGTGGTGAAAAGGGAATCCTCTTGCACTGTTGGTGAGAATGTGAATTGGTTCAGCCACTATGGAGAACAGTATGGAGGTTCCTTAAAAAACTAAAAATAAAACTACCATACAACACAGCAATCCCACTACTGGGCATATACCCTGAAAAAACCATAATTCAAAAAGAGTCATGTACCACAGTGTTCATTGCAGCTCTATTTACAATAGCCAGGACATGGAAGCAACCTTAGTGTCCATCGACAGATGAATGGATAAAGAAGATGTGGCACATATATACAATGGAATATTACTCAGCCATAAAAAGAAATGAAATTGAGTTATTTGTAGTGAGGTGGATGGACCTAGAGTCTGTCATACAGAATGAAGTAAGTCAGAAAGAGAAAAACAAATACCATATGCTAACACATATATATGGAATCTAAAAAAAAAAAAAAAAAGCCATGAAGAACCTAGGCGCAGGACAGGAATAAAGATGCAGACCTACTAGAGAATGGACTTAAGGACACGGGGATGGGGAAAGGTAAGCTGGGACAAAGTGAGAGAGTGGCATGGACATATATACACTACCAAATGTAAAACCAATAGCTAGTGGGAAGCAGCTGCATAGCACAGGGTGATCAGCTCAGTGCTTTGTGACCACCTAAAGGGGTGGGATAGGGAGGGGAGGGAAGGAGATACAAGAGGGAAGAGATTCGGGGATATATGTATATGTATAGCTGATTCACTTTGTTATAAAGCAGAAACTAACACACCACTGTAAAGCAATTATACTCCAATAAAGGTGTTAAATAAAAAAAAAAGAACTACACTTTCAGGCACTAAAATTTGATAAAAATTTAAAAAATTATAAAAACAGTATGGTACTGGCAAAAAACCCAGAAATATAGATCAATGGATCAGGATAGGAAGCCCAGAGAGAAACCCATGCACTTATGGTTACCTAATCTATGACAAAGGAGGCAAGAATATACAGTGCAGAAAAGACAGCCTCTTCAGTAAGTGATTCTGGGAAAACCGGACAGCTACATGTAAAAAGAATGAAATTAGAACATTCCCTAACACCAAACACAAAAATAAGATTAAAGACCTAAATGTGAGGCCAGACAGTATAAAACTCTTAGAGGAAAACATAGGAAGAACACTCTGACATAAATCACAGCAAGATCTTTTTTGATCCACCTCCTAGAGTAATGAAAACTAAAACAAAAATAAACAAATGGGACCTAATGAAACTTAAAAGTTTTTACACAAGGAAGGAAACCATAAACAAAATGAAAAGAGAACCCTCAGAATGGGGGAAAACATTTGCAAATGAAGTGACCGACAAGGGATTAATCTACAAAATATAGAAACATCTCAGGCAGCTCAATATCAAAAAAAACCCCAACCCAATCAAAAAGTGGGTGGAAGATCTAAATAGACATTTCTCCAAAGAAGACATACAGATGCACAAAAAACACAAGATGTCCAACATCACATCTCTAATTATTAGAGAAATGCAAATCCAAACTACAATGAGGTATCATCTCACACTGGTCAGAATGGCCATCATCAAAAAATCTACGAACAGTAAAATGCTGGAGAGGATATGGAGAAAAGGGAACCCTCTTCCACTGTTGGTGGGAATGTAAATTGGTATAGCCACTATGGAGAACAGTATGGCGGTTCCTTAAAAAACTAAAAATAGAGCTACCATATGATCCAGCAATCCTATTCCTGGACTTTTTTTTCCAGGAGAAAACCGTAACTTGAAAAGATACATGCACCACAATGTTCACTGCAACACTATTTACAACAGCCAGGACATGGAAGCAACCTAAATGTCCATTGATAGAGGAATGGATAAAGAAGATGTGGTACATATATACAATGGAATATTACTTAGCCATGAAAAAGAATGAAATAATGCCATTTGTAGCAACATGGATGGACCTAGAGACTGTCATACTGAGTGAAGTAAGTGAGACAGAGAAAGACAAATATCATATGATATTGCTTATACGTGGAATCTAAAAAAATGGTACAAATGGACTTATTTACAAAACAGAAATAGAGTCACAGATGTAGAAAACAAACTTATGGTTACCAGGGGGGAAAGAGCAGGGAGGGATAGGCTGGGAGATTGGGACTGACATATACATACTACTATATATAAAACAGATAACTAATAAGGACCTACTGTGTAATGCAGGGAACTCGATACTCTGTAATGGCCTATATGGAAAAAGAATCTATAAAAGAGTGGATATATGTAAATGTATTGTATATGATTCACTTTGGTGTACAGCAGAAACTAACACAACATTGCAAATCAGCTATACTCTAATAAAAATTTTTAAAAAGTAAATAAATGGCATGACAGTAAAAAAAAAAAGTATGCACCCAATATAGTAGCACCTAAGTATATAAAGCAAATATTAACAGACATAAAGGGAGAAACTGGCAGTAATACAATAATAGTAGGAGACTTTAATACCTTACATCAATGGACAGAACATCCAACAGAAAATAAGGAAACACTGGCCTTAAACAATATATTAGACCAGATGGACACACACACACAAAGAACATTCCACCCCCAAACAGTATACATTCAAGTGCACATGGAACATGGAACATTCTCTGGGATAGATCACATGTTAGGCCACAAAAAAGTCTCAGTAAATTTAAAAGGACTGAAATCATATCAAGCATCCTTTCTGAACACAACAGTACAAAACTAGAAATCCATTACAAGAGGAAAACTGGAAGAAACGAAACTCATGAAGACTGAACAACATGCTACTAAACAACCAATGGGTCAATGAAGAAATCAAAGAGAAAATAAAAAGCACCTTGAAATAAATGAAAATGAAAAACATTGTTCCAAAGTTGATGGAAAATCAGTTCTAAGAGGAAAGTTCATAGCCTACCTCAGGAAAAAAAAACATATAAACAATCTAACTTTACACCTAAAGGAACTAGAAAAGAGAAAAATAAATAAAGCCCAAAGTTAGTAGGAGGAAGAAAATAATAAAGATCAGAGTGGAAATAAATAAAATAGAGAGTATAAAAACAACAGAAGAGATCAATGAAACTAAGAGCTGGTTCTTTGAAAAGCTAAACAAAATTGATAAACCTTTATCCAAACTCATCAAGGTAAAAAGAGGGCCCAAATCAATAAAATCAGAAATGAAAGAGAAGTTACAACTAATACAAAGAATCCTAAGAGACTACTACCACAACCTCTCATATACCAACAAATTGGACAACCTGGAAGAAATAGATGAATTCCTAGATACATACCATCCTCCAAGACTAAATGGGGAAGAAACAGAAAATCTAAACAGACTAATTACTAGTAATGAAATTCAATCAGTAATAATTAAAAACTCCCAACAAACAAAAGTCCAGGATCAGAAGGCTTCATAGGTGAATTCTACCAAACTTTTAAGGAAGAGTTAACACCTATCCTTCTCAAAGTATTCCAAAAATCTGCAGAGGAGGGAAAGCTTCTAAACTTGTTCCAAAAGGCCAGCATTACCCTGGTAACAAAACCAGACAAAGATATTACAAAAAATGAAAATTACAGGCTAATATTCCTGATGAATATAGATGCAAAAATCCTCAACAAAATACTAGCAAACCAAATCCAACAATACGTTAAAAGGATCGTACACCATGATCAAGTGGGGTTTCTTCTAGGGGTGCAAGGGTGATTCAATATCCACAAATTAATCAATGTGCTAGAGTGACAGAAAGGAAAGAATGAGTAGAGAAATATGGGAACGTGCAGTATGTTTCTCCATAATTTTGGTAATCAGCAATGTATTGGGACTTATAACTGTAATACCACTTTACAACTATAAGCTTAAGGTATGTGAGTTAAACTAGAAATTTGGGAAACAGCCTAAAAACACAACTACCACTTACAACGTTATTTCTGTGGGAAAAATATATTTCACCCACTCACTCCAGAACTCACAAAATATAATGCAGCCTCTGATTCTAAAGACAAGTCATTATTGTTACACTGACCTCTGTGTATGCTTACCATTATGCCAGCTCTGGGTCTTGCATTTAATTCTTTTAATTAAAAACAAAACAAATCAAAACAAAAACCAAATGAACAAAAACTATGAGGGAGCTGGGACTTTATGCTATTTAACAAATCGTCATTGACTATTTAAGAACTAATACAAGAAGATAATAAACACATAACTTAATATTTATGTTTACAGCATACTTTGCAAAGCACTCTCACATACACACTGGGCTAGGTTCTGGGAATACAGAGTTGAGTTAGGTTGAGTCTCTGCCTTTAAGCGGCTCAATGTCTAGTGAACCCCACAGTACATCTGGAGGAACACCAGGGAGGCCCCATAATTGCTCAAGGTCACACACCTTATCAAGAATAAGAACCAGAAAGTGGAACCTGATGTGTTGCCAGCTCCTTGTTCATTTTCTTCCACAAGTTAGTTTCATATTCTACAATCTGCCTGCATATACCACAGACTCTCAGTTATTTTTTTATTAACTATATATATATATTTTTAATGAAGCTCCTGCTTTTCCACAGTCTAAGTCATTTAAGTCATAAGTGCTTCACAAGTACCTCTGTATTTAGTTTTCCATTTTCTATCTAGGCCAGGGTTCTATCAATTTATATATACATAGGAGTGTAAAAGTGTAACTTAGGGTGAGTTTTCACAACAGAATGAGAATTAGAATCAGAAGTAAAACTGATTAATGTTTTGCTTTCTACGGGCGTTACGCTTTGGCTAACTGAAATAAGCTTCTAATGAAGTTATCGAATATGTATATGCAATAATTCAATTCATTAGGACCTGCAACCTCCATATACAGTATGAAGTAACAGTGTCCAAACACATGGTGAATGTGTCAACTGCTTGATGACCTCATATTACATAATTGTTAAGGTCACAAAAAAGAAAAAAGAAAAATAATTATAATTTGATCAACACTCAAGATAGAGGGAAATGGCAGCGTATTTAACAAAAGCATCATCAGCTTCTGAGCTCACATGACCCCAGATTATCTCTACGTCACTGTTTCTGATGGGTTTGGACGCAGGCACAGTGCTTTCAGAGGAAATAAAGAATTGTTTCCACTATACCCAGCACACACAACACAGGCAAAAAGACCTGGTCATAACTTTATGAACAGGAGTCTTTTATGGGTGACTGGCAGCTAGTAAGCTTAGAGTGCAAAAAATATACTGTGTACCCTTCAGGGTGTGTGATACACAGCCAACACGAGGGCATCTTTATCTGGATTCATACCTCACAGATACATCATTGCCGAAAACCTGCACACTAAACTACTCAGAAACGAAACTACGACTAACAGAAAAATAATCCCAACACGATGAAAATTAAAAATATATATATTTTAGTAAACTGACTATAGCTTTTGAAAAGCTGTGCATATCGTTATTTTTCTAACTATAACGTTAGATAGTTAATAGTTGCAGATGCCAGTGGAATGGACTTTGTATACGGTATGTTTTCAGAGAAAAATACTATTCTATTTCAGATCTGGATAGAAACCTCACAGTAACAGGTGTACAGTGGGAAAGTTCCCAAGGGCCAATGAACATGTTCGTCATAAATTATTACCTAGAACCCCCTGAAACAAGTGCCAGGACAGTCGTAACATGGCTTATACTTGGGAACAGGAGCTTTCTTTAAAGAAAAAGTGATTATGAAATAGATTGAGAGAGAGCTATAAGCAGTCAACATGGAGAAAAAAGTAAGAAAAAGAAAAATTAAGTTGATTTACATTTTTAAAAGACCATATAAATAGTTTTCAAAGTTGCACTAAATGACACAACATGGTTCTTGCCCCTGGAAAACCAGCCAGTGTCACAGGTAAGCCTCCCATCACCTGTGCATCTGCCGTGTGCAGTTATGGAAGCTTCTCTCTTTTCTGTGTTTTGAAATGTGCGTAGCTTTTTCCATGAATTTTTCTGAAAAGGGGGGGAAAGACTCTTCCTTTCTTGATCAAGGTACAAATAATGGCCAGGTTTCTTTAATTTACTGACACAAGAAAGAAGACTGTAATCCTGGTTTTGGTGCCTCTAATCTTTAGGGAGCGTTAATAGCCTGTGATGACATTTTCTGGGCGTCCACAAAGTTAGCAGTTGCTCCCTGGTTCACTCTGCTCTGACCCACAAGGCATCACCGGGGCCCCTTTCAGCGCCTGATGCCTGCCCTGAGTTGTTCTACCACAGGACCTTTGCACAGGTTGATCCCCCTGCCTTGCAGGTTCTCCTCTTACGCTGATCCCCTCCTCCCGGCCCCACTGTCTCTGCCACTACGCATCTGGACTCACTGGAAAATCTGTAACTGCCCACCCGCATCTGAGCCTCTTTCCTCCCACCTTGTAGAAAAGCTGCAGTCGCTGAGCTGCTGACAGACACATCTTTTTAAAGGCAAATACAACAATGCTCTGCTCCTCTTTCCATACCTCCTTCAGTGGCTCCCCACTGTCTTTGGGATAAAGCTCCGACTCCTCAGTTTTGCCCAGACTCTGCCGCAGGGGTGTTCTACCAGCTGTCTTCCCTCCCGTGCGTGCGGGTCCAGCAGAACCTCCCCCACCTGGCCTTTTCCCCTCTTTCTCTAGTTGTCCTTCATGCTTTGCTCTCCCCTCCCGCCTTGCAGGATACACTTCCTCACTCATGCGTCAGTTTGCTGCTGCCTCCTGCATCCCTAGAGCACCTAGACGCACACCTGCCGGGGGCCTGTCCCTCTGCACCGCGTCCTGGTTAGAGCCCCTCCTCCCTGCTCCACAGCCGGTTCCGAGGACAGGCGCCTTGCTCCCTTCTCTCTCGTACCCTCAGAACCACGCAGCGTGTGGTACATATTAGTGTCAGGAAAACTGCAAAAGACTTTGAAAGGAGCTAAAGATGACGGCGTGTCCTGTCAGCGGTATCTGGATGGTGTTCAGGAGACTTTGTGGGGTTACCTGATTCTACAGGGCTCTCCATCTTTCATTGTCTCTAACGACCTGCCCAGGATACAACTGGACAAACTGTGCAACCAAGTCCTTACCTGGAGCCTCTGCTGTGGACCACAGGTTGTAGATTTATGGAGCCGAAGCCTACAGAGCCCTCCCAGGAGAGCTGCAAGGTACCCACCTGACAGGGTCCAGCCTCAAAGGCGCCTTTCCCAGCAGGCCGGGAGCCTGAGAAAATCCAGAGAACCTCAAGAGGGATTCACCCCAATTTGTAGCTATTTCAGGTAAAACATATTTTTATCTGGTAGAAAGCTTTCTTGGGCTTAGTTTCCTAGCCTTCAGATAGCAAATAACAGGACTTTTAGCAGCTCAAACGGATTTCTTACGAAAACTTCCAGAAGTAAATTGTGGCCATAGCTGGCCTATACTGCATGGCTCTAGATTCACAAAGGTGTGATGTAAATAATCAGGTCAAACCTGATGAGAACAGCCTTCTTTTCTGATCAAGAATAATCTTTGAGATCATGAGGATCACAGGGGGAGAGAATGTCAGGAAAAATGTAAAAGATATTGAAATGCGTCCAAAATTACGGGTGTCCTCTCAAAGGAATGTTAGGTACTGCCTAGCCTCCTGGGGCAGATTGGGGGATTGTCCAGCGCTCTGGAGGTCTGCATGGCTCACAGGCACTATTTTTTTTGTTTTTTGTTTTTTTTGCAGTATGCGGGCCTCTCACTGTTGTGGCCTCTCCCGTTGCGGAGCACAGGCTCCGGACGTGCAGGCTCAGCGGCCATGGCTCATGGGCCCAGCCGCTCCGCAGCATGTGGGATCTTCCCAGACCGGGGCACGAACCCATGTCCCCTGCATCGGCAGGCGGACTCTCAACCACTGCACCACCAGGGAAGCCCCACAGGCACTATTAATAACCCTGCAGAGGCCAAAGGTACCTTGGGGAGGACTGACAGCAACGGAAATGTTTCTTGTCCCCAGGGATGCAGCGAATTCTGCCTAGTGTAGCCGCAGGTATATGGTGCAGACAACGACAGTTTTGTACCTGTTAGCATGTACACTTCAGTATTTTTGACTGTCTAGGTGTCTGTTCTTTGAAGTATCCTTTGTATCAGTTTTTTTTTTACATCTTACTGGCTTTCTCATTAGCTAATGAACCAAATAAAACGAGGGCATTATAATTCTACCCTTTAATAAAAAATTCTTCTTTAAAGCAGGTGGTTAGTGTTTCGTGAATAAATGAATACCTCCATACATGGTAGTAGTTTCTGTTGAGCACTTCAACGACTTTTAAAACTGATAAGAAAATACATAACGCAAAGAAGACGGTACTGCGCTAACTGGCCGACATGGGCATTTTCAGCACCTGCGAGGCACAGAGGAGTGTTACGCTCATTCATTCAGTAAAGATTACAAAAATGTCTGCATGTACCAGGTAGTGGGCTACATGCTAGTATGAGTATGACCGACAACAGGGCCCCTTGCCCTCATGGAGACTGTGGTCTAGTAAATGAAACATGAATTAAGTTGAATAATATAAGCATACAATTATGACAGCAGGAACCTGTACTAAACTACGACTGCCACAAGGAATCTGACCTCGTCAGGGAGGTCAAGGGAAGGCTTCCCCTGAAAGATGTTTGACTTCAGCTCTGAAAGGTCAGTAGGAATTAAGCAGATGATGAGAAGAGGAACTAAAACGTGCAAAGGTCCCGTGGTGGGACGACCAGGGCAAACACAATAGAATCAAAGACGCCTACGGTGCCCCGTTGGTCAGAGCCTGGGTCCCCTGCACAGGGTTATTTAAGGGCCCACTGGTCTTGCAGTTGCCTGGCTGACCACTAGATGGCAGGTGTATACTAAGAAGGCACAAGGCTGGATGCAGGTAAGTTTACAGCAGGTCACAGAAACTGGGGGAGATCAGAGGTGTAGCAGGAAAGAGTGGGAAGGCAGAAGGTGGTAGCGGGGATGGAGACGGGGACAGACCCAACTTGCAGGCCCCGATGGTGGAGGGTAACAGGAAGCCATTCATTGTCTTTTCCCTTCAACAAATATTTGAGGACCTCCTGAAAGCTTCTCTGTACTCCTTGAAGGTAAGTAGCAGCCACACCTCATTTAAAAAAAAAAATTCTTGGCATCTCTTCACACCACAAACATCCGTTAAGCACCTACTACACGTGAGCTACTGTCTTCCATGCTGTGAGGCACACAAAAGAAAAGAGTTCCCTTCCTCTCAAGATTTTCAAAAAAGGGTGAAAATGCCAAATACTGAATATAATAAAGCAGTTACAAACACAATTCTTCCTATGGATATAACTGCACTCAGCTTTTTGATCACATATGGCAACTTATGTAAATGACCATTAATACTGATCATGATTTATGTCAAATTGTAACATTCCTAATAAGTAGGTTCCATCAGCAGGCTAACAATACTAACAACATAGAATTGTAACTACATTCTTTAAATACTGGTAAACTGGGATCAATAAGGAGATCTGGAAGTTTCCGAACTGTACAGACCTAGTGCAGCTGGAACTCTAGCTATGGTCAGGCACTATTGACCCCGGAGGCTGTGCAAACTAGCAAGTAACTACTGGCATTTGCAGCTCTCTTGGGAGCCAGTACTACACTAAAAGGGTACATTTTTTGGATGCAAGAAGACATCATAAGGAAACAAAACAAGCAGAGTTTTACATCCCTCTGACGCAAAGAATTAAAAATAAATATGGGGAATTGGCCGTCACACGTCTTCAATTGGACTCACTAGGTTCTAAACACATAGTTGTGCAATAAAAATTTTCTCACATGGAAATATAAAATATAAAGCGAAAAATTAATATACTATCAATATTTTGGAAGTAAAGCACTTGTATAGCAAGGGATGCTTACTAAGAATGTCAAAAATACTAAACTAATGCAAAAAAGCTATCAGTGTGGAATGAAATTTATTAGAGAAGATATTGTATTAGAGAAGAGAGACACTGAGTGAAGCAAAGAGAACGGACTGGAAAAGACCAGAAGGAAGAGCAAACACACGAGGAGAGTGACAGAGGCAGGGGGTCCAGGTCACAATACCATCAAACCCCATGTCTAATGAGGCAGCAAGAAATGAGTCTGGTTTAGCTACAACAAGCAAGATAAGTGTTTCCTTTCTTTTCACTACAATGGTTTCCCCAAAGCATATCAGAGGCTAAAATGGTGAGGATCTTCCCCGATGCACAAGGAGCCTGTTATCCTGCAGTTACCATTTCTGTCACTAGATGGCAGACAAATCTAACACTAGGGCAAAATCCTGGGTAAGGTGAAATTCATAGTTGGGGTTAAGGGGCCAGGGAAGGATAAGGGATACAGGCAGATGAATGGGAAAATAAAAGTTTTTAGACTTCATAAAATTGAGATGCTTGTAATATATGAATTTTTGGAAAGGAGGTACTCTGTGCTACTGTCCCCATTTCAGAGCTGAAGTGACTGAGGTCCACAGCGTTACCTGGCTTTTCCGAAGTCTACAAAAACCCCCTGGGCCTATGCACTTTGCAGCCTAACACAAAAAATATCTGCGTGAAATAATACGGGAATAAGTTATCAAGAAAGCTACTATACAGAATTATAATGCCAATACCTTAAAAATACATGGCAGTTTGCAATTTGAAAAGAGGTTTAAAAACGTGTGTCATCATTTTTACAGGCGGTAACTGAAGCACAAAGTGCCCTACCCGTGACTTACTTGCTTCAGTGTATTAGGTGTTTTATAGGTCATACGTTAAATACCTACTTCACCACACACTCTGGTGGGCATTTTCCCTGTTTTACATATTAGGGAACCAAAAGCTTAATGAAGTAAAGTCTCCTGGGCAAGATTAGACAGTTAGTGACGGAGCCGAGACTGCAACCCAGGTGTTCTGGCTTTCTGAACAGAACTCTTCATTATAATTACACTAGATAGGTCAGTCCTCAGAGACCCAGAAAAAAGAAATGTCTGAAAATTAACCCAAGAAAGACCTTCTTAAAATGGCAAGTCTTAACCTCAATTTTAAAACAGGTGGTAGTTACAGAATGATCAAGAGTACTGCTGTCCGGGTAGGTGAAGAGACAAGAGATTAAGACACTTTTCCAAAGATATTTCCGTCACAGCAAGAAAGTTAAATCGAAGGATTAACAAGATACGTGTTTGCTGAAGTCTGATGAATTCAGGTTATGAAGGGCTTCTATTACCAGGCTAAGGAAATAAGCTTGAATAGAAGCGTCAGAATTCCATTTCTGAGCAGCTGAGTGTCACGTGAGACTAGTTCCGGCGGGAAGATTCTGAAGTGGTCCGGACACATCCGTGACCACTTCACCAGCCTCCCCTCCTACAGCCACGGTGCCTTCTCTGCCAGCTTTAGCCACTTCATTCTCCATCACTCGGCTGTCACCTGATACGCCCTCTCTTATGAAAGCAGTGCTCTGTGAGTACATTCCTGTCTTACCAAGTCCTCAAGGCCAAGAATCATATCTTTTAATTCATTTTGCTTTTAAATCCACTTCCATTTTGAATGCAAAAAGCAGCAAAAGAATGTCGATTCCCATCCTAACCATGACAAACATCTGGATGGTCTTAAAGAAAAATATCATAATTTTTTCTTGAACCTATCAGAATGCTGAGTTGTAAGGCAACCAAGTAAAATGAATTCCATAGAGTTAGAAGCCCCTCCAAAGAGAGATAGGAGCCAGGATCTATTTCATCCTTGGCAAAGCACACACACAGAAGAAGAGCAGCTGGAATATAAACAGGGAGGAAGAAACGTGCTGAAATGCAACCAAGACCACATGGGGACTAACATGCCGGTTAGGAAGAGCTGGTAGACTCAGCGACAGGGGTGTTTGCACTCGCAAGCTCTTCTCCACAGGTAAAATCCTATAATTTTATTTGCCAGATCAGGCAACTCAACCATCTGGTGCTGCAGAGAAGGACTGGGGACAGACAGGAGTCTGAAAGCGCTCCCATGGGGGTGCAGGCCTGCAGGAGACAGGCACGAAGCCCACTGACTCCTGAAGGTCCTTCATTTACGTACAGCAAGAGCCAGAGCTGCTGGCAGACGTCAGCAAACTCAACCCCAAGACCACGGGGGCAGGTGTAGAAGTACAAACTCTACACCCCAGGGAGGAGCCGGAGGCCCTGACAGGCACAGGATCCTACACGGATACCAAGCATAAATCTACCACCACTAGGGAGGGGCAGGCGGCCTGCAAACTGCCCCAAACCAATCACAGGTAAAGGGAAGTTTATCCACCACAAGCAGGAAGGGAGGGATGCTGAGAAGGTCCCACACCTGAGCCACAGGGGCACATGGCCTATGAAGACCAAAGCCGGACCAGAGCACAGAAAGCCCATAAGGCTAGGACCACGTAACTAGCAACAGAAATTAACTGCCGAGGGACGGCTGCAAACACCGAGAGAGACCCGCTACGTAGAGCGACTGCCGACAGCTGAGGGTGAAGGCGGAACACTGAGAAAAACCTTCCGGTACCTCCACAAGTACTGCCGTCTACACACACTTATAATAACAGCAGCCACTGCAGGTAATGATGTCAACAACAAAATCCCAACCAGTCCAACACATGATGAACTCAACCTCTTGTACTAACGGCCTCACACCATTTCTGGGTGTAAGTACTATTTAACTTACTCTCTACTGCTTTTTTACACATGGGGTCCATCACCCAAGAACTACCAGACATGAAAAGTAAGAACAAAATAAAAAGGAGAATATGCATAAACAGATGGGATGACAGCAGAGAGATGGAATCTATAAAAGAGTCAAGTTGAATGACAGAATTGTAAACAAAAACATGATATAAAAGATAAAGAATTCTTTGATGGGCTCATCAGCCATTTAAAACAGGTCAATAAAAATTATTTAAACTGGCATTCCTATACACTAACAATGATCTAACTATCTGAAAAGGACAATCCCATTTACAACGGCATCAAAAACAATAAAGTACTTAGAAATAAATTTAACCAAGGAAGTGAATGATCTATACAACAAAAACTTTTAAGACACTGATGAAAGAAACTGAAGAAGACACAAATAAATGGAAAGATAGCCTGTGTTCCTGGATACGAAGAGTTAATATTGTTAAAATGTCCATATGACCCAAAGCCAGCTACAGATGCAATGCAATTACTATGAAAATTCCAACAGCATTTCTCATAGAAATAGGAAAAGGAATCCTAAAATTTGTATGGAACCACAGAAGACCCCAAATAACCAAATCAGTCTTGGAAAGAGCAAAGCTGAACTTCCTGTTTTCAAATTATATTACAAGGCTATCGAAATCAAAACAGTATGTTATTGCTGTGAAATATACATAGATCAACGGAACAGAATCACAAACCCAGAAATAAACCCATGCACTTATGGTCTAGTAAGATTTGACAAGGGAGTCAAGAATACTCAATGGTGAAAGGGTAGTCTATTCAATAAATGATGCTGGAAAACTGGATATTCACATGCAAAAGAATGAAATTGCATGAATTTAACCTTACATCACAAATAAAAGTTAACTCAAAATGGGTTAATAAGGACTTAAATTTAAGACCTGAAACTGTAAAACTCATAGCATGTTAGAAAACATAGGGAAAAAGCTCCCTGTCATCAGTCTTGATAATGATTTTTTTGGATATGACACCAAAAGCACAAGCAACAAAAGCAAAAATCAACAAATGGGGCTACATCAAACTAAAAAGCTTCTGCACAGCAAAAGAAATTATCAACAAAATGAAAATTTCTCCCATTCTCATGGGATGGAAGAAAATATTTGCAAATCATATATATTGGATGGGGGTTAATATATAGAATATATAAGAAACTCATACAATAGCAAAAATAATAATTATCTGATTAAAAAGTGGGCAAATGACTTGAACAGACACTTTTCCAAAGACATACAGATGACCTTCAAGTACACTGAAAAGGTGCTCAACATCACTAATCATCAAGAAAATGCCAATCACAACCACAATGAGATAACACCTCACACCTGTTAGAATGGCCATCATCAAAAAGACAAGAGGGAAGGAATACTGGAGAGGGTGTAGAGAAAATGAGCCTTTGTGCACTGTTGGTGGGAATGTAAATTGGTGCAGCTACTCTGGAAAACAGTATGGAGGTTCCTCAAAACACTAAAAATAGAACTACCATATGATCAGTAATTCCACTTCTGGGTAATTATCGGAAGGAAATGAAATCACTGTCTCGTAGAGCTATCTGCATCCCACAATCCCTGCAGCACTTTTCACAACAGCCAAGATACATAAACAGCCTGTGTACAGGAATGGATAAAGAAAATGTGGTGTATGTTTATACAGAGGAATACCATTCAGCCATAGAGAGAAAGAAATCCTGCCGTTTGTGACAACATGAATGAAGCTGGAGGGTATTATGCTCAGTGAAATAAGCCAGAGAGGAAAACACAAATAGTGTATGATCTCATTTACATGTGGAGCCTAAAAAAGCTGAACTCAGAGAAACATAAAGTAGATTGGTGGTTGCCAGGGGCTAGGGGGTGAGGGAAATGAGGAGACACCGGTCAAAGGGTACAAACTTGCCCTTACCAGACGAATAGGTTCAGGGACTGTGCAGAATGGTGACTACAGTTAACAACACTGCATCGTATACTTGAGAGTTGCTAATTTGCTGAGAGAGAGAGTAAGTCTTCAACGTTCTCGCTACAATAAGTAAGTGGTAGTTATGGGGGGTGAGGGATGTGTGTTAACTAACCTGACCAGGATTAGACTCAAGTGTTAGAAAAGCCACGAAGAACTTCCAGAGAAGGCTGCACACAAAGTAGTCCTATTTTGTAACCTGTTAAGATATTTATGCATCATGCTACTACTTTATGTTCTATACCAGGAAATATAATCATGTGTAACAGACATAAATCCGCTTCAGATAATAATAAGGTTCTATAATACTCTCTAGTTACACTCCTGGAAATTTCTCCCTCTCAGGGACACTAACGCACAGCAGCAGGAACATGTACAAAGACAAGACTGGCCTTTCCTTTCATCAACACTAACACTAACCTCTGACCAACCTTAAAGGCAGCTCTTATACACAAAACAGGAAGAAAGTAATCATTTCTGTATGGCAGGATGCCTGGGAGAAAATAAGAATTTGTCTAGAAAACTTGGGGACTTTTGGAATAGAGAGCTGTTGTTACTTTCACCAAAAGCCCTTAAAATAAAGATATAACGAGAAAAAGCTCTCACAAAATTAAACAGAACAGAAAGATCTTGGTGATGTAATTACCGATGTAAAGTCTAGAATGGTAATACTCAATATATTTACCAAATGGAAAATTTAAGTACCTTTGTTTTTGTTTCAAGACTTTGTGATGAATGACATAGCCATCTGTGGCAATAAATCTGAAGAGTAAAAGTATAACATTAAAAAGGTACATTTCAACCCAAAAACATCTCATAAAATATAGGGAACATGTTCACATAAGCCTTTATCATACCCTAGGTATTCTTCATTTTAAAAATGAAGTCCCGGCCAGTTGCTGAAACAAGGAGTTGGTCTTGAATTATCTCTTTGAAAGAACAATGTTCTTGAACAATTTTATGACAATATAAATTTCTCAAATATGTATTCTATTGTGTTTCCAAAAGAGAAAGGCAAATTTTATAATTATGAATTTTGTCTTGCATAACCATTCTTTCAAGGAAAGAAAATATTACCTAATGGTCACTAGAGGGCACCCCTGTCATCCATAACTGGGGTGTTGGGGAGAAGGGCTGGCAGGGCACAGATGTAACAATAATCAAATCTGACATGTTGTAAATTAATATTATTTCAACAGAGAAAAATAACTTTCTTTAAAACAACAACATGGTACCCATATTTTCAAAGTGGACTGAAAGGATCAATTCTATAAATTAGTAGCATTGGTGTAAATTAGACTAAATAGATGCTATATCAAAGAGTGGCTTTTGGACAGACTGCTAAACCATGTTTTCATTTAGGCAGTACTTTTTGTGGGCAGCTTTTAATAGAAACACACTTACTTAAATTATTTTTTAAAACATGTTATCATTTGGAACTCTCATACTTTAATACTTATACTTTCTGATCACTTTAATTCAGCACTTTAACTTAATCATAATAACAGAATTCTCAATACTGAGCCAAAGTAAACAGAGTGCTAAAAATAAAAAACTAGGGTTTCTCCTTTTTTTTTTTTTTTGGCTTACCATGATTTGGTTAAACTTATTTTTATTATTTTGTAAGATTTATATTATATTAAGTATTTTTTCCAAGTATCTGGCTCTCCTCCTTCATAAACTCATTTCTCCCCCTTCCCCTGAGGTCACAACTATTTTTCTCATTGTGGTTTACAGTCATTTTTTTCCTGGTCAGAAGAAGCAAGTGGCTACTTCCCTCTGTAAACCAATGACTATGCCATTTCTTTCTTGACCAATAAAGCAAAGCTATTCAATGGACTATATTTTTCAAAGACCTCAACAAGCATGTCATTTTCTGAAATCTATTCTGTCACCTGAGAAAGAAACACTGTCCTTAATTACATTCGTTTTACTCCCAGATTCCACTGAATTCCAATGAAGAAAAGTGTGTCACAATCACAATAGCATAAACCACACCCTACTAGGTGTGAATATCCCATCACTTAGATGCTTAGGAACTAAGCAATTTAGAGAATCTAAATGTTTAACTTTTCTGGTAAATTTCACAGAAACAAATTCATTGGCAGTATTTTAAAATATGAGATTTATTCTGTGTAAAATGTAAACCATCTGACATCTCATATTTAAAACATGCTTACATACTGGGATCTAAGTTTCCATTCAACTGCAATGTGGCTTTCAAATGCCTTACCTGCAAGTCTCCACATGCCAAAAAAGGCATATACAACTTCTAAGCACATTTTTTAAAGATGAAATTCCATTACTCATCAATTATAAAATGAGCTCATTGACGCTGTGCTATATTCCAAATCCATTAGGATGATTTATAAACCAATAAATACGTAAGGACTCAAAAATACAGTTTCATTTGAAGTCTACATTATCACCTTGTACTATGGGTAAAAAATGGAAAAATCACATATATCATATTTTATGGCATAAACTTTGTCCTTATTTCTTCACTCTAAAGAACTATTCATATCTCGGACTCCTAGTCTACATGTGAATGTAATTTGAAGAACAATAAACGGCCACTAGTTTAATAGTGCCTCATCTTATTAGGAGGCATTATGGCTGTTGAGCATATTTCTATTTGTAAACACTTGGGTTAAAGTCTTGACTACATTCCAAGTAAGGGCATTTGTCAGCAGTCACACCCTTTCTATTATAGTACAAATGCAAAAATAACCTTCCATTCATATTTTCTCATGCAGCTTTTACATAATTAATTAGACAGGTTGAAAATAAACCTGAGTGGATTGCTACTCGCCCCAGACATGCAATAGTTAAGAGTGATACGTGTGCCAGGGTTTTAATGGGGCTTAACAACAAAAAGCTTCGATCCTCCACTTTCACTCGATTTTGCTGCAGTGGTTTTGCTCGCTTAGGGCCATCCATCTGTTAAGGTTGACTTGTAATACAGCGACACACTTGCTCGCCATTCACTGGTCTAGTTGTGTGTGTGTGAGCCTGTGAGACACACAGACACACAGACAGCACACATTACGATTACCAGAGTAAGTTAAGAAAGGCTATTATTATTAAATATAATAATAGGTTCATATAAATTTTGCATAGTAAAGTTATTTCTCATTCTTAGAAAGTTTCAATAAATTTTTACAAGCAAATATTTTAAAACATAATTTTAAATGACAGACTTAGTCTAGACATTGCTCACTGAGTCTACAGTGTTTTGTTCTAAAATAAAATGGATGAAAGAAGGTAAGTATGTAGTCAAGATGAAAACGGTTCTGCACCATGGCCAGTGGCGGTATTCTCCCTGGACCCAACTGGCCCTATTTTCAATAAAACCAGAGGAGGAACCTTTCCCTGGAGTCCTGTTAGGCTGGGGCTGCTGCTGGAACTGTCATCTTCACACAAAAGGGAAAAGGGTTGGGTTTCACAAATGTGAAGCCTAATTGGAAGATCTTCATGGCTATACCCCTGACATTTATTTAAGCCTCATCAACAAAACGGGAGATAACCATACTAATTAGCAGACCAATACACAAATTACCATTTGTTGCGAGCAGATATAGATTCACAATCCATTTCAAAAGTAAGCTAAGTCATGGAAGCTTAAAACACCACACATTTCAATTTTTGTTCTTTTCTACAGTACCCAGATTATAAAATTTTATTTTTTTTTTACTTTAAAATATACTCTTGGAATTTAAGTTACCAAAGTCTCATTTTTCTCTTTCGAAAAATGGATGAAGATAAAGTGTTTCATGTACACAAATCTAGTTGGGAAACTGGAAATGTACAGTTCTTCTTATATAGCCAAAATTGACTTTTCAAATGGATAAGCAAACAGGTTAGGAATGGGATGAGGCAAGCCCACATCCCCTATGTAGACAATCTGACAATAAAATGGCATACTTCGGGTCTTATAAGCTTATAAACCAAGAGATTTCTTGGTTGAAAACAGAAAGTTGTATATTTCTTTCCAAATCATAAGCTGAGATCTAAAGGTATCCCTACTTAGAATGAAGACAGATAATTTTAGGGTCCCCAATGCTTCAGTGACTACAGGATTGTTAGTGACTCTGGAAAGAGAGAACAGGGAAGAAGGTCGGATGGTGCCACTGCTATAAAAGACCTGAAGCTCAAGATATGCGTTTATGTATAAATGGACAGCGGCCAACTACTTAGTGCCTACTGTGTGGCAGGTGCTTTACATACATGATCTATAATGCCTACAGCGTCCTCGGAAGATGACATGGACTGTTCCTACCGTTTCACAAATGTAGAAATTAAGGCTTAGAGATGGTGTGTTTGGCTTCATGCTCGATGCCAGCAGCCTCCTCCAAGTCAACACTCTCTGGCTGTAAAGTCCATACCCCTGCCTCTAACAGTCCCTCCTCCACGAGCACCCCTCTCAAAGCAAAGCATGAGAGCAGTGGCCAGGGACTTAACGTTCCAGAATCAGTCCGTCTGTCTGCTTTTCAATCCCTACTCTGCTATTTTTACTGTAGAACTTTGGGCACATTTCTCAACCCCTCTGCTCCCCCATTTCTAAATCTGAAAAAATGGGGGTAACAGTTCCCACTCTGCTTGGATTGTTGGGAGTTTTAAATTAATCCTGTAGTATGCACAAACACACACAGACTGTTAATCAAGGAACTGTCTCTTTTCCTTGTGTTTCCCAAGGCTGCTCCAGTGCACTTTAATGTTATCTCAACTCTATCACAATTGAGGTTTAGAAAATAGTAGTAAGAACATCAAAATTATCTGGATCACCAAATCCCATAGGTATCTACAGAATCTTGTCTTCAAGTAACTGAATTTACCACCAAGCAAGTCTTTTAAGAGAATCTGGGGCTTCCCTGGTGGCAGTGGTTGAGAGTCCACCTGCCGATGCAGGGGACACAGGTTCGTGCCCCGGTCCGGGAAGATCCCACATACTGAGGAGCAGCTGGGCCCGTGAGCCATGGCCACTGAGCCTGCGCGTCCGGAGCCTGTGCTCCGCAATGGGAGAGGCCACAACAGTGAGAGGCCCGCGTACAGCCAAAAAAAAAGAATCTGGTCACGTGAACAATCAAATATAAGATGCGGCCCAGGACATGGTTGCTTCCGGAGAAGCCAGTACTGACACGAGAGAGATGCTATGGAACGAAGGAAAGAGTGTATTCTAGGCTTATTTCTGCTTGTAACCTTTACATCTTTTTAAGCAGTTCAACACTCATGTGAAAGCTGAGGCCACAGTGAGGAAGCTGAGGGGGCTCTGAGGAAGGTTCTGATGAGCCTGAGCGCTTCACATCATGAGACTGCATGGGAGAGACCAAATAAAGAAAACCGACCTTCCGTCTCCTGACACAGGGATCCTTGCCAGGTACCTCCTCGGGACCGTGTGCAGCCAGCCCCATGTCCTGAGATGGCGACGAATCTCCTGAACAGCTTTCTAAATCTCTGCATTAGGAATCATGGTAGCTGTGCTTTTTCATTTTGGCTGCTAAGCACGGGATGGGGCCTTAGCTTCTTACTACACTTACTTTCTCTCTGCCGTGAATCTTCCCTAAATTAAATGAATTTTAATTCTTTATTCTATGATTCTTTGTAAGATATCAATTTATTTTTGGAAATAGGTAGAATATAAACAAATAAACATCAGTGTCTCTGACGTATTTATTGTTATCTAGGTTCTTTCGTTAACCGCACCCAACTACTCCCAGAATTGCTTCCGTATTTAATTGAAAATCTTAATGTGCTCAGATCCTAATATTATTACAACTTGTGGAGATAGGAGTGAGAGAACATACTGATTTGGGAATCACCATAGAACAACACGCACATGGTTCTAGCATCAACTTTGTCTGCTCCACAGGATACTGGATCTTATTTTGATTAAATCAATGAGATTGGATTATCTCCAAAAAGTGAACCAAGGAAGCTTCTCAATACCAGACCACAAAGAAAAGGCAGTAGACTATGCCCGATCCCTCTTGATCTCTTTGCCCAAAGTGCAAATATTGCATCTGAAGCTTATTTCTGCTGAGGTCCTTTTGTTGGCGTGAGTGGCTCATCTCTCCCGCGAGAACGGAGGCCACAGCAGCCCATCAGGGTAGGCTGACCTTAAACTTACCAAGCTTCAGATTTGTGGGACAAAGATCCAGCCTCTAACCACTCAAAAACACAGATTTTTCTTTTCTTTTGCAAAGATGACTTCTTGGCAAATAGCATTATAAGGCAATGAGAAACCGAGAAATCCTCTGAGATACTGCCACACCCCTTAAAACCCCTACTCTGAGAACTGCTTTCCCTGTTCGCACCCACCACCGTCCCAGTGTCTGTGGTAACGTGGTCCTCTCCCGGCCTCTCCGGCTAGAGTCGACGGAGCCAAGGATTGAAGCCCGATCCACTTGGGATGATTACGTCCTTCCTCAAGAAACTGGATTTGGGAATTGTGGTCAATTTCTCTCTTTTCTTTAAATTTAAATTAAAAAAAATTTTTTTTGGAGTATAGTTGATTTACAATGTTGTGTTAGTTTCAGGTGGGATTGACATATACACACTACTCTACGTAAAATAGATAACGAATAAGGACTTACTGTGTAGCACAGGGAACTCTACTCAATACTCTGTAATGGCCTATATGGGAAAGGAATCCAAAGAAAAGAGTGGCCATAGGTCTATGTGGTCCATTTCTAGCAGTTGTTTGAACTGAGGGCCTGCAAGGTCACCGAAGGGACAGAGGAGCTGAGAAAGCTGATCTACAGAATGCACAGTGAACAAACACGCAGAGAGAACAGACCAGGTGAGACAGACAGAGAAGATGGTGGGGTCGATACTCTCCCCCGACTGCTTCTCCCATTTTCCAGTCCCAATCCCCCCAGCACGTGGAGGCAGGAACACCTAGATCCTCGTAACGCATGTCCTGCTGTTGTCGTATTTCACGTGTATGTGTTTGCTAACACTATGAAATTAAAGAAATAATTCAGATCTGGAATTAGATGACAATTTCAATTTGAATGTACCATGGTCTGCTTTTATAAATAAGCTGCTGACCACAAGTTGGCTATCATTTCAGAGCCCTATAACTTTCAGCTCAAAGAAGTAAAATTAGTATTGCAAGAAAACATGCATTCTGGCAGCTATGGGGAAAAAAGTAAGGGTGGAAAGCAGCAAGGAAAAGAATTGCCAAAGGGCCCAAAATTTACCTCTTTGGTTAGTGTCTATGTGAATCTAAAGCTATCAAATTTCAATTATAGAAGAAATACAAGCAAAAGCAAAAAGTTAAATTACAATAAATACTGGGTTGCAAACGGTTGGAAATATAAACTCAAAAAATTTAGCTGTTAAAATACATATACGCAGATGTATGTACCTATTTACATAAAGGGACAGATGTATACAAAGAAACATATTCTGGGTATACACATTGCCTGAAACTCAGGCATTTATCACTTGCAAAGACTGTTACGCAGACATTGCCAGCACCTGCACAATAAATCTAAATATGTTGGTTTAACAAATTCCTATATACCGAGTAGGAAAATAATAATTCTCAAAAGAATAAGCCCTACTTCTTTTAATTCTTGTTAAAGTCATGTCATGTCCACCTGAAAACCATAAAATGCTAACTAATGAATGCAGACAACTACACGAATGGTATTACAGCAAATGATAGCCATGAAGATTCAGGGTAAGTATGTGATGAATGTAACCTATTATCCTGTAAGGTTTTCTATTACCTAATATAATTTTCTCTATCAGAAACTGTGTCTCTAGGAATTCAAAGAAAACAAACAAAAACAGAAATCAGTAATGTATTTTATAATTAAATTATCATAAAAATATTGTGCCACGTTAAAGAAAAGGCAGATTTAAAATTTTAAATATGAGGAGAGAAAAGTAATTTCCTTAATTTAAAACTGACATTTAGAACAGGGATTTCTCCTATTTAAGTGTTTGCTTTTTATCTTAAAGCATCCTGCAGGTAACAAAGACTCCCACATTTCTTTCACATAAAAATCTATTTATCATGATAACCTAAAATCTAATCTAATATAATCTAAGGAGAAAAATTAAGAAATTGATTGCAAATCCATCACGAATTTACAAGTTAATGAATGTTTTCCAGTTAATGGTGGTAGCCAGAAAAGTTTCCTACCCTTGTGGAATAATTATTCATTGAAATAATTCAGGTCATGCAACCAGCATTCATGACCAATATGCTGCAGTTAAGCAATACTAATGTATGAAAACGTAAGCTTAACAAATGGATAAATCATAGAGAAGGCACTTTGTATGTTATAAAAACAGTCCCCTGAAGCAGAGATTTTTTTATGTTTTTCCAAAATACCTAGAAAGGTGCCTGACGCGTAATAGCTGTTGAACAACCAAACGAATGGGTCTTCTTTACAAAGGCTGAGGTTTTAGCACCGCTTCCAGGGCCCTCTCCCCATTCCTAAAGACACAGGAAAGCCCTGCACTGAGTGTCTGCACATCCAGGGAGCTACCTGAGCACCGGAGGTGGGCTCTTGTCCAGCCCTGCCACTAACTAGTTACAGAACTTCAGGCAAGTGATGGGACCATTCGGCTACCAACTTCCTCAACTGTAAACTTTGGTGACTGTGATAAACGAAGCTTTGCAGCTGCTTCCAGTTCCATGGTTTCGTAACTATAATCCACTTGAGAATTCATTTTAAAAGCTAGTTTTCTAAGACCACGTAAAGTATGATTTGGCATATGCAAACTTTGCTTCCTTGAAACAAGCAGCAACACACTTATGATGCAAAATCAGAGACACATACAGCTATGATCCTGAGCCCTTTCCTACTTTAGGACAATATTTTAAGTAGCATTAGATAGAAGCAGAAGCTTTAACTATTGATAGCAAATAAAATATCTAACTTTAGAAAAAGACAGACATACATTACTTCGTATTCTCATTTCTACAGATTACTTTAGCAGTCAAATCCCCACGTATGAGTTTCATCTTACCTTTGCAGTAAAGGAAGCCATCAATAAGCTACCCCGAGTCCCGGGCCACCACACACTGCCCTGTCTCTCTCCACTCACCAGGAGGACACGACCCAGTGATGTGTGTACAGACTGGGACCTGGACCCTGGGCTCCCAGGACCCTCTTACGTGGCCCAGACGCCACCTACTCACCTCCTTGACCGTCAACGCAGGGTTTCTCACCATATGATAAAAAAAATCAGTGGGTTCCAAATTTTCCTGAAGAATTGATTGGAATTGCTTGACTTCAGAATCTGCGAGATGGGAGGGTAAACAACCTCACCTGGGCAAGCTTACGCCTTGCTAGGTTTCTTCCCTTTTCACTGCGTAGCGTGTAGACAGGCGTATATTGTACAGAACCAGAACAAGTCCCATAATCGTCCTCATTTTCCTACATGTGAAGAAGCATACAAGTGGTTATTCTAAAATACTCATTTTATTACTAAACTTTTTTGCTTAATAGATAAAGTATCCAATACAGATGCAAGTAACAAAATAACACTTGGGGTATAAGTTTAAAAAAAACCTATTTAGGAAGAAAATGCATTTTTCTATATTATGAATTAATAAATTCCAAAATAGTCTGACTCTTTTGAACAATTTCAATAAAATTTATACGAAGATCGCTCACTCTCCATTACTACAATGAAAGTTTTAAGTAGTCTCTTCCCTCCAGAGGCAGAAATTCAAAACACAACAACTGATAAAATCTGCAAAGATATTATACGTAATCAAATCAAACACACATATACATAAACGTAACTATTCACATATATGCAATATTCACAGATTCAAATACACCTTTGTAAATTAAGAACGTTCTTCAATTTAAAGTAGCTGCTATTGGCAAGATCCTATAAAGCCAAACGATGGCATTCCTGCCTTAATTCTGCACCAAAGATCATCTTTTAAAAAAAAAAAATTCTCAGCTTGAAGCAAGAATTTCAATTGTGATATCAAGGCAATCAACTTTATGAAAACATACATCCTGTTAAAGCACCTTTGAAGATCTTGGTCGCTCTGTGATAAAATACGCAGACAATAAAGAGATTATTCAGGGGGTGCATAGAGAATGGCAGATAGTTGCCAGAGGGCTTGTTATGAAAAATACATTCTTGAACAAAGGGCTAAGCATATTTCAAAAGTCATTAGAAACATAAATCTCGTGTGATTTGTAAGGCATAAGCTTCAAACTAACGCAAGAATCAAGGTAGAATGAAAAGCAGCACAGGACGTACCTTGTGTCTCAGCTTACTCTTCACTTCCTTTATTCCCTGCTTTGCATGATTCTTTGCCTAGGAAATGATAACACCAGTGTCTGGCTCAGCGTGCTTCTATTACACTTAAGGAGTAAGTACATGAGATCCCATTTAATGAAAATTACTAAGTCTTCGTATTATACAGAGAAAGAAGAAATTATAATCTAAAGCTCTATTTTCAGGGACACATACCACACACTATTACACCTAAATGAGGTGGTGAAAGCACGATTAGTCTCTGTTTGCATAGGAATCATACAAAGGCTAGCAGTTAGCCTATTCCGCCTCCTAAACTATTAAAAAACACAAGAGGCCACAAGATGACTACCGCCCAGCCATAATCTGAAACTTTGACAAATGGGCAAGGAAAAGAGAAAGCACATCAGAGCAGCAGGTTATTTGGGCAAATGTCTGGACTTTAAGAAACTCAGGCTGTTTCCATCTCCAGGCTATTGTAAATAGAGCTGCAGTGAACACTGTGGTACATGACTCTTTTTGAATTGTGTTTTTCTCAGGGTATATGCCCAGTAGTGGGATTGCTGGGTCATATGGTAGTTCTATTTGTAGTTTTTTAAGGAACCTCCATACTGTTCTCCATAGTGGCTGTACCAATTCACATTCCCACCAGCAGTGCAAGAGTGTTCCCTTTTCTCCACACCCTCTCCAGCATTTATTGTTTCTAGATTTTTGGATGATGGCCATTCTGACCGGTGTGAGATGATACCTCATTGTAGTTTTGATTTACATTTCTCTAATGATTAATAATGTTGAGCATTCTTTCAGGTGTTTATTGGCAATCTAAGTGTCCATCATCGGATGAATGGATAAAGAAGATGTGGCACATATATACAATGGAATATTACTCAGCCATAAAAAGAAATGAAATTGAGTTATTTGTAGTGAGGTGGATGGACCTAGAGTCTGTCATACAGAGTGAAGTAAGTCAGAAAGAGAAAGACAAATACCGTATGCTAACACATATATATGGAATCTAAGAAAAAAAAATGTCATGAAGAACCTAGGGGTAAGACAGGAATAAAGACAGACCTACTAGAGAATGGACTTGAGGATACGGGGAGGGGGAAGGGTAAGCTGGGACAAAGTGAGAGAGAGAGTGGACATATATACACTACCAAGTGTAAAATAGATAGCTGGTGGGAAGCAGCCGCATAGCACAGGGAGATCAGCTCGGTGCTTTGTGACCACCTAGAGGGGTGGGATAGGGAGGGTGGGAGGGAGGGAGGCGCAAGAGGGAAGAGATATGGGAACATATGTATATATATAGCTGATTCACTCTGTTATAAAGCAGAAACTGACACACCACTGTAAAGCAATTATACTCCAATAAAGATGTAAAAAAAAGAAGAAACTCAGGCAACTTTACAAAGTGCTTTTATAGGCAGACACGAGTCTTGTTGTGTCTATGTCATATACAGTTTTCCTGGAAAAAATTACAAGTCATTTAACAATTTAAAGGCTCTGTTCATGTTCCAGGGGAACCTGGCTCCAGCATCGGAGGCCGTGAGGTCCCGCTGTGGTTCCCGTGCAGTGTGAGTGAACTGAAGACCACGGGGGGTTTTCAGAAAAGCTCAATTCCCACTGGAAATTCCCACCCACAGAAGAAGTGAAAAGAAATTCACATTTATTTTGCGCTTCCTCAGCGTTTGTGCGCTGGGTACCGAGCATGCTTTACCTCATTTAATCATCACAACGCTATGGAGTTAGTACTATTACTATTACACTTTACAAATAAGGAAAGTGACTCAGAGGGTATAAGCCTCCACAGCCTAGATTCAAATCCAGGTCCAAGTCCAACTTCTTCCCAAGAAGAAGGAGAAACTAAGGTTTTTAAAATACATCCACCGAATCTAAGCCTCACGAAAGAAATGGCACTGTGAGTCTTATTCTACAGACTCAGGTCATGTGGATGAAGCCAAGTTACTTCCAGGAAGGGTCTTCCCAAGTTCACGGAGGGGAAGAGGGGCCTGTTAATATCCGAAGTACTCAGCAAGCATCTGGCAGACAGTAACTGCTCAAGAAATGTTCTGAACTGAACTAAACTGTTATTTCGTTATTGTAAATGAGGCAAAACCAAAACAAAGATTTCGTTATTGTAAATGAGGCAAAAGATTATCTAAAAAGCCACATAACACTAAATTATATTTCCATGGTTCTTTAGAATCAATAGAGCATTTCTGCATGCATTATTTTAGTGGTAAAGCCACTGAATCTATTTCAAGGGTCTTGTATTAACGCCTACATTCCCGTTAGGTAAAAATGCATAATTACCCCCCTCAAAAATGTTCCTGTTCTAATCTCCTCAAATTTGCACCTATCTTTACTCACATTTGGACTATATTCTAGTTTGCCTAAATATCCTCTATTCTTTCAAAACCCACCTGATTCACATGCATCGTTCAGATGCTTCTAATGCACAGAGCTGAGTGAGGTGTCAGTCATGGTCAGCCATCCTTGTGCTGATTCACTCACACGCCTGCTGTCCACCTCCCCCTCACTGACCTCTTTCAGACCCTCCGGAAGGTGGGATACAGGATCTCTCGATCCTTTTCAATTTATCAAGTGGAAACTTATCAACAAACAAGTATTCTCTGCAGAAAAGCACCCAGCAAATACGGCTTTGGCTAGTAATTTAGAATGCAAAGACCTAACAAGAAAGTTGACTCAGAAAATCTTTTAGCCAAATCAAATATGTATTCACTTTGCTGTTACTTTTAGATGTGTAAGAAGATAGGTATGTCCACTCGAGTTTTCTTTATGGCTCCTTATTAGCATGGAAAAACAAAAGATAGAAAAATGTTCTAAGTCTAGGACAAAATCATTATTTCCTTCAATGAATACATATTCGGTACCTCTGTAGTGCGTCCAAAGCGCCGAGAGTCACACAGCAATACAAATATAAAAGCAGGGACAGCCCCTCTCTTACTCACAGTGCCTGCCCTGCTCCAATAACCAGTACAAAGCCTAGATCATGACAGTGATTTGCTGAATGAATAAAACAGTTAAAAACATGGTTCCCAGGGTTTTTAAAAATGTATTATCTACAGAACTTCAAGGTAAATAAATCCTGTTATACCATACAAGAGAAATTGGGAATTTTGTTCATAGCAATCTGTGGTCAAAGGAGGAATTTCAGAGCTCATATTTCAGAATATGAGCAGTCTAGAAAGAAGAGTTTTCGGTACAACCATGAAGGTCACAGATTGACTTATCTACTTGCCCCAAACCTCTTGATTCATGTTCAACCTGATCACAAGACAAATGTTAAAGGTGATTGAGTATATTCTAAATACTCTAATTCGCCTGAAATTAATTTAGGGAATAATCTTCCAAAGAGCAGAATTTTAAATTTTTGAAATATTTTACTGTTCTGCTGAGCAGGGTTCAAAATAAAATACTGGTTAGAAGGATACAAATTTAAATGACAAATGGGGTTTTGAACATGTTTGCTCTATCTCTGTGCTTTTATGGAAGATATGAGTGAAATTAAGGAGAAGAACACGTATTTAGCAAAACTAAAATCTAACCTCTCCAAGCCTGAAGGAAAATGTTGAGCATTCTCTCAGGAATCAAAATGAAGGGTACTTGACTGTGACACCTTTTTAGAATCTTAAATGTGGAAAACGAGGCTCAACATTAGTTCGATTTTTTTTACATGGCAGCTATGTGCTATTTCATTGTGAAAAATTAACATCTCTTCAAAAACTGTATATAGATCAAACCACCAGTATTAATTAGAGTGAGAAGGCGATCTACTCAGAGAGCCTTCCTAGCAAGGCTTTGAACAAAGGCAGAGGCTGACACTTCTAAGACAAAACGTCACCTCTTCTTACTTTTACTTCCTGATAAGGCTTCAGATAGTTCAGAGATTTGGTTCCGTATCTTTGAATCCACTCTGTAGATTAGCCTCGCTACTATAAAACATAACCTTTGAAACAGATTTTTTTAAACAGAAATGGTGGCTACCTATATATCAAAACTGTAAGTCAGGGAAAGAGTGTAAGTTCTAAAGTTATCAAAACATATTATTCTATCATTAATTCAATCACATCGATTCATTACTGAGAAAGCATGTGAAGATAAATTCTTATAAAATCAAAACCAATGCCCAGAATATTTTTAGAAATACACACTATATATATGACCTATTGAATTTTCAAAGAAAGCCTTGCTGAGTGCCAACCCACCAGCTCCTACAGGTCTCCTGTATAGATACCAGGTGCACAGACACAAGTGTTGAAGCAGAGGTCTGTCCACAGGTCCTGTGGAAGCACAGAAGAGCTATATAAATGCTTTTTGTGTGGCGCTGGGACTTTTTTTTTTGAGGGGAACTAATGTCTAAACTACGTCTATAGGATGAATTTAGTAGGTGGATAGAAGCCAAGAAAAGGATGTCCCAAAAGCAGCAGGAACGGCCTGTGAAGAATGAAGAGGCAGAAGAGAGTGCCCTGCATTCACGAAATGAGCAGAGCTCAGGGTCTGGAAACACCAAAGCTAGGGGTTCGGGGAGATGAGACGGGACGCAGGAGGGGCCGGCTCCTGGAGGGTCTCAGTTATCACAGCAAAGAGATTTTGAGGTTGTTAATTATTTACTTATCGTGGTTGCTACTGGTATCATAATTATTATTTTACTACAAGCCATGGGGTATCACTGAAGAACTCTAATTTTGGAGAGTCAAAGTATCTTTGAGGGAAGAGAACTTGCCATATTTTTAAAAATGTTTTTCTACTTAAGCCTCAAGTGCACAATGAGAATTTAAAATATGTTGTTAAATGAAGGAATCAAATCTTTAAAAATGGCTCTTCGTCATGGACTGTTTCGATTTGAGGGCACAATTTTGCTGATAGCTTTGAAATAAAATGAAGAGCCGTTTTTAGATTATACAGAGGAAATATCCTGTCTGGACAATGATACAATTTTAATAACTGAGTTTGCTTCAGTCGATATTAACTCTAAATTTTTTAAAAAGCTTATTTAAAGGAGAATAGAAAAGATTTTGGATTTACATGTTTATCATCTAGGAAAATGTTATAAAATTTTACCAGTAGAACTTTTAAAACACCAAAGGGAACTTACAAATTTATATGCTGTTCGCACAGCGGGGGTTGCTTTGGTCATTGCTGTGTTGAGTAGTGCACCTCCTTTCTGCAAAGGAAAAACAGAAACACAGTCCTAAAAATTTTTGGCCAGATTGTCCTGAAAACAAAGCATTATTAATAGTATAGAAAAAGAGCTTTACTCACAGCTTAAAGAAAGACCTACAAAATTATTTCATGTTGGATGTTTTCAAGCTTTTATATACGCTATAGTAATTTCACACAAAATGTAAACATTCTACTCTGTTCTTTTAATTGGCATAATAAAATCCCTTCGTCTTTGCAGTTTAGGCAGACTTGGGCAATATGACCAGTATATATTTAAAGTTTAATAAAAAAGAAATACAATCATCTGTTTCTCTGTTTTGTAGTAAAGTCTCAATCTGTGACAGAGAGTTTTATATTTTAAATAATCATATTAACAAAAGCACATTACCAGAAATAATAAAACTCCCATCAAATCCTACCACTCTGCCTAACTCCTTCTTCTGGAATATATTATAAGGTGACAGTAAAATCTTGCTTTCCAGATCAAGCCATTTATTTTGAAAACGGAAAGACAAAAGCTTTCTATTTTAAAATTTTCTTTATAAGTAGCAACAAACCATAAGCATAAAATAAAAATATTTAAAGTGTGAGAAAACATAGAAACATTTCGAATATTGCCAATAAACAGCATAAACATAAACAGTATACTTGAACTGAACATTTTCCCATATATGTTAGAGTGAAAGAAAAAAAAAGAAACTGTGACGGTTTATTATTACCTTGACTGTATGCACCCATTGCTGATATGACCTCGAGTTCCCTAAAATATATAAAAATGTCAGGAATATCTGATCAAAAATAAATCCATAAACCAAAATTCATCAAGAACTAGCATTTCCAGGATTTTAGTAGGCAAATTGTATTTATCTGCAATATTGTAAAAGAAGCAATTCACCATAAGAACTAATAAATGCTCTAATTCCTAGGAAAATAGTAACTAGCACTTTTAAGACTACTTTTTCTTTACTCATATATGAAGATAACATGTTAAGGTATTCTATCTTTTTTCATTTTAACACTACTTTCAGAGGGAAAAAATAACCTCTCTTTCGAAATCCTAAATTCCTACATCTTTTAAACTGATTTTTTAATATTTATGTCTATGTTGTTTTGTAAAAGTTTGGCTCTTTTATACAATTAGGTTCATTTAAAACAATATTTAAAGTGTATAAGGAGTGGGAGGGAGGGAGACGCAAGAGGGAAGAGATATGGGAACATATGTATAACTGATTCACTTTGTTATAAAGCAGAAACTAACACACCATTGTAAAGCAATTATACTCCAATAAAGATGTTAAAAATTTTTTTAAAAAAGTGTATAAGGAAAGGAAAAAACTAGAAGGAAATTTAGAAATGCAAAGATCCTTGAGGACCAAAAAGATTCCTCTATAGTTGTTAGACATTAGTATGAATTGATAGCAAATTTTACTTTCATGCAATTAACCTGCAGTAATGTTCTGAAAATATTCTCTAGTTGTAAACCCAAATCTGAAAGGTACTACCCCAGGAAATATGGTAGTATCTCCTCATGGTTATCAGAAAGTTCAAATGCTGACACAACCAGTCCTAGTAAAACCAGTAATCATGTATTTGGCTCCAAATATGATAATTAATTTAATCAATAAGATGATATAAGAAGGCAAAAAAAAAAAAAAGAAAGCTACACAACTAAAGTACTGTTTTATATCAGCTGACTTTAGTTAGATTTCATCTACCTTCCTGGTTGTTTAAATGCTTAAATACTCCCACAAGAAAAAAAACAAAGGTTACTCAGAGACTGACTACCCAGTACAAAGGATCCCTAAAGTAGATTGTGTTCTCCTCCTGTGTGTAGCTGTGGCTTTTTAACAAATGCATCACCTTGCTGTTATAACACAGAGGCAGAATGATCCTTAGCCCAAGAACTTCTTTCTAGCTGTTACCTTTGCATCCCTAATCAACATCAGGCAAAAAATTTCCAGCTCTGGATTCCCTCCTATACTTAAAAATCTCTCCCTAATTTCAAAGAAATATCAAGAAACAACCCCTATTCTGAAGAACATCTCTTACTACTCAGCACTACACTGTACCTTTTCTGGAAGAAGAAATACGAGGAAAACAGTATTTTTCTAATCTTATGAAATGACTACTACTACAAGAAAATGTATCTGCCTAAAATAGCCTATGCATTGCTTAAAGGGCATGAGTTTCAGATAGTATACAGCCTGACCAAAATTTTTATTTCCCTTGTAAAATGATGAAAAAATACAAGTTATTCTATTAATTTATTTCTCAAGGAGATTTTATTAACAGAAATTAAACAGTATGTCTTTATCCAGATTATTCATATACTTTTACTTCTCTATTAAAAAGTCTCATCAGTTCATATACTTTTTACTTCTCTACTAAAAATGGTTGTGTGGAAATCACATATTTAAAACTTGGTTATTATTCATAGTATTCTGGAAAGTGTTTCAATTCATTCCCCAAAATGAAGTTAGAAAGTGGAAAGAGAAACACCAACTACTATATGATATAACTATTTAGCATTCTGGAACACTTGTCATTCCAGAAAATATATTTTTTAAACCTCTGAACCACAAAGAAAGTAACTATCATAAAACTTCAGAGCAGTTACAGAAAGGTCAGCTCTTGGAGAAAGTTGTGAGGAATAAAAATAGCTCATACGTATTCAGCTCTTTACAGGTTGCAAAATGTTTTTGTCTGTGTTATATTACTTGAGTTGCATCTTTCTACTGTAAAATAGGCCAAGCAGGTGGTGCCACAGGCAGAGCAGTTGGATGGGGAAGGAAGTGGGCTTTGCAGTCCAGTGAGTCTGTGGGTCAGGCCACTCTGCCCTTGTGAACCATGCCACTGGGACTAGGTCTGTAACCTGGCTGCTGCAACGTGTAGCATGTGACAGCACACCATCAACTTAGTTATTCTGACAAATAACTTGCCAAATGAGGAAACTGAGGTTCTGATGTGATTACCTGCCCAAGTTCACAAAGATTGCAACTGAGAAAGAATAAGAGTCGAGGTATTTTAATTCTTGGTTCATTAGTCCTTCAACTTTTAAGATGGAAGCATAAATAAAATATGAGAAGAGTTAAGTTATATAGAGATTTTCTCTGAATGACTTCAAAGCGATTGTACTAGAAAGGAAAGGGGGCTGCTCAAAGCTGATACCAAGAGGAGAAACAGCTGATAGTCAGAACCACCCGTAATAATAATGTGGAATCATGTGGTATAGGGACAAACAGGAAGTCCCTAAGTAACAGCTTAATAGGAAAACATGTAGTACAATTTAGGTAGATTCCCGGTAAAAAAATTTTTAAAGGCTAATTGTCTCTTTCAACTCTAGTGCTTTTAAGTCTGAAGGCTCCTATTTCCACAAAATTTATGAGACAAGCACATTATTCTCTGATAATGTGTGTTTTTTAAAAAAAAGGCTGTTTTTCTTCTCAAAAAATAAACCTAAATGCCAAAAAAAAAAAAAAAAAAACAACAACCCTCAGTCTTTCTTTTAAAGTAACTGGATTATGGAAATAATAAGCATTATGGAGGAAATTCTCAACATTGTACTTGTTAATCAAACAAGTGATTTTCTCGCATTCAAGGACAAAATGTCTTTCTCACTTGTGCAAAGACTTTCTCGTCAAATATATTTGCTTAAATTCCAGTAACCTGCAGTCACTTATCAAAAAAAGTAAATTGTTCTAAATTGTTCAGTGAGGCCAGAAAAATGTCACTAAAACTAATGATTACTTACCTACCACCCCTTCAAATTTCTTTGGTAACCAGTCAGTAAAAAAAGAAATAGGATTAAATAAATATAAGACTGATCAGATTATGCTGGGAAACTAATGAAGAAACCAATGCTAATAATGGAGAGTAACCACACACTTCTATATAAAATCAATCTGAAAATGTGTCTCCTTTTTAAAGTTCAGAAAACTGGATGTGGATTTTTAATAACTAGTCTTATTTTAAATGAAAAAAAATAGAGGTACAAACTACTAGGTACATTGTAAAATAAAATACTATGATGTAATGTACAGCACAGTATAATATACAGCCAATATCTAATAATAACTTTAAATGGAGCATAATCTAGAAAAATACCGAAACACTATGTTATATACCTGAAACTGATATAACATTGTAACTCAATTTTTAAAAATTATGCGGGAAAAAAACCATGATCTTAACTACTCAATATTCCTCAGTTGCTTTTTCACAGACCGATATTTGTGTTTATCTAATTGCATCCTTTGTCCTATTTGTGGTCTCTTTGATGACCTTTTAACCTCTATGCTATTCTTCCCTCTACACATTTTCTGATATTCTTTTTACTTTCCTCTTAAGATAAGGTTGAATGTTCTACAAGTCTCCCATGAAAGGGATCAGGGGTAACATGGATTTCCTTAACAGTTCTGACCACAGGGATTCACAGGACAGAGAGGCGTTTTGGAAAATCCACACCCATTCACAGCTGTTAACCACAGTTCTAGACCCAATGTGAATCGAGATGTTCTACATGTGATGTGCTGCACAATAGCCACAGCAATTACACAGCTCCACTATCCTCATATTCATTTTATCATAACCATGCATATTAGCAACAAAAATAGTATATAAACTGCCACTGTAATGGAATAGAAAGAGGAGAAATGAGATGCTTGTCTAAAATTTCCTATTTTTGCTTAAAGGAACATATGATTTTTTCTTTAGCTTCAGTGAATGTTGATTTCTCCTACAGTGATCTTTCTGAAGGTTTTATATATTAAAAAATCTTCAAAGGATATTCAAAAGAGACAGGAATTTTGCTTTTATCCATCAGGGCAGAGAAGGCTTGAGTACTGCTCTTGTTTACTGAAGGTCTTCTAATTGAGAAGATCTCTTATCATAAGAAGGCAATAGATCACAGTTATTAAAGCAGGAGCTCTGAAGCCAGGCCGTCACGTGTGACCTTGGGCAAATTATCGAGGTGGGTACCCTCATAAAAATAAGGCTACACCAAAAACAAAACAAAAACAAAAAACCTACTCAAAGTCCCTCACAGGGTGCTGTGAGGGTTAAGTGAGATAATGCTTGGAGAGCTCTTACGAGAGCTTCTACCACATACTAACATTCAATAAGTATGAACATTTATCATAATTTTTACTGTAACTATGAGAGAAATGAGAAATTATAACAGTTTACTTTCTGAACCCCAGTTCGGTATCTCAGACGTATTCTCTCTCACAAATGTGGTCTAGATGACAAATGTTTGCAGCAGACTTCTAGGAACTATTTTTGGAACTATACATACACATATATCTCATTAGTAAGAACGATGCTAATTTTTAAAAGATTATTAGTCTTTTTATTTCAAATTCTAATGATTTTGCTTTATTTTCTTCTAAGAAGAATCTCTATGTATCTCTAAGATAATAACCTAAAATATAATTAAAAGAATAACACCTGGCAGCCAGGCATCATTTTCTAATGTACTTTCTTGCTGTACCTACTGAAATGAATACTTGTTAAATGATGCTTTCCTTTTGGATCAGTATTGGCTCCTTAAAGTAAAATAAGAGTTCAAAACCTTTTTCATTTTAAGAAGGAACAACAAAGTGGTTGGCATTAAGTTGTACTGAAAATGCAGCAGTCTCTCAATCAGATGCTACCTGGTGATAAATATGCTTCTGTTCTTTTTTAAACAGCAGGGCCTTCTGTGAAAAAATCTGGTGACCCTCCTCCCACCAGAAAAGCCACCTACCCTCTACTCTGTTACAGAGGGTCTGTGGACCAATGGTGAAGACTACAGAATTTCACTACACAAAAGGATCATAGTTCCACCCCATTACTGTCACACGATGTCATCCTCAATCCCATATAAGATACTAGCCCCACGGGTCATAGCGATAATGAGACGGCAGGTATGTAAATGCTGAGTAGGCGCCTCAAGCAATCCGTCCACGAGCTGACAATATTTTGCTTGTCTGAGTTGAAAAGTAAAAAAGCCTTATTTTAACACAAAAGTTCCATTGAAGCTACATTTTTATCCATAAGCTGAGGAGAGCGAGGAGCTGAACGATTCCACATTCAGCTCACTTGCTGAGTCGAGGAAACTAAGTTTTTCTCAAAGCTGAAAGCTTTCAGTGAAATGCTATGCTTACATCAGAGGAAGGTCCGTTACTGCTCAGTTCATCTGTACCTCTTATAATGAACAAATGACCTCAATGGTTTTTATACTTTTGTGGTGCAAAAGTAAATCTTATTCAAGATTAAAATTAAATTTGGGGAAGTTTGTAGATGAGGACTTATTACTCTTTGTCTTTTCACATTTTATTTCTCAATGCTAGCAACTATTTATTCACACACAGACTAAAGGTTTTTTTTTTTCCCTAAATTAAACCTACATATAAGTGGAAAAACTACTATCACACCAGGTGAAAGTGAACACACCAGGGATTATTTGTTTAGCCCATCCCAAATCTAGAACAGCACCTGGTACACTGGAAACACTCAGCAAATACTGGCTGAAAGAATGAAGAGGACATTTCAAGGTCTCCAGCAAAATTCTCTGCCAGAATCAGGACTACATACTGGAACATTATGTACAGAGTACCAGTCCCTAAGTCATTAATTTCCTAAGTACTGTAACACTGTCTGAATTACTTACATTTCAAACAATGTAACTGCTCAATTATATTACATTAATTATATTAAATAAAAATGGGGTATCACCTAACTGTGTGTCACACATACAAAATAAGACGCCTCCTTCCACTGCTTTAAGTGAGCACTTATTACAGTGACAAGTGTAAGAACATGGGACAGTAAACTGAAAAGTCTGTTCCTAACGCTGCAGGGTCTGCAAAGCAAAAAAAGTAGACTTCTACAATGACACTCTTACTACAGAAGCAGCTGCGGTGTTCAAACCTTTCTTTCTGGACTACATTAAAATCTACTATACCAACAACAATCTCAGTTCTTTAATCTTAGTAGTAGATATCACTAGTAGTTTTCTAGTGGAGAAAACTAGTCAGGAGGCTGGAAAATACAAACTAATTGCATTTCTATGATATTCATCTCCAGTAATATTAAGAGACTATCCAAGCAAACCACTACCAACTCATGAGACCGCCTTCAGCCTTGAATAACATACCAGGCAAAGTAACTTAATACTTAATAGTTCTTAACTAAGAACTTAATAGTTCTTATAAGATGAAAAAATGTATCTAAGATATTAGATATTTAGGAGAAAATAGTTGTTTATGAAGTAGATTATATGAGACACAAGTGCAAATATCAAGATAATTGTTATTCAGAAAATGGATAATCTCACTGGAACTAGTCTTTACCTCCACAAAAGCCACCTGAAGTGATCTCTTCTTCAAATACATCAGAGAAACCCTTTCCTGCATTTAGTTTTGCCAGTCGACCATCGATAAACTGAAATTAAAAAGTGTCAAATATGTTAATTTTCGTTTACTTCAAATATTTAATTTTTACTTACAACAAAAATATTAATAGCAGACACTCATATAAATTACACACACGTGTGTACACACATACAGATACATGACAAGAAAATTCTCAAACCACTGAAATAGCAGGTACTCCGCAAATAGCAGCTTATTAGTTAAATGAGGAATGTACGGCACAGACTAACTTCATTAACAAGAAACAAAACAGCGTGGTGGTGAAGGTCACAGCCTCTGTGAGGGTCTGCATCAGGCTGCTGCCAGGCGAGCCTTGGCCCATGAGGCTGTGTCCTCCCCCCAGGCCTCAGTTTTCTCAGTATCTGCCTCATGGTATTGCTGTAAACATTAAATTAAATTAACACAGACTTATTAGCACAGCTTCTGATGCAGTAAGCATTCAAGAAATGTCAGACGTTACTATTTTTGAGGTTAATATTAACTTCATCCAGTAAAATAAAACACTCATCTAAACTGTTACGTTCTAAAGCACAACAGAGCACCAGATAATTCTAGCCATTTAACAACAAAATAAACAGAACTTTCACAATTCCTGGCATGTGTATTGACTGAACGATCAGAACTACGGTTACGAACATGAATATCGTTCAGGTAAACACATGCTGACTTGACTTGCATGAGGTTGTTTTCAGCAGTATTTTTCAGCATTCTGAAAGAAGAGATTGGGGTGGGAAATAGATGCTACCAAGAGCACCTGGAGACCCTTTTCAAAACACAGTACCTGGAGCGTATCTCGTCCAACCACCTGCTTTGCCCCATCTCTGTCCTATTACTACAAACACAGCATAGCAGAATCTTGGGGTTTTGAAAAATATCCTTAGGTGATTATTTTGCTGACCAATCCCAGGCATAAACCAGTGATATATTTTACATGCACACGTGCTACTGGCACTTGGTTAGTTTTATATTGTTAATCTGTGGCATCTGACACTTGTATCACTTACATTATGAAAAATATTATAAATGTTTTGAGGTTTCTCCACTCATGAGGACGGTGAAGTATCTTTAAGGCTCCACTGCATGAGAGGCAAAGGATAACACAAGAAAGACTTAAATGATGCTTGAAGAGCAGACATGAAGATCTGGGGATTAACATAAAATGCTCATTTTCATTCTGGAATTAATTAATCCTGGCGACAATTTTTTCACCCTAGAAATTTAAAGTTTAGTTAAAATAAGGTAGCTTATATTAGTTAAAATAAGAATTTTTTAAAAATTCTCACAGTCTGCCCTAGTGTTCTGGTTAAATGGTTAGCGGACAAAGCAACTAAGGGGAGTGGTGAGGGCAGTGCTGTTCTCAGGCAGCAAGGTGAAGGCCAGGAACGGCAGGAAGTCACGTCAGTTGTAAGATTCTGAGACAGAAATGTCCTACAGACCCAAATTAATGAAGAATGGCAAAGGAATCAAGAGATTCCCATTCAAAATGTGGTTTAACTACCTTATTACCATAGAATGGTTTTAACAAAAAATGTGGTAAAATGGGTTTAAACAGACATACTCTAAAAGGATACGGTCCTGGGGGGACCTTCAAGATGGTGGAAAAGTAAAACATGGAGATCACCTTCCTCCCCACAAATACATCAGAAATACATCTACATGTGGAACAACTCCTACAGAACGCCTACTGAACGCTGGCAGAAGACCTCAGACCTCCCTAAAGATGCCTGAGGGTGACCTACACGCAGAGTCGGGGCCATATCCAAAGCTGAGCCCCGGGAGCTGTGCGAACAAAGAAGAGAAAGGGAAATCTCTCCCAGCAGCCTCAGAAGCAGCGGATTAAAGCTCCACAATCAACTTGATGTACCTGCATTTGTGGAATACATGAATAGAGAGCGAATCATCTCAAATTGAGGAGGTGGACTTTGAGAGCAACTGTAGACTTGGGGTTTGCTGTCTGCAACTGACTTGTTTCTGATATTTATGTTTATCTTAGTTCAGTTTTTAGTGCTTGTTATCACTGGTAGATTTATTTATTGGTTTGGTTGCTGTCTTCCTTTTTAAAAAATTATTATTGTTTATGTTAATAATTTTATTTTCCTTCCTCCCTCCCTCCCTCCCTTCCTTTCTTTCTTTCTTTCTTTCTTTTTTCTCCCTTTTCTTCTAAGCCGTGTGGCTGACAGGGTCTAGGTGCTCCTGCCTGGTATCAGGCCTGAGCCTCTGAGGTGGGAGAGCCAAGATCAGGACACTGGACCACCAGAGACCTCCTGGACTCACAGAATATCAATCGGTGAGACCTCTCCCAGAGATCTCCATCTCAATGCTAAGACCCAGCAAGCTACAGGGCTGGACACCTGATGCCAAACAACTAGCAAGACAGGAACACAACCCTACGCATTAGCAGAGAGGCTGCCTAAAAGCATACTGAGTTCACAGACACCCCCAAACACACCACCAGATGTGGCCCCGCCCACTAGAGAGACAAGATCCAGCCCCACCCACCAGAACACAGGCACCTGTCCCCTTCACCAGGAAGCCTACACAAGCCACTGAACCAACCTCACCCACTGGGGGCAGACATCAAAAACAACGGGAACTACAAACCTGCAGCCTGTGAAAAGGAGACCCCAAACACAGTAAGTTAAACAAAATGAGAAGACAGAGAAATACACAGCAGATGAAGGAGCAAGATAAAAACCCACCAGGCCAAACAAATGCAGAGGAAACAGGCAGCCTACCTGAAAAAGAATTCAGAGTAATGATAGTAAAGATGATCCAAAATCTTGGAAACAGAATGGAGAAAATACAATAAATGTTTCACAAGGACCTAGAAGAACTAAAGAGCAAACAAACAATGAAGAACAACACGATAAATGAAATTAAAATTTCTCTAAAAGGAATCAATAGCAGAATAACTGAGGCAGAAGAATAGATAAGTGACCTGGAAGATAAAATAGGGGAAATAACTACTGCAGAGCAGAATAAAGAAAAAAGAAAAAAGAATTGAGGACAGTCTCAGAGACCTCTGGGACAACATTAAATGCACCAACATTCAAATTATATGGGTCCCAGAAGAAGAAGAGGAAAAGAAAGGGTCTGAGAAAATATTTGAAGAGATTATAATTGAAAATTCCCTAACATGGGAAAGGATATAGTTAATCAAGTCCAGGAAGCACAGAGAGTCCCATACAGGATAAATCCAAGGAGAAACAGGCCAAGACACATTAATCAAACTATGAAAAATTAAATACAAAGAAAAAATATTAAAAGCAGCAAGGGAAAAGCAACAAATAACATACAAGGGAATCCCCATAAAGTTAACAGCTGATCTTTCAGCAGAAACTCTGCTGAAGGGACTGGCAGGACATATTTAAAGTGATGAAAGAGAAAAACCTACAACCAAGATTACTCTACCCAGCAAGGATCTCATTCAGGTTCCATGGAGAAATTAAAAACTTTACAGACAAGCTAAAGCTAAGAGAATTCAGCACTACCAAACCAGCTTTAAAACAAATGCTAAAGGAACTTCTCTACACAAGAAACACAAGAGAAGGAAAAGACCTACAATAACGAACCCAAAATAATTAAGAAAATGGTAATAGGAACATACATATCGATAATTACCTTAAATGTAAATGGATTAAATGCTCCAAACAAAAGACATGGACTGGCCAAATGGATACAAAAACAAGGCCCATATATATGCTCTCCACAAGAGACCCACTTTAGACCTAGGGACACATACAGACTGAAAGTGAGGGATGGAAAAAGATATTCCATGTAAAAGGAAATCAGAAAAAAGCTGGAGTAGCAATTCTCGTATCAAACAAAATAGACTTTAAAATAAAGACTATCACAAGAGACAAAGAAGGACACTACATAATGATCAAGGGATCCATGCAAGAAGAAGATAAAACAATTGTAAATATTTATGCACCCAACACAGGAGCACCTCAATGCATAAGGCAAATGCTAACAGCCATAAAAGGGGAAATCGACAGTAATGCAATCATAGTAGGGCACTTTAACACCCCACTTTCACCAATGGACAGATCATTCAAAATGAAAATAAATTCGGAAACACAAGCTTTAAATAACACATTAGGCAAGATGGACTTAATTGATATTTATAGGACACTCCATCCAAAAACAACAGAATAAACTTTCTTCTCAAGTGCTCATGGAACATTCTCCAGGATAGATCATATCTTGGGTCACAAATCAAGCCTTGGTAAATTTAAGAAAATTGAAATTGTATCAAGCATCTTTTCCGACCACAACGCTATGAGACTAGACATCAATTACAGGAAAAAAACTGTCAAAAACACAAACACATGGAGGCTAAACTATATGCTACTAAATAACCAAGAGATCACTGAAGAAATCAAGAGGAAATCAAAAAATACCTAGAAACAAATGACAATGAAAACACAATGACCCAAAACCTATGGGATGCAGCAAAAGCAGTCCTAAGAGGGAAGTTCATAGCAATACAATCCTACCTCAAGAAATAAGAAAAAGCTCAATAAACAACCTAACCTTACATCTAAAGCAATTAGAGAAAGAACCAAAAAAACCCCAAGTTAGCAGAAGAAAAGAAATCATAAAGATCCGATCAGAAATAAATGAAAAAGAAATGAAGGAAACGATAGCAAAGATCAATAAAACTAAAAGCTGGTTCTTTGAGAAGATAAAAAAAATTGATAAACCATTGGTAAGACTCATCAAGAAAAAAGAGAGAAGACTCAAATCAACAGAATCAGAAATGAAAAAGGAGAAGTAACAACTGACACTGCAGAAATACAAAGAAGGATCATGAGAGATTACTACAAGCAATTATATGCCAATAAAATGGACAACCTGGAAGAAATGGACAAATTCTTAGAATAGCACAACCTTCCGAGACTGAAACAGGAAAAAATAGAAAATATAAACAGACCAATCACAAGCACTAAAATTGAAAGTGTGATTAAAAATCTTCCAACAAACAAAAGCCCAGGACCAGATGGCTTCACTGGCGAATTCCATCAAACATTTACAGAAGAGCTAAAACCTATCCTTCTCAAACTCTTCCAAAATATAGCAGAGGGAGGGACACTCCCAAACTCATTCTACGAGGCCACCATCACCCTGATACCACAACCAAACAAAGATGTCACAAAAAAGGAAAACTACAGGCCAACATCACTGATGAACAGACACAAAAATCCTCAACAAAATACTAGCAAACAGAATGCAACAGCACATTAAAAGGATCGTACACCATGATCAAGTGGGATTTATCCCAGGAATGCAAGGATTCTTCAGTATATGCAAATCAATCAATGTGATACACAATGTTAACAAAATGAAGGATAAAAACCATATGATCATCTCAAAAGATGCAGAAAAAGCTTTCATCAAAATTGAACACCCATTATGATAAAAATTCTCCAGAAAGTAGGCATAGAGAGAACTTACCTCAACATAATAAAGGCCATATACGACAAACCCAGAGCCAACATCATTCCTAATGGTGAAAAACTGAAACCATTTCCTCTAAGATCAGGAAATAGACAAGGTTGCCCACTCTCACCAGTATTATTCAACATAGTTTTGGAATTTTTACCCACAGCAATTAGAGAAGAAAAAGAAATAAAAGGAATCCAAATCGGAAAAGAAGAAGTAAAGCTGTCACTGTTTGAAGATGACATTATAACATACGCAGAGAATCCTAAAGATGCTACCAGAAAACTACACTACAGCTAATCAATGAATTTGGTAAAGTAGCAGAATTATTGCACAGAAATACAAAACGTAATACAAACGTAATACAAACGTAATACAAAATACAAACGTAATACAAATACAAACGTAATACAAACGTAATACAAACGTAATACAAAAATTAAATACAAAAATTTAATTTGCATTAAATACAAAATTAATGCACAGAAATCTTCGTATTGCTATACACTAAAGATGAAAAATCCTAAAGAGAAATTAAGGAAATACTCCCATTTACCATTGCCACAAAAAGAATAAAATACCTAGGGATAAACCTTCCTAAGAAGACAAAAGACTTGTATGCAGAAAACTATAAGACACTGATGAAAGAAATTAAAGATGATACCAATAGATGGAGAGATATACCATGTTCTTGGACTGGAAGAATCAACATTGTGAATGTAACTCTATTATCCATAGCAATCTACAGATTCAATGCAATCCCTATCAAACTACCAATGGCATTTGTCACAGAACTAGAACAAAAAATTTCACAATTTGTATGAAAACACAAAAGATCCCGAATAGCCAGAGCAATCTTGAGAAAGAACAACGTAGCTGGAGGAATCAGGCTCCCGGACTTCAGACTATACTACAAAGCTACAGTAATCAAGACAGTGTGGTACTGGCACAAAAACAGAAATATAGATCAATCGAACAGGAAAGAAAACCCAGAGATAAACCCACACACCTATGGTAACCTTATCTTTGATAAAGGAGGCAAGAATATATAATGGAGAAAAGACAGCCTCTTCAATAAGTGATGCTGGGAAAACTGGACAGCTACATGTAAAAGAATGAAATTAGAACACTTCCTAACACCGTACACAAAAATAAACTCAAAACAAATTAAAGACGTAAATGTAAGGCCAGACACTATAGAACTCTTAGAGGAAAACATAGGCAGAACACTCCATGACATAAATCACAGCAGGATCCTTGTTGACCCACCTCCTAGAGAAATGGAAAATAAAAACAAAAATAAACAAATGGGACCTAATGAAACTTAAAAACTTTTGCAGAGCAAAGGAAACCATAAACAAGATGAAAAGACAACCCTCAGAATGGGAGAAAATATTTGCAAATGAAGCAACTGACAAAGGACTAATCTTTAAAATATACAAGCAGCTAATGCAGCTCAATATCAAAAATCAAACAACCCAATCCAAAAATGGGCAGAAGACATGAATAGACATTTCTCCAAATAAGATATACACATGGCCAAGAAACATATGAAAGGATACTCAACATCACTAATCATTGGAGAAATGCAAATCAAAACTACAATGAGGTATCACCTCACACCAGTCAGAATGGCCATCATCAAAAAATCTACAAACGATAAACGCTGGAGAGGCTGTGGAGAGAAGGGAACCGTCTTGCACTGTTGGTGGGAATGTAAATCGATACAGCCACTATGGAGAAGAGTATGGAGGTTCCTTAAAAAACTACAAATAGAACTACCACATGACTCAGCAATCCCACTACTGGGCATATACCCTGAGCAAACCATAATTCAAAAAGAGTCATGTGGGGCTTCCCTGGTGGCGCAGTGGTTGACAGTCCGCCTGCCGATGCAGGGGACACGGGTTCGTGCCCTGGTCCGGGAAGATCCCACATGCCGCGGAGCGGCTGGGCCCGAGAGCCGTGGCCGCTGAAGTTGCGCGTCCGGAGCCTGTGCTCCGCAACAGGAGAGGCCACAACAGTGAGAGGCCCGCGTACCAGAAAAAAAAAAAAAAAAGAGTCATGTACCACAATGTTCATTACAGCTCTGTTGACAAAAGCCAGGACATGGAAGCAACCTAAGTGTCCATCGACAGGTGAATGGATAAAGAAGATGTGGCACATATATACAATGGAATATTACTCAGCCATAAAAAGAAACGAACTTGAGTTATTTGTAGTGAGGTGGGTGGACCTCGAGTATGTCATACAGAGTGAAGTAAGTCAGAAAGAGAAAGACAAATACTGTATGCTAACACATATATATGGCATCTAAAAAAAAAAAGTGGTTCTGATGAACCTATGGGCAGGACAGGAATAAAGTCGCAGAACAGAGAATGGACTTGAGGACACGGGGAGGGAGAAGGGATAGCTGGGACGAAGTGAGAGAGTGGCATGGACATACATACACTACCAAATGTAAAATAGCTAGCTAGTGGGAAGCAGCCGCATAGCACAGGGAGATCAGCTTGGGCTTTGTGACCCCCTAGAGGGGTGGGAAGGTAGGGTTGGAGGGAGACGCAAGAGGGAGGGGATATGGCGATATATGTGTACGTACAGCTGATTCACTTTGTTATACAGAAGAAACTAACACAACATTGTAAAGCAATTATACTTCAATAAAGATGTTAGAAACTAAAAAAAAAAGAAAAGAAAAAGGATCCGGTCCTGGCTTTTTTGTTAGAGTATGAGTTGTTCTCATAAAAATTAGAACTGAGGGCAGGAGCCGTAGATTATCCATTTTTACAGCCACGTTATGCTTGGCACGGAGAAGGTTCTGATAGAACAAATGAAAATGAACGTGGAGTTTGGAGTCTGAAAGCCCTCCCTCACACCCTGCCACTTATTAGCTTTATGATCTCAGGCAACTTGCCATCTCTGGGACTCTGTTTCCCCTTGTATAAAATGGGAAAAATAATACATAAATACCTTATGGGGTTTTGTAAGAGTTAACTAAAATAACGTGAAGTGCCTATATTGTAGACACAGAATAAATGTTAAATAATCAAGTTTACTTTCCCTACTGTTACCACCCTTTCCTTCTCTGTCAACCCCTGAGGTTCCTGAGCGGGGAATCACGGCCCCTCAGGTAGGCAGCTTTAACACCTGGAAGAACGCCTAACACATAGTTGGAAATGAATGTTTACGAGGGACTGAATACACTGAAACAATACTAAAGGGTATACACTTTTCATGGTTTTAAAGTTAAAGAACTATAAGTTGTGGAATTATTCATTTCATCTCGAGATAAAAGTAACTTCCAACCTTGGGCACCTTTGCTACATACAATAAATGGTTAATGTGAAAATAATATAGTTTAAAATGCTTGCAGAATTTGACTTGCACACACTTTCAGCACAGTATGATAAATCAAACTAAAGTGATCTAAGGTGATGGATTTTGAAAAAATAAGGTGAAGCAAAATGTTAAATTTAAAATAATACATTACTGACAAATGGAACAAACTAAGACATCCTTTTAAAGGACTTAATTTGCCTTAAAAGATTAAGACTACAAGACTTTTTAAAAGGTTTTCATTTTTGTGTTTACTGGAAATAATCCATTCATTTTAGTTTGAGTGGAACAGTTCAAGTCTAAAAAGAGATAAATCCCCAAACTATTTACTGATGATGCGTTTTTGAGGATGAGTAACTACTCTGTGTTACTAAACTAGTGATTTGAGCTAAGAGAAATTCATCACTTGGTAAAATGCCCCATGTTATCACTGACTTTGCAAACAATCCTGTCAGTGACTGACACTTATCAACATACATACTTAATGAAAATGTCTGTTCCTAAAAGATTAATTTTGTGTGCACACACATGCGCGCACACACACACATTACATACACACACATACCAATGCAGACACCCAGGAATAACTGAGAAGTGGTATAAATGGAGAGGAATGCTGAACCTAACAGTTCTCTAAACTCCTTTTTGTATTTTTGAGTCAATAACGGCTTTTATTTTTTCCAAGTGAGATTGGTTCATGATCACACCACTCTAATAACTCTGTAGCATTTCATAGTAAGGGAAAACAGTAGCTGCAGTTGTATAGATATAATTTTGAACTAAAACGTATTACCTGTTGGAAAATCAATGTCTATATAATGTACTGTAACCTGTCGCTTGACTAGTACTTACCCACATCACTTAGTAAACATGTATCTAAGACATAAGTTAAAATTAGGTGCAAGTAGATTTTTAAAAGAATTTATGAGTATGCTTTAAGTTAATGCTTTTTACATAAATCTTAGTACTTTGCTTTTTATTCCAAAAGTAAAAATTAAAACCTGGAACTAAACATGCTAAATAATCACACAACATAACTGGAAATCTCAAAAACATTCATAGACATAATTCCATAGTATAGATTCCATAATTTACTTATAAACTATAAATAGACAAAATGTATTTAATAAGAATAAACTTAGTTCTCAAGATCAATAACATCATCCCCTCTAAGTCATTAACAGTTGCAAGATTCTGGATTTTGCTAATCCTTACAATGTGCTCTTAAAGTGGTGTAACAGGTTACAAGATAAATGTAATTAAGCAGTGAAACTGCTTCCTGCTGACTCTTTTTTTTTTTTGATATTGATATCACTAAGGTTTTCCAAAGAGTTTTTATCTTCAAACAACCATCTTAATAGGAAACTGAGTCAATCTAAAGAAATTATCTGTTGTTGTAAATGCCCTTCAGTAAGCACTACTGTTAAATGGAAATGAACATCTCCACTTCAGCTTTTAACATGTAATTAAATATAAAATGAATGTTTTACAAATGTAATAAAACATAAAGAACAGACTTGACGGCAAGCATCTTTATAAAAAATATAAAAAGTATGTTCTGATCAGATTCACAAGTTAAACGTGAATAGATGGCCAGTAGGCCAGAGGGAATGTATCTTTCCTCTGAGAGACAAAGTGTATGTTTTTCATAGTTCTTTGATTCTTCACCATTCAGCGAGTTTCTGGCATTCAGTCCAAAAATCCAAAACAAGTTATGCTATTACTCCGTGTTCCAATGACTTCAGTGGTCTAGGAATATGTCCTATAAATATTTAATTGCAATTGATCCATCAAAACTCTGAGGACAACAATAATTAAATTTCAAGATTCTTATATCATTTTAGGAGAAATATTTGACTTTTTAATTAAGAGCTCATAAAAAGATTGTTCTGGGGAGAGGGGGCCAGGGGAGCACTTCTCTACCAAGCTGGGGAGGGGGGAGGGGGAGCACTGTTTTTAGTGCCAACATGACAGTCTTGTCCCTGAAGAAAAGCAGCAGGTGCACTGGAGCCACACAACACACAAATCCACACGCCCACACCCCTTCTCCACCTGGGAGAAATGACCAAGTCTCAAAAAGTTATCTCATATTAGAAACCCTTCTTGGGCACAAAGATAACTATTAAAGTCTTCAGAGCTAGAGAAAAAGACATTTTTTAACGAATTAGAAATCTTTAGAAATTTAAAGGAAAATTTAAATACTGCAAAAAAATTACTTTTAAAATATATTAATTTCTTATGGATCTTTAAATTTTCCTTTCTATATAATGCTTTGGGCTTGGGCTAAAAAAAAAAAGTAGTCTAATTTAAATATTTCTTCTTAAACAGGCTCAGTACACCTTGACAGGTTAGTGAAAATGACACTGAAGTGCTACAATAAATTAGTCAACAGATACTTACAGACATCTGCTAAATGCTAAGCATTCAGTTAGTAGCTATATATAAACACAAACTGCTATTACAAGTGGGGAAAAGCTAGGTCAGCTTAAAGCTAAACCAAGAGAATTAAGTATGTGAAGGAACAGAAATAGTTATTTTTATTCCATTTCAAGAATTAGGTAATCATATGACTGTAGTATACTAAATTAGACCACCATGGTATAAGGAACAGAAAAACACTTTGAAGGGTATTGTAAAAAGCCCACTCAGTGCAATTTATCATCAGAACTAATAACTTAGTGGGACAACAACAGCCCTTCCAGGATATATCAACAGACACAAAATAATCTGCAACAGAATTAAGTTTTTTGAGCTTCATGACCACCAGACAAAAAAAAATTCATTAACCTGTTCATTCAATAAACATTTAATTGAATGTTTACTATATGCCAGGCACTTTTCTAGATGCCTAAAAAACCAGAAATGAATGAAACAGACAAAAATTCAAGCCTTCATAATATTTAAACATCTAGCGTTTGGGGACGGGGGGACAGAACAGATAGCATGAAATAAGAAGTGTAATAAATTATGTAATGTGTTAGAAGGGAATGCGTGTTGGAAAATAAAACAGACCTGAACAAGGGAGCTCGGGGAGTGTGGGGCAAGGAGCTTTCAGTTGTCAACAGTGTGGTCCAGGGCAGGCATCACCATGAGGACGACACCTGAGCCAAGGCTGGAGGGCAATGAGGCAGTGAGCCCGTGAGCCCGTGAGCCCGTGGTCCGGGGGAGAAGAGGACCCGGGAGAGGGGAACCACGGGCATCAACAAGGCACAGCAGGTGTGGATGCACCCAGCAGGCCTGTCCCGAGGTCCAGGGGTTGAGAGAAAAATCAAGCAGCAGTGATGCCTGTTCTCACCTTAATTCACAATCTGCAGTCTCAACGGTGCTCTGAACGATGCTGAACCACCTCCTTTTTTCTCCAGCCCGCTCACTCTCCATCTACTTCAGGTCTTCTCTCCCCTTAAAGGTCCAACCACCTCCCCTTCCTCTCTCAGCCCATGACCTTGCCTCCTAATCTCACTGGAAAAAAAAAAAAAAGAAACCTAAAGCAACTGAAAGAGAAATTCTGCCACAGCTCCTGGCTCACGGCCCCACTCCTTCCTGCTGTCATGGGGTGTCTGCTCCGCAGGGACCAGCTCCTCTAATGCTTCCTCCTCCTATCTCCTGAGTAGACCCATCTCTGCCAGGTCTGCCCTACAGCCCACGAACACGTGCCTTCTCCTCCTGACCCCATGTCTTCTCTGGCCTTGTCCACTTCGATGCTCCTCTTTAGGGTAAAACTCAGAAGTGCAGCCAGTACTGTTGTCTCCAGGCCCTCCCCGCCTGCACCCCAATCACAAGGTCTCCCTCACCTCTCCGGTAAAGCTGCTCCTGCTGGGGTCATCCTATCTCCATGTTACTAAATCCAGTGCTCAAGTCCAAGTTCTTCCTTTAATCAACCTGTCACAAGCATCTGACACAGTTGGTCCCTCCACTATGGTGTCCTTTCTCCACTTGGTCCCAAAGGTACTCACTAGCCTGAATTCTCTCCTACCTCCAGAGTTACTCATTCCTTCTCGGCGTCCTTGGTCATTGCCCTCTGCTATTTCCTGGTCCCTGGACCTCTGGTCATTCCTATTTATACTCACTCCTTTGGTCGTCTCACTTGGTCTCCAGTCTAATGACTTGAACTACTATCTATACGCTGATGACTCCCAAATGTATATCTCAGGTCTAATTTTTGCCTCCGCCTCATCTATCCACTTGCCTAATAAATATCTTACTTGGATGTCTAGAAGACACCTCAGACTTAACATGTCCAAAACTGAACTCTTATTCTGCCCACCAAAATTTCTCCTGCCCACAATCTTGCCCATTTCGATAAAATGCGAATACATCCTGCCAGTTTCTTGGATGAGAAATCATGGAATCATCCCTGACTCCTTTCTCTCACACTGCACGTTAAATCTTTCAGAACATCCACTGACTATATTCAGAACAGATCCACAGTCTGACCAGTTCTCTCATCTTCCACAGACCAGTTCCAAACTGCTCTCTCCTCTCACGCAGATTACAGCACAGCGTCTAAGTCTTCCTTCTGCTTCCCCCGTGACCACCCTACAGGATGGTGCCCAAATGCCACGTTCTCCATGAAATCTACACCGACTATGCTACTTTAAGTTGCAATCTCACCCCAACCCCTGGTGGTCCCCCTTCTTGTTCTATTTACTTTTCCACAGTCCTTATCATCTCTGAACATTCTACATAATTTAGTTAACTTATTGTTGGTCTCCCTCCCACTAGAAACACAGAATTCACAACGTCAGAAATTCTTTTCTGCTTTGTTCTCCAAAGTATCCCAGCACCCAGAACACTTTCTAGTAGACAGTAGACACTCAAATTATACTGCTGAATGAGAGAATGAATAAAGAATACTTAGATGAGTGTTTCTAAAATTTTAGTGTGCCTATTTTTATGGTATTTCATTAATAATGTAAATTTCTGGGTTTTAATCCAAGCCTCCTAAATCCAAAATTTCTGAAGGTGAGACTCAAGAAGATGCATCTTTAATAGACTTTCTAGCTAAATCTGCAGGTGGTTTGAGCCCACATTTAGACAAACGCTGTTTAGGATACTACTTGAAACTCGTTAACAAAGGATGCTGAAAAAATGTATCCCTTGTCCTAATAAGCTCACTCTCCTTGTGTATTCCTTTTGCTACCAATAGGAGTCCATGTCTTCCCTATGTCACATGGTATTTTTATTCTTTTTTCATCATATAAAGTATGTGCTGGATACAATTACCATCTCCCATCCATTCATATGTCAAGTATTTCCTAATACTCCCGAACTGTTGAATTTTTAGTACTAGAATGCATGTGTTGATCTTAGCTATAGATGACATACCATAAATAACTATCGTGCTTCTTTCAAAAAAGATCAATAGGAAAATGTAGAAATGTATAAGAATTTATTATTTATGTTAAAAGCTTTCTAAAATCTCCAGCTAACATAAAAGGAAAATATTTGGCTTCTGACCCACTCCTTTTATCCAATATCTTATGAAGTCAGAGAAAGTGGGTTGTAGCACAAAATACAGAGAGTGCTGAGGATCCCGCAGAATTTTCCCTTTTACACACTATACCATTAAGTGACTCTGGGTTTGAAATTACAGACACCACTCAGTTGAAACACCTGACTCCTACAATGTTTGGATTTTCCCAAATGAAATAGATGAAGAGCTTATAAAATATCCATTATATTCAATTTTATGAGCTCATCATCTACCAAAATCATAAAGACATTTTCCTGCCTATTTCTTATAACAGGAATAGCAGTTTTTATTTGATTTCTTTATTTAACAATATTAAGTGTCTACTATATACTAGATATTAGGATACAAACACTTTAAAAGTGATCCTTGTCTTTACAGAGCCTACAACTCAAGAAGGAGCCAAACAAACCAACAAATATCATATGGTACAAATCCAAGACGCTAAAAGGCAAGGAATTTATAAACGACTGAGAGATCAAGAACCTGCAAAAGGGACATCAGAACCAAGTCTTAAAGAATGACTGAGTTGAGTAACGTAAAATGGAGAGAGAGCGTTCAAGCCAGAGAAGACAGGAAGGAGACAAGCATACATGCATTTATTCATTCCTTTATTCCTGAAGGGACGGTAAGTCTTAGTGGCTCTGTGGATGCAAGTCCTAACTCGACCACATACTAGCTGCTGTGTACACTCTTAGCAAATTATTTAACCTCCCCATAATTTAGGTTTATAACCTGCAAAGTGGCAGTAATAAAGTAGGTCACTGTGAAGATTAAACTAGTCTAGATAAAGCACTCAAACAGTACCCTGCATAAGTCATAATTCAACAAATGTTATTTTTATTTATTCATGATGACCATCATTCATTCTCTCACTATTTATTAAGTATCCATTACAATTCAAGTGAGAAGCATAAAGAGGGGAAACCATTTTCAGAGACCTAAGAGCAGACATCCAGAATGGCTGCAGTAAGGGTATTGAGAGAAGTATTAGAGAGAAAACTAGAGAGACAAATGCCAGAAGATGACGGAGTCTGTGTGCCAGGCTAGGGTGTGAACATCACCCTAGATATAATGAGAAATATGTAAGATATGCTTTTCACAAAGAATACTCTCAAAGCAGACTGGAGGATGGCTTGAAAGGGGCGCGAAATGAAAGAACACAAACCGGTTACCCAAGAAGTCACTGGCACTGAAACGGGGGAGAATAAAATAGGTAAATCTAATATTTAGAAAGCAGAATCAACAGAACATAGTAAACAACTAGAAACTGCGTGCAAGAAAGGTTCGTGGTGATGGTATGAGAAAAGATGACGCCTAATTTTCTGGTTTAGGCAACAGGGTAGAATTAGTTCCCAAAAGAAGGGGTGCAGGAGGGGCCAGTATGTTTGTGTATGTGCAGATGCACGTATGTATATGGGCGATGCACATGTTTGTATGGGAGTGTATGTATATGCATACACACATGTATACATTTGCATGGGTCTAGACTAAAGATACGTTTAGGACTTATCATAATAGGTAATTAACGCATGTATGGTCCTACATAAGGAAGCCCAGTGAGCTGGTATGAGCTAGAGACGTAGAGGTCTGAGGACAGAGACATTCAGGGTATAGACAGAGGCAAGCGTAATGATAAAGGGCCCAGGAGGAACTGCCTAGAGAAAGGGAAAAAGTTAGAATGTTGTATCACGGATAAAAAGAATAAGAGTATTCTAAGAAGTACTACTAGTCAATATGCCAATAAGTAAGTATTTAAGAACAGCAGAGTGAGGACTCTTTCCCTATTCACTACAGCTGTAAAAACAAAGGCTACCCTCACAGGAGAAAGCACAGGCCCACTCTTTTTAAAAACAATTTACAATAGCCAGGACATGGAAGCAACCTAAGTGTCCGTTGACAGGTGAATGGATAAAGAAGATGTGGCACATATATACAATGGAATATTACTCAGCCTTTTATAAAAAGAAATGAAACTGAGTAATTTGTAGTGAGGTGGATGGACCTAGAGTCTTTCATACAGAGTGAAGTAAGTCAGAAAGAGAAAAACAAATACCGTATGCTAACACATGTATATGGAATCTAAAAAAAAAATGGTTATGAAGAACCTAGGGGCAGGACAGGAATAAAGACGCAGATGTACAGAATGGACTTGAGGACATGGGGAGGGGGAAGGGTAAGCTAGGATGAAGTGAGAGAGTGGCATGGAGTTATATATATTACCAAATGTAAAATCGATAGCTAGTGGGAAGCAGCCGCATAGCACAGGGAGATCAGCTCGGTGCTTTGTGACCACCTAGAAGGGTGGGATAGGGAGGGTGGGAGGGAGATGCAAGAGGGAGGAGATATGGGGACATATGTATAACTGATTCACTTTGTTATAAAGCAGAAACTAACACACCACTGTAAAGCAATTATACTTCAATAAAGATGTTAAAAAAAAAAGAAAAATTACAAACCAAAAAAAAAAAAAAAGTGCTCTCTTCCAGTATGCAGAATGAGAACATTACTGGATGGGAAAGTTTGAGAAAGACACATTTATATTATCTTATGATGAACACTAAAAGAGGTTTTGCCAAGTTGAATTTCCCTATCATTTTCCACTCCGATAAAGTTAGAATATGGACAAGCAGAATTATTTTGTGGAAAAAATGTATCTACTGTAATATATTTGAGCTCCAGATGTCCAACAGTGACCTAGGCTGCCAGTGAACAGAGAGTCTGTATTCATGGACATCCCACAGGTCCGTGGTCTGCATGAGGCTCTGGGATCTCCACAGTAAGTTCAGCCACGGTCCTTGGCCATGGGGCGTGTATAGTAAAATGAGCAGAAACAACTCTAGTTCCCATGGCCTTAATAACAAACAATACCCAAGAAAATAATCTCCTCTGCTGGGTTAGTGTAATAGGAAACAAAAGGAAGACACTTAAAACTAACGGCTTAAATCTCTGTAAAGCTGCAAGCTAAAGGTGCTGTCAGAGCCATGGGTTTAAGAAGTGGTTTCTGGGATTCCTTCCAAATCCATTATCTAAAGAGGAATTTATCCAAATGGAACTTCCTATCATCTGTCTAAGCCATGTTTATTCCATGGTATCATGGAATGTTAGAGCCGAAAGGTATCTCAGACTTAGTGACCTTTTAGTCTAATTCATGTTACAGATGCAGTAACCGAGGTCTAAAGAGGATAAGAAGTCAGCTGTCAGTGAAAACAAAGCCTATTACCGGCGAATCCAGAAATAGTAAAAAAAAAAAAAAAAAAAAAGAATATGTTTTTATACAACACTTAAGGAATTTAAATAACTTAAGTAATTAATAGCCTAATTAATAATGACAAAGCCAACTCCCAGAACATTTCCTCCCTACAGAAAAGATCATAATCCTTTCAGCTTATCCTTTCCTTGTCTTTCTTTATAATTTTATCACGTTTCCCTAAATAATACATTATTTAGTTTTCCTCACTGTTGAACATTATTACATAAAAGGACTCATCATATCAATTCTTCAGTGATTTGTTCCTTTAATTCATTCACATTTAGTTCTGCTGAAGCTCATTCATCTCCCTGTTGTGTAGCTGTTCTATTGTATGAATGTGACAATTTATTCATCTTAATACTGATGACTGTCTAAGATTACCAGCAGTACTTTGCTGTTATGAGTAATTTTAGTAGATGATTTTTGGTGCACAATTTAGAGTGAAATTGCTGGGTCAAAAGAAACTGAAGTTTAAGTCATAGCACCAAAGTGTCTTGTCAATAAGTTGTGCAAATTTTCACTCCCCTTAACAGCTGAAACTTGGTCCCGTGCTCCATGTCTTTGCCAAAATTTGAGATTTTCAGGTTTTTAAAACTGGGCCAGTCTGGTGAGTGTGAGGGGGTATTTCATTATGTTTTTTATTTGCTGTTCTCTGATTACAGATGAGGTGGAACATCTTGTATATCTTTATTAGCCATTCAGGTTTCTTCATTTGCATGTGCTTATCCAAATCTTCTGCACAATTATATATGTTTTTTACCAACATGCGGGAGTTTGTTTTTTTATATTCTAGTTTCTAAACTCTTGGGTGGTTCAAAAGTATTGCAAATATGGAGTCTTTTGATAGCCAAAAGTTCTTAATTTCATGAAGTCAAATTTATTAGGCTATTTCTTTATGTCCTAAGTAACTTGTCTTTATACTCAAAGTAATAATGTCAGTTTGGTGTCTTACTTTCTAAAGCTTTATGTTTTTTGTGGCTAAATTATATATGTGAGGGGTTCCAATGGTAATAGATAGAACCTTTCTCAGAGGGAAACATTAGTGTTTTAAGTATGATGTTTATTGAAAATATGTTTAATCATGCCTTTTTGCTTTTATCATGACTCTAATGAATATTATGAAAAATCTGTGCATCTGTTGAGATGATCTAATGATTTTACTCCTATAATGAGTTAATGTAGCGAATTACATTCATAGATTTCCTAATGTGTAACTACCATTTAATTTCTGGGATAAAGTCAACCTGCCCATGAAGCAGTATCCTTTTTACACCTTGTTAGAATTGGCTGAAAATACTTTGCTTAAATTTTTGCATCTGTGGGCATAAATGAAACTGGCTTATAATGTTTTCTTCTCATGCTGTCTTAGGTTTTAGAATCAAGGTTATCCTGGCCTTACAAAAGAGACTGAAGAGTATCTCCCTTTTGCCATAGTCAAAACAGGAATTTTTTGGAAATTGAAGTGGAACCATTTGATTCTGGAATGTGTGGGAGAACTGGCCTGTCTTACACAGTAAATATTGGTTAAATTTAATTAACATATTTACCATTTATTTTGCTCTTCCTTCCTTCTTGCATTTCAGACATTCCATCTTAGATCTGAGAAAACTTTCTCTCTGAATTACTTTCTTAAAGTACTTCCTTAAGAATTTCTTTCTCCTGTTGGTAGGGTAGTCAGGGTTCAACCAGAGAAGCAGAACCAGTAAAAGATTTAAGAGACAGATAGACAGATACATATACACATATGAGAGTTATTATAAGAAACTGGTTTACAGGATTATGAGGGCTGGCTAAGCAGGTAGGAAATTCATAGGATAGGCAGTCAGGAAGGACAGACCATGGGCAGGTGGGACCACAGTCAGGGGCCGATGCTGCCACCCACAGGTGTACCTTCTCTCTTTCAGGAAAATCTCAGTCCTGTTCTACAAGCCTTCCAACTGCTTCCGACAGGCCCATCCAGCTCATGTAGGATTATCTTCCTTATTTAAAGCCAAATGATTAGGGGTTTAAATTACACATGTAAAAATACCTTCACAGCAATACTTAGATTAGCATTTGATTAAATAACTGGGGGCCACAGCCTCACCAAGTGGACACATCATTAAAGCCAACACAGAGGGCAAACTCAGCTTTAGCAGGGAAATGTCTGCATGGCACTCTTGCAATTAAAACGTATTTTAGTTGGTGTAGGACTCTAGGCATTTTTTTCTCAACACACTGAAGATATGGCAGTATCTTCTGGATTCCACTGCTGCTGGTGTGAAGTCATCTGTCAGTATTTGCTCTCTGAAAGTAATCTGTTTTTTCTCTTTTAAAAAAGTTTCCTCTTTATTGAATGTTTTAGAGCTGAATCTGCTGTGTGGGTGTAGATTTCTTATTTCCTCAGTTTGGAGATGTGGGACTTCCTGAATTTATAAAGTGTGCATGTAACTGGCTCTGGCCCTGTCCTTCCAACCAGCATCTCTCCTGCACTTCATGTCTGCTCCTTTCAGGACTGACTGTATGGATTTCAGACATTTCCACTCCACCCTTTATGTTTATTAATCTCTTACATGTTCTACTTCTTCGTGGCTCTGTACTATGTTCTGGATAATTTCTTTTTCACATCTTCCAGTTCAGCAAATCTCTCTTTAGTTAGATCTGACTGGCTATTAATTAATACATCAATTTCCTTTCATTTAAATTACATGCTTCCTTACCAGAAGTTTATTTGCTACATTCTTAAAATTGTCTTTACATTCTTCAAAGTTTTTACGCCTTGAACATTTTTAAAGCTCGTCTTTTATTTGTCTGAACATCTTAAGCACAGCTATTTTATATTCTACTTCTGTTACATCCAGTATTTGAAGTCTCTGCAGGTCAGTTTCTATCTGCTGTTTCTGGTTCACGATTTGTTTCCCTGTATGTCTAATGACTTTTAAGAGTGAAATTTCTCTTTGGGATCTTAGCTGGGAGAATTCCTTGATGCCTGGATGAAGGGGGATTCCTCAAGGAGGATGCATATTTGCTTCTGCCTGAGGGCACTAACAGTCAGGATAACTTTACACTTGACTTGAGTTTGGTCAGACCAAATCAGAAATTATTAATTCAGGCTTCAGAGTCCTGTGCATGCTGGTGAGTGGCAACTTCTCAGCAGCGCTCTTTCCTCCCCTCCACTCATGCCAGAGCTTCAGATGTACAATCCCCAGGAAGTGGCTGAAGGGAAGGAGCACCTTTATTTCTTGTTTACCTTTAAGTAAGTCTTCCCAGATTGATGCGAGTTGAATCTCCTATCACACTTCTCATCTTGGAGAGTAAGCACTGGGCTTTGTCTCCTGTGACCCTCACCACGATGTTTTTTCAAATTCTGCATTTTAAATTGTTTCAGTACATAAGTGAGCTCCGAATCCTTCCCTGCCATATTATCAGAAATTACAGTTCACTTTAATGCCTACCTTAAAATTATATGCTTCTCTCCTGGGTTCATGTTCTCTCAATTTTGATGCATAAGAATTGTTGAATAAAGAGAGGACCTAGGTAGTTCTTGACCCATAATGGATCACAAACTCATGGTCAGGAATATTAATCATTTGTACCTAATAAATATTTTTATATTCTTTCAGAAAGATCAGTAGTGTCTTTGAGAATTCATCTATGCTAATAATTTTTATCAATCGATTCCTATTTTTTTCCCTTTTCCCCCCAAGCTTTAGTGAAGCGTAACTGGTATACAAAAAACTGCACATAATTAATGCAGACAATTTGCTGAGTTTGGGCAGATGTATATACTCCTGTTACCATCACCACAATCCACGTAATAAACATGTCCATCACCTCCAAAAGTTTCCTTGTGTCCATTTATGTTCCTGTTTGTTTGTGTGTGATAAGAACATGAGCAGGAGATCCACACTCCTAACACATTCCAAAGCACACAACACTGTACTGTCGGCACCTCGGATGCTGGACCTGACTCACCTTTACAACTTTGTGACGCTGTCAACAGAATCTCAAGTCCTTTCAGGGATACCTTCAAATATCTCTTTCTTAAGGTTCATAAAATAGTATCAAGTTCAAGAACACGGTCAATTGGTGTATGTAAAACTATCCAAGTTGTCCTATAATCGGTTCTACTTTGACCATTTTCATATGTTACATTTAGCCTTTCTGACCAAGTCATACTTTTAAAACATCCTGCATAGATATGTATTTTGTTAATGTAACTGCTCTAAGGATGAGGCAGACCCTAAAATATATGAGCTTCCACAAAGTTGCATGCACTGTCGAGCTGAGAGTGCACAGGTGTTAATTCACATAAACCGTATCACAACCTGTGGGGCAGGGTACGATACTTGTTATTTTACAGAAAAAGAAACAGATACTTATGAACAAAAAGCTACTGAGTGACAAAGCCAAGGTTTAACCCAACTCTACCTGACTCCTAAAATACATATGCTTTTTGTAGTTATGTAAAAAAAAAAAAAGACCATGTATGAACTTTAACAAACGATAAGACTCCAGTTACAGAATCTCAAAAAGGGAAGTAATGCGTCATTCTACCCAACCATTCAGTCCTTGACCTCCATATAATTTGAGCTTCATAACTCAGTTTTGACAATGGGAGGTATAATTATCTCCTCTTGACAGACAAAAACACAGCAAGGGCACTGATATTTAACTCAACAAGCATGTACTGGACGACTAGCCTGGGCCTGCACTGTACCCACACACTTCAGCATTTACAGACCATCACTCGATCCTGTTCCAATCCTGCGAAGTAATTCAGTCTATACCGGAGCCCTCTAGGGACAGAGAGCTCCAAAGGGAGCCCACTCCATCCTGGGAAATTCACAAGACATCTTTAATCTGGAAACCCACAAAACCTGGTTCTTTCTGTTCCAGAAAGCTGTGTACTGGACAAATCTAATCCTTTCTTTAAGGTAACCTTTCACATATTGGAAGACAGGTATATCCCCACAGAGCATTCTTCTAACTCAGATCATTATTTAGAACTTCCTCAGAATACAGATAAATGGTATTGGATTTTTTAACCATGCTGGTTTCTTTACTTATCTAATTTGAAGCTTATTTTGAGTTATTTGGTCTCTTTCCTCTTAACAGACAAAGGAATTTCTATTAACTTGTCTGCTTCTCAAGGGCATCACTGAGTTTTTTGGTTTGTTTTTTGTGTTTTTGCCGTACGCGGGCTGCTCACTGTTGTGGCCTCTCCCGTTGCGTAGCACAGGCTCTGGACATGCAGGCTCAGCGGCCATGGCTCACGGGCCCAGCCGCTCCACGGCATGTGGGATCTTCCCGGACCGGGGCACGAACCCGTGTCCCCTGCATCGGCAGGCGGACTCTCAACCACTGCGCCACCAGGGAAGTACCATCACTGAGTTTTTATTCATGTCTGCACCCTGGCCCCAAGCACAGTTTATGACACACTGTAGGTCTTCATTAAATGTTGAATTCACATAGCTAACTTTACACTTAAAATTGTCATGTGGAATAAGAAAAGTAAGTGTTAAGAACTTAATTTAAATTACATAAACAGAAATACGGCAAGCCTAAATTAAGAAACTTGCCGTGATCACACAGTGGGATGAAAGAGACACTGCATCTAAACTTTCTGGAATCTGATGTCAAGCTGCTGCTTTTTGAAATGACAGTTTTATTTTCTGAGCCAGAAATCAAGACACACAGAAGGACTATAAATTTTTTCTGAAATTTTAATTTGTGATTATGTAAAGTTTTACAAAGCTTGAAAAGTTACGTATTTATAAATCGTTTTTATAAACTGGATTGCATTGGGATGGTCCTATTAAAAAACTCAGTTGTTTACCATACCCATCTAGCACAGTACGATAAACCCTTCTAAGATGCCTTACATAACCAGTCTTACTGCTGCTTCTGCTGCGCCTGGATACTCTCCTCTGTGAGACCATCAGCTGAGCAACTTTCAGTGAGGAAGTTTTTAATAGCAAAGTTCAGACATAATTTTACAGTGACAAAAAAGTGTTATAAATTCCTGTTACATTTCTGTAAACTTGTTACAGAACAAAACGTGGAGGTCCACTCTTACCTGCTTAAAAAGCTGGAGGTTAACTGCGGTTTCTAAAAAATGTTTCATCAGACTTGAGCGGTGCTTGACGAAACTCTCCTCACAGAACGTGATGGGCTCACCCTGGATAGAAACAAAGAATTTCGGGGACGTCAACAGAAAGTCAGCACAAACCAGTCTATCTGAAGAGGCACCTGGGGGGGTCACACAGGAGTGTAAGACAGAACTTCAAGGTACTCAGGGTGTAGAGGGAGTGAGACCCTTACACATCATGGCTGGAGGTCAGGCTGGTAGAAATATTCCTCGAGCCGATAAGCTTCTGCCATAGCTTCCTAATCAAGCATCCCTTGGGCTCTAAAAAATGGTCACTTTCACTCCCTCACAGTAAGACTAAATCCCCTAAAAACAAAGATTTAATATCATTAGATTGATTATGAGTATTAAAAATTGCACACAGGGCTTCCCTGGTGGCACAGTGGTTGAGAATCCGACTGCCGATGCAGGGGACATGGGTTCGTGCCCCGGTCCGGGAAGATCCCACATGCCATGGAGCGGTTGGGCCCGTGAGCAATGGCCGCTGAGCCTGCGCGTCCGGAGCCTGTGCTCCGCAGCGGGAGAGGCCACAACAGTGAGAGGCCTGCATGACGCAAAAAAAAAAAAAAAAAAAAAAATACACCGTATTTGCCACTATCATAGAACTTACAATCTAATGGGGGAAAAACAACAAACAAGGAATCCTGTTAAAGGTAAAGACCTGTTGTCTTTGAATCCCTAATATCAGCAATATATCTAGTTACACTGGGAGCCCAATAAATGTTTTATAAGTGAATAAATGAAATAGCAAGTAAGCTAAAGCCTTGCTCCGTATGACATATTGTCTTTTCCAAAGCAAATATAAATTTTAAAAATAAACAAAATCATTGCCTCTAACGGCAGTTCCAACTATATCATTGCTATAACAAAGAAATCAGGACTATTGATAATCTTAATTTTTATTTGATGGACTTTTCATCCCCAAACATGTGAGAGAGATTTTATTACAGTCTGTAATATGTCTAAAAGTTGTCATTAACATTGCAGAATAGTCTTCAACTCAAATATAGAGTTCTAGCTCCAGTTGAAAAGCTTAGACTTCTGATGTTACAAGCAAGCATTTCTTCTGATTGGAGGGTGCAGAGAGCGGGGGTGAAAGTCTCCAGGGAGAAGAGGTGGGAGCAAAGTCTACCGACTCTTCCTCAAGAGTTGGGCGTAACTAGTCATCAGCCAATGTGAACTGCCTGGAAGAACTCTGTCCTCACTAATCTTGTAGCAATTGCCTGCAATCTGTCAGGAGAAGGGGCAGAGAAAGCTCAGACGTGCTGCCTGCCCCCCTCCTTGATAACAACCATCACGGTAAAAGCTTCCAACTGAACCTTTAATTGATCAACAGTTTGTTCGCTAAGAATCTCAATGATTATGAAGAAGACAAAGCCCTGACACATCTTAGAATTTTCTCACAGGGGGAAGAAAAATAAGGCTTGTTTAACAATGCTGTAAAGTTTTATGTATTAATACACAAGAGTCTCAATTGCTGTCATCCTTGGGGTGTATTCTGTGGAACAGATTCTTTTCAATCCAAGTCAAATTGGATGGCGTGGTAAGAAGGAACTCTGCTTAGGATCTTCTGGTTTATTTATGACCTGATGAAAAATCAGGATTAGGACTGAGTAGTTTCTCAAAAACTGTCTTGTTCCAAGTAAGGTGACTACATATCCAGTGTTGCGTGCTAAATTCCCAGTTTAGGCCTGCAGTATGGAAGGTTTAATCTGGGGGCATCTGTGGCTTCACAGAGGAAATTTGAGCTGGTTTTGAAAACGAATGGAAGCTTTATGAAACACAGACAGTCTTGAGAGAGGACAGACGTGGACAAAACGTGGGTAGTGTGTTTGGGGTGGGTGTGAATTAGAGAAAGCACCAAAGTGGGATAATAAGAGGTTGGCTGAGGCCTAGTGGCTACTGGGCATGGGTTACAGAGAGTACCAGAGGGAAAGGGTAGGTTGAGCCATCCTAGAAAAGGCCCGAGCCACATTCTAAGACATTGGCTGTCTCCTTGAAGGCCTCAAGCAGCTCAAAGAAGCGTGTGTACGTGTTTTGGAATGGAGAGCGCATAAGCAAGAGGAAATAATGGTACACAATAAATCAGGCAAGAAAAGACAAACTAGGCAGCAGACAGGAAGAAACAGCACTGACTCTTATTACCTAACATTTATGGGGCACCTATGACTACACTAACAGTAATAACAGCAGCTAATGACTGCATAACACTTGTTATGTGCCAGGCACTGTGGTAGGGCACTTTACACATATTAACTCATATGAACCTCAAGCTCATTATCATCATATTCTACACATGATTAAACTAAAACAAAGTTTAAGTCACTTGCTCAAGACTGCGCAGCACTGTAATTGTTAGAGGCAGGATTCACTCTATGCTCTCAACCTCCAAATGATCCCATTTCTGGGTATCCAAGACTATATGAAATGTTTTATTTATTCCACGTCATGTAATCTGTAAAAGTACAATAAGCTGTGTTAATTATTACATTTTACAGATGAGGAAGCTGAGGCTTAGAAAGTTTAAGTAGATTAACCCAGGTTGTGAGAGTTTGAAGTTGATGTGGTTAATTACGCTACTAAACATTTCATGGCAAAATCAACAGGACTTGTTTATCAACTGATACACAGCAGTGGTTCTCAAACAGTGGTCCAGGGACTCTGACCTTTTCATAGGGTCTGCAACACTAAAACTATTTTCATAATAGTGCTAAGATGTTATTTGCCCCTTCACTTTCATTTTCTCACGAGATCCGACTGAGTTTTCCAGAGGCTTCATAATTTGCAATACTGCAACAGAATGAAAGCAGAATCAAACGTGAGAATCCAGCCAGCTTCTTTTAAGCTGGGTAGTAAAGAGATTTGGAAAAATGTAAAACAGTGCCATTCTTCTGACCAAATTTTTTGTTTAGAAATAGACTTATTTTTCATGAAAACATGTTTTATGTTAAGCTTAGTAGGTTTGTGTTTTTACCTTTCCATTTTTAAAAATTATTTTTTCTCCTTCCTTTTTTATTGGTTTGTATTGTTTTGAAATAAATTATCAATAATAACTATTTAAAATATATTCAGTTTTCATTTCTAATATGGTAAATAGTGATAGATAGACCCGACATAAACAAAAGTTCTTTGATGTCCTTGATAATTTTTAAGAGTATAAAGACATCCAGAGGGCTTCCCTGGTGGCGCAGTGGTTGAGAGTCCGCCTGCCGATGCAGGGGACACGGGTTCGTGCCCCGGTCCGGGAGGATCCCACATGCCGCGGAGCGGCTGGGCCCGTGAGCCATGGCCGCTGAGCCTGCGTGTCCAGAGCCTGTGCTCTGCAATGGGAGGGGCCGCAGCAGTGAGAGGCCCGTGTACCGCAAAAACAAAAAAACAAAAAAAATAAAAAAGACTAGGAATACAGAACAAAAACCAGGTTTAATAAGAATCTGGTAAAATCAATTGTGGCTTGTGTCTCGGCTTGGGCTCTAAGCCAAGCCTGAGACAGGGATTCTTGTTCAAGTGATTTGCTGGCGGAGAATTCTCAGGAAATAGGTACTAAGGGGACCAGGATACGGCAGGGAAAAAGGACAGGCAAGAATGTTGGTTTCATCTGGAGATCAGCTTCAGACTGAACCCACGGAAAAGTACTAATCGTGTGGCAGAGTCCATCCAGCCTTGAGGCAAGGCCAGTTTCCTACTTCCTGTGTGGGTCAGTCACTGAACCTGGGCCTCTCGGTGGGAGGGGTGGAGGAGAAGGTGAGATGCCTGGAAGGCCCTGCCCATTTAGCTAAGGGCAATTTTCCTCTGAAAGTAACACCAGCCGGTACAGCCTGGGGAGGGCCTCTAGGACAGTGAAGGCCGCCTGAAGGTACAGTAACACAAGCTAGAAAGTCAAGCTTGGAACATGTGCTGTTTAACCTATATTTAGGAAATAGCTGCACAGAGCTAGGTATTCAAGTTAAGCGGATCACCCTACTGAGGGACAAAGATTGATGCAACTGAGAAATACTCATCTATAATCTAATTAATTTCTTAAAATTCTACAGCTCATTGACAGAAAAGTAAGTAAATAAATATATAGTTCAGTGGAGACACAGAATAATCAGGTAGAAATATTAAAAGGTGGAAAAGAAAAAATCTTCACGGGAAAATTCTGACATGACGGTAAAGCAACTGACTCTTGCTCATGGAGCAGTCATGAGGCAACAGAAAGGAATCAAAACCAAAATTGCTGCAACTGGAATGTCAAACAAAGGAGCGTGGAAGGACGTAAGAAAAATAAGATGCATCGTAGAGTAGGAATGAAGTTCTTATTACAGAGAAGAGAACCAGACTTTCCAGAAAGGAACCACCAGCACACTGCTCACCATCACATTTAAGTATGTCAGTCAACAAACACATTCTAAGGATGAATCAACAACACACCAGCACTCTACGATGAGGACCCACTGACAATAGTAAAAACACCAGAGCTCACACTGATTTACCTTTTAAAATATAAAAAGCAGAGCAGAGTCATGATTATCCACAGAACAGTGTCACTCTCAGTCACCTGTATAATGACTAATGATTGGGAAGAAAAAGGGTGCCACCCCTGCAGGGTGCCAGGAAGTGCAAGTCACTCCTACCTGACGGCATTTAAGTTACTCAGAACTGCCCTCCACTGGCATCAATCTGGCCCATACGGACCACGGGATTTACCTCTAGAAGTAAATTCTCCATCCTCCGGATATCCAGAGACATTTGTATCTTTCTTTTAGCACTCATTTTCTGCACTGTATTAAATGTACATCTTTGGATTCCCTGTAGCACCCAACACAGTACCTTGTGTCTTCAATAAATACCCACTAGTTACTATCTGAATTATTTTTATAAGATAATTAAGGCACAGGTAAGATATGGATGAAATGGAGCTGTTTTTCCTACCCTATTACTATGTTCAGCTTCAGAGAAGTTATTGTTATTGAATTAATATAACACTTTAGTTTAGTTTATTTTTAAGAATAGATGTGTTTAAAGTTCTAGACTATTCTCCAGGGTGGGAAACTTTGCAAGAGCAAGAAAATACTTAAAACATAGACTAGATCTTTATGCTTTAAGAATGTGTATGACTTAGCAAAAGTTCATATTGATTAAAAAAAGAAAGGAAGGTGTCAGGAAGAATGCTACTGTACAAAAATGTGAAGTAAAATCCAAAGCATCAACATAGTACTTATTCAGTTCCTTAGCACACGTGCACGTAATATGTAATGTCACTGTTTCATAAGGAGTATAAACAAACTAAGCAAAAATGTCTGCATAATGACGGTATATTTACATTTTTAAATTCTCTGAAAGATTTGGCTACCAGTTGTCTCGTGGGAATATTAAAATATAGTTAGGTTCTCATAGAAAACAGTAATAAAGATTTTTCAGGCTATGTAGCATCTGTCTTCCAAGTGTCCCAATGCTATTATTATGGCATATCTACTCTCAGTTTAGTGACCATGAAAACAATGCTGCTTTAATTGCTGAGAATCGTTCGTGAAAAGTCGCATGTTCACATCATAAACTTTAGTCATTAATAAAAATCTTCTCTTATGTACATATTATTACAGGAGTGTATCCTAAGTTATTAGATCTGTCTTGAAAAAAACATAGCTCTCAATGTTCCACTGGCCTGTGATTCAGCAAGTTAAGATGGGAAAAGAAATTGATTTTGTTTTTAGGGACAGCTGCTTCTAGCACTTTGGATAAACAAGTGCACTTTAAAAGATCCATAGATTTATGTATTAATTTTATACATACTATGATAAAATACATTTCTCTTCCCCACAATTTAAGGACAAACATCCTCTATTCTCATGACACATATTACCAGTGATATACAGATGGAACCCTTACTAGCCAAGTCCCCAGTTCTCCCTGCCCCATACTAGTTGGGCAATATTTTTACATTTTTGCTAAAAAATTAAGCAAAATTCCCTCTCTACTAGTTTAAAAAAAAAAAAAAAGAGCGGAAAGAGAGTGCAACCATATTCCATCTGAAAGCCAAATACCAAATACTTCTTTTGTAGAAACCATCTTGAGGTCAAAAGGTACTCAAGGTTGGGTAATAAGATGAGTGGGTACCTCACATGCTTTGGGAACCACACCACTGCGAGGGGTGAGTACATAAACTGTCCAACTCGGATTTTGAAGTCTCTAACAAGTTAGCAGTTACAAATTTGTTAAATGGAAGCTTTAAGGCAAAGATTTAGTGATTGGCCACCTAAATTATGGATGTCAATCCTGTACTTAAATTGCTTGAACTTAATCACAAAATATAACTCGCTGGTAATGTTTTAAAGGAACATAATCCAAAAAATGTCTGAAGGACAGCTCTTGCTACTAGTCAAACAGGAGCCCAGATTACTAGCTAATCTTTATTTTAAAAAGAATTTCCTTTTTATCCATTAGCAAGGCTCACGGCAGCCCAGAAAAGCTTGAGTGTTTGAAACTAATGGTATCATCCTAAATATTCAAAGGAACAGACTTCAGCATTATTTCCATGCTCTTAGGGTAATAAAGTATATGCTTTTGAATATACTAAGCAATATTTTAACTCAGGCAAACATTTCCTTAGCATTAGCTGTTGGTCAAAAATTTGACTTTTATTTTTTAATAGCTTGTGATACAAATGATACAGAGGTACAAATGATGACCCTTTATTGGTTATTTAGTGCAATCATTTAAAAGTATTCTCATGTTTACGGCAATGTTTTTCTTTTGGGGGGATCAGCAGAGGGTACTTTATTTTAGTTACGTTAAGGGAATTTTCCTTACCAACTTTACTACTTCTAAAATGTCATTTTTAATGATCACAGCTTAATGTACAGAGCATTAACTATATATACCAGGCACTGCTCCAGTAATTTACATATATGAACTCATTTTATCCTCTGAACAACCCAAGAAGTATTTTTTTTTTTTTTAAACACATGAGGAAACTAAAGCACTAAGAGGTTATTTGCCCAAAGTCATACAGCTAGTTAGCCACAGAATGAGGATTCAAGCTCTGTTTTAGACTCTGTGCCCTTAGCACTTTTCTTCCATTTATTTAGCACATTAGCTTGATCTCCTGTTTTTGAATTCTTAAAAAGTAGCTAACTTGATGCTGGCTAAAATCCAAAACCAACAAAACACCCATTATTTTATTGAAATCACTTTCCAAAAATTTAAGGAGTTTTATAATTTTCTCTGTAATTAAGAGCAGGTACCACTTATTTGTCAATCATGCCAGTGTGTCATTCAGAGAGTGTAAATTAGGCACTATGAGAAAAGTCAGAACATATTAAGCGTTGTCACTTAGACATTCTAAGTGCTTAATTTATAAAATAAGTTACTCTTTGGCAGTATTTGTCATGTGCATTTGAAAATGAATACTCAGATCATCCTGAGGGCTTTCCCTCACAACCCACAACCAACTGGTTCCCCAGTGCCACTGCAGAGGGTGCAGGGGGAAGAGGAAGAAGCAGTTTGAGTGGCGGCAGTCACCCCTCGTGGACAAAGCCATGCATGGAAATATATGGCATGAGTAACAAATTACTTCACAAACTTACATGGACTCTATGAGACGCCTATACCATCTGCACCTTTTGAGAAAATTCTTAAGATTGTGTATTGTTTGTTCAGTCTTTACGTAAATGTATACGGAGTGTCTTCCATATATTTTCATTGAGAAGAAATGTAAGTTCAGAAAATTTATCTCAAGGAGTAGATGATATGAGGAAGGAGGCCTAATGGAACGAAACACTCCACGTTGAAGCAGGACCGGGACCGTGGGAAGGACAGATCCAGATGCAGCCCCACTCGTCACCAGCTGGGGAACCTTAGTGGAGGTTTTTAAACTCTATGAGCATCACTTTTCTTATCTTTAAAATGAAAGGGGTAATATTTTGAGGCTTGTAAAGGTTAAATGAAAGAGTTAATTCAAAGGGCCCATCAATGCCTGGCATCCAGTGGGCACTCAACAGTTATTATTTTAATAGCAATTAATAAACTATTAATGTCTGGGAAAATAATAATATAAGAACTACAATAAATAATATATTAAAAAGGGAAAAGAGGGCTTCTCTGGTGGTGCAGTGGTTGGGAGTCCGCCTGCTGATGCAGGGGACACGGGTTCGTGCCTCGGTCTGGGAGGATCCCACATGCTGCGGAGCGGCTGGGCCCGTGAGCCATGGCCACTGAGCCTGCGCATCCGGAGCCTGTGCTCCGCAACCGGAGAGGCCACAGCAGTCAGAGGCCCGTGTACCGCAAAAAAAAAAAAAAAAAAAAAAAAAAACTAGCAGATTTTCAAGACCCTTGCAAATTGTCAGGCAGCACACCAAACTCTAAGGACCCTCAAACTTTGCACAGAAGTGGTAGATGTTTTTTAAAAAAAAAAAAAAAGAGGGAAAAGAAATGTGTTAAGGAAAGTAAATATAATCAATTCACAGAAAGAAAGTGTCACTATAAACTACTGCTTCAAGGATCAGGAAAGAACTAGATGGCCATTAAAAGCTAGAAAGATAAAAGCACTGCCAGGAAGAAAGAACATTGTAAATAAGGGTTTGGAAGCCTGAGAAGCTTGGGACATTTAGAGCCTCAGGCAGAATTCTCTGAGTTGAGGTCAAAGTTCAGAAAAAATAAAGGAAGACACAGACCACCTGCCCATCACGAGGGCCTTGAACACCAGGCGAAGGCAGGGCCCTGAGACTCTGGTCCGTCACAGACCAATCAACAGGTTCAATTTTGTCAAACGTAAGGGAAATACTGGTTCAATTTTTGTGTGTGTATAAACAATCATGAAATTTCAAAAAGTAATACCTAATTAAAGAATTCATATCCATTAAAAGCTATTTTGTAATATTTTCCTTTCCAATTGTACTCCAGTAGCTGGAGGATACCACTAAAATACATTTATGATGAAAAGAGACAAAACCATGAAATAATTGTAACTTCTAAACTTGGCTCTTTTCTTTTTTTTTTTACATCAATCAGAAAATATATCAAAGATATATGCCTGCTATATAAATGTCCAAAGAAAGAGTCCATGGTTATTTGTAAAGATAATACCTAAAACAACAAATATTTTATATACAATAATTTTCCTTAAAAACTATTTATTTTGAAAATATATAGGAAAAAAAATGTCCAAATACATTCAGTATACTTTAAAAATTGAGCTTTCATTCAAAGACTGAGTCAAAAGAAATGTGAAGGCATACAGAATGAAAATACCATCCCCCAACTCCCAGAAAGAACCAGCAGTAGAAAGGAAAGGAGAAAACATCAAACATAAAAAGGAAAAATGTAGATAAGTTAACAAATAAATTTATAAGCTGTGATCAATAAACAGGAAAGACGTTCTCTGACAAAATTATTTTCCCACAAATGCTGAGAATCTGGTTTTCACGATGTTTAAAAAACAAGTCAGTCATTGAAATCCTGTAACCCTACTATCTGCTCAATCAAGCTCAAAGAGGTAGAAAATCAAGCTACAAAAACTATAGTAAGTAATTAATGTTCAAGATGGAATATTTTAATAATTTTAACCGTCACCTAACAACACGGATAATTTAAATCATTTAAGAAAATATTCTCTTCAATCTACTTTCCTCAAACCTGAAGTCTTTTACAAATTTAAAAAGGAAAATGAAAAGAAAAATGTAGCTTATAGATTAAGTATTTAAATGCAGCAAACTAATTTTGTCTTTCAAACCCATTTTTGTTTCAATTGATGTTTACTAATTTTAACGACTATGCTCTACTGTAGTGTGGATGACTGGTTTCCAGTCTTGTAAAGAATGAGACCCTATCACTGTCAATAATTTTTGAAGACTCCCCCACGTGAGATACGTATACTCTGTACGGTACTATGAGTTCTATATAATGTTTTAAAATATACACACGTATTTCAAAAAGATCAGCATGCAGATCAGACCACATGCACTTTTCCAGAGACAGTAGCTGATGTGCCTAACTCAGTAACTCCTCAGAGGTGCAAGAGCCACTGGGTGGGAACTACTAATTTAGAAGTCAGCTCGGAAAGCATATAACCCGTTCACATTTGTTTAGTGCTTCATGGTTTATGACAGGATTTACACACCAACCCTGAAAGGTAGACAGAGAAGGTATAAGAATTCTCACTTTACAAATAAGATGGAAGTCGAGTGAGACTAAAGAAATGGGTCGAGGTTACACAGCCTTAACAATGGTGAAGTATCCACTAGATAACAGGTCTTATTACTTATTACTAACTCAATACTTTTAATCCATTTATTCACCTGGTCATGAAAGGGCAGTGTAATCATTTTTGTAAAATCAGACTAACACGCTTAACCAATAATTCCGAGAGAAAAAGACATATTTTAATTTATACCTTTTTGGACCATCTAACAACTTGGGTTACAATTCTACATAATAATAATTTGGGGGTTATTAAAACAAGAAAGAAATGGCAAAGTGAGCTAGGGTATGCTAAATAGATAAGCCCACTTAGAAAAGTGTTATGAATTAGGAAGACAATAAATTTCCAAATGTTGCAAAATGTTCAAGTTCTAATATTTTTAAACTTTCACATTATACTTGTCATTTCTAAACTCTGATCTAATAAACCCAACTGTCCGGTTGATTTCTTAGTAATCCTAACAAGATTGGGTCGTTACTCTAAGACGTAGTAACACAACTCATTAATTAGTTATGAGTAAGAATTCCAATTTTAGAACAATAAACAAGGTGCTATGCAAGAGAATGTGGGAAATATTAACTCAGGGTTATTTACTAAAAGAACGAAAACCATAAAGTCAAGAAACTGGAGGTGGAACATCATGTTTTAAAGCATATTATTTTGTATTTTCAAAAACCTTTGCGATACTTTTTCGGGTGGGATATTAAAATGTTTCCACACAAGAGCACATTAAAACAGTGATGAAATAAAACGCTTACAGGTTTGTATCTCAGTGCATCTCTGTAGGATCCAAACAAAGCAGCCTGCGCCCTCAGGAAGGCCCTAGCCACTCCGTCCCCCGTAGCTGTAGACTGCTTCTTCAGTTTATTTTTCAGGGCCGAGACCTGCGTGACAGAGAGGAACCGTTCAATTCACACCTCAGAGATTGGTACAGCGAGGCACGAGCCCAATGGGCAGGCGGACCGCAGCGTGTGCAGGTCAGCCGGAGCCTCATCCTCTGCCTGACGGCTTATCTTCTAAGTCAGGGAGCACCTGCTGGTCTGTTAATTGAAAGGAAAGCAGGGGCCCACAGTAATGAGCTAATGCAAATTGGTCTGTGCTCTCTTTTTTTCCCAAGGCCTCTTGACATAAATAAGCTTTAATTATTTTACAGTAAACTGCTTGTGAGCCACTTTTCTGCAGATTTTTAGCAATTACAACATGTGTCTACTTGTTTGGAGATGAAGCCGGTTGGGTAGCGTTCAACTGCTTGTTAGTTAATTTTATTTTTGGAAGCTTCGTTTGTATATATAAATAATTTTCCAGTCATTTGTCGAATAGTTTTCACCATTTTTAGATAAAAAGAGGGGAGGGAAGTTAAGGTTACTGAGAACCTACCACAAGTGGGGAATTGTGTTGTGCTCGTTAGACACTGTCCCATCTGATCTTCAGAGTCTTCTACGAAAGGTACTCAACGTTACCATTTATGAAGAAACAGGGGCTCAAACATGTGAATCGACTTGCCCTCAATATCTGGCTACTAAGTGGCAAAACTGAGATTTCAACCCAGTTCTGTCCAGTTTTCTCCACCACCACATGCAGGATTCGAGGTCAACGTTATTGCCTTATGAACCAGTAATCACATTAATAATGTTTTAAGATCAAAGAAAAATATATTATCTAGGAATTTGTGGAATTTTGAAAGGCACCTGCATTTGTTACAATTTTTCATACAGCTGCATCCTTTAATTTCAGGTTGTGTGTATTTTAGAGAATGCATGCTGTTTATGAACAGCCCTCACTTAGATGAGTATTTTCTAAGAGTAATCAACCTTCTGATGCTCACTCTTAGTTTTTAAAGGGGAGGTGATGTGATCTGTTCCTATGCATCCAATTCACTTGACCAATTCCTTTCACAGATAATAAAAACTACACTCTGCACACTTAAAAAATACCATTGATGCTCATATACATTACTTGTCAATGCTCTACATGCGAACGTGAAGTCACGTAGAAATTCTGTTTTCTTAAGAAAAAACTGATGGGACAAATTCTGGTTGGATTGTTCCCTTATCAGAGCATGTTCTTACCCTTACGATACTACCAGATAACAAAACAATGTCATTCCTCCTTTACATATATATGCAAGGAGGAATATTTTTATTTCTTTATACAAGCAGCCCTGACTACTCTTGTGGATGATGATTGTAATTGAAGTGTCAACCTAATTAACAACTAAACTTTGAATAATGCTAATGAGAAAGGAACACAGCATCAGAGGAAGGACCAGCTCTACAGGTGATAAACCTTCACAGTAGTGACATTTTCCAGTGTAAAGTCACAGTTACTGTGATCTGATCAAAGACAGAGACCCCCATTGGGTCCAATTATAACCACAGTTTTGAAAAAATTATTGAGTTATGATGTTCATAATCTATGCAGAAAGGCCTTTGCAGTATAGGTCTTTCCCCATAGCTGTGATCTTTTCAATTTATACCCAAGCTCCATAGATTCAGATAAAAGTTTAGACCCTAATTCATTTAGCCCACAAAGTGCATAAATTAGGATTCATTTAAGAAGAAGTTTTTATTATTAAAATCTAACCTCAATTAATGCATATTTTTAGGTAACCCACATATTCAAAAATAAATACAGCTGAAGGATGCAAAAACAAACCTCTGACTTAACGTCCTTTATTCTTAAGTCTGTAATAATGTTATTTTTTAGGTTTCAAATGCCTTTGAAAAAAAACCAATGGGGATGAAAATCAATACATGTATTTCATTACTGCCCTCTAAAAAGGCTTATGATGGAAAGAATAAGATTCTAGTCTTCCAAAGTATTATAAAAAGAAAATGATTGGGTTATTTTAATTTTTACTTTAGAAAACAAAAAAAATTTTTAAATGTCATGCCTTGTATCTTTGTAAAAGAAAATTCCTCAAGATGTATTTTTCTATAAAATCTGGAAGCGACAATTCAGTTCTCCACAAATTAAGAATCCTTAGGACAAGCATGACACATATGCTCCCAGAGACTGGAGGCAAGTCAAACCATCCCTCACCCTTTATTACCCCAAGTCCTTGATTACTTAATCAATGCGTAAGTTATCCAGGGTATTCATCACACTGCCTCAGGCCCTTCCTAACCAAATCATAACGAGGTAGCCTTCACTTCCAAAATTAGTCAGTGAGAGCTCTTGAACTTCCTCAAGAGCTCTATACAAAATAGGAAAGAAGAAAATACCTGTTCTAGAACTGTCCGAAACGGTAGCCACTAGACGCACAAGCACTTGAAATGTGAGTAGCCCAAATTATCATTTGCTATTAGTGTAAAAAAAGAAATACACTGGATTTTGAAGACTTAAAAAGAGCAAAATACCTCATTAATAATTTTATTGATTACATGATGAAACAGCATTTTGAATATACTGGATTAAATAAAATACATTATTAAAATTAATTTCACCTATTCCTTTTTACCATGATTACTAGAAACATTTTAATTGCATATGTGGCTCATATTATATTTCTATTGGACGGTGCTATTCTATATGAGCATACTATATAATTTCAAACAGACATGTGAGACTAGTAAGAAATATGGTTAAGTTTTTCCTTTGCCTATTTCTACATTATTTCAACCTTTACAAACAGCATATAAGGAGTTCTTCCTTGACCTACTCTAGGTGGGCTTCGACTGCCAGTAGGTCTGAGGTGGTTCCTGTTTTTCAGAGACCAGAAGGGCAGCTGAGTTAAGCGTTTCTGTGTGCACCAATGAGCGCTCAGAAACAGCCTGTAAAAATGAAAGCGTTTTTTAATAGTCAGCTTCAGCTATTAGGATATTACTCTAACATAAAATGATTGTGTCAGCCTCGCTATTTTCCTGTCCTTTAGACCACTGGAGTAAATTATCACCAGTTACCACTATGCTTTGCAGAGCTAAATAGCTTTTAGCTGTTTTTATCTATAAATAAGGTGATATATCTTCTGCACTTATTTAAAATACTTGGTCTGGGAAATAGCATTTTCTGCTTTAATTTCCAAACTTCTAAGTTTAGTTACGAAATAAATGTACATCTTTCCATGATACCCTAAAGTTTATACTCACATATAACTGAATTCAGAAAAGCATTTGGAACCTTGGTCACATGGCTATTATCACAAAATCCTATCATGGGATCTTGAAAAAGTATCAATTGTTTTCTCTTTTTATTCTTAACAAAGTAAGCTTCAATCTCCGATGGCTAAAGATGACTTGAAAACTGACATTTTATTTTATTATGACATTTTTTAGTCTGTATATAAATTATTTTTGAAGTCTAATTAGGTATCATACTAGACCTCCCCTGCAAAAAAAAAAAGTTAAACAGTGAAAAAAACTTCAGAATAAACGTCATTTCACTGCTCTTATCAAATGTTCAAATTCCTTTCATACAACGAGAATCCAGGCTTCTAAAGCAGCCATCACAGGAGGAATTATAACCTGGGTTTGAGCCCAGTGGGAGTTCACTGCAACATGAATAATATTACTACCAATTCTCCACTTTTACCCTCTTAGCACTAAGTGACCATGGATAAAAGAAGGGAATTACATGAGTAAACACAGCAAACAGGTATAAATAGAAGAGTGCAAGCCACGTGCACATGGGCTGAGTAATGAAGCAATTATGCCAACCGGGGGTTAGGAAGGGAGGTGACATAAAAGAGCTGAGTTTTTCAGAGAAGTGACAGAAATTTTCTCTTGACTTTTAGATGTGTCTTCTCAGGAAAAATAAATCAATCACTGTAACCCATAAATTTTAATTTTAATTTTTAGGATCACAAAGAGAAACACAAGGGTAAAGAACAGAAGATAAAAATAAATGTTCAGGAATAACATTAGGATAAAACCTACATGACCGGAAACATCTCTGTGATGTCTTTAAGTATCCTTTTTCCTAACTAAGCTGCACTCTAGAAACTACGGACATTCAGAAAAGTTAATGTTTCAAATAATTATTTGCTTTAGGAAAAAGTTACAAGGTTAAAGCCTTTTATTCTTCCATGAAACATGTTATGGTCATTGTATGAATCAGATATTAAATCCCTACACTTCTTTAATCCTTCTGATGTTCAGTTTTTTAAGCAATAAAATTAACGCTTCCTTCTTAACATAATTTTCTAACATGCTTCTATCTAAGAATTAAAACAGTAACCTTTAACATTTATTAAATGAAAAACATATGATACACTCCCAGAGGGTATCATGACATTGTTTCTCTGAATGCTTAAATTACCTTTCGAAGCCTAAAATACCACGTCATCTACAACTATTCTCCCTTCAGAGGCATCTTAAAATGATCACAACCCAAACTGCTCTTACTCTACCTCAAGTCCAATGTCAGTGTCACTTCCGTGCATCCAGGTGCCTTGCAGGTCCTCTCAACGCTGCACCCTTTCTCATCTTCCAGAAGCAGTAATCACTGAGCCCCAGCTGTTCGACCTCTGATGTAGATTTCAAATCTGTCCGCTTTTCTCCAACTCCCTGCCACTATCCAGTTCAAGCACCTCCCATCTCTCACCTAGACCACTGCAAATGGTCTCTGAACTGCTTCATTTCTGCTTCGTTACCCCAGTGATCTTCAGGACCTAGAACCCAAGATGATATTTTTAGAAGTCAAAGTGGATCTCACTATTATTCCTCTGCTACAAATCTCCAGTGAATTCCCAGTAAAGTCTGGAGGTCCTGAACAAGAAGCACAGACCTTCCACTCATTTTAAGATGCCTCTGAAGGGAAAATAGTTGTAGATGATGCTCTCACTCCTACCTGTCTCTACCACCTCATCTGTGTAACCTCTTCTTTTGTTCCTCTAAGTGCAGCTATACAGGACTTCCTTCCATTCCCTGAACCTGCCAACAGCAGAGCCTTTGTATATGCTATTCCTCAACCTTCCACCTTACTCATACTCATTGTTCAGGCCAGGTCTGCACTCAGGTGTTTTGACATGTTGAGCTGAACCTCAAAAGGCAGATCTCAGTTTGGAGGCAGGTAAGAGTGGCCTCTCAGCTTGGCTACCATTATTTTCATTTGGGCTCGCTTATGGCAGAGACAGCTGTCAGCCTACCAACAGCCACTCTCCCTCTCTTTGGTAATAGAAATCTTAAGTTTTGAACGGTGCTTGGTTAACCCAGCTGGGCAAACCCAGCTATTTCCCAGGATCACCATGACCTGGTGTGGCCCTGTGGTTGGGTTCAGCTAATAATGGAATGTGAGTTCCAGGACCACAGCTTCTACGTCTTCCTGTCCACTCTGCTCCCAGCACAATACAGGCATACAGTAGGTGCTCAATCAGTATCTGCTGAACGAATGAACAAATTAACCTGTCCAAGGCATGCTGCTACACTAACTTCTCTAGTTAACTGGATCAGAATATCTGTGATGGTGCCCGGGAACAAAATTCATTGAGAAGTCCACCAAGTCATCATATCAGCAAGATTTGGAAACCACTATGATGACAGTGCTCACAACATCACGCACACAAAAAGTCTCTCAAATATGGAGAAGAACTTAAAAAACAAGGAACAAATTTTTAAATTATTTTAAAGCCAAAACATATATATACATACATACACACATACTGGCCATAAGAAGACAGAGAAGCACATTATTAAGATGATAGTGGAGGAAAAAAGACATCAGGAGAGGGGCTTCCCTGGTGGCGTAGGGATTAAGAATCCGCCTGCCAATGCAGGGGACATGGGTTCGAGCCCTGGTCCAGGAAGATCCCACATGCCGCGGAGCAACCAAGCCAGTGCGCCACAACCACCAAGCATGTGCTCTAGAGCCTATGCTCCGCAACAAGAGAAGCCACCACAATGAGAAGCTTGCGCACCACAATGAAGAGCAGCCCCAGCTCGCCGCAAGTAGAGAAAGCCCGCGTGCAGCAACGAAGACCCAACGCAGCCAAAAATAAATTTAAAATAAGACATTAGGAGAAGAGCTGGCTAATTTAGATGGAAATGAAAGGCCAGGAGAAAGCCAAGGAAATTCATGAGCACTGAAAATCACTAGAAGTAGCAAACTCTAAATCAACTTTAAAATGGCAAACATACAGAGACATGCAGGGAGGAACCGCGCAGGGATGGGTCCTGCAGAGGGAGGCACAGATTCTCTCACGCAGCCAAGAGAAAAACAACAAAGACCTTTTAAATGTTGAGGCCCAATTAATTAAGATTTTGAGCTTTTAATTTTTGTTTTGTTATGCTTTGCTATTTAAAGTTTATATTAAAAAATACACACCAAGAAAACAGTAGGAAAAAATAGCAGGATCTATTCATAGTTTACTTACAAACAAAAAGCCTTTTCGTAAACAATCTCATCTCTGAAAGTAACTATTTAGAAGAAGGGTGAATCCCCGTAACAGCCAAAGTCGAGTGCAGGAGCACGGTGACTGCCATCACAACCTGCTCTCCTTCTCCAGAGACAGGAAACACACAGTTGCACGCAGAGCCACAAAGATGGATATTAAACCGGCTTCCAGGTTTCTCCCTTTCGTTACTATGAAAGTCAGATGAAAATACCCTTACAAACACTACTCTCAGGGGCAAACTGAAAGCAGGATTTGTCTCCTGGAGACTACTCTATTAAACAAAAAAGTGTCCTCTCAATTACTCCAGAACCAGAGTGAAATTGTAACATAGTTGCAACCTGGACACTCTACCAGTTTGCTGGGGACTTCATTCACTGCTAAACAAGATAAGGATTACAGCATGGCTGTGGCAAACCTGGAACTAATAAAATATTCTCTGGGGCCTTTTTTTTTCTCTTTCTAACATATATTATGACAATTTAACATACTAAACCTTCGTGTTAGATTAGAGGAAATATCCAATGAATTAAATATATTTATTGACTTATTTGTATGGTTGTAAGAGTTAAATTTGTTTACATACTTTAATTTTTTAAGCTGATTTTAAAAACTCTCTGAAAAAGCCAGTTCTTTTCCAAACTTATTCCCAAACTAATTAACTCACTTGAATACAGATATATGAAAATTTTAATTTAAAGTCAAGAGTTGGGTTTTTTTTCTCTAGTTCTTTAGGCTTGTAATGATTTTTAGTTAATCGGAGCAATTTGTGTCTTTCCTTTTCATGTAACGGTAAAACCATTAACCTAGTCCTTGGTGTGATACTTGAAAGCCTCAGTATAAGATGCACAGTATTTTATTTTTATTTATTTATTTATTTATTTTTGCGGTACATGGGCCGCTCACTGCTGTGGCCTCTCCCGTTGCGGAGCACAGGCTCCGGACGCGCAGGCTCAGAGGCCATGGCTCACGGGCCCAGCCGCTCCGCGGCATGTGGGATCTTCCCGAACCCGGGCACAAACCCGCGTCCCCTGCATCGGCAGGCGGACTCTCAACCACTGCGCCACCAGGGAAGCCCAAGACGCACAGTATTTTAAATGACTCTATTTTATAATAAGGTCTTTTCAATGTTTGAATAATTAAATATGCTTTATACTAAATGTTGCTGTCCTGTAACATACTGTGGCCTACCGTGAATGGTACAATAACTCTTCAGTGTACATACTGTATTTTCTACACAGGCTCATAATAGAAAATAGACAATCGTTTTCCAATAGCATTACATATAGCATGAAAATGAATTTTTAAAACAGTGTTGACAATCCTAATTTAAATCAAATAGGTCATAATGATACTTCTTTAACAAGATTAGAATGGAGAGTAAGCTTCTATATCAAATTTTAAGAGTTACTCATTGCACTGTGTATCACGTTTATACGAGACAGACCATGCTCTAGTGCCTGGGGCGTAAGTCAGAGGATCAACTTCTATGAACTAAAGCTCTAGACATACCATTAACAGCATACTTTCTGTGGCTTTATCCTCTTATCTAACATAGGGGTATAAGTATATTGACCTGTCTCAGAGTATATTATTTTTTACAGTCTAATAAATTAAAATTATTTAAAAACAGTTAAGCAGTACAGGTCAAAATTTGTTTTCCTAGTAATGAATATTCTAATGCATGTAACTTTTTCAGACGTCAATTCTAACCTGCTTTCTTCTATAATAGTTTATAATTGTTTTAACTTAATATTCACATAAAGACAGATTTCCTGTATCTCATTATAACTTTACTTAGCTTAATTTTCCCACTAGTGAGGCATCCTATTTATTTTTGAAATAGTAACAATTTCCAAATTACTTTTTAAAATGTTAATGATGATAAAAATTTAAATGAGCACTAATACCTTAGAAATACAACATTTTACATTATTATGTAATTGAAACTAAATTTGTGTATATATTTGCAATGAAGGGGGTCTCAATAATGCATTTTCTTAAATTAAAATGAACCCATTTGAGATTTCAAATGTTATATTTAATACAACTGGCTCTTTCTGCCCCCACTTAAAAACATACCACAATAACACTAACTGCAATCGATACTGTTACATAGCCCTAAAATTTACTTTTTTATTTCAAAACACTCAAACTACATATGTTTGAAGGTACCTATAACTTGGCATAGCCACTAAAAAAAATAAAACTCACAATGTATTCGTAGACAAAAACTACAACAGTATACTTTAATGCTTTTAAAAGTTATTCCATGTAATAATCAATATCGTTAAAATCACTCCCAATAAAATTTGTTTTTTTTCTTTTAATGATCCAGATCTAAAGTGAAATGATGAAATCGAAAAACAACTGTTCTTGTCAGAAGACAGGAAGAGAGTTTTTTCCCCTTCCCTTAAGGAAAACAAAGGATTCCTGAAAGCTTTGGCCTGATTTATTTTTCCAATTTTAAATACCTTAAGAGTAGCGGAACTGCTACTGGCATGGTAGTATTTCTAACAGTCAATAAATCTAAAATATTATGTGTGAATATTGGAATGAAGCCATTAAGAAGATTACAGCATGCAACACAGCAGAGGGTCCACAGGAAAAAAGAACTAGTAATTCAGGACAACTGTGACCACTGACCTTGGAACAGCCAAGACCACTGGTCAAGCTGACACGATAATAAAGTGCACATGCACAGAAAGCCATCTAGCCTGTAAGCATAATTTTAATGTTTTGGTGAATGATTTTAAAATGTCCCCATTTAAATATCAGTTAATTTATTAAGTTATCAAACAATACCAACTGTAATATTTTTCAGGCTTCAAGTATATTTTATTAATTCAAGTCACAGAAAAATTCAGTATGATCGTTTGTGATTTTTAACACGTCTCATTTAAAACATTTACAATTATAGCAAGTATGATGTGATACTTTATTGTATTTCCTACTACAAGAGATAGCTTTGGAAAACTGATGAAAAAGCTAAATTTATTAGAGCTGGGTTAAACGAACAATCACCTGAAACATTTTTAGAAAATGACTCTAACTTTAAAACATCTCATACTTTCTGTAGATAGTCCTAGCTCCACCTCAGGACTATTTCAGTTTATTCATTCTTCAAATTTGTCTAAGTCTGCACTCCTTAATTCCAAGCATATATTTAGTTATATCTGCATTACCTTGCAGAGTTCCTTTTTATGAATATGTTTTTACTATTTCAGTTATGTTCAGTTAACTGTTGCTTATAAATAAACAATGAGATGGTCCCTCTTGTCATTTATATATTTGGGCTTTTACATTTCATGAATATTGTTTAACTTCCTCACATATTTAAATAAATGTTTCAATATCAAACTAATTCTACTAGGAAAGTAGAGGTTCCCAATTTAAAAAGAATCACTCATCAAAACATTACTATTAAAGATTGTTTTTCTCAAAGAAATAATCAGCTATCACTGGGGCTGACTATAAAAATTTTAATATAACACAAAAAAGCTGATTTCTTTTTCTTTTTTCTTCCTCTTTCTTATCCTTCCTCATTTAAAAAAAAGAAAAAACAATCCTTTCTTCTTAGGGAATTAATGGTAGGAACTACATGCACATAAGGAAAACATTCTTAAAAGCTAGGACTTTATTTTCATAATTATGCCCCTATCCAGTGAAGAATACTTTGATGGATTTCTAAATGAACAACTCCAATCCTTTCTAGCAGCTTCTGCAAAATCTTTATAATGAGGCAATCGAGTTATAATGAGCTAAAAAGATAATATAATTCTTCACTGGACTGGGTTTGGATTTGTTCATACATAGCATAAATTTTACTACAGTTAGATAAAGTAGTTCGATTTAATTTGCTTCAAGGTCAGCAAGTATTTTAGGTTATTTATGGGCATAAATAATCTGAGTTTGACTTTAAAGTCACATTTTCCCTATCACTAGCCATAAAAGCAATCAAGGCTAGTATTACTGTATTTTCTGAGTTTGAGATTTTTTTTATTCTTTTTTATTTTCAAGCTCCCTAACAGTGATTTCAAAGTACTTGCAGTATTACAGAAAAAAAATATATTTTAAAGGTTTTTTATTCCCGAATTTTAATATAGCTGAATAAACAATGGGTTTTTTTTTTAAAGGGGAGTTATTTTAACTTAGAACTATGTTATAAAGATATTTTAAAATAGCCATTAGAATATATACAGAAACAGTACAATCTGCATTTTTACCCTGTTCTGAGGAATACGAAGGCCAGAAAATTGACTTTGGAGACTATTTAACACAAAGTACAGAATATATCCTATTATAAGCTGCAGACCCACACATGCACACACACACAAACCTCTGCAAGATCAAAGACCAGAAGAGAGCCGGCACTTAATTTATCAGCCTTTACAGACAAAAGACAGTTTTCGTCATTTCAAAAGGATCAGATGTCTTTTATGACAAACTGGGTTTGCAGTTTAATTTACAAATAGAATTCTAAGTAAGCAGTCTTTGCTCTGCCAGAGCAAATGACAAACAGTGTAGGTTTTCATTCTTGCAGCCCTCAGCAGGATAGAAAGGATTAAAATAAAACTGAAATAATTTAGAGAAAACAAATAAATGTTTCAGAAAGTTGAGGGAGATCAAAGCCAGAATTTTCTGACCCCAACTGTACAAGCATTTCTTATTATATTGACCAGTGCCATCAGATCATTAATTAAAAGGAAAAGCGCTGGCAGGTGGCAGGGAAGCAAAAGCCGATAATTGGCCCCCTTCTTCTTCTTGCCTTCAAAAACTCTCTCATTCTTTTGCAAGACATGCCACTAGGCAGATAGAAATGCCTACTTTGTAATATAATGATTAAGATGAGATGAAGAGACTTATGTTTAAAGAAACTCTGCCTAATGAATGCATCTAGCTTTTTAATTACGATCCTACTTTTACAATAAGGAATATGATATTGCATCTGACATCTCCTCAACTGCCAAAAGGTAAAAATACGAAAGACAGACTCTGCTTTGACTCCTCTCACACCACATGCTCATATTCAGCCCTTCTATTTCAGACAGAAAAATGGGAAAGTAACTCTTGGTGATTCAAGGGTCCAGGAGAAAACATATATACGCTTGTTCACCACAAAATATCCTCCAGACTTACCACGTCACTCGGTAGGCTGCTCAAGTCATTAAATGGTGATTCTAAAGTGTTTGTGTCAACATTTAACATAACCACATCCTCCAATGATTTATTTTTCACTCTCTGTTTAAAAAACACAATTATAAACAAACATCTTAGTATATTTTCCTTCCAAAGTTATAATGAACGTAGATATGTAGAGAAAATTATCTTAATGCATTATCCTTAGGAAAAGAAAAAAGGAAAATTCTACATCATAAAAGAATATAAACAATTTTGCCTTATGAGAAAGTCTGTCTAAACCATTCAAAAAAAAAGATTAAAAATGCTTAAAATAGCATGTTTACTCATCTAAATATATTAATAGTTTGGAGACACTGAATGTAATTTAACTACCAAAGAGATACTACAACAAATACAAAATAGGCATGGCTATATTAAACTAAATATTTATATCCTTTAAATTTTACCAATTGAATTTCAATCCTATGATACAGGAACATGTGGCCCGTTCTATAGCTATTTTTAGCCTAAATCATACTGCAGGGTTAACACAAAACAATAAATATGACTACTAAGTAGTAAAGTAAGTTTTAAATTAATAAATATTTTCTCTATATCTTCATGTAAATTTGGTATAAGTTGATGATGACAAGTGAAATTGAGTAAGAAAAAATGACAGAGAGCAGTAATATGGAATTTACTGTTAGTAATGTTTATCCCATGAATTTAATATAAAGGATCAAATTTAATAGCCTATCAGATTAACTATTTGATTTGTCATATTTGTTTGAAAGCTTAGTCAAATGGTCAAATTATCTCAATATATGCATAAATGATAGTAAATTAGAATTTATTAAATTTTTATCCTTAAAGAAAGAAAATATTTATAGTTTATTTTTCTTATTTAAACTAATATGTCTACTTAAACAAATCATATAATTCTATTAGTCTTATCTAGATGATAGCAAATAATATTATTTCCTAATGAAAATAAGTAAGGTGTGCATTAATGAAATATATCCATCAACCCAGAATTCCCTAATTGCATAGGTCAACTAGCAATTGGTCAATTAATTTCAGTGCAGTAGTTTTAAAAGTGACATTCTAGAATAATAGCCATTTTTTCAGATTATTTAAATAGCTTAATATTAAATTGGCCAAGCCAATTTTTTAAGTTAGCCAAGACTGGAATTTCTGTGATCCACTTGGAATTTCTGTGATCCACTTAGGATTTCAAATCTCTGCGTATCAGGTAGAATGTTAAATTTGCTAGGAAAATGGTAGTCTAGAGTAGGGAATTTTTATGTGTTAGGATAGCCACAATGTCTATGTGGAATATGCATTCTCAAGGGGGCATGTGATTCTAAAACTCTATCCTGTAAAAGACATTATAATTATTCTAAAGTAAGACTAAGAAAATGGCCATTTCTAAGAAAGTAACTTATAACAGTGATACTATTGTCAAAACATTTATAAATAAACTCATTTCCTTTCCATGTGCATACATATACGTAAAAAAGGTTTACATATATAAATACGTGGTTATCTACAAATCAACTATAGCATAACTACAAAAATAACCTATGAACAAAAACTATATTTATATTAATGGCATTTGTATGCAAAAAGTATATAATAATTTTGATTTCCCTCTTCAATTCTAAGTTGCCCTTTTAACAGAAAATGTAAAGATAATCCAGAAACCTGATGTATTTTTCAAGGAATGAAATGAGTTCATCTAAATAGCATAGAGTAATGGTTATGTGACCCCAAAATGTTTGTAATGACGCTAACACTAAACTCTGAATAGCTGAGTCACTTTGCTGTGCACCTGAAACTATCACAACATTGTTAATCGGTTATACTCCAATATAAAATAAAAAGTTTAAAAAAAAATCTCGGAATAAAGGAAATTAGCATTAGTATGAAATGTATACCTTTTTCAAAGTTTCTCTTAGTTTTAAGAAGTCTAATAATAGCTGAATATTAAAATTTGTTAACGGGAACACTCATTAAGAATGGAAAATGTATTCATTTCAATAAATCAACAGACTGGGCCTCCCTAAAACGAGAACAATTCTACAAAGGCAAAAAAGGGGGGAGAAGATAGCATGTAATTTAAATCTTTAAAAAAAAATTCTTATTAATGTATTTTCTCTGTTATTTCCCTCCAAATCAGGCTTTAGCCATTTTTTTCTAAACAGGAGTGGAAAGTCATATGGCATATAAAACAGCACCACTTTCTCTGTCCCATATTTTTACGTCTCATAAAATTCATCAACTTGTTTGGATGGGGAAAGAGTAAGAAAATGTGAGAAAACAATGTGCTTTTTCTTCAAAAATAAGAAAATGATATTAGGACACAGACAAAATCTTATTGAGAACAACAGCAGATGCTGAACTGGCGAGACTCCTGGCATCCTCCACATGCCATCCTCCTTCCAGGTGATGCCAGCACACCTGCACACTCTGCACATGGAGCAAGGGAAGGGACACGGTGGAAGCAGCCACACGATACTGTGAAACTGGGCCAACACTTTACCTAGAATCATTTGTGCATTAAAACAAATAATATAACCCTCACATCTGTAGCCTGTACTGACTTATTCCCAATCACAGGCCTTAGTTTGCCTTGACTTCATCCCTAAAGTCTAGTTTTCAGGGAGAACAAAATGCCCTTGTCCTTTATTTTAGAAGCAAATTTACTTTTTAAAAAGAGATTTCTAGTCATCTTTTACTTATGATCGCATAAAAATAATTTTTAAAACAGATTTAGAAAGACATTAATTTCATGTCTTTGAACAATTGTTTAAAAGTCTTTGTAAAACTGATAAAAAGTGTTGAAACTGTCTTGACTGAGAGAAGAGAATATTTTTATTCTTCCTCCACAAAAAATTAGTTGTACTTGCAGCCAAACAAATGTGAAAAATTATTCAGTTCTGTCTCATATATAAAATATGTAAATATATATTTATATTTTAATTATAATACCATTTATATAAAATAAAAAAGCACAAAAGATCAGAATTTTAGTGAAAATAATCTGTGTAATAATGTCATCATAAAAATAGAAACGTAGGATCTGTATCACCTGGTAAAAGATTAAGAAGAAAGTTACTAAATGGTACCCAACTGGTTGAAAAACATTCTTAAAGTTCCTATTATAGTTTCTCATTCACTATTAAACCAAATAAAACTGACTATTAAGACAGTTTGATAAGTCCAGAGTATAAAAGGTACAGAGATTTCAGCCAATCTAATCATGGCTTTACACAGTCTCATTTAATAAGAGCCAATTTAAAGTTAGAAAGGACTGCTTCTCCAAGACAATACTCTAAGGAGTAAAAAAATTCTTAAATTTGCTCCTTTAAAAAAGGACTGATTTTCTCTACAGGTGTACAATAAACATGTGATAAACTGAATTGAATATTTAAAGCATGTACTCCTTTCTACAATATTTTGGAAAAGCTGAATCATTTGTTTTAAAAGTTGGTCTAGAATCATTATGTAAAAATAATAATAACATCAACAGGTACAATCAACCACTTTAAATATTTTTCATCTGTATAAATAAATGTATTATAAAAATGACATATTCTATTAGGTACATTACATAAGAAGAGATACGTGCACTAACATCAAAATCAAATTTGATAACTTTTTTGAAACCATACCAACCAACCATGGTTAGATTTTGCAAAAAGTCAAACTACTGATGAATAAAATTCCAGTCATATATTCCACACTCTAATAACAGATTAAATACCTATTTATTCATGTTCTATCTTATACAATTTGTCCTTTCAATGCAAGTACCTTGGGCTGTAAGAAGTTATTTTCTAAAAATTGACAAAATATAGAGTCATAATGTTATCCAACCCAGACTTCAAAATTAAAAAGGAATTAAACCTACTAAAAATTCATTAAAATGTATTCTTTATTAATGGTTAAAGCACGACTCTCTCCACAAAGGATGCTCAGGAATTTTAAAATAATCACCAGGCTCTTCCTTGATCAGCAAAGTGATGACTGATGGTATATACAATGACAACAACTAATCAGAAAACCAAATCTAACTCATTAAAGTTGCTTATTAGAAACTGGGTTAAAGTACAATATGAACAACCAGCAAGAAAAGAAATATATTTGAAAAAATCAGCCGGCATAATGATGCCATGCAACTGACCCAAGTCTTTTGTTTACTTTTTTAGAAGCTAATCTTATAAGAAGTCTTCTCTGGAAACCTCACTGATTTGAAGCTCAAGGTGTTTAAAGCTCAAGGTTTTTCACTACAGTGATAACAAGTGACAAAAGTCATTTTCGAATGACAGTGCAAAAAAAAAAAAAAAAAACCGAACTACATTTTAAGTCCCAATAGGACTGAAATTAAAGTCTTACAAAGTTATATTCTAATTTAAAAGTTCATGATTAGTGTATTAAAACACATTTTGAAAAACACCGGTACACTGAATTATAGTGCAGTTTGCAAAATAAAACTTTCCCTTTATGACACATAATTACATGAATTCTCACTTTCAAAATACAGAAATATTTCTTCTGAAAGAGAAATAGATATAAAAGATCTCAAGTTCCATAAAGAAAGTGGTTCATCAAAGACTAAGTTTTTTAGTATATAAAACTTACCATACGACTTCAACCAAATTGAACCTACTTTCAATGGGTCTCGTACCACTGAAGATGGTCATTTTGCATACTAATTAAAATAAAGTTATTTTAACACTACCTTTTTGAAAATGATCATGTAAGTACACTCTAAATATGCAACTAGTCACTTCTTTGTACTATTCAATTGATATTCTTTCAAAACACACCTGTTTTAAATTAATTCATAAAAATAATAGTTATCACAATCTCGTGTCTGAAAGATACTCACCTCTATGAGGCTGGAGTGTATTCCGATCAGGTATGGCATTGGGGCACTAAATTAAAAATATATATGTATGTGTTCATACAGCTCATTAAAACTGAAACAATAAGTAATTCAGAATGCTTTAAAAAATAAATTTATTAAATGTATAGTTCTAACAGTACATCATAGATATTTAAAATTATTCAGTATAGAAAACTCAAATATAATCTTAGAGGCCATTAATATATTCAAATTAAGGTTGATTTATATAAAATCACGAAATCATTTATAATTAAAAGTTATAATGTTTAAAAAACAAGAATATTAGGGTCTAGGCCATAGTCTGAGATGAATCTTTTCTGTATACTTCCCATCAGATATATCCTAAATAATCATCAAATTTATTCACATTTCTTTGTACAGTTTTTTTATTCAGTTAGATTCTTATATGATTTTCTTAATATATATTCATTGTTTCACACCTACTATTTAGTCACCCAAATTTTTGAGTCAGTCACAATATATTTACTGAGACCTACTATGTGCCAGGCACGGTTTGGGAACTAGAGGTGCAAAGATAAATAATTTCCTCCCCCACTGTTACCATTCTATTTCTGTGCTATCTTTCCACTCATGTATCTTGTCTATTATTTAAACTCTGTACATTCTTATTTATCCCAATTTAATTGTAATAATAATATAATTTTAATAAATTTTAAAATATTCAGGTAAGTTTAAGAATTCTATTGATTAATTCAACACAATATGTGGAGCATACTCAGGTGCCAGTACCTGGCATAGGGGTTAGGGTACAATAATGAACAATATAGACAGAATATATTCCCTTCTGGAGCTTATACTCTGGCAGAGAATACAGACATTAAATAATTTTTGTAATGTACAAATTAAGACTTACTAGCAATTTCAAAACTATTTCTCATGAAATATAGGGCAGAAATTATTCAACTTGACATTTCAAAATTAAAATGTTATTTAACAAGAAAACATGAAAATGAACAATGTCTACAAATGTGATAGAAGATATGCAAATAAATAGCTATTTAAAAATAAAACATTTTTGGCATTTCTTTTATATACATCTTTGTGTTATATTTAATGCAAACCTTTTCTGTTAATGAAAACAGATAACCTTCTTTTTCAAAGAATTTGCATAATTTTCCAAACATCCCCGTCATTATTAGAACAGAGCTGTCCAAACTCCTGCATGTCCACTTTGCTACTGAGAATCAGTAACAGATAAAAGAGGCACCTTGGTAGATCCACAGTTTTCAAAGTAACCTTAAACAGTTCCTAATTTATTTAAGGGATGGCTAGCCACTAACTTCTATATCCAGGATTCACAAAAAATAAAAACGGTTCAAGTTCTTCTTCCAATCCTTATTAGCCTGTTCCTTAAGTCATATTGTACTAGATTCTAATTCCCAGTTGTCTTTGTCTTCTACAGCTTTGTTCCTTCCTATTTTTTTTTTTTTATTTTTATGCAGTAGACCATCTGGAATTGATCTGATATTCTGGATATTTCATTTGACTGAAAGTTGAGAACTATTTATAGGCCTTGATATCCCTAGGATCTAACATATTTTCTGCCTTCAAAAGGAAACAGAAGGAATAAATGTGGACTCTTCCACTTTTGCTTAAATAAAAGGAGGCTAGTTGCTTCCCCAGTTCAAGTTCTCATCTCTGGAATTCCTTCTGTGACTCCATAGACGATATAAAATATGTGCCACTAACTCCTCTGGGCTCCCATGACTGGGTTCCGGCAACTTTCACAAAACAGGGTGGGCAACTCCCAAGATCTTAAATATGTCAAGCCTTCTCCACACCCAAAATAGTACAAATTTATTAAAGTTACTGTGCAATTTTCCAATTCGCCCCAGGCTAGGTTATCCAACAGGATTCATAATATAGAAAGATTCAGAACATCTCAAATCTCAAAGCACGTTTTAATACAATGAGTGTTAATCAAAACACTTAAGACTTCTAAAAATAATTATTACATCCATTTTACATACGTTGAAGGTACACTGAGTGGATCAGATTTCAAACAATCAGAGCCAAAAGTAATAACTACCAACTGAAGTCCTACGAAATACACTAAGGTAACACTTTTAAAACTTCATGAAAGCTAGTCACCTCTTGAAACATAAACAATAAATTTACAGAAACTGTTAAACTAGAATAAAAATCCAATAAAGAATTCCTATGCAGAACTTAATAATAAAGTAAACCAAAACTTTTTCTATGGGATCACTGGGTATCTCTACGTGTTTTTACTTCATTAATTTCTACAAAATCTAAAATATAAACATGTTAGACTGCAAACATTATCAACTAGAGCATACTTTCCTAAAATAAACATGATGTTTTTTCAGAATATAGATTTAACTGAATAGTTATTTCATTGTCATGAAAATTGGATTGTATACATCCTAATATTAAGTCAGCCAAGTCTCATGAAAAGTAATTTTGCTACCCTAGCTGAAATCTCCTAATGAGATAGAGTGTTAATAAGTCAGGAAGAGTTCCTTGGCAACACAGATGTTTTATCAGCTATGTGCAAAACTACCCTAGATCTTTCTGTCAATGGAATTATTTTGCAAAGATAAGATACAGAAGGCTCTATTATGACTGCTGCTTCTTTTCGGTAGCAACTAATCTTTGCTGAAAAATAATTACTATGTAATAGCTTTTTTTCTTTTTAGGTTTTCTCATGGAGGCCACCCATGGGGTAGGCTGTAACAGCAGTATATTAACTTAGGGTAGTCTAAACAACATAATTTTCCATTTATGTTTTTAAAACACTATTCTCTTAGGAGCTACATCTTCTCCTTTCATAGAATGAAGAATCAGATAGATAGCCTAAATAAAAAGGTGACAACCATTCTCGAACAAATAAATGATTATACTTTTACTGGTACTGGAATCATACTACCTCCGAGGTGTTCAAGGGCTCAGAAGGTTAAGCGTGTCTGGCAACATTACTTTAGACTTGCTATATTAAAGTACTTTCCCTTTGTTGTTTTGTTTTGCTTTGTTTTTACAGTATCAATACCTAACATGAGATCCGCCCTCTTAGCAAATTTTTAGGTCTACAATAGAGTATTGGTTAAGTAAAGGCACAATGTTAAACAGATCTCTAAAACTTAATCATCTTGAATAACTGAAACTTTATACCTGTTAAATAGAAACTCCCCATTTCCCCCTTATACTGGTAGATTAAGGGGAAAACAAAGATGGCGTCACTTCTTCCCAGTAGCCTTCCCTACCCTAGCAGATAGGTGGGCACTTCCTCCTAGGTGTTCTGCTCAGCGTTCTTTTATACGCCTCAGACCTAAACCCTAGAGCATCACAGTATTCCTCTGTGCTCATCATGTGCGCGTGTGTACATGTGCACAAACGTGGGAATTTCTTCCTATCTGGGGATCCGAGAGGGCAGGAGCTACGTCTTACTCATTACATTACATACTCGCAGCCTGGCAAACACATGTTTACTAAACGTCTGGCGTACAAATGGATGAATGAATGAGCCGGCAAATTAGCAAGCCTTCCTCAGCCGACCAAGATGCGCTATTCATCCACGGTCACAAGATGGCATCGTGGCCCTCCAAGTCTGTGCCACACCAGAGACACACTTCCAGGAGTCAGGACTGCCTCAGGACTGGGAAAGTCCAATCACCTTGAAGAGCTGGCAAAATACACATCTACCCCATCACATCTTCCTGGTGCTATTTTTGGAGTGGAATATAACATTTTCTTTAAAAAAACCCCATGAGATCGAAGGGATAATCTCTAATATTTTTCTCCCTTTTGCATATAGGATCATTTGCAAAGATGTAAAGGGAAGAAAACCACTTTCCCTAGGGAACAGTTTAGTCCATGGAATTTTCTGACAATGAAAGAGAGCTGGAGTCATAGACAGCTATTTTCGGGGAAAAAAAAAGTATATGATACTGCCCACTTCCTATGTCAGAAGCTGAGCCTATCACTGTGACCTTAAGGTTCAGGAACTCTCAGATAACTCCTTGTTTGACTATCACTGCTCTACTCTCTGGGCCAGGGAAGTGCCTGGCATGGCGGCTGTTAGAACTTGTCCTAAAGTGGCTATTTCAGAGGTTAGAAACTAGTAAGACTGAAACAAGCTTCCTTCATCACAGTGGAAGCAGCAGAAAAAGGACTTGATGGCAGGGTTAGAAAGTATCAGGAAGACATATCTGTAAAGAGGTAGCGATAGTTTCTAAATAACAATATTTTAGAAAGTCCTAAGTGTGTAATCATTACAGAGAACTGAACTTAAAGGGATGTTACCTCCTAAGATTTCAGAACATTTTTATAGAAAAATTTAAATGGCATTAACATTACATATGATAAAATATAATTCTAAACCTCACAAAGTGTTGGTTCTTGAACCACTAATATAGATTTTAAAGAATCATACATCAATATATTTTCAAATACTTTTGTCAATATTATTTAAAATAAGTTTTAATTACTGAATACTATGTGGAAAGATCTACTACACATGTCGACATGAAAGAATTGAGGTTCCTGCTTTCAAGGATGCTAATCTATTCTAGGTATACTGGTCAGAGAAGAACACTCTAAAGTAAATACCAAGAGAGCTATTTCTAGATCCAGCTTTACTTGCAGATTCGTGTGTGTGGTGCTTCACAGTGTAATTAAACCACACACTTACAGTCTCCTGCCCCACTGTTTCTCCCTCCCAGCACCCAAAGTGCAGAATGGCAGTGGGAGGTCACTGGAAACCTGCTGCCCAGCATTATCAATACTATTACCCTGCTGTGGAAACACACAATTCACTGGTATAATCAATATGTGGCCAAAGGTACGTACTCTCGTTAAAAATCATTTGTCCTGAAGAAGGCTAGTCTTGAAAACGTCAATGTTATGAACTTAGATCATTTTAACCCTTAAACACTTTAAGTGATCTGCTTTTCATGAAATCAGAAAGTTAAATAAATAACTACTTTGATTCTAAAAGATCTTTGTTTTTTAATAACATTAGTTGTGATATAAATGAACACATTATGGTCAAAATCAGTTCCTTCTTTCTGTGTGTGTGTGTGTGTATGTGTGTGTGTGTGTGTGTGTGTGTGTGTGTGTACGTGCGCGTGCACATGCATGGTTTAGAGTAAAAATGTCATCTGGTTTCTTAAGAACTGAGCTACGCCTGCAGAAGATGATTACCCTACAGCCCCGAGGAAGATCCCAAGGCTGCTGTTTGGGAGTCTAATTCTTCCCTAACCTCCAGGAGAAGGGGACAGTTGAAATCAGACTGGGTGAGATCACTGGCAGCTGTGTCTGTGATGCCAAGAAACTTTCCAGAATTGCCCCCGACACTTGTCAACACTGATTTTCACAGTGGCTCAAGGCTGAGGCTTCGATAACCAGGAACTCAGGGAACCCCTGCATTAGAGGCAACCCCTCTGCTGGTATCTGGTACTGGATGTGCTACTGAGGGAAGAGGCGTGCGGGAAAGCGTGTCCTGAGGGGGAGGTCACGAGCGTGTGCTCCGAGAGAGGCAACCTGGTGTCTGAAAGACTCTGCGGACAAATGCTGGCATCTGGGATGTGGTGCTCTCACTGACACTACAACTTCTGTGAAATGCTCCTAACCACCGCGAAGACCGGATCGGCTTCTATTTATGCATTTAGTTATCTAGATGATTAGAGAGGAAACTCACAAAATCTAAAGAACTTCATGTTTGCCAAGTATAAATTTTTGCTACCTTTGGAGAGAACTACTCTTCCCTTCATAAAACCACCTTTTAATACTTGTTACTCATCTCCACGTCACGTTTCAGGGATCTCATTCATGTATATACACACATGTACTCCAAGCTCACTGGATCTACACATGAATCGCTCTTTCTAACCCTAACACCTGGGCTGCCAGGGGTCCGGCAGAGCCAGCTTACCAGCAGTAGTCCAGCAGGTGAGGAGGGAGCGCTGGGATGTAGATGTGCTGCCAGTACATCGGGTAGAGCAGGGCGACCGATCCATGGAGACAGGCGGTTAACTAGAATTTGTGAAAGGAAAACAGCAGTAAGCGGCCGCTGACCTTCCAAACAGAGAGACATGCTCAAGTTATCAAAGACCGAAGACACTCATAAAACAATTTACTTAACGACCTGAATCACATTATCTTGACCAATTCTGCCTGCAAAAAGCCTCATGTTTCAGAAGGCCCTCTGAAAAACACATAAGCAGCAAAGTAGCTTCTTGGGCATCTTACGTGGATGGTTATAACTTCCTGAAAATATAGTGTTTGGGGGCAAAACTTAGAACATATAAAAGGAAACCTGAAAAATTAGGCGAGCATCTTAGAAGGAACCGTAGGAAATTACAGTGTGTGCCGCCCAGGTTGCACTCACTCAGATTAATACACCACGATGCAATATGGGAAGGAGGAGAGGCTGAAAGCTCCTGGGGGATATCATTAGGGCAAATTGCCAAAGAATGAAACATGAGCCAGTCAGGAGAGTCTGGAAGCTGCAGTATCACCAGGGGACTCAACGTTCGACAGTTGGAGCTTCAGCAACGTGTGAACCGCGGGTGACGGTATCAGGAGACTCTGCTCACTGACACGGAGAATGTCACTATTGACCAGAGAGCTGCCCAAGCTTGACAGCTGTACCACAGGAAGCCAAGGATATCATAATTTCATATTTAAACTGTTCATTTCAGATTAACATCGTGTTTCCTAGCTTTATATCACAACAGCTGCAAATACACTGATGCTATTTTAAAGGTAATTGCCATTTTAATTGTTTTGTTTTGGCAAGCGGCTAATTAAATATTTTTTAATGCTTAGCAAAGGGATATCGCTTTTTTTTTTCCTCCCTCCTACTGACCCTCATCAGAATTCTTTCTCTGACTTCGTTTACATTTTAAATTATATTTCTGTATGTGTTGAGTCATTTCTTTAGCATTTAAAGCAATAATTAAATCAGCATTCTTCATTTTAAAGTTTTGCTATAGTCTGCATTTTCAAGACATTTACTGAATAAGTCATTTTATTTAACTTGAAAATCAGAATTAAAAAACAAAACCCTCTGAAAATGCACCACAAAATTTCTATAAACCATTATTTCTATTTTATTATACAAAGAAATTAAAATTTATACATAGTAATCAAATTAATTCAAAAGGATAAATGTAAACAAAGTAACTCAATCTTAACAGCAACATTTGTCTATATTTAAGTGTAAAATAGTTCCACTAGATTTTTTAAAAGTCAGTTGAAATAATCTAATCTGAACCAAAAACATAAAAATTTTGACTAAAAGTACTTTCATCTTCGTCATATGTATTATATTTCTTTTCCAGTTAAGATTTTTAATTAATTTTATACGGCAAAAAAATTTATTTGTTCCATTTAGAATGCTATCATTAAAGGATTTTATTACTTTGCACTTCGAAGTTTTAATATTTTATCTATACTATTCCTTCAATAAATATTATTTTTTAAATTCCTTAATTAGAGCATACAGTATACCACTAGGAGGCATTCAGATACTTCTATGTAACAATTACGGACCAGATTTATTTCTCTCACATATTTGAACTAGAGGGAAATGAAAATGGGGTTGATCTCAGTTGTGTCAATTCTTAGAGAGCTTGCATGTGCTCGCTGGTTGTAAATGAGGTAACTTTAAATGCTTCAGTGTAACTTGATGGGCTAAAAGCACTTATGTAGCTGTGAAAGGCAGTTAATTTACTCAATTTCTCCATCTGCAGATAGATGGCTTTTAAAAGAGCTCATTTAAAACCGTTTTAAAAAGGAAAGTATTCTTTCTTATTGTTGAGAAAATAATTAACAGTGTAACAAGAGGGAAAAAATGCATTCTCAAAATGAGGAATGATAATAATAGTAACTTATTTTACTAGGCACACCCAGAGTCCAAAGCACTCTATTAAATGCTACAGCTGTTTCCCTATGCCCTTAATGGTTATCCTTAAGTGAAGTTATGAATTTCTCACTAATAAGGCACAATATCATCTGATGAATTTGACTGGTTTCTTAGAGGATGATTTCTGCAACGAGAAGCAAAGTCACAAACTTTCTGCAAAGGCCAGCATTCAGCAGAGGGTCATGCCAGCTGATCAAGATCTACCAGGAAAGAAGGAAGCTCTACAGGATTCGTTAGCTTCTTAGATGCAGGGGATCAGTGACAGGGAGAGGTAAAAATACTACCCATCCCACATTCCTGCCCGGCCCCAAACCTCAGTTTCTGGCCTAAGCGACCAGGACGAATTATTTAAAGAAATATAACAAAAGTGTCAGGTTCAGGTGGGACTGTAAGGAATGTGCTCTCACAAATATTGATTCTGTTAACTATGAGACATCCAAGTGGAGATTTCCAAAGAAGGCAGAAACCTACCAAAGAAGATCTCCCTTACACACCTAGCATCATGTAATAACTATGTGATTTAAAAAATAGAGAAGATACTATTACAGCATATACTTTGTAGAGGAGATAGTAAAGTTGTAAGTAAAAAAAAAAATACAATTAAGAAAAAATAAATTTACTAGGAAATTAAACAGTTATATGCAAGTTGTATAAGGTAAGAACAATGAAGTACCTCGTGGACAAAAGTTAGGGACTGGCCACTAAGAGGCTGTGCCACTCTGGCACACCTGCAAATATAACCAGATCCCAGTTTCCCAATCTTTAAAATAAGAAATATATGCTAGATGATCTATAAACCCCGTCTCTGGGAGATCTAACATTCTCTACTCTTGGATCAGATCAATTCTAACATTTTGTATTTTTAGTAATAATTAAGAATTGTTTTTTCCATACGGGTGGTTAACAGAACATTTTAACTAGACTATAATTCAGATCCACCTTCTAAATCTATCTAAACATAATCTCTAAAAGCTTTAAAGCACATTAGGTAACTGTGAAATTGGAGACATTATAATAATTTACTTGCTTAATTCAACAGAGTTTTTGAGTACCTGCCATGTACCATCATAAATCTCTACTAAGCAATAGGGACACAGAACAGAACAAGTTACATATCAGTGGGGAAAGCAAACAATAAACAAGTGAAACACATATTATGTCAGAGGTAAATTTTATGAAGAAACCTAAAGCAGGGTAAGAGCAGAAGGGCTATTCTAGACAGGAGCATAGGGACAAACTCTGATGTGGCCACATCTGCACTGAGACCTGACTGAAATATGGGAGCCACGTATGGTGCACTTGGGGAGAAGGGCATTCAGGAGTCCTGAGGTGGGAGCAGGCTTGGCACCTTCTTGGAGTAGTAGGGGGTCGGCTGATTAGATTAAACAGGAGAACAGCAGGAGTTGAGGTCAGAGAGGAAGCAAGGTCGGAACTGAAGAGCCTCCTGGGACACAGCAAAGACGCCAGATTTCATTCTGGATAAGATCTGTCCACACCTCTGAACACAGTGCTAACTGTCACAACAAATCATTTACCTAGAACATTTCCAGAACTTTGCAAATTAAGGAAAATAAACAACATACTTTAGAAGTTTGCTTTGCAGAATCAAGTTCTATAAAGAAATGAGATCAGATGGAGTATAGTCTATAAAAATACTGAATCACTATGTTGTACACCTGAAACTAGTATAATATTATAAATCAACTACATGTCAATTAAAAAAAAAGAAATGAGATCAATTTATAAGCCAAGTAAGAAGGAAAAACTTCTTACTTTTAGGTTATTTATGAAATATTGAATCTTCAAGCTTAAAGGGAAATGGTGATCATATTTCTTTGGATCAGAATTACCCAAAATTCTATGATAGGTTCATGATAGGGCTAGAACCCCACGGCGCTCTTCTGACATTCTGTCAGCTGTTTTTCTAACACCACATAAGCTGTTCTTCATGAAAGCAGGGGAGAGGAGAGAAGAAGATTCGGTGTTTGGGTTAGAACATGTTCCTGGCATAACATCCTTGAAACTGAAGGACTTATACATTGCTATCATTGAATAAAAATGAAGTGTACTAAATAAAGCAAAAAATGTACCAAATAAAGGTTAAAGAAAAAAAATCTTCGTTAAATGGCATAGGAATATTTAAACGCACATATAATTTCACAGAGCACACTCAATATATTGAACTGATTCAGACCCAAAGCGTGGACTAACACAAAATAAAATCACTGGGATATTTATTTCCCATATAGTACAACTGTAAAATAAGTACATATGAAAACCATGTGAAAGAGACAAGAACTGTGAAATCAGAGGGAGAAACCTGACAACAGAGGTTGGCAACAGTGAGCTTAGTGGTGGAATAAAGGCACCTAGAGCTTCCCGTTCTGGCCACAGGTCTAAGGGAGCTGCTCTCACGGACAACAGTTACGAGGGCAAACGTTTATAGGATGCTAGCTCTGTGCCAGGCGCTATTCTCAGCACTTGACATACTCAGATTTAATGCTACAACCACCTTATGAAACAGGCAGTATTATCACTGCTCCCATTTTACAGATCAGGACACTGTGGCAAAGTTACACCAATTGCCTGAGATCACACAACTGGCAAGTGGCAAATCCAGGAGACCAACGCCAGCAGGCTCCAGAGTACAAAAACCAGTATATTAACCTGCCTTTTGATATACAAAGATTCAAAATCCCCATTCATTGTAAGGCTTTGAATAATATATACTGGCTGAAAATATTTTATCCTAATTATATAGTGGAGAATGAGCCTCTGACTGAACAGACAGACAAGAACAGTTGACCTTTAAATGAAAAATTCAGGATCTAGGATAGAGATGCAATTTACAAAACTTTCCCAGGCATCACAGTCTGCGCCTTCAGCAGGAAACCAGGAGAGCAGATTCTCTGAAAAATGTTACAAAGATAAGATACTTGATAAAAATTCTACCAGTTATCATCTCGATCTGCATCTGCGAGTATATTTAGTTGGAAGCCAAACCAAAGTTCTTTCCCTTTGTGATATGGAATCTCATTTATACCTTGTTCTTGAACTATATATTTACTGAGGAGATCAGCCTACTAATACAACTAAGCAACGTTTTAAGCAATTCAGTAGACATCTATTTTGAGAAGAATAAAACCACATTATCAGATTTCCAAGGAGACGACAGGAAAACGATCCATCGAGTGTGATGACCACGACGGAAAACAGCACAATTCTAATTCACACGCTTTACAAGTAAAGATCTCATCCTGACGCACCGCCACTCCTGTTGTTCTAGTCTCTGTGTATCTCTTAGCCAGATTCTGCCTCATTTTAATGTAGGAGTCCCACTGCCTTCAACTAAAGTTCTATATGAATTACTGAGGGGCAGATTTATGTCCCCTAAGAATGTATTTATGCACAAAATCCAAGAAATATTGATTAGAGACTTCATTTTATTTTTAACTGAATCAATGTTTACTTCAGAAATGTAAGCGCTATAAATACCTAAAGGTACACAGAATAAACTGCTGCAGATATGAACGTGATAAATTTCCTTGTGGAATGAAAAAAATTTCAGTGGAAAGCATAAAAAAACTATCTGTTTCAACACATTTAATTTACATTCACGTTTAAAAGTTGAGGACAAAAAAGGTAGCAGCACAGTATTTGAAAACCACAAAGCTATCCCCACTATAAGATATTCTTACTTGAGCAAAATTCTGACACTCAAATTAAGTGATAGTTGTAAAGAAATGTTTACAGAAATAGCCATTTTATATCATGAAAAAAGACAGTATTTGGCTGTACATTTTTCTTTTTCAATACTTTTTTATACTAAAGTATCAGCTTATATTTCATTCTCTTTCTCCATCCCTTTAGGATGGTAAATTCTGCTGCTTCATTACTAAACTTCATCCTGACCTCTCTGCATCATATCCAAGTCCCTTGGAAAGTTCTGCTCATCTCACGGTTGGTCACTGGTTAATTAGCTCTTCCGAGCCAAACAATTCTAATATTTTCTTGCTTGCTTGCTTCTTCCATGTACTCATTCTTTCACTCATTTGACACATGGGGAAACCAAGGCAAAGTTGAACCAACCTGCCCAAGATCACACAGCTAGATGTGGGGCCCCAAACATGTGTCAGGCACCGCTGCTGGTGCTGGGGACAGAATAATCAGCCAAGGAGACAAAGCCTCTGCCCTCAAGGAGCTTTCACTCTAGTGAGCCTCAACAGGCACCATGCCTGTCATACCGACCCCACCTCAATTCTGAATTCCTGTAGCTGCCACACTGCACATAAATGTCAACGCCTTCAAACACTCCCCCCGCCACATGACTTTCCCCATCACTGAATTTACTGCTCTCTAGTTCACGTTTTCAAGCCAATTCTGTAGCAGTTTAGCTTTTCCTGGAGAAGAGGCCCGTCTAGTTTTCTACAACTTTCAAGCGTCTGACACTGTAACACAGCTCAAATGTATCTATCTTCTCTCCACACAGACTTCTAGACCCTGGATTCTAGAGGACCGTTCGTGTGAATTCTATAAAAACCATATATTTTAAAATAAGGCATTTATTTAAGAAATGAACAGTACAGTTAAAGAATCACTAAATTTAACAATTAGGAAAAACCTTAGAAATCATTCTTGTTCAATTCTTTCATTTTTTATATAATAAACTTCAGGATAAAAGGAAAAAATGGCTTATATGCAGTCATCCAATTTTTCAGGTGAGTAGTCAGGAACTGAAAAACGAATCTCTAATTTTAGAAGACATTATTGATATAATCACACTACTACCACATTTGGGGACATATTCCAAATAACCAATAAATAAAGTCTAATGGACTGAACGCACTGTTTTAAATAGTAGGCATCTCTGAAAATCATAACTTAAAATACCTCTCACCAGGAACAAAACTAATGGCAAACCACCAGCAACTGAAAGAGACAACCGCAAGCAGCCCCAAAGGACTTCTGAATCCTTACAAGTGAACTATTTGTAAATTACAGGTATTTAAATGAGAATGAATAATTGTACATATATATCATATGCTGTATCATTAAAATTGTATATAATATTCCCATATATACTTAACGTACACATATGTATATTTAGCAGGCATATCAAACACTTGTAAATATATACATCTATACATAAACACACACACACACTTTACAGAGTTACAATTTACTAGTAGCAAATGACATCAGGCTCTGCCCCCATTATATATCAGACACTAAGGAAACAGCTGACGAATATTTGTCCTTTGTGTGTCACTGTAAACTTCTCCCTCTTATTTACCTACTTTCAAGCAGACTGTACATCCAACAGACATTTCCTTATTAGCCATGCTTCTAAAACCCAACTCCATCTACCTTTCATGGTCACTGTTAGCTCAGGAGCTGGTCGCCTCTTTTTCTACTTACTGTGACTGCCTTTTAACAAGACAGCTGTCAGAGTTTTCCTACTTTATTTTTTCTAATGCCACCAGCTTCTCTTCCCCAAAACAAAACTGGTCACAGCATGTCCCTCATTTGCCTCCCCACAATCTGTTGGATAAAATCCAAACCCCTTCATTTAACAAACACGGTTCTTCACAATCTGGCCACTGCTATCTCTCCAACTACATCTTGTAGCATGACTTCTCTCTGTCACTCTATTTGCGCACACATACACACACACACAAGTATATATCTCCTAGACAAATCACAAATTTCTTCCAAGAACCAGGCGTAATATTGAGGTCAACTCTTTAATCTACCACCTTCCCTCCTATATTTCCCACATCAGAGTTCTAGTCACACTGACTGGCCTTGATTGACACTATATGATTTATTATTTATTACGATTCTAGAGAATCATAAGTTAATAACTTTGAAATTCCCACTACCTGGCAAATAATAATATTTATCGATACCAAATAAATAAATACCCTTATACTCCACGTTTGGAAAACTCTACCAATGTCAAATATCTCCTTCAAAATAAAGATCTATGTTTTTCTTCTCAAGTGGTTAACTAGTTTTTACTCTTTCCATTACACTATTTTATCATAGTAAATCACAACAAAATATGAGATTCATGGAAGCTGTGCCTTCAATTTATGCCTCTCAGATCCAAGTTCACTCTCTGCCACCCATCTGCGACAATGGATCTGGGCCCTTGAAGTATTTACCAGACAGAGGACAGAGTGAGCTCTGTCTGCAGAGGACACAGGAGACGCACTGCAGGAGGATGGGACTGTGGCTTCCTGGTTCCGTGTGCTCTGGGGCAGGCTCCTGCAGGGCCTGTGCATCTCCGGGGCCTGGCTCTTGTAGGGCACTGGTCAGTAGTACCCAGCAGTAACACCTGGCACCTTCTTCAGGTGGTTCTGCAGCAGAACGTGTCTAGGGAGCCATCTCCCATGGCAATCAGGTAAACTACCTGGTGGCAGGTTAATTATACTGAACCTCTTCCATCAAGAAGGAGGCTTGATTAGGTTCACCCTCACTGGAATAAATATTCTGGGTAAGGACTCGTCTTCTCTGCCATAATCCTTCTGCCAGCACCACCACCATCAGACTCACAGAATAACACACCTGTCAGCACGGCACTCCATAAAGCACTGGATCTCATCAAGGTATTCATGTAACAGCAAAGTAGAGCAAGAGGCTCATGTCCATGAACTCAGCTACTCTGGCCTACACTTATAACCTAGAAGCTGCTGGCCTAATCAAAAGGTGGAATGGCTCACGGACGACTCAGTTATGATGCCAGTTGGGAAAGAACACCCTTAAAGGGTGGGGCTCTGTTTAACATGATGCAGGATACGCTTTGAATCAGAAACCGTTTTGCGGCGCTGTTTCTCCCAAAGCCAGAATCCATGGGACCGGGAGTCAAGGGGTAGGAGTGGGGTTGGCCCTCTCATCATCACTCTTAACAGTCCACTTGCAGAAATTCTAATTCCTGCCCCAGCCATGCAGGGTGCTTTTGGCTTGGGGATCTGACCTCCCAACAGTGGAATGCTTCCACTTGAACCAGAAGATGTGACTGCCACCTGGCCATTGAATCAACAGGCTAAAAATTGGGGTTAATCTACTGGCTGGAATGATTGATCTCAATAACCAGAAGTAAGTCGGGTTGTTTTTACACAACAGGCAGGCAGGACTATGTCTGCAACCATGGAATTCTCTGGGATGCATCTTGGTACTTCCACGCCTGGTAGTAAATGTTAACGGGAAATGACGGCAATCAAAAACAAAAAACAAAAAACAGAACTATCGAGGATCCAGATCTTTTGGAAATGAAAGTTTATATCATTAAACCAGGTAAAAAAAAATCCAACCAGCTGAGGCTCTGGCTGAGGTGAGGGGACTGTGGAACAGGTAATGAAAGAAGGAAGTCAGAAATATCAATTATGGTCTCATGAGCAGTTACATAAACAAGGGCTGTAGTAGCTTTCCATATTTTTAATTTTCCTATGTTTATTTTTATCTGCTGACCACTTTTTCTTCTCTGTCTCATCTTTATCTTACATATATGTTGTTAGCAGTTAACAGAAAATTAAATGTAATTGTAATTGAAGAGATGGACACATGACTCTCGGCACTGTGCTGCTTCCCATTTGGGGGAAAGGGTGAAAACGTCTGTACTGCAGCTACATCTCATTAGGCAGACACAGAGCTTTGTTTTGCTGTTGCTCAGGAAGTGCAAGTGATTTAGAGGGTGTCAATGGAGGATGAGCATCCAAAGGGGTGGCCTGTACCAGTTACCGATTTACTGCCTCTCACCCTCAAGTCTACCCCTCTTTGTCAGATCTGAGAAAATAAATCTGTGCCCTTTCGATATCTTTTCCTTTTAGCAGCCGGCACGATGCTAAGCTTTGTCCGGAGAAGACAATGAAGCGACATTTCGGGAAGACAGGGTTTGACGTCCTGGCCCCAGTCTACTCACCAGGCGGTCCCCCTTGGAGCTCGCCAAGCACGGTGGGTGGCTGCCAGGCTGCCGTGTGACAGCAGCTCAGCCCTGCAGGCCGCAGGGGCCGGGGGCCCCCGGCTCGCCTCGGCAGCTCCGGGCAGGGTGCCTGTGGCCCCCGCGGTGCGCGGCGGCTGTGGCACAGAGGCTTCTCCTGCACCTGGTGGGTGAAGCGCCACCGTCAGCAGCGCCCGGCAGCCGGAAGCCTCCCTTGGTGCCACCCTCCCCTCAGCTGGCTTCCGGCGGGGCGGGGGGTCTCCGGCGAGACAGCCCGGAGGAGCGGCCTCTCCCAGTGACTCCAGAGCAGTGGGCTCTCTGGGCACAGATCCCCAGCTCCCCTCAGGTTCGTAGCTGCTTTATACCTACTATGCCAGGTTCTTCACAGCTCCCGGCACTTCCCGCAGCCCCTCCCTGTTACCCCGATCTCACATGACAGTCTTAAATTCTTTATATTCAACTTGCATCGTTCAGATGACTGTAGTTTCTCTCTCCTGACTGGACCCAGACTGATACAGAGGCTGTGACCTCGTTTCCTTGCCTGTGTATGTAGAACACTGTCTAGCATGAGTTAGGTGAGCCATAGATGAGGAGTGATTCAATGAATGAACAAAGAAACCACCTGCCATGGGAAGAAAGGAGTATGTTTTCTCCTTAGGACTACGTGAAGGCCAAAAGATAGCAAACCAAGTTCCTGTACAGATTGGACAAGAGTCAATATAGCAAGAGAAATTCATGAAGCTGAAAGAGTTTAAGATGTACTGATAACTTTTCCCCCAAGGAATTACAATTTTGGCATAGACTTTTTTAAAAATTAAAAATTTCTAGTAGAAAACAGCTGAACACAAATCTTTTTTTTTAAGACAAAGGCCTATATGGAAATTATCCTCTAATTTATCAACTTCAGAATTTACAAAGAAACCTTTACCATTGGCATAATTATTATTATTTAAAAACACTAGTGTCAAAAAAGGCAATCAAAGAGATACATTTTTACTTGTTAAAGAGACATGTTTCTACCCTGGCATTTGCAGCATCAGAAGAACATTTCATATTTCATACCATAATTAGTGAAAATTTTATTATATTTTAAATACTTTTCTCTCTGATATCCACAGTTCAGAAGATTAAGTTTACTGCACCCACATACACACACACATATCGACCATGGTTCTAACCTTTACTGTGCTCATTTCTATGAAAAACAGCTCTTATCACCTCAAGAGTTAGAAGATACAAACACCTGCAGCTTTTCCCGTCTTAGACGTTTCCTCCACACAAATCGTCCCACAAAGTGTCACATGACCAACCTCAATAGTCCCATTTCCACGCTCCAGCCACATCCACTTAGCAGGGAATGAAAATGCAATGTTCTGAAGAGCAGTATCTAAGTCAAATAACACAATGGTAAGTAGAGTCACTGTCTGCAGTTTCGGCTGACATAAGTGGTTGCTATGGGCTTTGGGAAGAATTAAAAATCCAAAAATTGTTCCTAGATTCTCTCTCCCTGAGAGGTCTTGATAATAATTTTTAACTGCACCATGCTGCTGCAGCTTTAAAATCATAAGGGGGAAAAATACACTGCAATAATCTGAAGCAGGGAGTAGATCTGGGTAATCTTTGTTCTCGCACCAACGGTTCAGTTCTTAATCTCCAGAAAGATTCTCTGTGCTGCCGGTTTCAGATTAAATGCTGATAGGTGGCACTACTAAGAGACAAGTCAAGAATACGTAAAATCCAGATGGAGAGGTTAAAATCCTGCGGATTCCCCTTCAATCTAACTCAACCTATAACATCTACATTTTAATAGCTGATTTTCCGCGGATCACAAGATTTCTTTTTGCATAGGCCCTTGATGGTATTAATGAGGGAAGGGGAGAAAAGCATATGCTTAAATGCCTGGGGGCAACTATAACAAAGGAAGAGATGACAGTGTATTAGCACAATTCCTGCACTCACAGCACACTGCTTGCTCTGAGCAGTCCAGACAGGACACGGACTACACAATCACATCTCTGTAACTAATGTGCTTACAGACTCCAAGAGGGTGATATCTACCAACTAAATATTGGTCAAAATGGGAGCTAACACTCAGACATCTGCTCTAAAGAGAGCATCTCTTGTACCTGCTTCCAAAAGGCCACAAAGATACACTCTAGTTAACACATCACTGACAGGATGACGAGAGCTCCTGTCAGACGCTGGCCAGCTCAGTGTTGGAAACAAAACGCACGGCCCCAGCTGACTAGCTAGAGAACGTCTGGGGGACAATTACAGAGCACCTGACAAGGCTTCGTGCCTGACTGACTTGAGAGCCGATGACACGGCTTTAAACAGCAATCCTTCCCTACCTCTGGTCACAAAACAGCAAAAAGTCAACTGATACACCCTTGTAATATCATGATTTATTCCTTTGCTTTGAATACATGAGACTCTGGGCCGATGTCCTGCTAGTCTGCTATTCACTTGGGGCTTAAACCTCTAGGACCTGCCTACGGCAGGTACAAAATCAACATTCTTGTTCAGGATTACCAGGAACCCTTCCGTGTGTACCGGATAATGTACACATCAGTAGGATAAACACAAAACCGATGACATTCCAATTCATTCAACTCAAAACACGGAAAAATATAATAGTGAGTCCTAACAAAATACATTTTACTATAAGGAGGAAAAATCCACGAAAAATTTTAAAACATAACAATACTCTTGATACTTTTGCTAACACAGCTCAAAACTTTTTTATTTTAAAGTTTATCGCTATAAAGATAATTACAAATTATAATTTTAACTACACACAATACCTGAGGAAGGAACACTCGGGTAGCTCATTATCTGTCAGGGTATCACCAGTAAAACCCCCGGCTAGCTATACAGTTGACAGATATGATTCTAATAAAATTATGACCATATCAAAGTATAAATCCAAAGTTCCCAAAACTATAACAAAATTATAAATGCGAGGAACTTATACATGCTCTTCCAATAATTAAAAATTTGGCCACAGATTAAAAAGTGAAAACCAGGTAAAACACAATTTCTTGCATTAATTTTAAGTACATTATAGTCTTTGTGGTACATAAAATCCTATAAGGATGTAAAAAGCTTCACTGGCAGTAGTCTTAACCTCAATTCATTGATACGTTAACTATTCCTTCCTTGGTCGTTTCAGAGGTTCCACTAAACGGTTTCTAAAAAATATTTACTTCTAATTTATGTTATGGTACTAGTCTTTGACCTTAAACATTACTGGGCGTGGAATTTATAGCACGCATGTGTGTATATACATGAATTTTTCAAGCTAGATTCAAGTGAAGCAGCTTCCCCTACAGAAGGAGGGTGAGGAGATCATGAGAGCAAACTTGAATTATGTTTCTTTTATCAGTCCTACTGCCCCAGATGGTGAACCAAAACAAAGCTGTTAACTGAGAGGTGACATCACCACCAAGTTTTCAGGAACTTTCATAAACAACTGCTATTACGTTGACCTCAAATATAAGAAACAACTCCCTGGGGGCTTCCCTGGTGGCGCAGTGGTTGAGAGTCCGCCTGCCGATCCAGGGGACACAGGTTCGTGCAGAAAAAAAAAAGAAACAACTCCCTGACTAATACCAAGCCTTTATTAAAATCATTTATTTTCTAATTCAAACAAAGTTAAAGGGTAGGCATGTTCATTTTTACTCTAAACTTCAGATCCAGATTATTATAAATTTATAGCTGATAATCATTTAACCTTATGCCGATAAAATTCTAAGCACTTCATATATACACATATGTGTGTGTGCATGTACACATATCCTTAATCTTTAAAGCAACCCTATGAGATTAAAACTAGTATCACTCCCATGTTCCCAGTTTAAATGTGAAGAAACTGAGTGGAAGAGAGGTTACCTAGCCATTAAGAGGTGTCTACAAATTACAACAAAAAGAAACACCAACATTTTACAATACCCACCAAAAAATGTTTTTACAAAATATTTACATATATTCAGATTTCTTTCCTTTTTTAATTGAAGTATAATTGACTTGAAATATTATATTATTCTCAGGTGTAAATACAGTGATTTGGGATTTTTATACATTACGAAACGATCAGCATTATTAAGTCTAGTTACCATCTGTCGCCAGAGTTTTGGCAATATTATTCAGTATGTTCCCCCTGCTGTACATTACATTCCTGTGACTTATTTATTTTCTCACTGGAAGTCGGTGCCTCAGCCCCCTTCACCTGTTTTGCCCATCCTCCCACCCCACCTCCACCTCTGGCAACCACCTGTTTGTTCTCTGTATCTATAAGTCTGTTTCTGTTTTGTTACATTTGTTTGCTTTGTTTTCTTAGATTCCACATATAAGTGAGATCATATGGTATTTGTCTTTCTCAGTCTGACTTATTTCACTTAGCATCATGCCCTCAAGGTCCATCCATGTTATTACAAGTGGCAAGATTTTATTCCTTTCTGTGGCTAATATTCCATTGTATATATGCACCACATCTTCTTTATTCATTCGTCTATGATGGGCACTTAAGCTGCTTCCATATCTTGGTTATTGTGAATAAGGCTGCAATGAACATAGGGTTGCAGATATCTTTCTGAATTGGTGTTTTTGTTTTCTTTGGATAAAAACCCAGGAGTGGAATTGCTGGACCACATGGTAGTTCTATTTTTAATATTTTGAGGAACCTCCATACTGCTTTCCATCAGATTTATTTCTAATGTTTCCCTACACAGACCAGCTTACACGCTCACGCCCACACTTCCTTTGGACCTCTGCTCAAACACCACCTCATGAGAGAAGGCTTCCCTGACCTCCCTACACAAAACTGAAATCTGCCCCTGACCTTTCACCCCAGATTCACACTCACTTTCTCCCTCATCTCTTGGTACTCAGCACCATATGACATAACAGCTATTTCTTCATTCATGTCTTCATCTTCTCTATCAGTTGGATATAAGCTCCAAGAGTGTTTGGACTTTGCTTTGCTTACTGCTCAATCCTCAGTGCCTAGAAAGTGGCAAGCACATAGTAGGTGCATAATAAATATGTTACATGAATTAATCTTGATAGGAATTTAGCTCCTAGGTCTCCAAGATAGCTTGTACAATCTTTTTAATCTTCAGGACAACATCCATATAGAAATATTCTTTATAATCTTGAAAAAACTGGCTTAAAAAAGTGATGAGGATAAGCTGTGTGGCGCAGCTAAGAAAGAAATAAATTAATAAATAAATGCAGGAAATGTCAGTATAACCGAAGATAATGTAGTTTAAAAAAAAACGTGATGAGGAGGAAGAGAAGGGGAGGATAAATAAGAATGATTTTACCTCAACGGTAAGTTAAGCACAGCAGAAAAGCAAATATATAAGAAGTACCAAATAATTCAGATTGAATTTCTTAACATCACTTTAAGAAAATGCAAATAATTACCTGCATCACTGACTAGCACTTATTCTCTGATTGAACTACATAATTTCTCCACACTTACTCCTTCAAATGCATATAACTTGTTTTTCAATGTGTAAAATAATGTATTTTCAATTTTTTTTGAAAAGTGGGCATATCATTATTGCATTTCAAAATCTCAAAACTGTATTTTTTCAACTCTAGAGTAATGCAAATAACCCAAAATTAGCATCAGGAGACCCAGTTTCACATTACCTGTCTCCAACTATCTTATTTGGCCTTGGGGTAGCCATTTAACCTTTCTCTGAAAATATCAACACCTTTCTCATTGTTACACCCTAAAGAGATGCCCTAGAGAAATCCTGAAGCTCCTTCTGCTCTAAAATACTAAAACTTTGCAGAATAAGGTTTTTATTTCTACTATCAGAGAACAAAACATAGGTATTATCTTATTTTTATCAGTTAGCCAAATTTCAAGGAAGCTAATTCATGAAATATTAAATAATGTTTTTAATAAATATCTCATACATTACTCAAAACTATATTTACATTTATATTAAAATTTTTAGGTCAAAAATACTAAAATATTAATGCTCAAAGTGAAAAAAATTAGAAAATCTAGCAAAATACTTCTGAATGTTTTTCTATGACCCAAGAAAACTCTATTCTCCCTGCCTTTACCACAGTAATGAAGACCTTCCAGAAAAACATTTCAGTGAGTAGCATAAAACCTGTGATTTAAAAAACACGCTATTTTGACTTTTAAGTTATTATCAGTCTGAAGAGCTCCTCCAAATCAGAACTATTATAGAACCCACTCCCAAACCACTACTTGGTAACAAAGATGAATCTACCTATTACCAGGTTAGGATAGCAGCTATTATCATGGCCCCTTGATTTCTTTCAAGTAGCTCCAATGGAAAAAGCCTCAAGTGAATAATAAAGATCTCATAATAGCTCTTAAGAATTCGTTAGATGGTAGAAGGCACTAAAATGAACTCTGGAGAGTTAAAAAGAAAAAAGAAAAAAAAAAAACTCTCATCTTCTGATAAGAAAAAATAATTAACCTGACTTAATGCACCCGCGAAGGCCTTCCATAAATCAGACCTTTGTACTCCAAGAGCCAGATTAAAACCATATATCAAAAGGGTATGTAGATATTGTCTCGTAAGCACACGCAGAGCATTTCTGCCTCTGCGTGGGCTGCAGGTCTTTCCGCGCGGAGGGGAGTGTGAGATACTCACGGTGCTGAGTTTGCCGGAGGTGATGATGATGCGCCTCTCGTGCAGCATGCTGGCGTAGAGCTGCAGCATGTTGTTCGCGTCCACAGCCACAAAGTACTCCGTGAGGTTCCTCTGCACAAGCCAGAGACAACTGTGTAAGTTACAGGGAAAGTATCTGATACGTTCGCCACAGAGTCTGAAGTACGAACAATGTTAGGAGAATAAGTGGTATTCATTAAAATAATTAAATTTAATTCTATTCTGCCGCCACACAGAGCACGTAGCCTTCTACTATTATTTGAAACATAGCCCTACTCTACGAAAACATTCTCAGAGGGTGATCAGAGCATCACATCTTTCCCACCCTCCCTCCCCAGGCACCTGAAAAAGAAGCCTGTTTTTTGGGCCCCAACCTAGACCTGCTGAGTGGTAATCTTCAGAGTACAGCCCCAGGAATCCATTTTCTAAAAAAATACTGCCAGTGGTTCTTACACACACTGAACTTTGAGAACTGCTGCTCCAGAAAATACATTTGAGTCTCCCTCTGTTTGCCAATCAGCCAGCAGGCAAAATCATTGCCTGAAACTATAGACTACGCATAAGGCAACCACAGGATGAGATGGGTTTATAAAGCAGACCCTTGATTCTTTTTTTTTTTTTTTCCTGTACGCGGGCCTCTCACTGTTGTGGCCTCTCTTGCTGTGGAGCACAGGCTCCGGACGCGCAGGCTCAGCGGCCATGGCTCACGGGCCCAGCCGCTCCGTGGCATGTGGGATCTTCCCGGACCGGGGCACGAACCTGCGTCCCCTGCATCGGCAGGCAGACTCTCAACCACTGCGCCACAGGGAAGCCCACCTTTGATTCTTTATTAAGGAAGATCTCATTTATATCCCATGTCAGGCCTGCTTTATACCACTATAACCAAATAAAAGTTGGTGTTAATTTGATTCCTTGACTTAACACTTCAAATTGTTTTCCCCACATAGGAACAAAACTGGGGTAAGCTGCGTTAACTTTCACTTTTAGATCCTCTCCTCTTACTTATTTTTAATTTTCTGTACTCAAACTTAAGCCCATCAGAAAGCAACAAGTGATAAAGAGACTGAATGAGAGATGACAACAGACTGAAACTGCAGTGCCAGGTGCACTATGACCCAGAAGGCTAAAACTTCTAGTTGAGCAGGAAACTAAGAAATCCAATGTTTCTTCTATTTCTGTGAGGTACAGACCTTCCCAGAACAAACCAGTAATCACAGCAGGGCACATAAACGGAAACAGTGAGTGATGCTGAACTTGGTGGAGAGATTCATTTCCTGTTTTCTCTAGCTGAAGCACACCTCACCTTCTATTTCAAGTCTTCATAATACAAAATTACTTTTATGTCATTCAACGTTAATATTTTTCCTATAATCTCAAAGATAATTTCTAGATGGGGAATTATTTCTCAATGCAGAATGCTGCCTTATGTATAGGTCCTTGCTTTTTTTTTTCCTCTTCCCTAAACAGGACATTCTAAAAATAAAATATATTAATGGAGATGTAAAAATGTATATTCTCAGTGGCAGTTTTTCCTTAGAATGGTTCTTTAAAACTTCCAAAGTCACAGCAAAGTTTGTGAAGTTTGTTAAATCAAGCTATTAGCGGCTTATTAGTAAATTTAAGAAAGGTAAGAAGAGGAGAGGCTAAAGCAAGAGACTGACTGACTTGTATTAACAACCCTGATGTGGGGGCAGGCGCGCATAAGTCAAGGCGGTGAGTCAGCCTCCAGGAAACCTAACAGACACCCGCAGCCCACGGTGGACTCGCACAAGACTTGAGAGCCTGGGATGTGACCTGCTGATTTGATGGTCTATCCCAGGCCCACGTGAAGAGCAGCTGAACGCAGTCTCTCACAGGAGTTAACTGGACTCATCTGTACCAAAAACACCACTGACAGTCTCGGTTCGAAATTAGGAAATTTACAATTGTCTTCTTGGACTTTGTTCGTTCACTTATAACCCACGTGCTTTTGGAAACCAAACACTCAGTAGGTTCAAAAACATTTTTGGAAGCACAATAGAGTTCTGAGGAAAATAATACATATTCCTTAAGTTGATGTTTCCTTCACTTTGATTGAATTATTTCTACTAATTCATTTTATCTTTCCAAAACGAAGCTGAAAAAAATTATGAAAGGAAATACTTCCTTTTCACACAGCATCCAAAAGTGTACTTGTCAATTCTATTTATCCATGTAAGCTTTTCTACAGAATTTTAATTTGTAATAACTACTAAAACACTGAAAATATTTATAGTAAGGCTACAATCAGGACTCTAAATAAATGTGAACTGTAGCAATTTTATAATTTCTTGTAGTATCCTTCAAGCCTTACAAAACATGTATTACTTATATTAAAAATCAGGAAATCAAGTAGAGAACATCTAAAATTTGAAAAGATATATATATATATATACAAGGAATCTAAATACTATGGTCATTTCACTAAAGTAACTATTTGCGTGAAAATATTTCCCATTGCACGTGTTCCTTCCCTGCCAAAAGGAGTCATCTCCTGAGACCTCTCTTCTGCCTAATCTGGGGATCTCAGGACCTAACTGAACACAGACTATCCTACTGAACTATCTCAAATGGTAGAAATCGTTTTTCTCATAATTTGTCTTATCTACAGGAGGTAAAGTAGCAGATACATAAAGAAGAAAAAGAGATAACATTATTCTTTATTTTTTCATTTTTTCTCACAGAGAGTTACAATGTTTTCTATTTCTCTACAAAGAAATCCTTAAACAGTGAGACCAAAATAAATAAATTTCATAATATCAGTAGAATAAAAACAGAGAAAACTTACACTCTCCGGTATTGTTGGGAGTCCAGTTACATCAGGGGCAATGAAGTAGGAATGCTAATCAACAGAAATAAATCACATAAGAAAAGGAGAATTAAAATTTGGTAGCATTACGTATAATTTGAGATTAAAAATTTTAAAACATATCAACTAAATAAATACCAAGGACTGATGCTCAGGGTTTGCTGAATTTGAGAGATTCTTAAATGAGATAGCAGGTTTATATGAGATTTAGCAATAACTTTCTCATACAAAAAGTTTAAGTGTTGGTTAAAAATATTTCACTTTAAAATTGAAGTGGGAATCCTAGAAAAAGTTTATTAAGACCAAAAAAGCAAATTACTGAAAAATAGATAGATAGATAGATAATTTTAACACATTTGGTTTAGGGAACCTGGAAAAATAAGGTTTGTTTACCCAAGAATATATCAAAATCTATTGAGATTTTTGAGTTCCTACAGTTAAGTCCCCATAAATTTCTCTGGTACATATCAGCCACTATATTATTTAGAAAGCAGAAATAAAAAATAGTTTTTTAATATTTAAAACTTCTTAAAAGGTAATTAACCCAAAATATGACTTTTATACACCCACTAAACAAATGTTAATTAGCTTCTATAATATTCAAAGCAATACAACAATTCATAGACATATTTACACAAAAAGCATACTGTGCACACCTTCACGTTTCACAGAATGTTCCCAAATTTTACCACCCAGAATCAGAGTACAAGTCAATCACCAAAATCATTTTATTTTCTGTTCATATTAATGTCCAAAATCATTTTACTATCTCACATAAGGACCTACTTAATACTGTCTTATAATTAAAGATTTGGGGGCAAAAAACCATTCTAGCCAATACTGAGCACCACTGAACTAGTCAGAGCAAGGCTAGTTGGCACCGTCACAATGCGTGGCTTGCAGGGTGGAAGAACAAGGTCCTGAGACCCTGGACAAAACATGTGACAGACACCCATGCAGTGAGCCCACTTTGACATCACCACCACTGACACGAGGGTAAACATGGATTTGGTCTCTATTAGCTATTTGTATTTGGATGGATTTTTAATAGCACTGTATTTCATAAAGCTATGCTTTAAAAGATAGTATAAACAGAAAATATAATCTGAATGATTAATTTTCTTAAAAGAAGCAAATTTACCACTTCCCAAAGGACCAGAGTGAATCTTAAAGACATAGTGAAAGAAGTAATTAACTTCCCAATTTAACAGTGATTTTCAGAAGCCAATGTCCTTTGAACTCACCCGTGCTAGGGAGGGCTGATCTTTCAGAACTTGCTCACTGGCAATAAATATCTCTTGGTTCTTACAATACATAAGAGACAAAATGAGTACTTTACTTTCATGGGAGAAATTTACACAACAATTTGCTGTGTATTTGAGACAAACCCATGTAGCCACATTATCTGCTGAAAATATTTGAATAGCATTCATTACAAATGTTTTAAATGCTGATTTGCTAGTTCTTGCTAGAAAAATCTTGAAGCACTTTAATTCTTTTTTTTTTTTTTTTTGGTCGGTACACGGGCCTCCCAATGCCGTGGCCTCTCCCGTTGCAGAGCACAGGCTCCGGACGCACAGGCTCAGCGGCCATGGCTCACGGGCCCAGCTGCTCCGCAGCATGTGGGATCTTCCCGGACCAGGGCACGAACCCGTGTCCCCTGCATTGGCAGGTGGACTCTCAGCCACTGCGCCACCAGGGAAGCCCAAAGCACTTTAATTCTTGACTGAGAGTACAGAATTCTGTGGATATTTAATGGTTTTGAAATGTACTTTCAAAATAAGCATTTACATTAGATATTAACATTTCATAAAATCTCTGTGATATTCTAGTGGTTATAATGTCAAGTCTTGAAAAACTCATGTGATGGAATATTAATGAAATACGAAATTTTAAGAAAATCACAGCAGTTTCTCAAGCCTTGTCATATTTTTATAATGGAAATTCTGCAAACAAACAAAAATTTCTTTTCCACTTGTGGAGGAACAAAAATGCCTATGACCATCAATTTTAACCTGACATCACAAAACTAAAACTGTACTAGTAGGTGAAGACAAGTGTTTTCATCCCAGTTTTGCTGGTCATTAACTGCACAGCACTGGCACGTGACTTTATAACCTATTATTGAAGTCAAATGAAATTACTGAGTGGACTTTACATAAACGTTTATCAACCAGTTGGATTTAACAATACCTAAGATATTGTATTGAGAACAGGTGAACAAGATTTGAAACCTATCACAGACTACTGATTCAAAAGCTTATATGTGGGGCTTCCCTGGTGGCACAGTGGTTGAGAGTCCGCCTGCCGATGCAGGGGACACGGGTTCGTGCCCCAGTCCGGAAGGATTCTACATGTCGCAGAGTGGCTGGGCCCGTGAGCCATGACCGCTGAGCCTGCGCGTCCGGAGCCTGTGCTCCACAACGGGAGAGGCCACAACAGTGAGAGGCCCGCGTACCGCAAAAAAAAAAAAAAAAAAAAAGCTTATATGTGAGGCTTAAAATATAAAAATAACCATCAGACATAGAAATACAACACAGTCACTCAAATTCCTTTACCAAGATTATTTCAGATATAATAAAAATCCTCTCCTTATCAAATGAAACGTCAACTTACTAGCAACTAACATTCAAATAGCTTTTCGTGGTATATCTAAATATATCATTTCATAAAATTCCCCAACTTTCTCAAAAACTGATTCACTAAATTTCTCAAATGGATAAAAGGGAACATCAAAAGAGATTAACTTTTTTGCCTCACATCACACATTTAGTGACTGTGATTTAAACCAAAATCTTCTAGTCTTTGGGTATTAAGAACCTAGACATCTTTGTCTTACAGTTCTTATTAATAAAGGTAAAGTGTTTCAATATCCAATATTTCTGAAATGTATTTTTATAAGATATTTAGTTACTCCTGAACAAATAATACTGTCAAATTTAGAGAATACATTTTTATTTCTCAGCTCTCCACAGCTGCCTCTATCATCTTAGCACTTACAGTATGTTTCCTTCACCATTTAACAAAGTGTTAGAATCACTTCATACATACAACTCTTCCACAGAAAAACACTTATTTTCAGAAAATCCAGAGCTTTTCCTCCTTCTCCAAGGCATTTTTCCTTGTCCTTTGTACTTCATTCCCACTAACTGTGAACCTGCATTCTTTCGGCTTCAATGACGTCATACAAATCTGAGTTTCTCCTTAACTGCTCCTTCCTCCAGTCCTCTCCCTCCATGTACTCTCTTCTTCCATACAACTTCTTCGGGCAATTAGACCTTACCCTCTGCTCTATCCTCTCTACATTCTGCCCTTTAAATTGCTCAGTTATTCCTACAACCATGTCTGCAGATGACTCCCCAATTTGGGTTAACAATTCCAGGTTAGGGCTTCCCTGGTGGCGCAGTGGTTGAGAGTCCGCCTGCCAATGCAGGGGACATGGGTTCGCGCCCCGGTCCGGGAAGATCCCACATGCCGCAGAGCGGCTGGGCCCGTGAGCCATGGCCGCTGAGCCTGCGCGTCCGGAGGCTGTGCTCCGCAACGGGAGAGGCCACAACAGTGAGAGGCCTGCGTACCGCTAAAAAAAAAAAAAAATTCCAGCTTATCCTTAGCTTTCCAGCCCCCAATCTTTAAATGACTACATAACATTTATTTCCACTTTGGCATTAAGCAACAAATGAGGATTCAGACATAAAGGGGCAGAGAACATAATGCTGTTAACAACAAGGGAACATTTCACAGAGGTGGGAACTGAGCTAGTTCTAAAGATACATAGTCTACAAGAGGTTTTAGAGGAAGCTGTACAACCAAGAAAGCACAATGTTCACTCGAGAAGATGAACAGAAAACTGTGACCAGAGTAGAGAATCAATTCGTGGGGAAAAAAACTGAGACAGAAAAGTGAAAAGCTGGATTGAGGCTAAGAAGTGGATGGTCCTGAAAGGCCAAAAATTTGGACAAATTCTACCGAAAATGGGGGACTACTAAAGGTTTTCATCAGGGGACTTTACATAGTTGAAGGAAGTTTGATCTTACAGCCTTTAGAAGGGACTGGAAGGAGAGGCTGTAGACTAAGGACTGCTTGAAGTGATGAGCACCCAGACTAGGCTGCTGCCACCAGAAATATAAAGAAGGAAACCACAGAGGGGAATATTATGATCAAACAAAATTACAGGGGGAAATCTAAGCAAGAAGAAAGTTATTACCAAAGAAAGAATGAAATAAGGCTAACAGTTTCCTTATCTTGCAAATACCATATGCTAACACATATATATGGAATCTAAAAAAAAAAAAAAAAGGGTTCTGACAGACCTAGGGGCAGGACAGGAATAAAGACGCAGATGTAGAGAATGGACTTGAGGACACGGGGAGGGGAGAAGGGTAAGCTGGGACGAAGTGAGAGAGTGGTATGGACATATATACACTACCAAATGTAAAATAGATAGCTAGTGGGAAGCAGCCGCATAGCACAGGGAGATCAGCTCGGTGCTTTGTGACCACCTAGAGGGGTGGGTTAGGGAGGGTGAGAGGGAGACGCAAGAGGGAGGAAATATGGGGATATATGTGTACGTATAGCTGATTCATTTTGTTGTACAGCAGGAACTAACACAACATTGTAAAGCAATTATACTCCAATAAAGATGCTAAATATCAAACAACCACCAAAAGACCTATTAACACGATTACATACATTTCAAATTGCTTTCTCCTTCAATTTCTCTTGCATCATTATATATTTTCCTTCCTTAATCAGGACAGTTTATTGTTATTTTGGAAGAACCAAAATCAACATAGGTAAATTTTAACATTCTATTATATGCCAAATTAATGAAGAAAATTAACGAAAACATTCATATTTTGTGATTATTAATTTTGAACACTTACAAAGCCTCCCAAAGTACTAGGGTGATTTTAGTTATAGACAGTACAGTTCATTAAAAGTTTCAGTGGTAAATAATCTATACCACCACAACCTTACTGCTTTGAGAAACTTTAATCATATTTCCAGTATTTGGTGATTATACTAAAAGATGTATTGAAGTATGGGGAAAGAGTTTTTTAACCCAGAATCTTTATCATATAGTTGGTTATATAGTACATTTTCAATACTTATTATGTACTGTTTTCATTTTATGAGAGGTATTTGGTATTGTATACTTGTGTGGGTGTGGGTGTGTATTTTCTTATTATGGACGGATTTTACCTGAAAATCAATGTTCCTTGCAATCAAAATATTCTCAGATATTTGGTAACTTTTAGCATATAATTTAAAAATCTGTGATTTAACAACTACCGAAGTATACATCTATCATATCATGTTATGATAGTTAAAGCATGTCAGAAAGCCTCAATATCACCATGTAGTAATGTCAGTACAGGCATTAAAGTCTTCATGGCAGCATGGGTGACTCAGCAGAGTTTCTAAACTGCTGTGACTCAAAACATCAATTACTGACTCAATACTTACCACACTCAAATTGACAGGAGTGTTTGCCTTTGGTACTGGCTGGTTATAGAGTGATTTGAGAGTTTCATTCAAATCATCTTCCTAGAGTTTCAAAAAAAAAAAGTACATTTTATAAATGAAATAGGAACTAAGTAAATACAATTAAAACTACTTGACAAAATCATTCACTGTGCCTACTCACTTCAGACGTGTTATATACAGGCAGACCCTGGAGATATGGGGGGGTTCAGTTCCAGACTACCGCAATTAAGCAAATATAGCAATAACGCGAGTCTCATGCATTTTTCAGTATCCTAGTGCATATGAAAGTTATGTTTACACTACACTGTAGTATATTAAATGTGCAATACCATTATGTCTAAAAAAACACAACGTCATACCTTAATCTAAAATACTTTTTTAGCATACTAAACAATGCTAACCATCATCTGGGCCTTCAGCAAGTCAGAATCTTTTCACTGGTGGAGGGTTTGCCTCGATGTTGACTGCTGCTGACTGATGAGGCTGGTGGGTGCTGAAGGGTGGGGTCGCCATGGCAGTTTCTTCAAACAAGGCAATAAACTTTGCTGCATCAACTGACTCTCTCTTTCATCGGCAGTTTGCAATGCTGTTTGATAGCATTTTACTCACAGTAGAACTTATTTCAAAATTGGAGTCAATCGTCTCAAACCCTGCTGCTGCTTCATCAACTAAGCTCATGTTATATTCCGAATCCTTTGTTGTCATTTCAACAATCGTCACGGCATCTTCACCAGAAGTAGATTCCATCTCAAAAAGCCACTTTCTTTGCTCATCCATAAAGAAGCGATTCTTCTTCTGTTCAAGTTTTATGATGAGATTGTAGCAATTGTCACATCTTCAGGCTCCACTTCTAATTCTCATTTCCTTGCTATTTCTACCACATCGGCAGTTACTTCCTCAAGTCTTGAATCCCCCCAACTCAAAGTCATCCAATAGGGTTGGAATCAACTTATTCAAGCTCCAGTGAATATTGATATTTTACTTCTTCCCATGAACCAGAAGTGTTCTTAATGGCATCTAAAATGGTGAATCTTTCCCAGAGGGTTTTCAATTTACTGTGCCCAGATCCATCAGAGGAATCACTATCCGTGGCAGCTACAGTCTTCCGCAATGTATTTCTTAAATAATAAGACTTAATAATAAATTTTAAAATGATAAATACAATAAATATAAACATAAATTTAAAATACTGATAATAATAAATAAAAGTCAAAATTACTCCTTGTTCAACGGGCTGAAGAATGGATGTTGTGTTAGCAGGCGTGAAGAAAACAATAATCTTGTTGTCCATTTCCATCAGAGCCCTTGGGTGACCAGAGGCACTGTCAATGAACAGTAATATTTTGAAAGGAATTTTTTTCTGAGCAGTAGGTCTCAACAGTGGGTTTAAGATATTCAGTAAACCATGCTGTAAACAGATGTGCTGTCATCCAGGCTTTGTTATTCCATTTATAGAGCACAGGCAGAGTAGATTCAGCATAATTCTTAAGGGTCCTAGGATTTTTGGAATAATAAATGAGCATTGGCTTCAACTTAAAGTCACCAGCTGCACTAGCCCCTAAGGAGTCAGCCTGTCCTTTGAAGCTTTGAAAAGTAGGCACTGACTTCTCCTCTCCAGCTATGAAAGTCCTAGATTGCATCTTCTTCCAACAGAAGGCTGTTTCCTCTACACTGAATATCTGTTGTTTAGTGCAGCCACCTTCATTAATTATCTTAGGAGATGTCCTGGATCTTGCTGCAGCTTCTACATCAGCACTTGCTGCTTCACCTTGCACTTTATGTTAAACGGATGGCTTCTTTCCTTAAACCTCATTAAACCAACCTCTGCCAGCTTCAGTCTTTCCTTCTGCAGCCTCTTCGCCCCTCTCAGCCTTCGCAGAGTTGAAGAGAGGTAGGACCTTGCTGTGGATGAGGCTTTGGCTTAAAGGAATGTTGTGGCTGCTTTGATCTTCTATCTAGACCACTAAAACTTTCTCCATATCAGCAATAAGGCTGTTTTGCTTTCTTACCATTCATGTGTTCACTGAAGTAGTACTTTTAATTTGCTTCAAGAACTTTTCCTTTGCATTCACAACTTGGCCAACTATTTAGTGCAGAGGAACGCTTGCATTTTCCATTTTAATTTTAAAATCACAAACCTAGTTTTTAAGAAATAGGTACAATTTAAGTAAGATTATTGTACTAAGATGCAACTTTGATGCAACATGAAAATATTCTAAATACTTCTTTTCTAAGTAGCTCTTAGTTACTATTTGCCCCATGCTAAATGGGATGACGTAAAATATATAACACGTCTATTCTATGGGATTTGTACAGTAATAATGTACCTTGATGTGCACACTCACTTTTCTGAATTACACATACGAATCCAGTAATAAATACGTGAAGGTAGCTTCTCATATACATAGTTATTTTTATTCTCTCTTAAAATGTTTATGTTGGGAGAATAAACCAAAGGTAAAGGCAGTTGTTCAAATAAGTTAATCATTCATTTTAAGGGATATGGATACAAGACACACATGACTTCTCACAATTTCTCATAACTTGACTATGAAAACTTAATAATTCAGATCTCTACAAATTCTTGCAAGAGTGTGTACTCAAAACTGCCTATTTTCGTTAGTGTATATATGTCAATGCTACTCTCACTTCACCCCAGCTTCCCCCTCTCCCCCGTGTCCTCAAGTCCATTCTCTATGTCTGCGAATGTAAAATAGATAGCTAGTGGGAAGCAGCCGCATAGCACAGGGAGATCAGCTCGGTGCTTTGTGACCACCTAGAGGGGTGGGATAGGGAGGGTGGGAGGAAGGCTCAAGAGGGAGGGGATATGGGGATATATGTATGCATATAGATGATTCACTCTGTTGTACAACAGAAACTAACACAGTATTGTGAAGCAATTATACTCCAATAAAGATCTATTAAAAAAAAACAAAACTGCCTATTTGAAATTCTCTTTAGAATGACCTAACAAGAAGGACCCTAAAGCATTCATCACTTGACCATTTAAGCAGTGAAATGTACCACAGGATATTGTGGATGATAGTGATGTTCTGTGTATACAAAATCCTTATGGAAACAAATTTTTTAAATGTCTAGCTTTTAAGAATCCTTTGTAGTTGCCTAATGCTGATCAGGTAAGGATAACTGACTGTGAATCTAAATTCCAATCTAAATACCCTGTGGCACTGAATTAACAATGAAAAGAAAAATTATTACACTCATAGATTTACTTCCAGTTATTGATTAATACTGTGAACTTATAATATTTTTTTCCTCTAATTAGGAACACAAATGTAGTCTCCCTCACTTCCTCTCTTCAGGAAACCACGGTATGTTTTTTTACATATTCCAGTACTACGTATGGTCTCAGGGAGCATATGACATACAATAAGTATAAGTTTCTGAAGGTAACATATTTAAAAGTTGGACAACTAATACAATTAATGTTGGTTCCACATGTTTACTCAAAAACACAAAGAACAAGAAACTATAATGAAGTAGAATTCTGGTTTTGGGTTTTCGATGCAATAATTGAATACTGCTATTTCCAGTTATTTTCTTAGGAAAATGAATGACTGAATAGCTTAAATATAAAATTGTTCAAGTGTAAAATGACCTTCTAATGAATATTTCACAGAAGTACATCAAGTGTAGAGAGGGAAATGTTTACACACACAGCACACGCACACAAACCCTGGACTTTTGACAAACACTAAGAACATGCTACTATGTTATAATAATAAAATTTGATTGCCAACTTAGGAGATTGCTCACTAGAAGAGTAAAAGAAGTGTCTTAATTTATTAATAATACATTTAAATTCTATTTAATAAAAAGTATCTGGAGTAGTATTTGTATTGAGTTTAGGTCTGTTTTTAAAGATATTTACACTGAATCTTAAAAGATGAGTGTTCTACCAGTGTTCTAGGAAATTTAAGTGGCTCCAAATAATGGGATAGTATATTGTGTGTAGAAAAGTGGGAGCAGAGAAGCCAAGAAGGACTATCAGATGGCAGATCATGAAGCTTCTAACATGTCAAGCTGCACACGTTTAGATTTTATTCTAAGAAAAAAAAGGAACCACTGAGAGGATTATAAGCAAGCAGTAAAATGATATAATCAGGTTTCAGAAAGATCATTCTTAGAGATCAGATTATGGTGGTACTTAACAACTAAGAATGTGCATAAGATGCCCATAAGTAATTTCTAGAGAGAAGAGAAAAGAAAACTAAGAACACCAAAATTCTAGGTGTAGATAAAGGAAAAAGTTCAAAGAAAGACTGAGGCTATAACTAAAAGCAAAGAAAACACAATGTCAGATGACCAAACAAAATACAGTCTCAAGTGAGGAGGAGTATCAAGTAAGAATTTAAGCAGATAGCCAGAGACCAGAAAATATACCCTACATTTCAAAATTAGAAAGCAACAACAGGCAATCACTGCAGATATTTAAAAAAAAAAACTTATTTGAATTAAATTGCATCAAATAGCATAGCTAATATCTTAGTAAATTAGTCCTTGTTTAAAATAGGGAAGAATGATTAAGGGGAAAATTTACAAACTATCATCCCAGAGAAGTTCATTAATTCAAAGCAAACTTCAGTTTCTGTTTTGTTTTTATTTTTAACAAAAAAGGATAAAGGTGTAAAGATAAATATAAGAGCTAAAGTTATAAAATTCTCAGAAGAAAAAAAGAAAGCTTCATGCATGACATTGGATTTGAAAATTATTTCTTGACATGACACCAAAAGCACAAAGCAACAAAAGACAAAAACAGATAAATTGGACTTCATGAAAGTTAAAAACTTTTGTGCATCAAAGGACACTATCAACAAAGTAAAAAGACAACCCACAGAATGGGAGAAAATATTTGCAAAGCAAATATCTGAAAAGGATTAATATCTGAATATGTAAATAACTCCCACTCCTCAACAACAACATGAAGACGCGATTAAAAAATGGCGAAGGACTTGAATAAATAATTCTCCAAAGAAGATATACAATGACCAATAAGCACATGAAAAGACTCTATCTCGCTAATGTTTAGGGAAACGCACATGAAAGCCACAATCATATACCACTTCACACACATTAGGATGGCCATTATAAAAACAAAACAAAACAAAAACAAAAAGTAACTGCTGGGGAGGATATGGGGAAACTGGAACCCTGTGCATTGCCCCTGGGAATGTAAATTGATGCACCCACTGTGGAAAATGTTATGGCAGTTCTCCAAAAAGTTAAACACGGAATTACCATGTTATTCAGCAGTTCTACTTCTGGGAATATACTCAAAAGAATACATGGACTCAAACAGTTATTTGTACACCCACGTTCATAGCCGCTTTGTTCACAACAGCCGAAAGGTGGAAGCAACACAACTGTTCATCTAAATATGAATGAATAAACAAAATGTGGTGTGTGAATAACAATATTATTCACCCTCAAACAGGGAGGAAATTCTGACATACACTACAACATGGATGAACTCTGAAACATGAAGTGAAATATGCCAGTCACAGAAGGATCTATATTGTATCATTCTACTTATACGAGGTACATGGTCCCATGCAGACAGACAGAAAGTAGTATGATGGTTGTTGCCAGGGACTTGGCAAGGGCAGGGAGGAATGGGAAGTTGCTGTTTAATGGGTAGAGAGATTCAATTTGGGAAGTAAAAAGGTTGTAAAGATGATGGTACTTATCACTGCAGCACAATGTGAATGTATTTAATGGTACAGAACTGTACACTTAAAGACAGTTAAAATGGTAAATATCATGTTAGGTGTATTTTACCACAATTTAAAAAATGGGGAAAAAACATGACTTACCAGTTCCTTAGCCAAGTAGTCTGCCAGAGTATTTAGAAGCTTGTAATATACTTCAAACCATGGCAGGTAACTGTAAAAAAAAAAAAAAAAAAACTTTAAAAATGTGTGTGTGTGTGTGTATCATTTAGAATCAAGAAACAAGATGGCAAAATAACATCAAATCTAGATTATTTCAAACAGGTTGATCCTGGAAGGCAAAAAAGAACTATACCCATGTTCTCTTTACTGTTACAGTAAAATTTTACATATAATATACTATTAGTTTTCATAAAGTAATCAGAATCCAAAAATTCCATTATAAAGGTTATTCATTACACGCTTCTATTTTATGTTAGCAGCACCAAAAAATCACTTAATCCCACTGTGTGGTAAGCATGGTATGAGTGCACCAAAAGCACTCATAGAATAAAAATTAACCACTGTAATAAGATAATATCAAATAAAAACTAATTTTAAAAAGCTTTTAAAACAAAGATATAATCATTTCTTTTCAAATATTACTGAATTAAGTATATAAAAAATAGAATTATGTGCTTATTAATTAAATCAATTCTTTGGAAATTGATGTTTACGTAGGATGGTAAATTTCAAAATAAATATCAGTACAAGAAAGCCTATTTTAAAAATTGTAAATATTATAAATAGCATTTAAGTATCAAAAACACGTATAATTTAAAAATCATTTTGATTCATTTTGCTAGATACAAATTAATTTTATGAAAGCAAAATACTAAATCCAAAAATCAATTGCACAAAATAAAATCTGTACTCCTTTTCAACAAATTAAGGTATGTATATTTAAAATCTATCCAAAGTTTTTAATTGTTTATTAAAATGTACACTTTTCACATATAAGAAGAGTAAATCACAACACACACCAGTGTAGTTAATTATCAGTTAACAAATACTCATTTTTTTCTTCAAAGAATGACTACAACAGACTACTTTTTAAAGAGAAAAAAGTGTGATACTTTTACTACACAATTATATACTGACAAGAGTACAGATACACAAAACAGATTTCATAATCAATGACTAGAGCTTAGAAAAACAGCATTCTTTCTGCATTTTTTTCATATAATGTCTGATTTATTAGTGACCATGAATGATGCTTTTTAATTAGGAGTTGCCTGAAGTCATAACAAAAGAACAGTCAGGTAAATGACAGCATCCTTACTCAGCAGAATGCTATAGAGTTCTTTAAAATGATCATTATAAATAGTAAGTAATGATATAAAAGAGACCTATCATATTTTAAAATATCTACCAACTTTTCATTAAATCTAGCATATTGAGTAGTACATCCATTTATCTCTGTGCCCTTTGAAAATGCCACTAAAATGACTGTAAATAAATAAAAAGGGTATAAATTAATGAGGACAAGGCAAATGCAATAGAAAGCAACAAAGGTGAATGGCTTTGTAAAGGTGGTAAGCAAGCAAAGAATAACTGACTTTGCAGAAAAGAGAAAACCAAAACCTGAGTGTCAAGAGAAGGGAAAATGACCATTAGCCAACAGACTGGCCCCCACAGGATCCTGAGACACTGATCTGGGAATTTTTCAAAGGAAAAAAACACCTCAAAGGCCCTATATTTTCTTGTGAAACTAACCACTGCACATACAATGATGCTAATTCAGTTTAGTGCCTCTATCTTAAATATAAATTAACGGTCTAACCACCAGATATTTGAGGAAATACAGACATCAATACAAACATAAAAGGAACTCCAAGTAAACAAAGACAATACAAACACCAGGTGAAAGTTTCAAAAATTATCATTAATATCCACAGGAGCTGAATAAAGAACAGGATGCTTTTTTTTTCATTGTTCTAATCTAGTATTTATTTTATTTTTTAACATCTTTATTGGAGTATAATTGCTTTACAATGGTGTGTTAGTTTCTGCTTTATAACAAAGTGAATCAGTTATACATATGCCCCCATATCTCTTCCCTCTTGCGTCTCCCTCCCTCCCACCCTCCCTATCCCACCCCTCTAGGTGGTCACAAAGAACCGAGCTGATCTCCCTGTGCTATGCAGCTGCTTCCCACTAGCTATCTATTTTACGTTTGGTAGTGTATATATGGAAGCAACCTAAGTGTCCATCAACAGATGAATGGATAAAGAAGATGTGGCACATATATACAATGGAATATTACTCAGCCATAAAAAGAAACGTAATTGAGTTACTGTAGTGAGGTGGATGGACCTAGAGTCTGTCATAAAGAGTGAAGTAAGTCAGAAAGAGAAAAACAAATACCGTATATATATGGAATCTAAGAAAACAAAAAAGATCATGAAGAACCGAGGGGCAAGATAGGAAGAACAGGATGCTTTTAAACAAAATGAAATATAAAAAAGGAAAAAGAAGTGAAAAAATAAATTTTTAGACAATAAGAACAAGTTCTTATAAATTCAAAATACAAATGCTAAAAAAAATTAAAATCAATAGAAAGGGGGCTTCCCTGGTGGCGCAGTGGTTGAGAGTCCGCCTGCCGATGCAGGGGACATGGGTTCGTGCCCCGGTCCGGGAAGATCCCACATGTGTGGAGCGGCTGGGCCCGTGAGCCATGGCCGCTGAGCCTGCGTGTCCGGAGCCTGTGCTCTAAAACGGGAGAGGCCACAACAGTGAGAGGCCCACGTACCGCAAAAAAAAAAAAAAAAAGAAAGAAAAATCCATAGAAAGATTAGAACCTAAATGATGAATATCTCTTAGGAACTAGGATAAAGAGATAAACAGATAGAAAATAAGAGTAAATATTAAAATATCAGTGTATCAACCTCGACTATCATGTAGTTGACTAATAGTGGTTCTAAAAAAAAAGAGGGGATAAAAGAAATGAAAATTTCATTTTAAAAACTACTAGAGGGCTTCCCTGGTGGCGCAGTGGTTGAGAGTCTGCCTGCCGATGCAGGGGACATGGGTTCGTGCCCCGGTCTGGGAAGATCCCACATGCCGCGGGGCGGCTGGGCCCGTGAGCCATGGCCGCTGAGCCTGCGTGTCCGGAGCCTGTGCTCCGCAACGAAAGAGGCCACAACAGTGAGAGGCCCGCGTACCGCCAAAAAAAAAAAAAAATTACTAGAAAAATCTCGGAACTTTAGACATGAGTTTCCACATTGAAAGTGCCACTGGGGTAACTGTAAAATAAATGAGCCAAACCAGAGTATCACAGTGAAATTGCAGAACAGGGGCAACAGAAAAGCACCTAAGAATTTCCAAAGAGACAAAACAGGTAGCGTACGAAGGCATCAAATCCAAAATGTCCCTGAACCTCTGTCTCAACAGCAATTCTGGGAAGTCAGAAGATAATGCCTCCAAAAGGCAGAGGTTAAATCCCTTGCAACCTAGAATTCTTTGTCCAGAGAAACTATCAATCAAGTTTGGGGATAGACTAATAGCAGTTTCAGTCTTTCTAGAACTCAAAAATTTACCTTCTCCATAATATTCTTGGGAAGCGACAAAATGCAAGAGTGAAGTAGAAAGGAGGAATATGGGGATATAGAGACAAGAAACTGAATTCCAGGGAAGAACAGGTAAGTCTAAGGATAAATGTGCCAACGCCTGGTAAGCAACCAGTCCCGATGGAAACAGGAATGAGGGCATTGGGTAGGATTTTCTGGGACAGGGGGTTGCAACAAGCTGACAGCCTCATGTGGGAGTCTCGAAAAACCTGGGTGAGTATGTGCCAAAGCTCTGACGGTTTGGGGAAAATCTAAGAATCAGAAGTTAGTATAGATAATCTCAATTTTCACGTTTAAGTTACTCAACTCTTCTAACCCTAGTGCTTAGATAGCTAATCTACTTTCTACCATATCTTTCGCTTACCAAAAAAAACCCTTAAACATTACTAATACTGTTTTTAGATTATCAACTCAATATCATGCAAATTACCACATCGTATTTTCCATACTCATTATAACTCAATGAAATAATTTTCATGGAGGATGTCCTGCTAAGACACACTGTAGTTCCTTGGATACAGTACAATTTCTTTGATTTGAAGTCATTTCATAGTCACATTTCAACTTTTAACAGCCTGAAGAAATTGCTATTTCAAGAAAATGTCAATGTGTTATGTAATTCAGATCTATATGCTCAGATGAGATGAGACCTAATCTATTTAAGGAACATGAAGGTCTGTTTCTATCCTGCTCTCAAGAATCTTAAGATAAAGCAAGATTTATTGACTTTAGGTGGTTTGCATGTCTACCTGTTAATCCTTATACTGTCATTTTCACCTTACTCAAATAATGTGGAACCTTGTTTAAACTTCCTTCCTGGTTCACTATAAAAATAAGATATGTAATAAATATCTCATAATTATAAGTTATTGCAAAGTGAGAGAATCTCTTTTTTCTAGACCAAATGTTCTGGTTTTCTCATCTTTACGTTATTACTTTTCATCGATTATCTTCCCCTTCCAATTTCTTTTCAAATTATGAAAGCAAACTGGAATCCAATTTTTCATTAAAAAGCTAGTTTATACCAAAAAAAACACAATTTATTTGTAAGATTATGGACCTGTTTTTGAAAATGAAACAAACTGAATTAATAATTGATTAACAGTCAGTTTACTTTTCAAAATTTAACAGTGCTAGGTATTTTGGTATCATTTTACAATTACTATTATTTTTTATTATCTCCAAGAATACTTTCAACTGCATTGCATCCTGATACCAGGCTATGTTTGTTCTTTATACAGGGATGCTGGATTTTGTTCTCATGTTCATTCAACTCTTGACTATTATATATAGATCACTGCTATAAATCAGACTAATATAATTTTTTAACTATTACAACAAGGCTTACACCTATGAGATATTTCTCACAGTGATCTCTAAGGCTCCATCATGCTTAGTTATTTCTGTTTGGACAGTAAGACTTACTAGTCAGGTCTATGCCCATCTAGGGAGTAGAGAGCAGAATCTAAGAATCAGAGATTCCACACATTAAAATAACTGGAAGTACAGAGAATAAAACTTCTTAGGCACTAACTATAGGTATGAAAATACGCTAGGTACTTTATACGTGTTCTCTCATTTAATTCTTATAATAATACTATGATGTATATTTGACTAAACTAAGGTAAAACAACTTATCCAGGGTCACAAAGCTACCAAATGGCAAGCCTGAGATTAGAACTCTGACTGAGCAATAATACATGTTCAGGGGTCTACCAATCACCCAATACAGGCATGTACTTCTATAATACCCAGCCTTTGAATAAACATTGTCCAATGACCAGATGTTTTCAGGAAGCTGCATAAAATGTGAACAAAATTCATTCATTCTAGTTTAATCTTAAATCAGTCTACTTATAATTTCTGTACACTAAAGTAAATCCTATCTTCTAAAATTTGTTTAACTAATGTTCAGAGCATTACCTTCCTTTCTGCCTCTTAAATTATATTTTATTCATATGGGCAAATTTCCCAGCAGATAAACATCTGTTTGACTCTTTCATTTCACAGATTGGTAATTCCTTCCAATTATAGATTTTAGTACTGCTTATACGTTCATCACTGTGGATAAAAATTTTGAAAAGGATATGGCCTGCAACATGGTACAAGATCTCTGCCCAAACAACATAAATCTATCAACATCTAAGTAAATTTCGATCAATAAGAAAGAAGACTCATAACTGCATTATCTATTGTCTAGCCAACATTTTTCTCTATATACAATGTGTTCATGAGAGATAATGGGACAGACTCTCAAATTTCTACAACAGCACTGCCTGATACACCAGTAAGTACCATCACCATAAAGAACTGAGTTTAGTTACACACAATGTGCTTCGTGAACATGTACTGGTTCTTGGTGATAACTAGCTCCTTTTTAAGAGTACATATCATTCATGTTTTTTTAATGAAAACATCACTTGTATCCAAGTGGCACTACTCTGTAACCTAGTCACGCTCTTAGGATGTCAAGGAAACAGGGACATTTTCCGCTGCAAATAAACAACAGCATCCAGAGCGGAGGGTGCAAACTGGCTACAGGCAGACATACCCAGCCCACAGTCATATTCTGTTTGGGCAACGCACCATTGTTGTTGTTGAACTGAGTAAGTGGCCAACTTCTAAATCAGATAATTCACTTAAAAATCTAGATTTCTTCTCTTAAAAACCAAAAGAACTGGCAATACTGGTTACACGTTTTTTTATTTTAACTTTGCAACAAATACCTAAAGCTGGGTAACAGCTTCTGTCTTTGGATGGGGCATGTGCTATTTATTTGGATCACCCCAATTTCCTACTGTCAGCCAAACCTGCTTATCTCATTTTAGGCCCTTATCTTGTCCCTACAGGTAACTGAATTCACAACCCCTGGTATGGTGCAACTATTCAACAGGAAGTCCTGCTTACTTTTTTATATGACAAGAAAATGGTCCAGGGTACACAAAGTCGTCAATAATTCAAATATTTTAACAAGATGCCATTGCACACTTTAAAGATAAAACGTGTGCCAAAAAAATACATACACACATAGATATAAAATAAATATTATAAACTATACAAGCTTATCTTGCTCAGGTAAGAAATGTTATTTCATGTTTTTATTTTTGTGGTTTTTAGATACTTTTCAAACAACATAAGTTCAAAGCAATTAATTTTTAACTAATGTATAAGCTCCTAAGCTGATGGTCATTAAGTTAAAATAGTTTTCACTAAATTTTACAGTCCCAATCTGTTTTTGTACAACCAAACACAAAAATCCCAGAAAGTTTTAAAAAATGTATTCAACATATAATGACTAAATAAGATACTTTACTTGAATTTTATAAAACTGAAAATGTAGTTCTTTAACAAAGGATTCCTGGGACTCTCATAGTCTTGTAAACATACATAAATGTAAAACAAATACATGAAGGCCAATTATTTTAAAACGAAAGTCAAAGCATCTCCTAAGATTATTTCCTTAATTTTTCATAAAGACAAGGCAAAGGACAGATGTATATGTAAAGCCATGCGAGACTTCCCTCACACTTGGCTTCCACTATCGAGCTGATAAAACTTTTACATCCAAAAGTCAAAGGTTAAATAAAGGAAAGGAAATGTTTTTTGTCAAACAGTCAGGTAACCACTAACAGTCTAAGTGGTCAGCAGGAACCTAACTTAGAGTAATCAAATAAAACGAAGGAAACTGCCTTTCCGTAGAAAAATGTCTAATGTCTAGAGGCTGTTTTTCTGCCTGGAAAATTGACACAAAATGTGTAAAATTGAAACATTCTGCTTCTAAGGGACTTGCTTCAAGGAAGAGTGTGAAAGCCTCAAGTTTGGTATGAGTTACAGGGGATGTGGGCAGGGAGGACTACAAAGGCCCCAAACATCAAACTGTCTTCCTTATGAAAGTATTTAATTTTGAACCCTTGGCGACAACTTTATAGTTGTAAAATTATGTTAATCAAATTAGGGGAAAAGTTACTTCTTGCATTTTTGCTATTATACAAAAGCAATTCTAAATACAAACAATGGCATGATTTAAATTAGTAATATCTCAGGGTTTGTTTGTTTTGTTTTGTTTTGCGGTACGCGGGCCTCTCACTGTTGTGGCCTCTCCCGTTGCGGAGCACAGGCTCTGGACGCGCAAGCTCATCGGCCATGGCTCCAGGGCCCAGCCACTCCGCGGCACGTGGGATCTTCCCGGACCGGGGCACGAACCCGTGTCCCCTGTGTCCCCTGCATCGGCAGGCGGACTCTCAACCACTGCGCCACCAGGGAAGCCCTCAGGGTATTTTTAAAATCTTGTTAAAGTAGGAGAGACATGCCATAGAAAAGGCTAAAGCATACAAAAATTCAAAATTAAATATTGACTTTTATATTAAATAAACCTGAATTGTAATATTTCTTCTATAGAGAGAGAGAATGAAACAAATACAAATTAAATACACTTACTTTCAAAACTTATAATAGCATAAATCCAGTCGAAGAAGAACCCATGGTTTTGAGAGCATTGTGTGCAAATTTTCTAGCTTAGAACTCTAAGGTAAATCTAAATTACTTTCAAGTCTTATATAATTGCATCATCCAGGATGAAAAGTAGCTTTAAAGCTTTATGTGAAAATTTTCTAGCTCATAACTCTAAGGCATAGAGTAGTTTTTATTAATAATGTATATAAATCACTTAGCAAAATGCTTGGCTTATAGTAAACAAACACTAAATGATGTTGTTATTAATTTATGTGTTATTATTAGTATTATCATTGTCACCTCTAACCTAAAAGTCTTTGTTATTCAAGAAATCCAACACTCAGAGTTATTTTTTGCTTTTCTAATGAAAATTTACTACCAATTTGTATTTAATTTTACTTTGTATTAAAAAATCTTAAACATCCTTAAATGTATCCCATTTTCATTATGACTACTCTTTAGGGACCTAAAATATTTTAAACTGTTCGATGTCAACAAAAACTCAAGAAATATTTATACTTTTAAAATTTAGATCATTAAAACATAAACTCAAACATTAGAAGGTAAAATAAATGAAGAGTTTTATTTTAAATGAGTTTTTTGATGAAGATATAGTTGATCACAATAAAAAATTTTAGTGTTTAACAGGATATAAAGACAACAGGAGAAATTATTAATTTCTATCTAAGAATCTTAAATCACTGATACTAAAAATGACCTCTGAATAATCAATCTAGTATTATCTCGCAACAATAACTAAAAATGTAGTGTGTTTCAATATAAATGCACTACTTTTTCACAAAAGACAGCTTCAAGAAAAAGATGCTAAAATTTTTTCATATTTGAAAGTCATAATATACTCCAGGTAAAGAAATAAGTAACTAATTTAAAAAACTATAATCAGAAAGGAAATCATCTTTATGCTAAATCTCAACTTTTAAGAAAAAAAGTGAAATGACCAATTGTCAGATTAAGCATGTACAAAAATTCTCAGCACTTACAGTGGATAATATGAAAGCCATAGAAGCTTTTTCAATTTATTAACTGCTTCTATATATATTCATTCACTTTACCAACTGTGAATAAACACTACAGTTAAATATTTAGTTTGCTATCCAATAGAAAGATTTATAAATGTGTCTTAACAAGACATGGAAATAAGTCTAGAATGAATACCAAAATTTAAGCAATGATTATGTTTTACAAATATAAGTGCCTTTACTTTCTTTTTCTTTATTTTCTTCCAATTTTTCTATAGTAAAATATATTACTTTTGTTAACAGAAAAGCATGGTTAAAGACACATATTTCTGTGTCTTGCTTATTCAAGTATTTTGTCATTTTTCTCAATAAATTTTAGCCCTATTAATGCTTAATTCTAAGAAGCCTTAGAATTTAGGACTTAGAATTAAGCCTGAATTCTAAGAGGACCAGGACATTCCCAAAACACTGAATGCAAACATTACTCTAAAGCCCTGGCAGCCACCAGTGAACACTCAGAACACTAGCAGAGGTGGCCTTCTCTCACAGAACCCCTGGAAGCAGCAGAGTCTGGAATTCAAGAAATTGGCCTTTAAAGGAAGAGACCTGATTGCCCCAACCAATCCCATGAATAATTCGTTTGCTGCTTCTACCTTCCCTTCCCACAACCCTTCAAAAATGACTAAATTCTAAGTCTTGGTTTTATATGAAGCTAAACAAACTTTCTCCTACTACATCTTAAGGATACGATGAAATTGAGTGTTGTTGGAAGAGAAAAAATAATAGAAAATAAATTGTAGGTGTAGTCACATTTCTCCTGTCCTCTCACAAAGCATTTCCACCACGTTGAACATTCTGTGTTGAAATTACAGAAAAACACTAATATCTGGCTCTAAGATGGTGATGGGAAGGTCACCTCACAAGTAATATTTTTTTGTCTTCCAAAGATCATTCTTTTGCACTGTGATTCCAAATTTCAAGCGTGTAGAATGAAATGCCTGTTCCCTCCCCATTCTTAATTCTGCTAGTCAACAATGACCAGCTGCTGCCTTTGGAGTATCTCCACGAAAACACACTTGTAGGACCATTTCCTGTCCTGGTTGTCTTACCTGACAAAAGATGATCTGGGTAAATTCCCACACATTTTTAATATGCTCTTTATATAGTCCTGACATCTCAGAATTTTAGTGCAGGAAAAACTGATTAAAATTACTTTTGCTCACTGCAAAAAGTAGATGAATGCTGAAGTGTACAAAGTCAAAGAATTAGAGATCTATCCTTTTATAAGTATATACAATCATATATTAATATATAAATCTGTTATTGACTACTCCTTAAAATATACATTTATATATACATATAACTTGTTCTTTACAAACGTAAGAACACACTATAAATATTACCTTGAAACTTTTCATCATTTCACAATATATCATAAACATTTCTCCAAGTCAGTATCTGTGTGTATAATTTTTCCTAACAGATAAATAATATTCCATTGTACTAGTCATTAATTCATTAACGTATTTATTCAACAAATATCTATTAAGAGTTTACTCTTGTAGGCACTGGGAATACAAAGCATCAGTGAACAGCACAGATAGCATTCCGGCAGGGAGGGGGCACAGAGTGGAGCCTGGGGAATGGGCCCTAAAGCACCTAATCAGTTCCTCCTGAGAGACATCTACATCCAGTGGTTTTGCTCTTATAAACCATGTCATAATAAATAACTTTGCTCACCCTTTACTACTCACCACTGGGAATATTCCTGAGATTTAAATTTCAAGAACTGGAATTAACTGAGTCAAGGAGAAGGAGACTTTAAAAATCTGATAGATATTTTTAAATCCCCCTTCAAAAAGTCATGTCATTTTACAGTCCTACAAGCAGCACATGAAATATCTATTTCCCCTCATGCTTTTTATTTTTAGTTTTTCATTTCTGCCCATCGTAATGTGCTCGTTTCTTTTACCTTTAGTAAGGCTGAGCATCATTCACAGGTGATGTGTGTGTGTGTGTATACACACACACACACATATATGTATATATACGCTATTCACATTTCCTCTGTGAATATGCCGTTCAGATGCTTTATGTATTTTTCTATTGGGTTGTTTCTCTCTCTTATTATACTCTATGGTGATTAACTCTCTGTCACAGTGGTTGTAAATATAGTCCTACCAGCTTATTATTGGAATATTCAATTTCCTTACTATATTTGTCACCAAACAGAAGTTTTCATCATTATGTAGTCAAAGGATGCCAACGTTTTTGGCTTCAGGATTCAATGTCAGGATTCAAAGGCTCTCACAGTTACAGTAGTTTTTAAAAATCAACAACAATCTCTTCTAGCACGTTTAGAGTCCCATCCTTCCTTTCAACACGTATGAAGTTCAATCGAAAGTGGTGAAGACTCAGTGTAGTCCGTGGACAAACCAGAACCCAAAACACCATTATTCCTCTCACTACAGCACTCACCGAGATTTGCCAAAATTATTTTCACAGACATACACCGATTACACCTTAAAATAGGTATTTACCTACCCATCACAACTTTCTAAATAAACTGCTGAATTTGATTATATTTTAATTCTCTGTTCTCTAATTTACTGGCTAGTCTCTAAATTGGCTATTCTCAAAGAACACCGTTGCATACTACTTTCCAGGACAGTGACTGAGACATGCCATTAACATCTATGAGATGGCAGTCTTTTAATTTTCTAGGAAAAAATAAGCTGTAGGATAGAATTTTCTCAATTTAAGATTCTCACTCTCCTCCACAGTTTTTCATAAAGCTTTGATACCTACTATTTCTTATCTACTGGAAAGCACCGTCAAATAACAAAAGGAACATTTACTCTTTTTAAAAAGACTAAATAACCAATAATGCTTACTGTGAAAGGTTTTCTTTATTGGCATAGACGATTTTTTTGGTTTTTATTACACTGATATAAGTGAACCATATTTTCTGCGGGTGAGACTGTTCTTAATGTAGAACGACAACATTCAAGTCTCCTTCCACCCAGACGGGTTTGAGAACTACATAAAAGTAACCTGATATGGTAACTGCTCTAGAATCTGCTTCCTACAAATTAATGACAACTGGTTTGGAGATACAGACACGATACTAACCCTTCAATCATTTAACAAATAGCTATAGTTCATATTTTGTGTAAATATTTCGAGGTTAACAATGGCTTTCCTAAATTGAAACAGAAATGGCTAAGAATGTTTATTCTACAAGCCCATTCACAGGGACTATTGTGAAAATTTAAAAACGTGCTAATTATTAATAGGTTCATTGTATTCAAAGTATGTTAAGAGTTCAAAACAAAGAGAAAGATTTAGACTCTTTAATTATGGATATCATAATTAATTTATGTAAAATAGATTCAAATATTACATAAGAATGATGTCTATAACTTACTCTCAAATGGGTCAGCAAAAACAATACTACAACAGAGAGACATACAGAATTTGTGTGTGCGTGCGTGCATGCGTGCACATGCGTGTGTGTGTGTGCGTGTGCGCGTGTGTACACTGAGAGAGTGGGGGGAGGTGGGGAGAGACAGAAGCAGGCTAACAACTGTGAATCTAGGGGATGTGTAGACAAGAGCTCATGGTACTATTCTCGAAACTTTTCTGTAAATTTGACTTTTTAATGAAAAGATATTCTGAGTAGAATTTATAACTTAACCCTCAAAGATTGAGAGGAATGTAGCTAAAAAGCAAATGAACATTAAATTTAATGTTATTTCTTTTACTATAAACATTTCTATAGAATCTAGCTTGACCAATATCCGTATTGTAATCACAGTATAGAGTCCTATTTGTATAGAACACACCTACATTTCTGAGTCATCAGGACATATTAAAGGGAAGCTAACCTTCCGGACCGTCCTCCTCAGCACTAGCAACTCAAACCCAAGGTCCACAGACAGAGAGACGCGCTCTCAACTGTCTACCGAGTGAGTCCAGGCCAACCAGGTAAGTGATGGAGGCGGACAGGCAGGGCTTGTGAAACAAGCAGACTCCTGACACAAGGAGACACCTGCTGCTCAGCACCAGCTCAGTGTTGCTGGGACAGCAAGACCAACGCTAGCAAAAGGAACGAAAAACGTGAACTTTATGCAAAATTTCACTAAAATTTATAAGGTTAGAAACACCTTCTAAAATTTTTTAAGCACCATGAGGCCAAATAAAACACCTCTAAACACTTCTGCCCAGAATCACCAGCTTGCAACCTTTACCTTCAACCAACAATTCACTTTCAAAAATCCAAGTTCTGGGTCAGCAATAGAACACATATTAACTTAACTGAATTTTTTGCATCCTACTTAATATGTGAAGCATATATTATCTGACCTCATATCTTAATTTTTCAAAAATAAACCCACAAAAACTAATCTTTAAAAGGGCCAATTCTAACACAATATTGTAAATCTACTATACTTCAATAGATTAAAAAGAAAAAGAAGGAGCCAATTCTTTGAAGCAAAATTCTACTGTTACTGGTATATCTTTAAACCAAATTGATGCCATATATAGAGAGTAAATAAAATTATTTTTCAACTTAGTGGGATTTAAATAAAACAATTAAAAATATATATAAGCATATTTTTAAGCATCCCAAGCACAGCAAAGTACAAAAGAAAGACACCGTTAATCTATCGTGCCTCCAATTTTATTTTTTACTACAAATACTTACCTGAGGATGCATAAGCAGATTTTCCCTCCCGATGTGAGTCGGCAGAATCCAAACCTCTGTTTACTTTCAATGTCTGTCAGTACAAAGGCAAAGTGCTGTCCGACTTGATTCTGAGACACTCTAAAATACAGTAGTATTATAACACTTTAAGCCTTGTGTGAGAATTTTCTTAGAGAAAAGCAAATGCAAGAATAGATGTATGTGTGGCATTGTTTTCACCTTTCCAATCAGTTGGTTCTCAAAGATAGAACGACGTTTTAAAAACTAAAATGAGCGTGAAATGTGCAAATTAAATCATGAAGCAAGTACCAAAATAGGTTGAAACGCCTTATGGACTGAGCAATTCAGCATATTCTAATCCCTTACTAGGGAATCATAAGGTATCTTACCGTAAGTTTTCACATGCTTGAAAGTACTTATCAAATATTTCATAAATTCCGAACGTACTACTAATGGAACCGGGGAGGTGAGAAGCTGGTCATATGACTGTCCGCCCCTCCCCAGCCTCTCCTCCAGGTGACTCTAAGGCTTCTCACACAGCAAAGCGTGTTGCCGCACAGCCTACTGGCAGCCACCACCAACTCTGTTTAATTGCTTCTTCTGTTGACATTCTCACCCAATAAAGTACCATACAAATTACTACTGGCAATTTTTTTAGCATTCTCTTCTAGAGCTACCTGTATCCTGGTAATAAATTTCTAAGTACAAAATAAGAATACAATTTCTATAAAAAAAAAGCTTACTACAAAGAATCTGAGCTAACGTGGACTAAGTATCATCATACGTGTCACACTGCCATGTAAGGTGCAGTATAAATCATTACGCTGAACCTTTACTATTATTTAAAATATACAAATATATTTCCTGTTACTGGCCATAACTCTGCCATTAGACAACAATAACTGAACATCTGCTTCCTTGTCCCAAAATAAAGTTTCCAGGACACCTAAACTTTGGCTTTGAAATAGCCACAGGAATTATGTATGAGGAAACAAGCTACTTACCCCTACTGCACCAATACTACAAATCATTTTCAATTGTCAGGAAATACTGCAGTTCAACTGCTGAATATTTAACAAACACAGTTTTATGGGGACAGGTTTGTTTTTGTTTTTTTAACTTTTACAAACTTCACAAACAACCTCTAGTGTCTCCTGTGCCCTCTAGTGCCCAATGTTCACAATTTACTTCCATAGCGTTTCTTCCTTTATTTCATCTTTGCTATTAATTTGGAAATTGCAACTTTAGCAGGCATAAGTGATTCCCCAGAAAAGAGGTAAAACAAGGGGCATATTCACCAGCAGTACTTATTACTATCAATTAGCCCATCGTTCGAAAGGCTTTTTTATCTTTAACACTGTAAAATTTTAGATTTTTACTAATCTCTACTTTTAGCAAAATATTTTCCTAAAATAAATTTTCTTTTAATACCACCTCACAGCATACCCTTAAAGAAAACTGATAATAGGGTATGAAAATCACATGAAAAACAATAAATGATCTGTTATTATGCTCAAAGGGCTATATATTCTGTGACATTCCAGTTATACACAGGTAATACTCTATTCATCCAGCATTTGTTCAGTAAAATACAAACATAATGAGATTTTCAAAACTGCTAGGTAAGAGGGTTTCTCTGCAGCCTTCCATAATATTGCACGATTTCTATAAAGCTATTCTTGGGAGACAACCAGCCATGAGTTTTACAATATCACACAGATGGTCTTTTCAATCAGGGTGAAGTGAGACAGAAACCAGGATATATACATCTGATTTTAAAAGACACAATTCTAAGGCCCTGATAAAGGACATATTAATGTTTTTTTCTCCTAGTGCTTACAACATGTACCTGAAGAACAAAAGGAAGAAATGGAACCTTAAGACTAATCCTAACTGGCCACAGTGGAATAAACAGAAGATATAATGATTTAGAAGGCTTCTCCATTTCAAATATTATTTAATTTTGAACCTCTAGTCTTTTTTGTTAGAGGCAATGGGGGAAAAATACATTTCATTTTATAAAGAAAACACATGTAATAATTTTAAAGTGCTCACTGAGATTAGGCTAAGGTTATTTTAAATGATGACTTATACTGTACCTTTCAACGTCAAAGGGGAAACAGAACTTTGGCACAGTCTGTAGTACTTCCTGCAAATGCAAAAAAAAAAAAGCTTTAGAATATTTTTAAAGATGCAGTTAAAACTTTTTTGGAGACATTTTTTAGGAAAAAAAAGTTTGTCTTTTTCTTAAGAAAAATAACAGAGGTTCCTGGACTAAAATAATTGATTATTAAAAAGGAATTAAGTGTGTGCTTTGGCAGATTGCACTGACAATGCCACGGAAGCCCCAGGAGGGAAAGGCCTGGCCTGAAGGGTATTAACACCCCTCACATCCCCGCTGGGACTCCCTTCAACAAGGCCATATGGATTTTACAAGAAGCACCGCACCATATGGGTAAGCTGCGTCTGCTGCTGCTTGTACCACAGAGTAGCCACAGGGACTTCTGACAGATCCTGGCTCAGAAATATAAATGTTGTTTCAATTAAAATGCAGGCAGAGAAAAGGGAATGAAGTTGGCAGCAATGAATTACTGAGAGGTATAACAACTCTACGTGCCCCAGAGTAAAATGGTTCAAAAAAAAGTATTTTCTATAGCTAAAGAAACACATTTATATGTTGAACTCTTGGTAAATTCAACATCAGTAACACTAAGTTTAATCCCAAATAACACTCTTAAAGAAATGTGTATCTAAAAATAAGCCTTTAATGTAAAACTACATAGCTTCTACTCTGTGCACTTTTATTTAAGAATTTCCTAATATGAAAATCAATGTTTTAATTAAGCATAGAAAATAATCTTACTGACTTGAAACTGCAGTGATTTTACAGTTATTATAAAATAATTTTAAAAGCTTTTAGAAATCATATACATTAACAAGTATAACAAAATGCAGATAACTGTCAGATATCTGGCAAAAAAATAGAAAAAGATCTATTTTGTTAAATATGAAAAACAACTTAAAATTAACTCCTGTCGTAGAGTCAGAATTGAAGACACCATCACACAAGTTTAAAGCCAGGCGATTTTACAAGAGAAAGCAGAGATTGATGAAGAGGCTTCATATTAAAAGAGTAAAGAGCAAATATCTTCATGCAGTAGCCACTCCCCAGCAAAAAATGCCCTATCACTACTTCTCTACCAATAAAACTTACATTCAGAGAAATCATCAGTATATGAATATTAAGCCCTATACACAGTCATAGGATTGAGTGTTTTAAGCAGAATTTCTCCCATTCTTTTAAAATGTAAACTGGTATAAAGTATCAAGTAAAAATAAACCATTGTAAAATTCCAATGCCAAAACCTAAGAAAGCTTCAAGAGCCTTAAGTCCCTGAAGCTGAAAGAAAAGCATATGTAAAAAAGCTATCTTCTATCTTTAGGGCAGGGTACCCAGGTTTGCTTATGAACATACATTTGTAAGTACGAGCGCAAACCCCGTATTCAGAAAAAGCCAACTGTTTTACTACTGACAATGTTTTATTATCAATAAATGGAACTAAAAGAGCTGCTAAGCTTGAAATAATTCAAATTACTTAAACTGAAAACAGGACATTACAAAAGAGAACAGTTCATCTGACCACTGCTAATCCTTATCTTGTGCTGCAAAAAGTGAAGCCATTTCCCATATTTACAACACACATGAACGCTATTCAGATACTCCCCCTGCAAAGCTGTTCATATCATTTCTGTAACAATAAAGATAGATATTCAAAATCCATTGTCTGCTTCCAAATATACCCGAATTAATAATATATTTCACATTGATTTTAAGACTCAAATAAAGAAGAATGTTTCCCAGTTAGTTGCTCAATCGTTCACACCCTCCCCCTCCCTCCTTCCAGAAGCAACACACATGCACACACTTCTGCAAAACAGCCACGGCTCGCTCCCCAACTGGCAGAAGCATCCCTCAGGGGACAAGTCTTTAAACCTCCGCACTCTTTAAAATTCAACCAGCCAGCAGGTCTATAGACTAGTGTATAAACAGTATAGACAAAAAAATCCTCTCTCAGCTTATGTCAGTGACAAAGCAGCTCAGCAGTTGACTGTTCCTCCCCTGACAGTATAAGCTGGGCTTACACAGATCAATGGCTGCAAGTCCTACCTAGCTCCCAGGGCTCGGTTTTCTTCCTTAATTACAGGTGCTATTCAAACTGAGGTTGAAAAAGAAGAGAGAGAGAGAGAGAGAGAGAGAGAGAGAGGTGAGAGAGAGAGAGAGAGAGAGAGAGGGAGGGAGGGAGGGAGGGAGGGAAGAGAGTTGGAGGGAGGAATAAAATACATGCAAATAGTTTTTTGGATCCTTTTAACAATGATGTTAATTGAAAACTGTACTTTTATATTGATTAGAAGTGCTCATAAACTCTGGTATTTCCACCGCACTGTGTTCTTGATATGACACATACACACACACATTTCTGGATTGGCATCCGTAGATTATGTGAAAGGTTTAAGACAATACTCTGCAAAAGTTATGTTTCTCTATTCCTACCGGCTTTTGTTTTTATGAAATACCTAACTTCCTCAGGCAAGAAAAATTATCTGGGTTCTCAAAATCCTCTTAATTCTCTAAAAGATTTCTTTTCATAGAAAGAACACATTGACTAACACGTCAAATGTTAAAAACAGAAATAACAAAAAGAATGATATATTAATAGAATATAAAATTATGAATAGCAAAATACAAGAGGCAATACCACATATATCTGCATATGCCCTAAAAACAAGTCTACTGCTATATAAATAAACTGACTGGGAAATATATAAATGACTGAAAACAAGGATTAATGCAAATTTATACACTGTGGTTTTTTGGTACTATATCCTGTATCTGTACTAATAAGCATTATGATCAAACTGATCGTGTAAGAGAGAAGAAACTGCTCATGTTAAGAGTGGTATATTGACTATCCATGAGGTTACCTTTGAGCATTATAAATTGATCAAATAAAAGAGGAAAGGAGCATTTAAGAATCTACTTTTAAAAAAAAAAGCTGAAATATGTAAAGTTTACCTCCTGATTAGAGTTCAGTAACTACAAAGGTCTTAGAATTTCTCTGAAAAAAATCTAAGAGGCAAGGAGATGCACCATCGTTGGGATCAGTACTTGTTTTCCTTGTCCTCAATGGCTCCTTCCCCTGCCCTCCACTGAAATGCTGAGGTTCCAACCAGTCCTCTCCGCCACACTCAGTAAATTATATCTGCCTAGGCAATCTCACCTACACCCACGGATTCAACTACAACTACCAAATTTCTTAGTCCTATAGCTCAGATACTTCTGTGAACTCCAAGATTATACTTCTAACTACTTTCTAGTATCAATCTCTGAACATTCCCCAGACACCTCCAACGCAGAATGAACAAAACTGAAGTCACTCTTTCAGTTTTATAGTCCTTATCACCCAGAACGGCAGCACTGCACACCCCGTTACCCAAACAAGCACATGGTAGTTGCCTAGACCTCTCCCTTTCCCTGACCCCCATATGCAATCAATCATTCCTCAAATTCTGTTTGTTCAACTTCATAACCGTCCTTCTCCAGGGGTTCTCAATGGGAGGGCAGAAAGAATTAGACGGAAGATAAGATGGTATAAGATAATCACTTGGGAGGGTTTTTCACAATACACTCGATTGCCTACAATAAGGGTCTTGAGTGTTTAACTTGGTTTGACTGCAACCTATAACTAAGGAATAAGATAAGGGCGCCTACTGTACACAAGCAGTAGTTACCCTCTCACTGCCAGAAGTGACACGGTGGACTTTTTTGGGGACTGATTCAGCACCCTCCTCAAGGACTCAGGAGTCCTCCATCCTTCTGCTCTGCTGTCCGGAGTTTGTGGCTTTGTCCTCAGGCATATCTACTCGTGGTCACAAAACGAGCTGCCAGAGTTCAGCTGACCACATGAAGATACCGCTGTATCCAGCGAAAGCTTCCTGGGAGGCTCTTTCTATCAGCGGGGAAACCTTTCCCAGCAGGCCCACCGGCTGACTTTCCCGTGGCAGCTGATCAGCCAGAAGGTGGCGGCCACTGCTAGACTAACCACGGGCAGGGCAAAGGTTACCCATGCTTAGCTTAGCCTTAGACTACTTAGAGAAGTCAGAATTCAAACCCATCCATTTTCCACTGGCCACAACACCTGTAATTAATTACAAAGAAGCTTGAGTGAAGCATCATCTTTTCTTTCTTAAGACTCCTCACAGCAATTTTAATTAGATAAGAATTACAGTTCTACCAAAGTTCTCAGGAAAAATATACACGATATTACATAAGGACAGTTTTCAAATATGCATAAATTTATTCATCTGAATAACACTTTCAGAATCCTTTTGTAAAAAGGGGGCTTTACTTATCAATTTTAATCTAATTTTTCACAATGGCCACTGATTCCTAAAAAGATAGTTACTTAATTTTGAACATTATCTCCCCAAACAAATGAGAATGCATTAATACCATGTATTCACTCAATCTATTTGTGCTTTACATGGGGGAAAAATAAACTTTTTTTTTCCCAAAAGAAATATTCACTGAGCTACCTAGTGACAAGCAGGTTGCACAGCGCACAACGGGGATTCCCAAACTGCACCCGAGCTGCTCAAGGCACCACGGCACACCCACAGGGGTACTGCGAGATGCTCTAAGTTTCCAAGGAAACACAGCTACACTAACAGGGTTTTTAGATTGGGATGCATTTTATTAAAATGCATTTTATTAAAAGGCAGAACAATTATACCGTAAATTACACATACAGCCTCTTTAAACATCGTCTTACTTTCTAAAGTTTTTTAAGCTTGGAGACTCTATTTTAAACTTAGAGCCAAGGAATAACTATCAGAATAATTGAGACCACTGCAGGATTTTTCTCTTGGTTTTACTTTTATGTACTATTTCAATTAGAAGTAAATTTCTCTTTCATCCTTCTTCCTTAATTTAAGGAAAACACCAAGTCTGTGAATTCTAACACTAACAGTGTTTAGATTGTTAACTCTGATCAAGTTATTTTTCACTATCAAAAATTAAGAATGGGGCTTCCCTGGTGGCACAGTGGTTCAGAGTCCGCCTGCCGATGCAGGGGACACGGGTTCGTGCCCCAGTCCAGGAAGATCCCACATGCCGCGGAGCGGCTGGGCCGGTGAGCCATGGCCGCTGAGCCTTCGTGTCCGGAGCCTGTGCTCCACAACGGGAGAGGCCACAACAGTGAGAGGCCCACATACCACAAAAAAAAAAATTATGAATGAATTTTTATTGTTGAAAGATTTAAATAACTGCCACGAAGCAAATACATTCGACTGTAAAAAGAACTGTATTGTAGAAATACGCATTTTGAGATTTTGGTTCTATGTGTATCAGTCAGGTGATGAGAGCTCTGTACTCAATATTAGCTTAATCTAATGCCAATGAAAAAGCCTAGATTCAAAGCAGTACAGCATGATGTTACCAAAAATACGTATACTGTACTTAACGATTAGATAGGTGGTTTACTTGGCAAATAAAAGGAATAATACATTTCCCTCATTAATTTAAGATAAAGAGAAGAATTCAAAAGGCATGAAAGTATATATATATATATATAAGCAAATGGGCTTCCAAAGGTTTTTTGTCAAAAATTCTATTCCAACCACCTTCAAATTTTTATGCCTACGTTAACATTAACTTTTAAACAGTGATTTGAATAACAATTATCCAACTCTAAGAAAAAGCCACCTAGGAAGACTCCCTTTCTTTTTCCCTAATAACCATGTAACCTCCCATTCCTTTCAGACTAATATACTTATTCTTTGCATCACTCACCCCTATTTTAACTAGTAACATTTTCTAGATCAAAGGAAACACCTATATAATAAAATAGAGCATTGCCTATAATATTTATTTGCATTATAGACACTAAGCTACTTAAAAATGAATATCAAACTGCCATTAAATCAAGATAAGTAGAATTAAGATAAGTAGAAAAAAGCCTCAATTTTTAGAGAGAAACAAGTTTGACACCAGTCAACTGATCTGCTACCATGACCCCAACCCACAGCTAGATGCTGTGGAGAGTAAAGGAAACGTGATTACTAATTTTCAGAGCTACGATGAGATCCCAGAAATAGGCACAGGCACCAGTGTGCAGGCACACACCCACGAGGCAGCAAAGCCCAGTGGTCAGTGCACGGTGCTCTGGAGCCAGGAGGTGACACTCAGACCTGGCTGTGCCAGCCCCCGGCTCAGCGCCCCCGTCACCACCTCTAGAAAATGTGCCAAAATTATCATCTATCTCATAGGATTAAGTGAGGATTTACTTGGGATTTGTATGAGGATTAAGTTAAAAATCCATGTAAAATGATTAGACAGTGTCAGGTACATAAACCCCACTGACAACTGTTAACTCTTTTATTAATTAGTTAACTTATTTTAAGAACTCAAGTGTCATATGAATTCAAATGAAGAAGATACTTATTCAACACATATTTACTAAATAACTACAACATTTAAGGTCCTGTGTCCAATGACCTATGCCAAAACATTAACATACTGAGATACAAAATACAAAGTATTATACTGAATAATTTATCTGCCTCCTTGGAAGATGGTTAACACATTTAATTAATATAGATGCCTATGGATATAGATATAGATTTGAATATATTCAACTATTTCTGTTTAATCAAACACAATAGAGGCAAACTCGGTTAATGCTGCAAAATCATACACTGTGCATATCTGATGTTTTCAGTATGTACAGGAGCTTACTTTGGGCTACCACCCTGGCTACTTCTTTGAATTAAAAATATCTTCAAAGAGTCACACCAACAGACATTTTTCATTTAAGGGAGGGTTTACTAATAAAATTCTTTTTTCATGTACTTATTTATCAATACACTTAATAAGGATTAATTACCAACTCTGCACAAGGCACTGTCCAGTGTGAGGAACGGAGGGACTTCCTGCCCCCTTCACCTCAAAGGGGGCTTCCCTGCAACTGTCCTGGCGAAGACACTGATAGAGATGCCCTTAGAAAACACATCCTCTTTGTAGCACTGCCCTTGATTACTGAATTATGTTTTCCATTTTCTTTAATTTTGAGTCATTCTTTGTTCTTTGTTAACCTTTAGCTGGATTTTACATTTTCTCCAGTCTGGATTTTATATTTTCCCCAGTCCTGTGGACTGCCAGACCCTTAATTCATATTATTTCTCATATTCTTCAGACCTAGACCATGTGCAATCTTTCTGTCACTGTATTCATGTAAATATTCTCCATTCATTAGGTAAATCACACATTAAAGAATGTATTTTGCTGTTATGGATGACAAACGAGGTATGATATGTCCCAGAGAAGTAAACTACAATTAACCTTTTTTTTTTTTTTTTTGATCCTGCCTTGAACCCAGTTCAGAACTATGCCTGCACTGCTTGATTTTCCTTAGATAGTGAATCCTGCGATAAATCAGATGGGAATCTTGTTTGTCTGATGCTTTAAGAAACAACAGAAACTTTAGTTTTAGAGCATAAATCAGGGCCCCTACACTTTAGATGACTATTGTATTCTGGGAGCAACAGTACACATACTAATTATTTCTCTATACCTTGAAGGTCCCTGGAGTCTACAAGGTCACCTAGTAGAAATGAGAATCACGGTGTCTTTTTAAAGTTTGGAAAAATCATAACTGACTATTTACCCATTTGGAGGATTTGTCTGGAAGAACTAAATTATAATTACACAATTATAAAATACAGACTGTTCTATGAAGATTATTTACTTAGGTATAAAGTCTAATCAGTACTAACTCATATTTACAAACTCAACATGAACTTATTTATATGAATAATTAATATGCTTATGTACATTTATGTATATTCATTTAGCAAATATTTAACATGCGAATAGTAATCAAAGACAATCACAATGTAATGTAATAAAAGCGTGGGTGGTAAAAGTGAAAAACACCAGGGAGTCTAGAAATCAGACATGTACACCAAATTCAGCAGGGGTGCTTCTGGAGGAGTGTGGTGGAAGTCCCAAGGGAAGAAATCTCATCTATTGCTAAACAGAGAAATACAGAGAGAACAAGAAGTTGGCCCGACTATTGTACAACGGGAGGGAGGTAGAGAGGAGTTAAGGGTGGTTTTCCCATCACAGGAAAGAATATTACAGAAAGGTCCAGAAAGGTCTGGAGACAAGAAAGAACACGTACAAAGTCTGGGGGGATGATAAGAGAATGTGGCTTGAGAAATAAGCAGGGGACTGATTCTATCAAAAGGGCTTTAGGCCAATTAAGAAGTTCTGACTTGATGCAAAGAGTAGGGAAACCACCCTCCTGGTTTGCCCAGAACCCTTTACATGCATCTTCTCAGCGCAGTTATCAGCAGCAACCCCTTTTACTCTCAAAAGTGTCCAAGTTACAATTTATCATAACAGAAATCAGAACAGTGGTACCCTGGGGCTGTGGGAGTGGGTTAGCAGGCACAGGAAGTAACCAGGAAGCAGCAAGAGGGAACTTTCTGGAGTGACAAAGATAGTCTGTATCTTTAAAGGAATGTGGGTTACACAGGCGTAGGCATCTGTCAAAACTCATTTCACTGTACACTTGATATCTGCATTGCACCATATACAAATTATCAGTGAAAAAGTAATAAATAAGTATCTCAGTTTGGACAATAAATCATGGTCACCCAACCTAAGAGAAACAGGGAAGCTTTGAAAGGTTTAAAGCAAGGGAGGGACATGACTGGACTTGAATTTTAGAAAGATCACTCTGACTACAGTTTGTAGAATGGGTTTTAAAAGGACAAGACTGAAGGCTGGAAAATCAGATAGAAAGGCTTTTGCAATCGTCAAGGTGAGGCGTGGTGACCTGAAATGAGACAGTGCAGCAGGAATGCAGAGAAGGTACAAAACTGAGATATAAACAAGAGTAAAAATGGAGACGCCCAGGAGGTAGCTGGATAAAACGTCTGGTGCTCCAGAGAGAGAATCTGGCCTAGACAGAGACAAAGAAAGGGAATGGCACCGATTAAAAGATACGGAAGTGGTAAGAGATAGGACTCTTTTATTGTCTGCTGTTATGGACAGTTACTATTATTCTTCATATTTTTATAGTCGCCTCAACAAGCAGCTTTATTATAATGTTCCCAAATTATGAAATCACTGTATTTTCTCATAATCCTGTCTTTATTTTTCTAGTGATTTGTATCAAGATATACGTTATAGAGTACTCAACCACTTCTGGCATTATAATCACAGTATGTCATCAGTCAGTAACCAGAGATCAATGAAGTTAGTAGTGACCCAGAAAGTCCTAGTTGTTCTAACTGACATGATCAATCAGAACAAACGAATCTCCAAAATCTGTGACGGCTTATTCAACTCTGGAGTTCTCCTAATGCCTAACCAGTGCCTGGGACATCACTCATGCTCTCAAAAAAAAAAAAAAAAAAAAAAACAACTGTTGACTTCATATGAAATGACACTGTTTTAGCACCAGCAGAATCAACCCACCTCAGTAGACAGTTCAAGGAAATGTGATTTAAGAGTCTGCATGCTTTCTTTCTGATTATCTTCCCAAATAAAGATATGATAAAATAATTGCTTACTCTGTGCCAGGTTCTGACCTAAGCACTTACATGTTTATCTCATTTAACCCTTACAACAACCCATGTTTTATTCCCTTTTCTATGTGGAGGGGAAAAAAGAGGTGAAAGAGACTAAGTAACTTGCCCAAAGTCACACAGCTAACAAATGTTAGAGTTGGGATTTGAACTCACAGGCTGAAGCTTCTAACCATTATTCCCCATGCCATGCCTTTTTTTCACTTTGTTTTCATGTAGGGTTCAATATATAATCAGAAGATGCCTGAATCTGATGCCTGCTTGGTCTCTATATGGTAGATATTGTCCATACATATCAAGAATTAAGGGTATACAATTAATACCTCCGAACCAAAGTTCAGCTTGGCGTATGGAAAAATAAAGGGGGCCGAGATGTGAGGAAATCGTGGGAGAAGAGATGGGATAATATGTCATCACAAATGTGAGTCTTACCTGCTCTGGGTTGTTCTATGCCCTTGAAATTAAGTCCTGAGGCAAAAAAGCAATGCTACTTATGTCTACGCTTATTTATTACCACTGAAAATATTAGATTTACAGTATAAACATACATCTGATTTCTTTCAAGTAAGACTTATAAGGACTTAAGTAGATTCTTTCTCACAGAGGAACAAAAGACCAAGGAATTAAATTTGAAGGCTATTATTATTATTATTATATATATATATTTTTTGTGGTACACGGGCCTCTCACTGTTGCGGCCTCTCCTGTTGCGGAGCACAGGCTCCGGACGCGCAGGCTCAGCGGCCATGGCTCACGGGCCCAGCCGCTCCGCGGCATGTGGGATCCTCCCGGACCGGGGCATGAACCCGTGTCCCCTGCATCGGCAGGCGGACTCTCAACCACTGCGCCACCAGGGAAGCCCTGAAGCCTATTATTTAAAAACTGAAACAAAATCATCTGTCACTTATCAGAACAAGGATCATACCAGAACAAGTAAATAATGCTCAAGTAACACAGGCAGGATGAGGTTAAACAATGTTAATAGCAACAGAGGGGCTGAGGGTGGAGAGAGCATGCACTGATAATTATCTTAGGCTCAAGAGTAGGAACCTGCAGATCAGGCCAAAGCTGCCTCTACGTGGCGGCAGGTGAGGACACGGAAAACTGCAGCTCAGATGGTAAACACCCCGGGCCACTGATGCCATTAGCCGTTCTATTCATGAAGTCTGCGAGACATTTTTATCCCCTTCAATTTAAAGCAGGAACTAAAGTACTTAGTAATTAATATAAAATCTTATTCAAATATAGCTAGCAAGCAGGACTAAAAATCAAGAATCTAGGAACTCTGTTTCTTTTTTTGTATTTTTAAGTCATCTTAATTTATACAAGATTTTTCCTTTATAAAAAATGTACATGCCCATAATTTTTAATATGTCAAATTACAATTAAATTTGAAGTCACAAGTGGTCTTTTTGTTTTTTGCATGATTTGCTTCTTGAGATTCTAAATAGAAATATTGTGAGCTATTATTTTGCAAACTTATTCTGCTCCACCCATTATAGAACATCTACCTCTTGGAATAAAAATTTAGTTCACACTCCCTGCTGATGTAATCTTTGGCCTCTTGCTGAGGTTTTTAAGAAAAGGTGCCAATCTTGGTCTTAGTTCTTGTAATGCAGAACTCTTTCTATGAGAAATTCAACTGTGAACACTGGTTCTTTTCACACAGAGAAAGCCACCAAACAAGCCTCACCAAATAGCAATGAGTTTTGATCATTCCTAGTCTAGTCCACTTCGGCATAAATGACCTTAAAGAGAACACACAATGTGCTGAGTCTCTTGTCTTTACAATAAAGAGTCTCTTTATTTTACTCAATAAACCAGAAACTACACACACACACACACACACAGAGCGAGAGTCATTTGATAAATTTTCTCAGTTAAGGATTGGTAGTTCTCTTGAATAAATGATCTAATGCCTTCTATTTATTCTTTACAATATATTACTGTATTGGAATATATGGAATATAAGGAGTATATATAAAAACCAGGAGTGACTTACTTGTAAAAGCAGACTAAGGTAAATTCTATAAAGGAGAGGCAACCTTTGGTCAGCTAAAAAGTAGACTAAAATAGTTCTTCCTCTCACTGAAGATTTTCCTGCAAGAACGATGTAAGTCTATCACTGCTTGCTGGTGAGTCTTCTCAGCTTAGAGTCATCAGTGATCGCTAGTTTTTAGGTTTAATAGCCATTTTTCCAGTCTTTATCATGTTTGACTTCTGCAATGTGTAACACTTTATTCGTTTAACACATGTTTATTCCACGCCTACCAGGGATGAGACATGTGGGATCAAAGGCTGACAGTGACCTGCCCCTTGACCGAGGAAGCCAAGGCTTCCGCTCCCGAGCACCCTCTCCAGACGTCTGTGCCCACTTCATCCAGCTCTCCTCCTTGGCCCCCAGGCTATTTCATGGCGCCTTCTCCATTGGTGTTCCCAGGGTTCCGTCTGCAGCCCTCACCTCTCCGTGGGAAATCCAGTCTCACTGCTACACAGCACGGGTAAAGCCTGGATTCTCCAGCCAGAAGGTGAGGGTCAGAACCCAGTTCAGCTACTCAACAGCTGTGTGAAGCCACATCATACTCCTCTCCTGAACCCCAGCCGGCGGCGTCCAGCCAGAGGCGTCCTACTACTTAGGAGACATCCCTACCAGCTTACCTGGCACGTCCAAAACTGGAAACATCCTCCCTCAAAACCTCCTCCCAAACGCCTTATTTCTATGCTTTTAAGCTAACTCTTTGCCAATGTAACTTTTCCCAAACTTCAGAATCAAGGCAACAGTCTTTCTTTCATTGTTTGCAAACACATCACAAACTAGTTAAAACCACATGGACTCTGTGTCTCCATTCGCAAAAATGACCACTAGACTGCATTGCTGTCGCTTCTGATCAAAGAGGCTAAGGATAAAGATGTATGTTATCTCTTAGTACTAGCTTACCAAGACAAGCCGCAATGTTACCACTTGTCTAGAAAAACACATATGAATAAACGTGTAACTATATATTTGAATAGCTAAGTTATAAAAGTAACAAAAAATTAATTCATATTTTAAATATAATATTCACCATCACATTTAGTTAAAATACTTAATATATAACAACCATGAAGTTAATTTTTGAAATTAGGTCTATTTAAAGGCCAAACATTAATCAAACATTGTACACTACTTGAAATATTTCTATGAAATATCATACCTAACATTATGTCTTTAAGATTTAAAAAGTCTAACATATGCAAAGTCTATTAAAATGCACATAATTTATCTCACTCAAAATGAAAATATATCTAATAAATAATACTATTCATCTGGCATCTCCCTTAACATACAAATGCATTCCGTTTCTCCAAAACACAGCAGCTGGGAATGAAAGGAAAGATTTCAAATGATCATTTTCACATCATATTCCATCATCTTTTCTTCAGTTTTTCCTAGCTTTCCTTTGAGTCCCATTCTTTTACAAGGGGTCTCTTTTTAGATCAATCCATATTTCCATAATCCACACTGCTGTTTCCTCCTCTTCTCCCCAGGGTGGACTAACCCCCATATCCAGAACTATGGCTTACAACTGTCATTAAGCCTTATAACAATAACAAGATAACAAAAGAACGGGTGGGGATGAGGCTAGCTGGTACCATATGTTGATCAAGTTCAACATTTTCAGCTAACAGAGGATATTTTTTAAATTTCAAAATTTTAATTGTGAATTGCTTTCATATCTACTTATTCTCCCTAAATGTATTTCAGGCTTAAATTTTAAACACTAGTAAACAACCTGGCAATATTACTTTAATAGGGCTTATCTATTAATAATGTACTGAGAGGGGAGAGAAAATGGAAATAGCAAAATAAAAAGGTAAGGTAGCAATTTATGGTTAGCTACTGATTCTTATAACCCACAAGTTTCACTCAACTTATACCTATTCCTAAAAAAGAAATTTCCCTGAAAGGCATTTTTTAAAGCACTATAAAGTTACAATGATTAAGATTATTTCAAAGTAAACATACTCCATGTAAATTAATATTGACTTTATGTCAATTTGAAGGATTTTAATTTCTCCACCAAGTAACATCTGAAAACATGCTACTTTTGCTTCCATCCTTTGTTTCATAGTTAATTAATTTTAACTTCTTTTTAAGCTAAAAATAAAGAAAAATGTGAAATGTAACATTTTGAACTGGTAGAGAGACTTTCATGCCCCTATATTAAATTTAACTTTTTTTCTCCTGATTTCAGGAGAATGGCTTCTGATTCATCAGCCTATGCTACATCATTTTGAAAAAAAATTATTTCCTAACGCTTTGTCTCAAAGATTCAGAACCCGTTATAGAACTAAATTCCAAAGTGACTTTTATCAAACGTTTACTGCTCAATACAAAGTAAGTTCTTGTGAAACCACATTTATCTTTTTCAATCTGCATCATCTATTATTACTTAATTTCTATAGGTTGTTGAGTAATGCCAGACCTTCCAGGATTGGTCTAAATTATCTGCATAGTTAGAATATAATAATTTCACTGCTATAAAAATAAGTATAAAACCCCTCACCTCTAAGAGCTCATTAAAGTAAAACCTGTTCACCCTTCAGCAGAAAAATAAGGTCATTTTTTTCAGGAGCTTTCAAATTTTATTATCTAAAATGTATGCAAAAATATTCTTTTCAATAGGAGTTTGCTAGATTACACAGTTCTGTATTCCAATAAATACCTCAGCTCTAAAGCAAAATTTTTCACTATGTTTTTCCAAATTAGTTTCCTTGTTTGCAATAAAACTTTAAAATTTTAACAGTAGAAAATATAAGACAAGCATGCAGGTAAAGTAAGAACATGATCACATTTTGCCTGGAGCTTTCTAGCACTGCATATACAAAGGAAACAAATCTTGCCTACGTGAAGAAAGACAGAAAGCTATAATTATGGTGATGATCTTGGACTTAATTTTAAGCACTTTCCCACATGCTTGCCACTTATGTTTTATTATGATTCTTCTTTTTTTGACACAGGAATGTGCAAAACAGATAACACTATGTGTATCTACAAAGCAAATTATAAGAAATAATTTATATTTTAGGGTTAAGATAAATCACTGATAAAATGGAATATGAAACAAAGTATACAGTCTTGATATGATTATAATTCTCTTAAATTAGCCATCATCTCTCTTTATAAGATTTAATTTCATTAAAAATTAAGAAATCAAAAATACGTGTTCATATATAACGGAAATATTCACAGTGGTAGTAAAATAAAAATTAACCATCACACATAAAAAACTGGTTCAAGACAATTTGTTCTTTCCATTTGGAAAAACAATAGTTGGTATAGAATGCAATTAAATTTTTTTTCTGTGCCTGATATAATCAACTGGTAGTATAAAATGACAGAATCAAATCCAAACAAGCAAAAAAAGAAATCCAGTTTTTAAAAATATCTGTAATTGTTTAAATATTTATTTTGAAAGTATTCAGATTTAATAAATTACTCCCAAATAATTTAGATTTTATGCTTGATGCAAGAAGCATAATTATAAAATGTCCAGCTATCAATCTACCGCAATTTCAAATCATGAAAGACTTTATTTATTGCGATCAAATCCCTTTAAAATCATTAAAAGAAATACATTTTGGAAATGATGGATGTGTAAAACATTTTTTTAAATAAAGAACAGGCATTCTTCCTAAACCATGCAGACCAACTACCAGATATCGCCGAACATGAAAACTGTATACAGTGCTGATGAGTTTATTTGTTTTGGAATCAGCTAACTAGCAAGTTACCTACAATTACAAAAGACCTACAAAGATACAGCTGAAGGGTAAGATTTAAAATGTTCTTTTATTACTGTATATTACATAGTTTCTTACTACTATTCTCTCAGAACTGTAATTCAAACTGTTGAATTCCACCAAGTTTTCTTAATTAGTCTCTACCAAGATTTGCTTAATTAATGGATTTTTATTATTGTAATTTAAAATAATTATGTAATATGTGAACGTTTCTCAATGCATTACCAAGGGTGTTTTTTAGTTATCTAGCATGAGAGCCATACTAGTGTGTCAATATATATTGATTTTTAATTTTTTTTAACCTTCAACAGAAATGTGAGAAAGAGAGAAGGTACACACAGGCAGGTGCTCGTCATGAACGAACAGTGGTGGACCTACTAAACCTTCATGTTGCCTGACCCCTCCACTGAGCCGCATCTTTTCATTCACAGTTTGATGAATCCCTATTATATGTGTCATAACACCAGTCTGAAATCTTTCAAAATTTAATATTCCACACCCTCATATCTATTCTGCTTAGAAGGTTATCTTGCTCCTATTTTTCCAAGAAGGTTAAAATAATCTATAACGAGTTTACTCAACTTCCTTTTATCTATTCAACTAGTAATTCAAAATACATTTATTCAGACCTTATTATGTATGAGCCACTGTGCTAGATGTGATGACTGAAAAATAAGAAGATACATACAGAGTAGGGGAGATAGAGATATTTGAAAAAAGAAAGAATGAAAATAAAACTGTAAAATATAGAGGTAAATGCAAGAGGCTACACACAAGTACAGACAGGTTGCCTGGGAGGTCAGGAAAACCTTCAAAGAAGGATTAATTTTCAAGCTAAGGTCTAAGAATAAGTAGAACTCGACCACAAAAAAAAAAAAAAAGGAGAAGAAGAAAAATGGGCAGTAAAAACAGAAATGCCACCAAAAAAGAAACAGGATCTAGGAAAAGCCAGGGCAGGGCATGAAGGGAATCTGACCACGCCCTCTCATTGGCTGAATGCCTACCCTGTAGTTTGATGGAGCCAAGCATATAACTGACAGAATTCAAACTCCAATTTATACTATCCAAAAAAAAAAAGTCTTTTATTTAATGCAAGAAATAAAATTCTAATGTCTTTAGCTATCATTCCACATCAATTCCAAATCACAAAATAATTTCATCATTCTGCGCTTCTAATACAATAGGGTGTCACAATCAGTTACCCTAACTATATATATGACAGTATCCTCCACTCCTACCCTAAAAGAGGACCAACTCCAAGAATACACTCAGTGGTCCAGGAACAAGGCTTAAAGAGCCCCTTCCACGCACACCTGCCAAACACCAGCATCGCCACGTGGATATCAGAATGCAAGTAAAACATGCACCCAATGCCACAACTACATTCTCTTCCCAAATATCCTTCGAGCGCCCGCTTAGATACCTGTAAACACGCACCCAATGCCACAACTACATTCTCTTCCCAAATATCCTTCGAGCGCCCACTTAGATACGTGTAAACATGCACCCAATGCCACAACTACGTTCTCTTCCCAAATATCGTTCCAACGCCCGCTTAGAGACCTGTAAACCACTTTCTCTATTGCTGGCCTCTGATAACTCTCAGTCCCAGAAGTAATGAATGAAGATTCACACCCTTCAAGTACACCAACTGCACTGCCATTGTTCTGCATGTACCAACCGACAACAATTCTTGGGGAAGCAAGAGACAATAATGTAGTAGGACCAAGGCGGAATATCCAGGATAAACTTTCCTCTCACATCCCATTACCCCTTTCTCTCAAGTCACGCCAGCATAAGAATGACAATCAAGACGATTTAAGGAACAAAGGTACTTTCAACAACCCTGAAACTGAGTCCTCCCAGAATACTGTCTTTTATCAATAAGCCCCTGCCATCAGTCTTCCTTCTTTCTGCTTATCTTAAAGAGGGAGGCACACCTCACCACTGCCGTCCAGAGCTAAACCCTCCGCTTGCAGCTGTGAGGCAATCTTGTGGGAACCACCGTTACAACCTGTCCGTTAGTATTACAGAACAGACAGTATATTATGAATAATTCTGTCTCCCCTACTGGACTACGAGGTCCTTCTGAGCTGACAACTTCTTATATTTATCTTTATTTATCTAGTATTAGAAAAAAATAATGCACGGTGTGTGTTCAGGTAGTATTTGTCATCTTGCCATCTCTGTCACTTCTTGCTACAGAAATTAGTTCTAGCTTCTGTCTTCAATCTCCTTTATAAAGTGGCTTCTTGCTATTCTATATAAACATGGTCTTCCCTCCTCAAGCCTTTTAATCCTAGAAACTACCAAAATACACTAAATACTGCCATCGCCAGCACAATTAGTCTAAACTTACTACTTCCCTCTTAGCCTGTTTAAATGTGTGAGGTCTTCCTTCCCAGAACGTCTACACTGCATTGTGAGTAACTTTCATGGCACATATAACACCCGGCCTTCTGCTGGAATTATACGTAGAACCAAGTATTGTAAAAACAATAAGCAACCTGTGGCTCCATTTACAGAGGAGAAAATTGAACCTCAGAGAGTAAAAATGATTTCCTTGAAGTCGTACATTCAAGTTAGAAGTAGAAACGGAATATTAGTTCACTTCTGATTCCCAAACCAATCTTCCTCCCCAATAATAAGACTCCTGGAAGGCAAGGACCACACGTCTTTCTGTTTACAGCCTTATGTTGCCAGACCAGTACCTTGCAAAAAAAAAAAGTATTCTATGAGTATTTTCAAGGCAGCTTTAGGCACATGCTAATTGCCTAGGTTAAGTAAACTTGTTCAATATTTGGCAAAATTTTCACCTCTGATATCATAAAAGTAACAACCAAAAACGTAACTAAAAAGGCCTTGTAAAATATAGCATTGCTTTAACAATGTATCTTTCACCTTCCTACCTATCTATATTATCTGTTCACTATGTAAAGTATACCTAAAAATATGATCACAATTGTTGGTGTCTGTGAGTCTCTATGTCTATAATTCAGAGAGGCCTTTGCTCTTACTGAGTTGGTGTGAAATGGTGCTCTATCTCCAGAGAGTATCAATAAACTAGATTATAAAGTCACAAATTAAACTCCTGCATGTGGATATTTATAGCAGCTTTATTCATAATTGCCAAAACTTGGATGCAATCAAGATGTGCTTCAGTAGGAACATGGATAAACTGTGGTACTTACGACAATGGAATATTTGTCAGCACTAAAAAGAAATAAGCTACGAAGCCATAAAAAGACACGGAGGAACTTTAAGGAACCTTAAATGCATATTACTAAGTGAAAGAAGCCAATCCGAAAAGGCTACATACTGTATGGTTTCTCTGTATGATATTCTGGAAAAGGCAAAACTATGGAGACAATAAAAAGATAAGTGGTTGCCAGGGCTGGGGACGGCAGGGAGGAATAACTAGGCGGAGCACAGAGCATGTTTAGGGCGGTGAAAATACCCATATGATATTACAGTGATGGATACATGTCATTATACATTTGTCTAAACCCACGGACTGTACAACAGCAAGAGTGAACCCTAAGGCAGACTACGGACTTTGGGTCATTATGTATCAGTGTAGGTTCATCCTTGGTCAAGAGCGCACCATCTGGTAAGTGATGCTGATAACGCAGGAGGCTATGCAAATGTGGGGCAGGGTAAATGGGAAATCACTGTACCTTCCTCTCAATTTTGTTGTGAACCTTAAGCTGCTCTGAAAAACAGAGTCCTTTACAAAAATTTTAACTAAATTAAAGGAGCGCGATTCTGATTGGTTTATAGAGAGAAACGAGCATAAACTGATTATTCCTAAAAGTCCTATAAAATAAGGAAACTGAACTTGTAATACTTCAGATGGGCTAGACTTCAAAAAAATTCTTGGTGAATTCAAATTCACATAATTAAGGAAAATCCTTAGCAAACACCTAGTTCTATCAATTTAGTTTAATAAATATAGCTGGGACTTCTCTGATGTATCAATATTAAGTACAATATAAGCATACATTCATTCTATTTGGGGTTGTTTTTCCTAAATGTATACAGGTTTGATGAACAAATGGCATACTGTTTAAGGTTACAAAAGGTGTAAATTTCTACTCAACCAAACTGTATCGTTATTCTGGTAAGCTTTATTTCAACAGTAACTATATTTTGTAATGTATCTGCTAAAACATAATTCTGAAAACCTTCAGGTAACCAAAATATTGAACTGATATTGAGTTAGTCAATGTATACTCATTGTATTATACATTATATGATACATTATATATATTATGAACCTAGATAATTTCTAAGATAGAATACTAAAAACACTGATTACTAAGCATATTTAAGTCTATATACTTTTTATTTTTGTGTGCTGTGAAAATCCTACACTTTTGGCTCATTTTAATAAACTTGTTCATTTTGGCCACTATACAGAGATCTAATCGGGAGGTGTGTGGTGTTAGAAAGTGGTATGATGGGTACCATGTCTGGTAGTCTTGTAAAATGCTTGTGCAGGACACAAGGTGCTCAGTTATCTGTCCCCCAAGTGTTTTTTGTTTTTTCTTTTTCTGTGAAACAGAAGTTAGTTATTTAGGTTAAAAGTTATGATTAATATGAGTGGTTAAGACTACACTAGGAACAACAGTATCAGATAAATACAACTGTGTGTTTTGTTTTGTTTTTTCAAAGAACAGTTTTATCCTAAAACAGCAATTCTTGGGCTTTTTTTGTTTTTTACCTCTATATACTTGGGACTTGCTGAGGATGGTGAAGAGCTAGTGTTTATGTAATTACTATTGAAATGTAGTGTATTAGAAATTAAAACTGATAAATTTTTAAAAGATACATGAATTCATTTGAAGATAGCAATCATGGATGCACTACATGTTAACACAAATGACACAATTATGATGGTGATGATAATGAAATTAGTTTGACCTTGCAGATCTCTGAGATATGTCTCTAAGTGTCAGTTTGTTCTTGACTATGACAGAGCACAATGAATAAAACTTAAAATGTTTGGTAATACCTGACTGAAAAGAAGCTGTAAGAATTTTTAAAGTTCACTCAGTTTTGATGGGCTTGCTTCCTTGGATTCCTGATTAACGCTTTCGCCTGCAACATGAAAAGTTATCCTCACCTCCGTGTACCTCTGAGATAGCCAGAACTCTGTGTCTTAACAGAATAATTCTCTGTCCTTGATACTGATTTTACTATGTCTTCTATTATTCGGGCAGAGTGGGGAGGTACAAAAGTTCCTCATTTACGAAAGAACTATTCAATTGTGTTACCGTCTATATTTACTTTTAAATATTTTATTGTCACTGTGATTTTTTTTTTTTGCGGTATGCAGGCCTCTAACTTGTGGCCTCTCCCGTTGCGGAGCACAGGCTCCGGACGTGCAGGCTCAGCGGCCATGGCTCACGGGCCCAGCCGCTCCGCGGCATGTGGGATCCTCCTGGACCGGGGCACGAACCCGTGTCCCCTGCATTGGCAGGCGGACTCTCAACCACTGCACCACCAGGGAAGCCCTGTCACTTTGATTAAACAGATAATCAAGTGTTGCTTCTTAGGCACCTATGGACCCCATCTTAATCAAACAGCCAAATCTTCTAACAACTTTTTAAATTTTGCCTTCCCAAACTCAGATTCTGAATGCAGAAAAAAAATCAAAAACTTTCAGGATACGTTTTATAACTAAAACTATCTTGGAGATTTCCTAGAGATTCCCTGAAAATCACAGGAATGTGTACTCTTGCCTTATAAAATGAGATGCTAGAAGTAATTTGGTTTGTTTGATATATTATTATCATGAGGGTTGTCTGATATAACTATTATTATTATTACACAAAAAGCTGGCAAATCAGAAGAGGTGCTTATCCTGCCCTAGGTTAAATTTGTACATGTAAATTTTATGAATATGAATATTTCAGAAATCACATGCTTTATGGGAAGTTTCCAGAGACATGCCAATGCCCCTGGTCTCCAGAATATGTTTTACTCTCCAGGAAAACAAGAGTCAAACTCTTACGAAATAGTTCTGCTGAATTTTCCCATACTATCAGACTACTGACAGTGCTTTGCCTGATAATATTAGGCAACAATAGTATAATATTGCCAGTTATAATTTCAGTTATTATTTAAAATTCCACTTGGTCGCAACCTTAGTTCTTTATTTTAAATTCTTTGTATCTTCTAAGTCAGTGGTTCAGAACTGGATATGCACCTTAGACTTACCCTTGAAGTTTTACAAAAATATATTCATCTAGGCCCTACTCCAGATACAATGAATCTCTTCACTTGATATTCTGGGTATACTCTTGCTATATTATGCCTCAGGATTATTGTATGTTATATCTCAAGATCTTTCCTCCATAAATTTTGTTCACCCATTTTCATACATCAGGCATAACCTGAACTGGCTCCTTCGAAAACAGGCTTACTTGTTGGTCTTACACACGTTTTGTCTAAAACTTTTTTTGAATGGGTTTATTACCTTCATTTTTCATACAACGGAAACAAATTTCCTTTTCCATATTTTATTTTTATTATGAACCCTCAGTAGACATTTCAAACTTGAAAATAATCATTAATAAATTAACCATATCCATTAAGTCTCTGTCATCTACAGACAGTTTACTTTTGTTTCTGATACCCTGAGGACTGCCATAAGCTAGAGGCCACAGTTTGTTTTCAACAAAGAAGGCCGGCCTCAGAGCTTTGTGGAAAGGGGTTGTATCAGGTACTTCAAACTCCTGACACTTCAAAGAACAGACGCTTGGGTACAGGTCTCTGAACTGACATCACTGAGACAACGTTCAGGCCATTCCACTGGACTGAGTCAGGATTTCCAAGACTCTTTTAGTCAAGAAGCAGAAAGTTCCATGAAACTGCTAAGCCAAGGTCCAGCAGAACAATAATTTACTGCACTGTGTTGGGTAAACTAATGGAAATTTTATTGTCTGAAATACTGATGCTGCTTTAATGCTCTATTTTCTGGACATATAAGGAAGCCCTTCCCTCTCTTCCTAAGCTGTCTGTAACCCACAATAATTCTGTAAACCCTACTCCTGTAAACTGAAATATAATTTTTAAATTACATCTAGTTCTCACTGATTCCTTCCCTCCCAGAATTCAGAAACTCTTACTAAGTCCCTTTAACTTTTCATTGCAATATTATTATTTGCATAAGTTTAATAAAAATCTGTCATTCACTTTACCAGGATATAAGTGGAAAAACTGACTAACAACCAAGGCCTTACTTAAAGTGTCCTTTTTGAGAAACATGCTTGTTTAATCAGCCATGTCAAGGCACTTGGAAGGAATAAAGGTTAACTATACTTAGGGAGCCTACAAAGCCCTCCCAGGAAACCTGGCCTAATGCCTGCCTGACAGTGTTAAAGAAGGTCCCTTCCTCACGGCCCAGGAACCTTAGCAAATTTGTTAAGCTTGAGAGGAATTTACGAATATTACAGATAGTACACATAAAATCTGGGAAAGATATTTTCTTGGACTTGGTTTCCTAGCTTTGGGATTATCTAGAAACAGACGCTTTTAAAAGTCTAATCTGAAATTCCTTATAAAAACTTCCAGATGGGCTTCCCTGGTGGCGCAGTGGTTGAGAGTCCGCCTGCTGATGCAGGGGACACGGGTTCGTGCCCCGGTCCGGGAAGATCCCACATGCCGCGGAGCGGCTGGGCCCGTGAGCCATGGCCGCTGAGCCTGCGCGTCCAGAGCCTGTGCTCCACAACGGGAGAGGCCACAACAGTGAGAGGCCCGCGTACTGCAAAAAAAAAAACAAAAAAACTTCCAGAAAGAAGTTGTGATTTTGTAGATATAGTAACTGTTCTACACTGCATGGCCCTGGATATGTAAATTCATGGAGGCTTATAGGCTAAACTAACACTCCTGTCCTGCCTATGTAAATAATCGGGCCAAACCTAATGGGACTTGTTATCTAGAATAATCTTTGTTTGATATTATTATGCTTGCCGGATAAAGAGGAAGACTGCAGGGAAAAATTGTAAAACTTGAAATGGACCGAAGGTTACTGGCTGTCTTCAATGAAAAACAAGCCATCATCTGACATCCTCTTTTCAGGGCCCTGCATTTTTCACTGTCTAAGGTATTCTATAATCCTGTAAGTTGTAGATAAATGACAGCATCGCAAATGATATTTGTCCACAGACACGTCCGATGGAGGGAAAGCTGATGCCCCTCCTCCCTCACCCCCCCATGTAAAAAAGTCACTGAAAATATATTACAATATTCCTGATTTACCTATATAATCGTGATACTTTGAACTCTCCTTTGAACAGGTTATAGCATTTTACTGATGCCCTTGCCAGTTAACGAGTTAAAAAAATAAAACACTTCTACAAAATAAAATCTTCAATTTGTGTAGGAGTCACGATTTTATTTTCTTTTAAAAATTATTCTTTAATACTAGTCTCAGAGATCGTTGGTCTAATGGGGTAAATATAAAGTAAAGAGATGACAGATCTCAGTGCCATAACATGGGAAACATAAAATGCTGACGGAACTCCAATGAGGTACATCCAATCCAGACCCATGACAAACAAAGGGCTTCTCAGAAGATATGACCTCTGAGCTGAGACCAGAAAGACAAGCAAAGGGGAGAGCAAGGAGGAGACTAGCATTTCAGGCTGAAGGACTCCCATGTTCAAAGGGAGAAGGTAAATGGATGGTGAGTACATAAGGGAAACTGTTGTTCGCTATGAAATGCAGACCACTTTTGTATTAGACAACGGGAAAGGGAGACAGAAATATGAGGCTAAAGATATAAACAAAGGCCTTGAACAAGGGGCTTGATCATGGTAAGAAGGCTGGACTTTATCTTGAAGGTGTCGTGGGGAGAACTGAGTTCAATAAGCATTTAGTACAGCAGGCTCTGGGGTCACACTGGCTTGGAATAATGGCTCTGCTACTTATTGCTGTGTGACTCCTGCTATATCAATTAAGTACTCTGCAGTTCTGTTTCTTCATCGGTAAAATGGGAATTACAGTAGCCCCTTAGGCTTATAAGGGTACTATAAGGATTAATTGGGCTACTACAGTTAAAGTAGTTAGAAAACTGCCTAGCACGCTGTAAGGAACGAGTGACAGTAGTGATGTCAGTAGCAGTATTTTCCCTTTAGTGAGATCATTTGCCTTACAGATCGTTCTAGCTACACTGTGGAGAATACATTAAATAGGAACAAAAATAGAGGTGAAAAGGAGAGTTAGGAGGATGTGAATTAAGGAAAGGACCCTAGAAGTAAAGAGAAATGGACAGATTTACAAGACATAAAAGAGGCACAAGCAATAAGATTTGATGACAGATTGAGTACAGCAGCTGAGTGGGGGACACAGAAGTCAAAAATAAATATATAAAAGTCCATGGCTTGAGAAAGAAGCTTAAGTTGGAGCATCCCCTGAAATAAGATGCACAAGAACAACTCCTCCACGTCAGGTAACGCAGTAAACCCCAAAACACAAAAAATGCCTACGGAACACAAAAAGAGGAATGCTTCAATATATCACAGCAGGTAAAGCATCTAAGTTGTATTACAAAGGAAGCACATCAGAGAAATGGAAAACGGCATCTGAGACATAAGAAATGGCCCAGAATCATGAAAGGCCTGCAGTTTGTGTGAAAGCAGGAAAAATACTGCAAGAGTGAAGAGTTAAAGGTAAACAAGAAATATGACCTGGGGTCAGCGCCTCATCATCTTACTTTTCCTATCTAGAAACCAAGCAGACGGACCTAATGATTTGTGTGTTGGCCATTACTAGCAGAGGATGGCTCCATGGTCCTATGACTTCTGCTGGGAGCCATCCTGAAGATGTCTCTCATGCTACCATTGGGGAGCAATATTTGTCACCACAAAGTGTGTCTCTGGCAGAAGATTTATTCAGGCTGATTATTTTTAAGAAACCAAGACTCGGGAAGTTTTTCTTATTCCCTCCCCGGTAACTGCCTAAAAGAATTTAGAGAGAGGGCCTGTTCCCAGAATAGACCTGTCATCAGAGATACCTGCAAAGAATATGGGCCAGGTGTGGTGGGAGAACTAGACTAGAGAGATCAGAGTCCACTCTGTGCCCCCCTGTCCCTGCCTGACCCAGCAAACACGTGTTTACCAAACATTTGCTTCTCCCTCTCCATGTGAATTGCTTTCCTCCCCTTTCAGGTCCCAAACCACGACCCCCAACATCCTCTTTTGTCTTTAGCTGAAGATGGTATTTAAGGGGAGGGTTTCTGCCATTCTGGCTGCCTACTAGTCTCCCTGGGTCTCTCCCACGTGTACAAGTTATTAACCTTTTGTTTGATTCTTCTCCTGTTAATCTGTTTCATGTCAATGTAATTCTTAAGCCAGCCAGAAGGACTTAGAAGGGTAGAGGAAAATTTCTTCTTCCCTGACACTATAAAATTATACATCTTTCTGGAGATCTATAAAGCAGTGAAATTCTCCAACTTGTTATCAAACTATAAACACAATACTCTACATAAAACAGTTTTATCTATTCCTCATCATAAATTAATAAACGTTCGTGGCATTACAATGAACTATCGGCTCACATTTATGGAGTGCTTTCTATGTGCCAGGCACTCACTATGCTTCGTAGACGTCATTCCTACCCTAACTTTTGTCAGAGTAGCAACCTCAGCCCTATTTTGCAGGTGAGGAACTAAGAGAGAGAAAACCCCTGCCGAAAGCAACACTTCATGCAATCTGTAAATACAGAGCCGTGATTCGAACGCAAAAATGCCCCCAGCATTTATAAGATTTTAGTTCTGACCACTCTCTAAAGGTATAGTTTGCTCCCAAAGCCTGACTCCTCTCGCTCAAGAAATACAGACTAGCCGTGGCCCTAAGAGGCCGATGGTTCATGAAAGCAGCACACCTACAGAAAAGTGAACCATGAAATTAACAAGCAGAAAGTACCGGGGAAAAGTCAAGTATTGTGAAAAACAGCATCAAGCTATTAAGTGTAAATGTGAGCAACAGGAATATAAGAACAATGGAGAGCTTAGCTTGACAGCAGCAAAAAGAAACAAAATTACTCATTTTATACAGAAGTGGTGAACTCACAAAGGTGATAGGAGATGTTGCAATTATCAGCAGCATGGATGGGAAGATTTGTTCTGCATTAATCTTCTCAGCCACAGCTCTCAATGTATTTGCAAAACATAAATCTGACATCAACTAAATCGGTCTGTAAATCCTCAAATTCATTCACACCTTTCTATTTCCGGAGGTTGCAAACCCTCCATTTTTCCTAAATCCCCAAAGTCCCCTCCCATCACTTGCATGGAAGATAATTCAAGATTTCTCTAAGTGCCAAAAAGAAACTCATTCTCTCTTCACTACTCTTCTCCACCCCATGCTCCCCAAAACACCTTTGCACGCAGTCTCTCTTTCCCCCCTTTACACTCGTAAAAAATTAATAAACAAAAACCTGAATTAAATAGACTGGGGTGACCAGAAGGGGGAGCTCTCACACCCTGTGACCATGGTGGAACCCAACAGGAAGAAGAAATACTGTTCTTTCCTGCAAGGACTCAGCCAATGAAAAGCCACGGCCTCTTTGTTTACACAGCTCTCCTAACTTCCTCTCTCCTGGATAAAAGGTTCTCCTTCCCTCATCACGCAGGAACTTGCACCTGGCTCGCCATGGTTGCAGACCCCAAGCTGCAATTCTCTGCTGATCCCGAATAAACCTACCTTTGCCGTGGAAACGTCTGGCAGTCTATTTGTTTCAGGTTAACACACTCATCCTCTACTTCATTCCTAATGTAACCAACTCTTTCAGATCCTTCCTGCTCCTCAGCGCCACTACTGCAAAGCCAACTCACTTCCTTGCCTCCAGTTTCTCCCACAACCAATCCATACTGAAATCTCTTCCAAATCAATATTCCTAACAGACTTATGTTGTTATATCACACTCTCCTTAAGTTCATTTGAAGGACCAACTCTTCAGCAAGGCCCTTCATTGTTGCCAAGACCCAGCCCAGTTTATGCTTATAGTTTCAGTCCTACTCTCCTACACAAAATTCTCCACTGTACAAAAAACAACAACAAAAATTAATTACAACTCCTGAAATGTGATTTGGGTTGTCCCATTGGTTCTTCTATTGCCAAAAGAAGGAAAACACATGCAAAGAAGTATATAATAAGCCAATGCCTATGATGGACCAAGAGCTGTATGTGGTACAACTAAAGGACTAAACAGATTGGTATCATTTCTTTGGATTAAACAACACACTGCTTTCAAATTATAAAGATACTGGGGGGGAAACTTCTAATAAACTTTTTCTAAAAGAACTAAAATAAGTGAGTAGGGTTTGGGTCAGCATTCCAAGCAGAAGGAATAATACAGCTTCCTTGCTAATAACACATGCTTCTGAGTTACACCAACTTGCCCTCAAGTCTCAGCTAGCTCTGCCTCTTCTAAGCAGTGTGTTATCAGGCAAGTTTCTTACTTAAGTCTCAGTTTCAGGGCTGATACTATCTCCTAGCAGTACTGGGAGAATTTGAAGATAAAATCAGTTGTGCACATAAGCACCTAGCATAGTGCCTAGTACATGTTAAGAGCTAAATAAGGAGAGATTAAGAATTACTCTTACTGAAGCAGTCTCAGATCCAGTGAAAAGGCTGTTTAGGAAGAAGTAGACAATTAGTATAGGAAAGCAGTAAAAGATAAGAAGGATGAGAAATACACACAGAGCACTTGTGTCATCTGTAGTACGCAGAATATTCACCAAAAAGCATACAGCAAAACCATTCTTCAAGGCCCTTGGCTGGATTCCCGTATGAAGTTTTGTTTCTTTAAATATAAACTGAAGTAGTAAGACAAAATGGTATCTAAAGCTCCTTTCAGCTCTAACCTTCAAAAAGTCTGTAAGAACCGCATGCCCTGGAATCCCGGGGGTTACAAATGCTCATCACCATTACATGGTCAAATGCTTTTATGTTTTACTTAGTATGTGAGGGCTTATTAATGTTCCACTGACCTCACAAATCTGGGAAACAAAGCAACAGCTAAAACATTCCTAGCACCAGTTTTATCTGTCACAAAGAGGAACAGCAATTGCTGGTCTCACTGAAAAATTTACTGTAGCTGAACTCGACAAGTACACTATCACCCTTATGTGAACCCAAAGTTAGGAGCCTTCAGATACCCTAGGAATTCTCAGGGGCAGTTTAAGAGGTAGAAGTTAGAAAAGAAAAGAAAAATGAATCTGGACAGGAGGTTAGACCAGAGAGAACTAGAAAGACCAAGAGAGGAATAGTATTGATATTTCAAAACAGTAACATTAGTCAACAAGTGTCTAACCTAACTTCCCATTACTGGGAAACAAACCCAATTAAGCCTCATATGTACAAATCATGTCTTCACTGTGGGGACTTATTTTATATACTTAAGATACTTATAAATCTATTCTTTCTCCAAGGGGCTAAAAACAAATTAAGAGTACATGCTCTCTTTTTATGTGAAAGAACAGTCAAGGACTGCACTAGATCTAATTAGTATTTAACATGCTCATTTAACTCACTTTTTCAGTGACATTTCCTAATCTTCTATACTGATTTTCACATGTAGAAAGTTATTCTTCCACATCAAAATCACATGTGTCTGTATATCTCTGAATGAACTGCTTTAAAATGAATACTTTTATCAGCTTTTATTTTGGTAAATTATGAGAATCATACCTGTGAACTTAACTGATGGTTAAGCTGGTAGTGTTATAATTTTAAGTGACAAGATTGTTTTACCCCATTTCTTTGTAGATAAAAAAAGGAACCTGCTCATCAGATTTCCAGTAGTACTTGTTTATATAAAAATTTAAATTTGTACGGTTAACCATATAATTCACTTCAAAATGATAAATCCATAATAAAAATTATAAAGATTTTTAAAATTTACATACATTATGTCAAAATAATTCATAGTTTTGGCTATACAAAATACTTAAGGAACTAGAGAATATTATAATTAAAATACAAATGCAGTAAATTCATTTCCAAGTCTCCCATTTTAAGAAAACAAAAGCCATAGATAAGAATTATTTTAAAATAAGAAAATAATGTCAATTCAACTTATATATGTTAATGATTCGAACATTACTGTAACAAGGGTAGAACTGACCTCTTAGTTATAGCAGTTACTACTTCTTACTGTCTTACTTACAGAAGGGTATCCCTCAAAGTACCACATCATCAAGTTTTCTGATGGGGAAATGTTTGTTTCCAAATATATATTCCACAGACACATTAAAAGAGTATAAAAACATGCTGAAACTGTAAACATTCACTTCCTAATAGCTTCACGAAAGGGCCTCTTCATCACGCATCTACCTGGTAACTTCAAAACATTTTCCATGTATTCTGCACACATGGCTTTTTATTCTCAGAGTTGATCAAGAGAAAATACTTAAATCAATTCATATGTAGTAGTCATAGTAGTAGTAGTAACAGTAGTAATAATAATTAATTCTCCAATTTTAAATGCTTTTTAAAAATTATGTGGTTCCAACCTGGTCTGCAAAGTCCTCTGGGAACTTCCACAATACCTCCGGATCTGTAAATAATTGACACAGAGCATTAAACAGAGAAAATAACACATTTATAGCAACAGTCTTGTTCAAATACTCTTAAAATTGTCAAAGCTACTTTTTCTAATAATTTTAAATTTTTTCTTTAAATATTTACAGTTGATGAGGTTCAAAATTAAATATTTTGATAGTTTAAGGGTTTTAATGACCTTTGGAACAGGAATAATAAAAAGAATAACTTGGTCAGATTATTAAAAATATTATTTCTTTTAGCAACTCATGTTTTACTTATATACCTTAGATTTTAAGATTCTGAAATATAAATTTTCAGATTTAACTCCACTTAATATACTGGTTTTAATTTGAAAAGAAAAATATAAATGTGGTAAATATGTAATCAATTATATTACAGCCCTCAGAAACTAGACTAAAATACAACATCTTAAATTTCCATTTAAAATCCTAAAAGACATTTTTCCAAAAAGGACATGCATATGGTGAACAGGCCCATGAAAAGATGCTCAACATCATTATCATCAGAGAAATGCAAACTAAAACCACAATGAGATATCACCTCACACCTGTCAGAATGGCCATCATCAAAAAGAACACAAATAGCAAATGTTGGCAAGGATGCAGAGAAAAGGGAGCCCTCCTACACTATTGATGGGAGTGTAAACTGGTGCAGCCACTGTGGAAAACAGTATGGAGGTTCCTCAAAAAACTAAAAGTAGAAGAACTACCATATGATCCAGCAATTCCACTCCTGGATATATATCTGAAAAAAAATGTAAACACTAATTCGAAAAGATACATGAACCCCAATGTTCACAGCAGCATTATTTACAATTACCAAGATATGGAAGCAACCTAAGTGTCCACTGACAGATGAATGGATAAAGAAGATGCGGTATGTATGTGTGTACACACACACACACACACACACACACACACACACACACACACACACACAATGGAATACTACTCAGCCATAAAAAAGGAATGAAATTTTGTCATTTGCAACAACATGGAAGGACTTGGAGGGTATTATGCTAAGTGAAACAAGTCAGAGAAAGACAAGTACTGTATGATATCACTTATATGTGGAATCTAAAAAAATAAAACAAACTAGTGAATATAACAAAAAAGAAACAGACTCACAGATGTGGAGAACAAATGAGTAGTTACCAGTGGGGAGAAGGAAGGGGAGGGGCAAAATAGGGGATAAGAGGTACAAACTATTATGTAGAAAATAAATAAGCTACAAGGATGTATCGTACAACACATGGAATATAGCCAGTATTTTGTAGTAACTATAAATGGAATATAACCTTTAAAAATTGTGAATCACTATGCCGTATACCTGTAACTTACATTTATTTATTGTACATCGACTACACTTCAATTTAAAAAATGAAAAAGAAAATAAAATCCTCAATAAAAGTGTATAAACACAGTAATAATGTTTGTTTTATATCAAGGTTCACTTTTGAAATCCTATATTTGCAACACCATAAATCAGCTTTTAAAACAATAGATAAGTTGGTAGGCATAAGGCATCAAGCTTGTTTAAAATACAATTGACATTTTTGGGGTATTTCATAGATATTTTTCTAATATATTATATCCAGTTATTCATATATAAAAATCAATGTTGTTTTATAAATTTTCGCACTGGTTTTCATTTTCGTTATTTCTTCACACTATTTCTCTTCTACTTAGCATAATAAAAAGAAGTCTTTTTAATTAACACTAAAAAATATTTTGGTTGCATACGTATCTTTTAATTCTGTCAATAACATACTTCTGAATACTGCAAATGTGCTTTAAAAGGGTACTGTACAAAGGATAATATTACTTCCGAAAAAGCCTTTGAAAGCCCAATATAAGTAACAAGCACAACCGACAAGACAGGATCAAAATATCAAAAATACCACTTTATGTACCCAGTCAGTAAAAAATTACGGCTCAATCCCACTATTTCCACTATACCATATTGCTTTTTAAAAAATACAGTCCAAGGATGCATAATTTCAAGTATTTAATCTCAAAACTCAGTAATTACCAGCAACATTTTGAGCATGAGGCGGCTTCTCCTGCTGTATTACTTATTAGGCTCAAAAAAATTTTTTTCAAATATTTTAACTTAAAAAAAAGGAAGCATACTTTCTACAATTAACCTTTTTACTAAGGAATAAAAAGTTTCTACATAAAAATCATTTAAAACATCTTATATAAGAATAATGCATTACTAATTTATGGAGCTAACATTAATGATTATGCCTTCATGTAAAACAAAATGTGTACATTTCTAAAATGACTGTGACATTTATAGATCACCTAAAAATACTGAAACATTAACGTCCTGTAGAAATTATGTTGGAAAACATATATATGTGCCCACGTATGTACATATATGTATGTGTGTGTGTGTTTATGTGGCAGTTTTACCAAAACAGTAGTTATTAAGATTTGCATCTCATAAAACAAAAGTGTATGATGGATTCTTCATGAAATATTAAACAAGTTATTATCTTGCTAAATTAACACAATAACTAATGGCCCTATAAACAAGTCATCATGCAGAAATGTGGAATAGTCCCTTCTTATAAATAATGGAGTTAGAGAGTTTCATTGTGAATATTTTAAATATCCCTTTTAAACAACCTCAATTTTACAGTTGCCATTTGAGAAAATACGACAGATTCCTTACACTTACACCTTAAAGCCAGGATAGCTGTCTTGTTGGACAGCCCTAACACTTTGCCCTGCTGTTTGCAGCATTTACCTAATGACGTCTTCCTCCCTCACTTTTCTTCATCCCTTACACTACGCAGTTTTTTCTGTCCCGTCTGGTCTGTTCTTTCACAGAGGATGAACAAGTGAATACATGAAAACAGCAAGTATCGGTTTAGTCACATAGTGGAAAATACCCTATTTCTCTTCTTTTCATTAAATGCGTGTTACACTTCAGCACCCAAAAATGTATTATAATCATGTGCAATCCGTATCTGAAATGGATTAACTTAGTTACTGCCTGTGTGGTTAGGTTTACCCCGTATCTGACACATGTTGGCAGCAACTCTTCACAAGGACTGCAGAGGAAGAAACAAAAGAGCTCTGAAAAAAAATGATAATAGTCCAATTTTCAAATTTATGCACAATGACGGAATTTTCTGTTCCCTGGGGATTACTTTCCAGATGCGAGATCTGACCTGGCAAAGCTAGGTCGATTTTACGCTGATTTTATGGGTGAAAGGATGGGAACTGCTGGTAGGAGTCACCACTGCCTGCGGTGACTGGGACACACTGTGTTTCTCTTCTGTCCAGTGTCCACCCGTAACTCAGAGGAGACTCCACATCTTAAAGAGGAACTTTGCCACCAACAATCCAGAAACCAAATAAACATGAAAGGAAGAACATGTAACTTGATTTTTACAGAAATATAGTTAATCTCTTATTTTAATAAAAGAATGTTACAGTGTAGTGAGAAAAATATACAAATTTTTATTAAATCAGTAAATTTGGAAGGAGAGTATTTAATGTATTATTTGTGCATCACCATCACAAGTATTCCAAATTCCTGAGGCTTTTTTTTTTAATGTAAAGTGAGATAAATTTAGTAATATTTTATTTTCCTTTGCAACCAAACCTTTCACATTTTCTGGCCTGTAACTAAAACCAAAAATTAAAATAACTTAAAATATTACTGATTCAACTACACTTTTTCATGCAGGAAAAACTTTAATTTACACAAATGAATAATATTTACTTAACTCTGTGGAATTCATGGATGAATATATTTAAAATTATGCATTTGTAAAACCACAGTTCAGAGACTATATACCTTTGAAAAGGCAGAATATATAGTATTAGTGTTTTGCTTGATTATAGCTTCAGTGCTTATTCACCTACATTGTAGAATCAGAATTTTACAAATGAGGAAACTGAAGCCAATGCAATGAGGAGCATGTCTTTATTTTTTTTAATAAAGTTATCTATTTATTTATTTTTGGCTGCACTGGGTCTTCGTTGCTGTGCGCGGGTTTTCTCTAGTTGCGGCGAGTGGGGGCTACTCTTCCTTGCGGTGCGCGGGCTACTCATCACCGAGGTGGCCTATCCTGTTGCGGAGCACAGGCTCTAGGCGTGCCAGCTTCAGTAGTTGTGGCACGTGGGCTCAGTAGTTGTGGCTCACAGGCTGTAGAATGCAGGCTCAAGTAGTTGTGGTGCAAGGGCTTAGTTGCTCCATGGCATGAGGGATCTTCCCGGACAAGGGCTTGAACACGTATCCCTTGCACTGGCAGGCAGATTCCTAACCACTGCGCCACCAGGGAGGTCCCTGGGAGCATGTCTTAATTATAAGGCTAGTTAATGTCAGAGGCTAGAACTTTCTTAGTTGAGATCTAAGGAGGAGCTATTTTAAATAATTTCCAAAATCAATACATTTCTGTGTCCCACTTAAGTTCAATTTATTTTATTCAAGAATCTATGCAATGCTAAAGAAACAGGAAAAGTCCCTGCCCTCCAAAGCCCCATAGCATACATGGAGAAAAATGTCACAGAGCTACCTAGTTTTTGTGCAAACAAGGTATCCTGCGGGAACGCTTGAACTCAATTTGAAAATTCACTGGCTTAATAATTTCAAAAACTGTTCCTAAGAAAAGAATGGTGATGTCTCTTGAATATAAATGAGCAGGAATCATTAAAGAAAATCTTCCACCTATAGAGATATAATGGTGAACTAAACAAAATAGGTCTCTACAATGTATAAAAAAGGATGGCATCTAAACCTATAGCTCAGTAAAATTTAATGAGTGTTATGCTAAAAGGATAGGATACTACCAGACAGCACAAGGAAAGCCACTCTAATTTAGAAAGCCACTAGTTAGACAAGCAAAGGATGATTTGGGCTATAAAGTGGGCAGAGGAGAACATTCCGGAATGGAGAAACAATATGCACTAAGTCTTAGAGATTAAAAGAAAGCAGAAAACATTTGGAAACTGAAATAAAAAAAGAAGAAATATATCTAGAATGCAGAGTAGGAGAGAGAGAATGTCACGGGATGAAGCTGGAGAGACAGGGGACAGACTACAGAGTTGCAGATGTACCCAAGGTATCAGAGGGAGCCACTAAACCGTGGGAGAAGGACCACCTGAACTGTGTGGAGAATATAGTTAGAGGGTGTGTTTATGAAAGTCACAGGAAGAGAGGGTATCCAAAAAATTCTCAAACAAATGTGGCAGAACATTAAGCAAGGCGATGGCTCAAAAAATGGTAAGTGTGTGTAGAGCATAAGCCACACACAGTAAAATGAGCTCCAGTGGCAGGATGGGAAGCAGAAGGCCAATTAAGAAGATCATGGAGTATGAGGAAAGAGAGGCACCGTGTATGGGGGCAACGTACTTAAGAGACAGTACAAGGGAGAAGAAAGTAAAGATAGGAGGAAAGAGGTGAAGCCAGACAGGTCTGTTTGTCGTTTCTGTTTCCTTTAGACTGGAGCAGACTTGCACATGTTCAGGTGATCACGGGAGTTAGTGAGGCAGTGGAGAGCCAGAAAAGAAGAGACGCACACCCCTGAGGAGGCAGGAAGAGGGTATCCTGATCAAGACAGTGAGATGAGCCTTGGACAGAAGCTGAAGAATATTTTCCCATTGTTATAGGGATGAGAAAAGAGGAGAGGAGGTATGAATCCAAGGAGATTTTAGAATCTGGGGTACAAAGTTAAGAGTTTTGTGCAAAAATTCCTGATTATTTTGTGTGTATAGTAGGAGCAAAGCTCCCTCCTAGGAGGGAAGTTGTTGGGGGGCTTGAGGAGGTGTGAAACAGCTGTTTCAGGCACTGCTGAGCACTCAGTTTGGTGGGTGCTCAGCCTAGTGTTTAAGGGTAACAGTGTGGTATTTCCCCATCATCATCCAAGGGCCAAGGTGCAGGAGATAATTGCTAGATTCAGTCAGGGCTGAGGTTTCTGTCAGTCATGTGTGATGGAATGAGAGCCTCAACAGGAGAGTGGTTACAGATGTGAATTGCTGATCTAAAGCTAAAAAAGAGAAGTGGTTTTATTTTTTTCTGTAAAACCCATTAGTACTAAATGTTATACCAAGTCACGCTAATGCATTTTAAAACAGTGTATTTTCAGTAGAAAATCTATTGCATATATCTGAAGACTGTAGGACTGAAAAATAAAGTAAAATAAATAAACAGAACATTTGTAATTATGAAGTTAGGCAGACGAAGTTCTGGTCTTATACCTATACATAACAATGCTTTCTGTCTGCGATCAGAGGTAGGTACTGAAAAGTATAGAATCAGTTTCCCTCCTCTCTTCCTTGCCTTCCACTCCTCCCCGCTCTCTCTGGAATTATCTGAAAGAACAGTCGTATCTGTTTACCCAAGCTTACCATATAAATCTCATTTTCCACATATACTATTATGTGGGGAAAAAAACCCAGAAAACCATGGAATTAGATAACTACAGTTAAAATTACAACTTTTCCAGCTTTACTGAATTATATTTGACATATAACACTCTGTCAGCTTAAGGTGTACGAGATGATTTGATAAACGTACATATTGTGAAATTTTTACCACAATAAGGTTAATTAACACATCCTTTATCACACATAGTTACTGACTTGTTGTTTTCATTATCATTGGTATGGTGGGAAGATTAAAGCCCTACTCTCAAAGCAACTTTCAAATACACAGTATAGTATTTGTGAACTATAGTCACCATGCTGGACATTAGATCCCTGGAACCTACTCATAACTGAAAGTTTGTACCCTTGAACCAACATCTCCTGCCACCCCTCAGCCCCTGGCAACCACCATCCTACTCCGATTCTTTTGAGTCCAATGTTTTTAGATTTCACATATGAGTGAGATCACATACTACTTGTCTTTCTCTGACTTACTTCATGGAGCATATGTCCTCAAGGACGTCCACCTATGCTGTTGCAAATGGCAAGGTAGCCTTCCTTTTCTCTAGGGTGGAATAACACTCCATGCTACGTATACACCACATTCTCTTTAACCATTCATTCACTGATGGACATTTAGGTTGTTTGCGTATCTTGACTATTGAGAATAATACTGCAATGAACATGGGAGTGCAGATTCTCTTCAAGATAGTGATTTCATCTTCACTGGATAAATACCCAGAAGTGAGATTGCTGGGTCACATGGTGGTTCTATTTTTAATTTTTTGAGGAACCTCCATACTGTTTTCCGTAGTGGCTGCCTCAATTTACATTCCCACCAATAATGAACCAGGGTTTCCTCTCCTCCACATCCTGGCCAGCATTTGTTATCTTGTCTTTATAACAGCCATTTTGACAGGTGTGAGATAATATCTCATTATGCTTTGATTTGCATTTCCAGGATAATTAGTGATGTTGAGAACCTTTTCATGTAGTTGTTGGCGGATGTTATCTTTTCTTTGGAAAAATGTCTCTTTAAGCCCTCTGCCAATTTTTTAACTGGATTATTTGGTTCTTTGCTGTTGAGTTCTTTATATTTTGGGTATTAACCCCTTATTAGATATATGGTTTGCAAATATTTTCTCCCATCCTATAGGCTGCCTTTTCATTTTCTTTCACTGTGCAGAGCTTTTCAGTTTGATATAGTCCCACTTGCTTTTTGCTTTTGTTGCTTGTGCTTTTGGTATCATATCCAAAAAATAATTGCCAACAGTGATGTCAAGGAACTTACCATTTATGCATTCTTCTAGGATTTTTATACTTTCACATTTTATGTTGAAGTCCTTCATCCATTTCAAGTTAATTTTTGTGACTTCTGTAAGATAGAGGTCCACTTTCATTCATTTGCATGTGGATATCCAGTTTTCCCAACACTATTTATTGAAGAGACTATCCTTTCCACATTGAGTATTCTTGGCTCCCTTGCCAAATATTGCTCAGTCATACATGTAGGGTTTACTTCTGAGCTCTGGATTCCGTTCCATTTGTCTCTGTGTCTGTTTTTCTGCCAGTACCACACAGTTTTGATTACTGCAATTTGTCGTATAGTCTGAAATCTGGAAGTGGGATGCCTCCAGCTTTGTTCTTTCTCAATATTGCTTTGGCCATTTGGGATCTTTTGTGGTTCCATATGAACTTTATAATTCTTCTTCTACTTCTGTGAAAAAAGCCATTGGAATTTTGATGAGTATTATATTGAATATACAGATGACTCTGGGTAGTATGGACATTTTAACAATATTAATTCTTCCAATCCACGACCATGGGATATCTTCTGATTTATTTGTGTCTTCTTCAATTTCTTTCATCACTGGTCTTATAGTTTTCACTGTATGAATCTTTCATTTCCTTGGTTAAATTTATTCCTAAGTATTTTATTGTTTTTGATGCTATCGTAAATAAGATTATTTATTTTTCAGGTAATTGTTAGTGGACAGAATTGTAACTTATTTTTGTATGTTGATTTTGTATCCTGAAACTTTACTGCATTTATTAGTTATAACAGTTTTTTGGTGGAGTATTTAGGATTTTCTATATATAAGATCATGTCATCAGCAAACATTTTTACTTCTTTCTTTCCTTAAGTCATTAAGATGACTTTCTTTTCCTTGCCCAACTGCTCTGGGTAGGACTTCTAGCACTATGCTGAATAAGAGCAGGCTTCCTTGTCTTCTTCCTGATCTTAGAGGGGAAGCTTTGAACCTTTCACTGTAGTGCATGATACCAGTTGTGGGACTGTCATGTGGCTTTTATTATGTTGAGGTATGTTCCTTCTATATCCAATTTGTTGAGAGTTTTCAGGAAAGGATACTGAACTTTATCCAATGCTTTTTCTGATCTACTGGGATGACCAAAAATTTGTATCTTTCATTCTTTTAATATGATGTATCATATTAATTTGTGTATGTTGAACCACCTGTGTATCCATGGATAAATCTTACGTGATCATAGTGTATGGTCCTCTTAATTTGTTGAATTTGGTTTGCTAGTATTCTGTTGAGATTTTTTGCACATATATTCATTAGAGTTATTGGCACTTGTAGGTTTCTTTTAGTATCCTCATATGGCTTAATATCAAGGTAATATTGGTCTTATAAAATTAGTTTGGGAGTGTTCCCTGCTCTTCAATTTCTTGGAAGAGTATAATAAAAACTGGCACTAACTTCTCCTTCAAATGTTTGGTAGAATTTACCCGTGAAGCCATCTGGTCTTAGGTTTTCTTAGTTGGGAGGTTTTTGATTACTATTTCAATCTCCTTACTTATTACTGGTCTGTTCAGATTTTCTATTTCTTCATGATTCAGACATGGTAGGTTATATTTTTTTGAATGGTTAAATATATACATTTCTTGTTTTTCTAGGTTGTCAAATTTGTAGGCATATAGTTGTTCCTAGTAGTATCTTATTATCCTTGTATTTCTGTGGTATCAAGTTGTCATGTCTCCTTTTTCATTTATAATTTTATTTATTTGAGTACTTTCTCCTTTCCTCTTGATAAATCTGATTTATCAATTTTGTTTATCTTTTCAAAAGATAAGATTATTATCTGTTTTATCTTTTCTATTGTTTTTCCATTCTCTAACATATTTCTGCTGTAATCTTTGTCATCTCCTTCCTTCTGCTAACTTTGGGCTTAGTTTGTTCTTTTTCAAGCTCCTTGAGGTGTAAAGTTAGGTTGTTTGGGATCTTTCTTTTTTCTTAATGTAGATATTTATTGCCATAAACTTCCCTCTTAGCACAACTTTTGCTGCATCCCATCAGTTTTGGTATATTTGCATTTTCATTTGCTTCAATATATTGTTTTATTTCCCTTTTGATTTAATCTCCAAACCACTGGTTGTTCAGGAGTGTGTTGTTTGATTTCCACTTATTTGGGAATTTTCCAGTTTTCCTCTTGTTACTGATTTATAGCTTCATACCACGGTGGTTGGAAAAGGTACTTTCAATCTTTTAAAATTTACTGAGACTTATTTTGTAACCTAACATATGGTCTATTCTGGAGAATGTTCCATGTGTGCTTGAGAAGAATATATATTCTGCTGCTCCTGTTGGATGGAATGTTCTGTATATGTCTATTAGGTCCCTTTGACCTAACAGAGTTATTTGTAGGCAGCATATTGTTGGGTCTTATTTTCTTATCTATTCAGTCACTATATGCCTTTTCATCAGAGAATTCAGTCTACTGGAGAATTTAGTCTGTTTACATCTGAAGTAATTAAAAGGCAATTCATCAAGAGATTATAATAATCGTAAGTATATATGCATACTACATCAGAACACCTAAATAATCAAGCAAATACTTGTTCATTGTTTTCTGTTTTGTAGTTCCTTTCTTGCTGTCTTCCTTTGTGAATTCATCATTTTCCATAATGGTATACTTTGATTCCCTTCTCTTTATCTTGTGTGTATCTACTATAGATTTTTGTTTTGTGGTTATCCTGAGGCTTACTTGAAAAATCTTAGAGACACAGCAGTTATTTTAACCTCATCACAACTTAACTTTGATCACATACAAAAACTCTACCCTTTTATTCCTCCTACATTTTGTTTTTGATGTCACACTTTACATCTTTTTATATTGTGTACCTAACAAATTGTTGCTATAACAATTAATTTTAATACTTTTGTCCTTCAACCTTTATATTAGAGTTAAGTGGTTAACACACCACCACATTACAGTATCAGAGCATTCTGAATTTGACTATATATTTGCCTTTACCAGTGTGTTGTTTCTTTTCATAGCATCCTTTCATTTCAGGTTGAAGAAGTCCTTTCAACATTTCTTGTAAGGCAGGTATAGTGGTGATGAACCACCTCAGCTTTCATTTGCTTGGCAAAGTCTTTATCTCACCTTTATTTCTGAAGGATGACTTTGCTGGGTATAGTACAGTTGACCCGTGCACAACACATGGTTGAACTGTGCAGATCCACTTATGCATGGATGTTCTTCAATAAATACATGCTACAGGACTACACAGTCTGTGGAATGGCAGATCAGGGGAGCCGACTGTAAAGTTATACGCAAGTTTTCTACTGCATGGTGTGTGGGGATCAGTCCCTCTAACCCCCACGTCATTCGGGGGCCAACTGTATTCTTGGTTGGTGGTCTCTTTCAGCACTTCACAGGGCAGTGAAGGCTAATAATGAGGATCCCACCAGACGCATGCAGGCACAGAGCTGGAGGGACCAGCTGCAGGTCCGCATAGTGGTTCCGGCCAGCAACAGAGCACAGGATCTGATCCAGGCCCGCAACAGCAGGGGGCCCTGACTGTCAGCATGCTCTCCCAAGACTGCATAGTCTTCCCTCAGGCATGCACAGAGCCGTGGAGGGCGGTGACACGCATCAGACCGGTGGATGCACGTGCACAGCTGGAGGAGCTAGCCCTGAGCGCTTGCACAGCAGTGGGGGTCAGCCACAAGGGTCTAGACTGGTGTCTTGCACCTGCATAGCTGTAGAGGCCTGGGCTAGCTACCGGTGCGATTCCCAGGCTCCAGTAGGGGAGGCTGGGAGAGGAGTTGGCAAAACAGGAGGGACTCAGGTGGCTGGTGTCAGCAAACACAAATATCCGTGGGGTGAAAGCCAGTAAAATCTGCAGGGGTTCCGAACCAGCTGGGGTCACCTGCAGAGCAGGTCACGGGGAACTGCAGTTGCTCTTGCCACATGGGCTGGGTGGCCAGCTTTTCTTCCTCGTTCCTAGTTATCTCTATACCTCTTGGCTTTGCCGGTCTCTGGGTGGGTGAAACTGAGGCGGGAACTTTGTGTGGTGCCCGAAAAGACTGGGGAATATGGTCACTGATCCCACTATTCTTTCCCTACAAGGGGAACTCCTTCTAGCTGTAGGGTTCATTCTGGGTACCGAGCAATGCTGGCCTGGGGGATGGGATGATACAGTCAAAATGAAGCTGTTCTTCCTTCCCCACTTTGGTTATTCTCAAATTTCTTGTTCCACTGTGTTGCTGAAGTTTCTAAAGTGGGCTCCAGAGCTCTCCCAGAGAGCAGTTTTTGTTTGTGAACAGCTGTCTAATTGTTTATATTTGGTGGGGAGAGGGGATGGAGGTCTCCTGCTCTACCATCTTGCTGATGTCACACCCCTAAAATTGTAATTTTCACTACATCTGTCAAAATAGCTTGCAAAATAATTAATTACTGTAATTTAATATCCAGCCTGATCACAAAAAAAGTATTTAAAAAAGCAACTCACTCCCTCATTTAGGGTCACAGATGACCTTGGTGAAGCCAGAGATCCAGAAAACATATATCCTCCCATTTTTCCTTGGTGTGCAACCCAGTAAAACACAGATTTACAGCCCTGGTAGAAAGATACCACTCATGCCAACAAGATATTAATAAAAATCTTTACCAAACCACCCAAAAAATGCAGTACCATAGACTGCATAACATTACAAACTTTAAGACTACTAGCAACAGTAAAAGTAAAAACAAATTCATTGCTCAATAATGTTAAATTCAAGCTACGTCTTAAGAAAGCATACATAGCCAGGTGTTTGTACAAATTACTTTAAAGTTAACATAAGATGTTAATTTAAAATTTTAGCATCTTCTTCAAAGCCCAGCTCAGTAGTTCCCGAACTTTAGTGTGCAACAAAAGCTCCAAGAGAGCTTGTTAAAACACAGAGCCCAGGGTCCCACTTGTAGAACTTCTGAGTCCGGAGGTCAAAGGTGGGTCTGAGAATTGCGTTTCTAACAAGTTCCCAAGTGATGCTGCACTGCTCATCTGAGGACCACACTTTGAGAACTAATAGCAAAGGACCACGTATCTCTCACGATGATGGGCATTACGAACCACATGTTAAAGAATTTGATATTTGTTGACTGAAAATATTCTTTAAAATGTGGCAATGAATAATTCAGAATTCCCTCTATTACATATACATTTTATCTGGCAACAGGTATATTTTCAGAGAAAATATCAACCATGACAGTGATAGTGGGAAGTAATCTGAGCAAGAAAAATGTTACCAAAATGTTTTTAAACTATTTCAATGCTAATAGTTACTATCAAAATGGTAATTCTATTTCTGTACCACAATGGAAATAATTTTATCTCAAAATTAAGTGTTTTATGACATTGGGACTATATGATTTAAGGAACAATGATGAGGAACTATGGCTACATAGACATAAAGATACACTGTCTGTTATTTCTTCCATCTCTATATGCCAGATACATACACACAGATAGTCCATGTCTAAATAAGACGTGTCTTTTTGAATGAAATCATGCCATTTGCAGCAACATGGATGGACCTAGAGATTATCATACTAAATGAAGTAAGTCAGAAAGAGAAAGACAAATGCCATATGATATGTGGAATCTAAAATATACCACAAATGAACATATCTAAGAAACAGACATAGAGGACAAACCTGTGGTTGCCAAGGAGGAGGGCGTGTGGGGGGCGGGATGGACTGGGAGTTTGGGATTAGCAGATGCAAACTATTACATATAGAATGGATAACCAGCAAGGTCCTACTGTCTAGGACAGGGAACTATATTCAATATCCTGTGATAAACCATAATGGACAAGAATATGAAAAAGAATATATGTACGTATAACTGAGTCACTTTGCTGTACAGCAGAAATTAACACAACACTGTAAATCAACTATACTTCAATTAAATTAAAAAAAAAAGATGTAAGTCTTTTTGTACCATACCATCTGTCTGTGAGAAATTATTTTTCTGTGCTTTCCTACAATGCTTTCTTTCGTAGAATTTAAGCAATTAGTTCCAATGTGAACAACAGAAAGGATAAATGCCAATATTTGTGAATGTAAAAACTAATTTTAGGGCCTGGTTTTCTTTTTTTTTCTTTTAAAACATTCAAAAAAAGGTTCATTATGTACGGATAGAATCATAGAGTTTTCTGAATGGGAGAGGACCTTAAAGATTCTTTTTTTTACCACTCATACTTAGGACATTATATTGTATTTCATGTCTGGACATACTACCTATTCAAGCCAAGACCACAATCCAGATTTCCTTGTTCCTATTATACAGCGTTTCTAACATAAACTGCTGCGTATAAAAGCACACTACAAATAAGCCAAATTTGCTCTACTTGTTGATCTTTAATTTTGTTGTGCATTAAGTGGACAGTAGTTTAAGGCATATTCACAAGTTTAGAAATTTTCCTTATTATCCACAGGAAAATACTTTTAGCAAACCAAATATTTAAGCATTTTTGTAAAATAATGGCCTAAACCCTACAGACTTTCTCTGAACAATCTTTGGAAAAATATATGTGAACAAATCTAAAATAGAATATTAATTACTAATAGATTCAAATCAGTATCTTCTCATTCTAGAACTAAAATAATTCTTCACTTGCTCATTTGAGTTTGACTTACATATACAGAAACCTTAAGGAAATGAAAATATTATTTCAAGATGTCTTACTTTATAACCAGTTACAAAAATGGCAGAGATCATGCTTCTACTTACTGCTTTACATAACGTACATATTTAAAATTAAAAACACAGAATTTTGGAAATGTGTCAGTTTGTTGAACCTCTTAAAAATGTATATAAGCAATGGTGTAGAAACATCTGAATATAATAATGATCCCATAGTGATCATCTTCACTCTGAAGAATCATCTGGATAATTAAACAACTACTACTGTAAAATTATTTTGGTGCTTTGGAAACTTAAACTATAGAAGCAATTTAATTACCAGTTCTAGCCTTTATAAATGTTTCTTCCCAGAACGATCTAAAATTAGCATCACAACTCAAAACAGTGAAGCTCTTTTTGCTCATATATAAGCAAATTCTAGCTAAGGTAATGAAAATGGAACTTCAAAGAACCTTAAGAAAATATACTCCATAGCAGCTTAGATATATCATTTTGCTACTTCTATTCCTTTTACACAAGACCTATTATAATAAAATGAAAACCCTCATCAATCACCTGATTGAGTAATTCCAAACTTAACCAAACAGGGCTAATGGGTGAGAATTGAATTGAAAACACCTTGACAAAGAAAGCAATTTCTTTTCTTCGCACTCCTCTGAAGCTGTGGGTGATCATGGTAATCGAACCATCAACAGTGAGGGGCCATCTGTCCCAAGGGCCCTTCATGAGCGTTTTTAAAAAATCAACAACAAAAAAAAGGGAAAGAAATGCTGTACCACAGATGTTCAATCTTGATTAATCTATGACAAGGAACTTACACCTGAGAATCAATGTTTTGACGTTTTTCAGATACCAGTCATTAAAAACCAACACAGAAGTTTTTATTAGAATGCAAGGGATACAAGTTAGTGGGCTGCTTATAGAAAGATGATCTTCCATACAAAATCTGGAATACCTTTTAGTCAGCTGAGATGTTCATCACATCCTAAAGCAATAGCTTCTATTATAATTCCCTTAAAGAGAAGAGCAGGCAAGAGGCCATGCTTTAAGCTAGCTCTCAGACTAGCATTTCGAGACTGTTGCTCTTTATATATTCTTTCTACGAGTACATGATTAACTAAAAAGAAGACATGTTTATGTTCTCAGTACTCATTATATTTAACTCTTTGAATTAAAATAGATTTTCAAGAAATAGCACTGACATGAAAACTCAGAAATGTAAAATTAATTGAGCCTCATAAAACAGTTCTGTTTTATTTACAACATTTAAAATAATGTTCATATTAGACCAAGAAATAATCTCAAGCACAAGGGCAAACTGGGTCAAAGCTTTTCTTGTTTGACATATAGCTTGAAATACAGTAGACTCCTGGCACTCTTGGATATAACACACGTTTCAATCACTTGGGAATAAGCCGAAGTTAATAAATAGAATATACTATTAAAATGACTCAAAGCTTACTAAAATCAAAATCTCTGTGAGCTTTATAAAGTATAACTACTAAAAACATTTAAAAACTAATTTTAAAATGAAAAATAAAACTATAAAACAAAATATTAAAGAACCAAATAAAACAATGCATCTCAGTTTTTTCAAAATACTTTCAAGCTAGAATCAAATTAAATGTAAAAGAAATGTAGTTTAAAGCTCAAACATATAAATTCACTAAGAGACTTACTGTAAATGCCATAACTCCTTATCTTATTTATCTTTGTATTGCCAGAGCCTGAGAACGGATTCTGTGACCCCAGAAACATGGCATTATCAGGCATATGACAGAGGGAAGCATATTTGCCTCTAGGAGAAACACTCAGCCCAAGTCTTGCCAAAGATGGGTTTGCAATTCAAATTTACTACAGAAAATCTATAAGCCATCAGAAACAATAGAATTAGAACCCCTCTCCCTCAAAGGCTTAAGATATTACAATTATCTGAAACAGCATATATAATAAGGATTTTTTTAATAGTTAAAGAAATAAGGATTCAAAACATGAGCAATGAGATTCTTTTTTTGTAAAAAAAAAAAAAACAAAAGGCAAATTTTGAAAACAACCAAAACTTTAAGAAATGAAAAAATATATAATCTATGAAATTAAAAGCTCACTAGAAGAAATAAACAGATCATATACAAGTGAAGAGGGAAACAGTGAAATGAATCAGACACAAAAGATATTAAGCAGAATAATGCACAGCGAAACCCTCCAAAATGTGAAATATATAAAGAAGGTTAAGAAAAATGGAGACTAGAATGATAATATAAGTCTATTTCAAGTTCTAAAAGATCAGATCTAAGAGACTGGGGGGTACAAAACAAGGGAAGGACGGAGGTCACATTAGAAGTAATAATGACTGAGTTTTCCAAAAGCAGTGAAAGACATAAATCTTCAGAATTAGAAATCACAACAAACCCAAGGAACATCTCAAGAAAGACACATCCAGAGGCATTATAATGAAGTTACAGAGTACAAAAAGACATACACATCTTTAAAAGCATCCTAGAGGAAAAGAGGTAAACTCTAAATCTCTAAATATATATACATATTTACACCTACAGCAGACTTCCCAAAGACAGCAATGGAATCCAGAAGACAGTGGAATAATATATCTAAAACTTCTGAAAAAGTATGCTTGTCCTCTGAGAACTGTATAAACAGGAATGTGGGTAAAATAAAGATGTTTTTAGAAAGATAAAACTGGACACTGGCTAAAGAACTTCTAAAGATTGTAGCACCATCAGGAAAAAAGTTAATTCTCCAAAAGAAAAGTATGAAATGCAAGAAATAATATATTTCATGTACCCAGATATATACACATAACAATATTTATTGAATCATTGTTTGCAACTAATAAAGTCCTGGAAATAACGTACAAGTCCATTAGTATGGAAACAGCTATAGCATTATTATTCTATGAAATACTATATGGCCTTGTAAAAGACTAAAGCCTTGAAAAACATATTTGTTCATAGGAAAAAAATCTCTGAAACACAGTGTTAAATGAAAACAAGGAGGCAAGATGAGGTCAGAGAGATAAGGATGAGGCAGCAAAACAGGAGGGCCTTATGAGTCAGCAAAAGGACCTTGGCTTGCACTCTGAGAAAGGGACACACAAGAGTCTGAGTAGAGAAGTGACAAGCTCTGACGTATTTAACAGGATCACCTGGCTGCTGCCTTGAGTACAAAATGAAAGACAACAAAATAATAAAGCCAGTTACCAGACTACTGCACCAATCCCGATAACATAAAATGAACCTCCTGAGAAAAGAACTTAGATCTCATTATCTTACTAATAATGGGCATATATCATTAACCTCTGGGACTGGGATTCAGACATTTATGGACAATCTGTGTGGTAAAACAGAAGGGAAGGCGGCAGATAAAACTTACGAGATGACCCACCCTCCTGAGATAGAACGCAGTAGGGCCTAAAAATCAAAGGGAAGTTCTCCCAACAGATTACAGTAGACATTTTATGCATCTGACCTGACCCAGTGGCAGGTGAGTACTTTGGGGAGAAAAGAAGAGTGTTTCATAAAAACGAAAGGAGCTCTGCAGAACTCCTTTAACATAGATGATTAGGGGCCACCTCCTCGCCCACTTTGCAGAACTGCGATCCAGGCTGTGAGGTGACACTGAAAATGCAACGAGCTGTGACTGACATCATCGCGAGCGGCGTGGCGGTCCAGTAGCCAGGAGCAGCAAGAGTGACCCCAGCAGCCCAGGTGAGAGCAAGGGTCATCGCCGTCGGCACCGGCCAGCAGCACAAGCAGCATCCTAGCGGGAGCGCTGCCAAGTCTACAGAAATGACTGCGGTGAGGCTTTGAGAGCAAAGGTAGGAAGCAGGGCAGGTGAGGTCGGCAAGCAACTCCTCAGCACCTGTGAGGCACCTCTGAGGGGTCCACAGAAATCCTAAAGAAGAGGGAACACTCCAAAATGGGACAGAGACCTGGAGGGTACTCAGCTAGGTGTTAACAAGCAGTCAACGTCTGAGTCTAAATATCAATGTGACGCCACCCGTACCCTCAAGCTAGAGAGGCCTACAGGCACTGGGACAACACCTGTAAAATGTCCACAGTAAAGATTACGGATCTTGTTAATGAGATGCGTTACGATAAGCAAAGTGTGCATAACCTAGATATTATAGCTCAGTTCTCAATTACAAGAGAGGAACTTTTAGGTCTTTCTCGATATACTATAAAAGAACAAATGAAAGGAAGAGGTACGTGAATAGACATTTCATCCTGTTCCTAACTGAATTATGCTGTTTTAGTTCTAAAGTCTTCCCTGTTGGTAGCGAGAATTTCTTTGAACTAATAATGGGCATATATCATTAACCATTAACCGAGGCCAATACTGTGATTGGTAAATATAATACTGATATTGGCAACAAGAAACATTTTGTGGAAGGGGCAGAAAGCTATTAGTCTGAACTTGCTTGCAAATAATTAAGCCCTAGGGTAATTTTCACCCTTTTCCTTGGAACATATAATTACCAAGTTATTGAGGATACATTTAGAAGACTGCCGAGTACTTCAAGTAGAAAACAGTGATCCAGTTTGGGGGCGAACTGGGCTGGATTCTACTTCTAAGTAGGCTGCAGGAGCAAACACAAGTTCACAAGAATAACTTGTCACGTGAGATTACAGAGAACGTGTGCAGAAGATGTGGTTACTTATCACAGATGGAGATAATCATGCACTGTAGATCATGGGCTGGAGGAGTCTTAAGGGGCCTGTCTTCTCCCTGAAGGTCAGGTTCCTTTTTGCTCCACTAAACAGATGTACTTGTTCGTAGTCTGCCCACACAGGGTCGGCTCCAAATCTCCCAGCCTCCCTCCTGAAGTGTCAAATAAACCTAATGGTTGGAAATTTACATCTTTTTTTCTCTTCCTGAAAAACTGGCGGGGGTGGGGGGGCAGGGGGAATGGATCATACCCACATATAATTTAAAAAAAAAACAACTCAAAAATGGTTACTGAAACTCTATTTCCCATCACCAAGTATTTCCACTATGTAAAGGTAGTGGTTCTCAACCCTTTCTGCTCATTAGAAATTACCTAAGAAACATCAACCAAAAAAAAAAAAAAAAAAAAGTGACACACACACACCCCCGCCTCTTGGCTACATCCCAGACCACAGGATGTCTGCGAGTTTTTAAAACTCCACAGGTTATTCTAATGTGCAGCTTGGGCTGAGAATGACTGCCTCAATCTTTCTGTAAAGAAATTTTTTCTCAAGCCTTTTAAAAGTTTTCAGTCTTCTTCAAGTTTCAAATATTGTTTCAGACACTGGACTCAAAAGTAGAACATATAATGCCATATATAAAACATAAGTGCTGTACAGAGTCGCTCACAAGCATCAATAAAGCAAAGTTCTGGATCTCGTGCCTGATTTTTCCAAGGATTTCATTATACCAACACCTTACACGGGTATCTAAAACGGAATCCTATCCATCTCTACTAATAGAACCCAGGCACCAAAGCGTCTTCAAACAGCTCAGAATCAGCCTTAATATGCCTCCTCCATCCTCTACATCCAATCAACTTCCTAATCATGTCAGTTCTTGCTTTGAAATGTGGCTCTCGTCCGTTCCTCCTCTTCCACATTCATCCTGTTCTACATCCTTATTACCTAAGTCTTCCCGCCCCCGGCTCTTCTCAATCCTCTGCCACTAAATTCATCTTCTTAGAAAAGCGTTCTTGTTATGTCTCCCTTCACAGAAAAATGTTCAGTGGCTTCCCGCTGCTGAGGCTAACAAAACTCAGCTCTTCAAACTTCATAGGTATTTTGTGCCTCAAATAAAATATTCAGTTTTAACACAATAACTAACTCCATGTATTGAGACTAGTCAGTGTAGCAAAATTCTGCATTGTGCACCCAATTACTTAAGTAATCTTGAGTGCATTTCCCACCACACTCCAATTCAAGTTTTCTGCTCATCCCAGGCCTCCTGTCCTTCATATAAATAAAGTTTATCCTCAATTCCAAGCACTGACTCATGCTATAACCCATTCCTTGAAATCCTTTTCTCCATCGTTCCAAAGTTTCTATATGCACTGCTCTGGACCTAGGCTCTGAGGCCTTCCCGAAACACTGCAACCACGCAGACTGGCCCGCCCCCCGGGCCACGCACACCATCTGAACCAGTTCTTCTGAAGTACACTGCCTTACACTATGACTTCACTATGTTATTTGTGTCTCCTCATTTAAATAAAGCTCCTGAAGGCAGAAATCATGTTTCATATTCTTGATGTATACTGCCTAAAGGGCTTTTTCAGGTTTTTATTGAATTCTTCATTCTCTCCATTCAATGAACATATATAATGCACACAAAATTCTTCCCTATCACACCAATTTCTTCAGAGTAAATTTCGTGAATTTTCCTTATTTTAATTTGCTTAATTTTGAGAAGTAGCCAGCCTACTCTAACATAAGTCTGATTAACCCTGACTGAAAAGTAATATAATGAATCAAGTATCTGTGCCAATGTTTAAATGTGGCATAAAGCAAAAAATAAATAAAATTTTCTTAAAAATCTGAGAAAAGTCAAGGTATAATTATTTATTCATTTCACAAATATATTCCCTCTTTCTAGACAGAAGAGGAATAATGATGTTTCAAGGTTAAATGCCTCCAGGGGATACACAGGGGATGGAACTGAGTGAGCAGGGAACTGGGGGCTGTTGTGGGGAGACACAGGGGGAAGGCAGACTCCCAAGCCCCTCCTCGGAAGGCAGCCACCACTCAGCTCCAGCCACGTGGAGCGTGGGCCTGGCACTGACAGATACTCTTGATTTTTCAAGAGAAGTCAGAATTTTCAGGAAAAAAAAGTTACCTAATTTTTAAATTGGGAAAAACAATCGAACATTTCATAAACACTGTGTGAGCCAAATAATGTATTTCAGGGGGCCATTATTTTTTGACCTCTTCACTATGGTATGAGGATTTAAATTAGAAAAGGAAAATAATTCTTTAAGGTTGATCATATGTTCAAGGTAAACCACTATTTTGAAATTTTTAAAAATCTGTTCTGGTGCCTTTTAGAATCAAGATGGTTCCTGTGTATCTAAGTTCACACTCAGTGCAGGAGAATCCCTCCAGTTTGCTGATTCTAAGGTAACATTTTAAGATAAAATGAAAATGGATAGTATTAACAAACCAGTTTCCTTGGACTTAAGAACCACACTTAAAAAAAAATAAAAGTCAGATACAGGCTGTTTAATCATAACTGTTACATATACACATCACAGAAATTTAACGTTTTTGAGAGGTCTCGATTTTACAGGCACACTATCCAAAGAAAATACAATCTCAAAGTAGAAGAGAGCTTATCACGCTCAAAAGCAGCTTACTACAACTCATAAATGTTGATATCACCATATGACAACTCCATGATTCAACATAAAGAACAACTGCTCCCAGAGAGTCTGAGGAACAGCGGGTGCTACTTTATTCTCGTAACTGCCCAAGAGTATTCACATCACAGCTTGGAAGAAATGACAAAACCAGACGGGCAAAGAATCAAAACAGATTAATAGAGGAATAAGAAAGAGAACTATGTCATTTGGAACAACGAACAGAATTACACATTTAGAAAAATAATTAAATGAGAAACTATACTAGGAAGAAAAGACAAAATGAAAGAAAAAAATGAATTTGAAATTCACGATATACAGATCAAAAGTATCTATATTTATTTGTGTATTTCAACACCAGGTTCTCCTCTTAAAAGGTGAGCAATTGACTCCTGTTTAGGTTATTCTACAGGAAGTACTAAGAAAGTAGAACAATTTTTTTTAAAAGTTGGGGGACTATCGTTTGAAGTTCAAAACTTTAGGCGGTATATAATTACACCTTCTGTGAATTTTTCAAGAAGCATAGCATAGCGTTAGGAGGCCAGGTGGCTAAGCTCCAGAGTCAGACTTCAGGCAGACGTGCCGCTCACCGCCACCCATGAGCTACGTGTGATCTTTCTCAAGATACTTCAGGCTGGGCCTCAGTTTCCCCCTTGGTAAAGCGGTGAATTATCACTAGTACCTCCTTGTGGCATGTTGTTAGGATGAGTGGAGATTATATACATACACACGCACACGTAGCTTATAAAAGCACCTGACACATGAGAAGCCTCCGCTCACTGTTAGAAATCACTAACACTCATTACTATAAGGCGAGAGGGGAAACACTGAGATACAGGTGTGGCCGTGATGAATGAAGATAATCCATCAGCCTAGGTGACAGGTCACTATAGCTATTTCTTTCTCGTCACATAAACCCACCTCCCTAACTTGTGCGTTTCAGACGTCGCCCCCAACCCCATCTCCTTCCCCCAACCCTCTCTGCACCTCCACTTTCCAGCGTCTCTCTGCTCATCCAGCCAGCGTGCTCTCTCTCTCCCCCTCTCTTTTTCAAACCCTCCCTCTTTTCCCATTTTCTTCAGGGTGAAACTGGGTACTGCAGGGAGAAGCATCTATTGTTACCAAAGGAAATCCGAACAACAGAAGGAATATTAACTCAGTGAAACGATGACCCCTGGCCAACTGAGCTTGAGAGTATGTCCCACATAACACCATAACACGATGCAAGCGGCTGTTTACCCCGTATTGACATTCAGTTTTTTTCAGGAAAAAGTTACATACATCAGCACGGTCAAGCAAGGGGCCCAAACGCACAAGACCTTAATTATCACCCAGGATTGTTCGACCTGATTGAGAGGAGAAGGGGAAGCAAACAGTCCATACTGGCTGAGCCAAGAGGGCAGGTGACCCAATGATTAACTAACAACCTAACTTCCATCCGTTCTAATTGGATTATAACTAAATTTGCAGTATTGATAATACTGGGAGACAAACTCAGAGGCTTCTTTACACTAGGACTGCAACTAGCTCCTGCCTGGAGTTGTATAATAACCCTGACCTCCCAAAGACCTGGAATTAACACAGTAGCTACGAAAATGCCACAGATCAAATGGAAGGGAGTCTTAAAATGTACAGAGATGTGCACATCCTGCTTCTCTCTGCTGTAAAGATGCAGAGCCATATCAAATAAAGAAACTGAGGGGTAAAAGAATCAAGAAAAAAGGAGGAACAGGCTCTTATCCTCGTACAGCAAGGAAATAAATATTCAGAGCTTAGCAGAAGTCTGTTAATGGCACTGCTTAATCAGAGAGAGACAGCAAAAGAAAAATATTACAATTCTACTGTTTCCTGCATTTATATTGTGGTCCGCAAGATTCAATCTTCAAATAAAGATATTAAACACCTACATTTAAGACTATTGAGTCAAAAGACAGTTTTGGAAAAATGCCTGCCTTACGAGAATGCAGGGATCCATCTCTGACAGTCACCCATCCGCTGGACCTGTTTTTATAAACCCGGCAGAGACCTCAGTGGACGGTCCTCCTATTCTTCTGCCTCGCCCCTTCCCAGCACTTTTTCCCCCTGACTGGTTTTTTATTCTGCGGTCAGAGGTTAAACTGCTCACCCCTCACCTTCCAGGGAAGGTTTTTTCTCTCCCTCATAAAAGGTTCCTCCCAGTGGGCAGCAGGCGGATTAGCCCCTCTCTTGGAGAACAAAGGCCACGTCTTTGTCTCCGGGGCTCGGGCATGGAGTCCCCACATCAGAGGAAGCTGCTCCCACTCGGCCTGGACAGCGACACTATCGTGAGGCCCCTCCACGGCCCGGCCTCTGCGTCTAGACTCCCGTCCAGCCGGCTCGCCCGAGAGAAAATCCTGTCAGGCACTCAGCTGAAAATTAACTAAGGTACCCTGTTGAGAACCTGATGAAGATGTCATTTGACCATACGGTAAAACTTTCCATTGTTTAACATAAAGATAAGAGGAAAACTTTTAAAGCTCAAGGCTTGAACAATCTCAGTCACCAATTCGCACATGGGTCAATAACTGTATTTTACTGACATACATGCACGCCCCTAAAATAATACGCAGGACTATTTATGATATTCTAGTCTCTTGCACTTAAAAATCTGCCTCACTAAAGGATACATGCAAAAAATTACAACAGGGTTTTTTTTTTTGCAATTTTTACATTAGCTATTTCTCATTAAAAATTTTACTGCTGCATTTATCACTGAAGGAGCTGGTCAAAATGCAGAAGTCAAAAAAACCCAGATCTTTTCACATGTCATAATATTTATTTATTTTACAAGTTTTTTCATGTTGAACAAAGAAGAAACTGTAAACCACAAAGCATGTATTTGATTAAAATTTAGAAATGGGAAGTATAATGGTACATGAGCCAAACCATACTTATGAAAACTATTTGTAAATGTTTTTAAACCTGTAAGTATTAAATACCTCAGACAAATTTATATTTGGTCATATCATGGCAACAAAAGAATTCTCTCAAGCATGTTAAGTTATGGGTGATTCATGAATATTTACAATGGCTGTAGGGAGGAGAGCAGCTTTTTAAATATACATAATCTTGTAATTCACATCCATGGCAGCAACCAATATTGAAAATTATTAAGTAAAAACTCTATTCTATACAATTACAACCACATTAAGTAAGCTCACACTGAAATCTGAAAGGGAATGCACAAAAATGAATATTTTTATGTTGCTGGTATGAAAAAGAAGAATCTTTTTACTTTTTTTCAAAATTGTTAATAACATACTACATTAATAATTTAAAAAAAGAAGAAACTACAAAATAATCAGAATAGTTCAAAAGACTACAAATGGAGAGTGATTAATGAGAGACGTGCAACCACTGTATAAAGTATTCAGGATTAAGGAATAAGTCATTTCTTTTACATAGCCCATACAGCAATATAAAGTTGATTTCCCAAATTTTAGGAGAAATAAAATGTGATTCTTTTTTAATCTATGATGCTGATTAGCCTGACAATTTCAAGAGGTTATGACAAACAAGCTTAACAAAAGGAATACATTTATCCTTGGGGGGTGGTGGGGAGGGGTGTGCGGGGAATCAATGCTTATACACAACAGATGTCTGGCTTGGAGGAGTATGTACTTACTCTTTTAAAAGTTACATAAAAATCTAAGTTTGGCAAAGGAAAACATTTAAATTGAAGACTCTAGAGCTTAAGCACATAGGCAATGACTGGCAGGAAATGTTAAATATTTTATTCTGACTGCTGCAGGAAAAAATGCACAACAATTTAACAAAATTAAAAAGGACAACATTTGATAAAACAGAAAAACACTAAACTCAAGATTGAACGGGTCTATCGTGTCTACCATTAAATATCTTTTTTATTTATGAATTATGCCACAGTAAAATGAAGACAAAAGACAACCAACTGACCATGACTCTTAAAAATCAACATCACATATATTAAAGACACAAGGGAAATACCTAAAAATGTTAACAATGGTAATTTCTAGAATATGGCATTATAAGTGATTTATATTTTCTGATATATGCATTTTTTATTTTTCAAATTCTCATCAATAAATATGCATATATATGTACTCATATACATACAATAGATATATGTATATATCAGTATTAGACTACTATTAAAATATAAAAGTTAATTTATAGAGTATCTTAACTTGGTAAAGAAGAATACTTTGCAACAAAACCTTTTCATTCAGAAGTATTTCTATACCTCATAGTCACCTCCTCCAACATAAAATCAAACTGAAAATCCTAAATAAGAAATTCACTCCATACTTCTGTTAAAAATTTAATTTTGACCAGGTTTAGGATTAAATATATTAACATGCCAGCTTTTCAAAATTAAAGAAAGCATAATGTTAAAAATAAAGCCTTCTGTAAATAAATGAAGGATAGAGGGAGAAGAGAAAGATGAGGAAAGGAAATACCAGAGGTCACAAAAAAACAACGCAGTGACACGATGGTGACCAGCCAAGGTTTTTATCGTAAGAAAGAATAAAAAAATATATATTAGAGCTAATATCTGGCACTTCTATAAAGCTTGTTCGTAGTTTTAAATGCTTTTCCACTATAATGGCCAGCTGAGCTAGTATCCGTGTAATCGGTAAAAAGAGTGACATCATTCCCACCACTCTTTCCCTGGTATTTCGTTAAACCCAGTGACACGCACGGCAGCTTATGTTTGGAAATTAGATGTGTTTGCACCGGAGGTGAGGGATGAAGGACAAGAGAAAGAACAGTAAACAGGTTTGGGCCTATAATGTGTTGTTTATTCCTCACAAGCTCCTTGGACTGGGGTGAGCTCTTGAAACCACAAAAGATGCCAACTGGATACGGGCACAAACAGCCGACTGCTAGCTGAGCCCCTTAACTCCTGTCCTCCTTCCTCACCGCCTGAACGTAAAGACTACATTTTCCAACCTCCCTTATAGCCAAGGATCACTGTGGACCAAGTTTTTACCAAGGAAAGTGATGTATCGAATTTCTCCCTGCCGTGCCACGGAAGAAATGTCTTGCTGGAACTACTTCCCTTGCCCATCCTGTGGGCTTGAACTTGGACACAGTAGTGACCCAGCTTTGACTCTGCAGATGAGAACAACAGTCTAGGAAATAGCAGGACATGAATCCCTGAATAACTTCACACAACAGCGTCCTCCAGACAGACCACCTGCTTCTAAACTTGTTACTTAAGCCTCTACGTTTTGAGGTCTTTAAAAATAAATAAATAAATAAAAACAAAGCAAAAAACGTCAGGTTGGCCTTTACTCTTTAAAATAGAGCACTAACAAAAAACGGACAGTTTTGAAAGAGGAATAACTGATATGGAGAACAGCTTTAGGGATTATGCCAGAACTCATAGGAGGAAAAAAGGACCAGAAAAAAAATCAGAGACACAAAGTTTAATTTGGCATCTAGCATAACTTTGATTCAAAAACTCATATCCGTAGTACCTGGTACTGCATTTAGAACAAAGTATGCCATCAATTAATGTTTGTTGAATGAATGAATGAACGAACAAACGAACTGGTCTCAATAAGAAAAGGGACAGTTCTTTTTTTTTTTTTTTTTTTTGGCAGTACGCGGGCCTCTCACTGCTGCGGCCTCTCCCATTGCGGAGCACAGGCTCAGCGGCCATGGCTCACGGGCCCAGCCGCTCCGCGGCATGTGGGATTTTCCCGGACCGGGGCACGAACCCGTGTCCCCTGCATCGGCAGGCGGACTCTCAACCACTGCGCCACCAGGGAAGCCCGGGACAGTTCTTTTAACGGGAAACAAAATGGGCAAAATAAAATAGGTACAATGGCTCTGTTTTGAACAGCATAAAAATCTATATGGATTCCAAATAGACAAGTCACTTCTTTATACCAAAGCTGACATAATAAGTAAGGAAAATTCTTCTTTCTTTTCTGTACTTGCTCAAAGTTCAAAATTCAAGGTGTAGAATCTTACATTGTTCCTACAGGTCTGGGTCCTGATTTGTTTCTCCTTGATTACAGTATCAAGGGCATCCTTCCAAATGCTGGAGGGAGAGTAGCTCTTATTTTACTATGTCCTCTGCATAACACACCTGCTTCAAGGGTCTTCTTTGCTGCAGAAGGCTACTCAGCTCCATAAGAAGGGTTTTATAAAATACCCTGGCTTTTGGCAGGAAGATAAAATTGAAATGAAAAAAATTCAGGCTGAGCATTGTCTCCATCCATTACACTTAAAAAAAACTCCTCACTCTGAGGCTATTTCTCATGGGTTCATGAGCATATTTCCTTTTCTGGGTGGGTGATCTGGAGTTTTGCTCAACAGTTCATGCTCACTTTTGCGTGAGCCATAAAACATTCCATTAACAATGGGTATTTAGACTCCTATCAATTTTGAGATATTATTAGAAAATGCAGGTTGGAAAAACTGTAAAACAACCCTCTTGCTAGAGCTCAGCAGCAAGAGATGAGAACTTTTATTGAATCTGAATAGTAAAGACACTAAGAGGGAACCAAAGATAATACCTAATCTCATCCACTCGTTTTGCGACCCAAGAAGATAAAATATAAGAATTGGGCAAACCATTTAAGTTAAAGGAATAAATTCTATCTGTCATGGAGATGATCCCTGAGATGAATGATGATGATGAGCGATACATCTGACACACACGCCTGTGCTCCACGCCCACTGTGTGGAACGACTATGCACTAGCTTCAACTCTCCTGCTCTCATGACCTTCGCTTCTGACTGCTTTCCTTGCTTTTGTCGTATCACTCATTCTGAAAACGCTTCCTCTTTTTTGTTAACTTCTGTGTACACACCCAAGCCTCTATTTTTCTGAATGTCTCTTTGAGACTGATTTCATAAATGAGATTTCTCAGTACTAGCGTTTATGCAAGACATCAAAAATCCGTTGCCACCCCCTCTTCAAAGTCACCCGACTGCCCGATTACACGGTCAACGGCCTGTTATGAGCCCAAATCCCCCCCAGTCTTTCTTGTTCAAGTACCATTGCCCACTCTCAGCCGGCCCGCACCCGTCCCCAACCAGATCCGGTGTTCCTACTGCACACGTAGCGCCCTAGGGGAGACACTGCCCAGCCCCTGCAGCCAGCGACCAGCAGCGCACCTGTGGAGCGGGGGGGTCAGACCTTAGCCTCTGCCCTGTGCCCAAGCAGCTGGACCTATGCACCACCACAGCCCTCCTCCTTTGGACAATGACTTCGAACTTCCATATGCTTAACAGTCACCTGGGAAACTTTTTCAAAAATGCAGGTCCCACTTCTATCTCTTTCCTCCCGTAAAAACAATCTAAAATGCACCCCAGGAACCTGATTTATCAATCAGTCAAGCAAACAATCAATAGCTCCAGAACATACTGACAAACATTGAACAGCAGGTCTAAAAAAGCTGTGGACACCCACCTAGCAGCATTCTACCTGGACACATTACAGAACTCCAGAGGCCCCCCAGGATAAGGAGATGTCTGCATTCTCTTGTTAGACTCATTTACCTCTATTTACTACCAAGTATTATAGGCAATTCTCCTTAATCATTTCAATGACAGTAGGGCCATTATCCTTACTAGTTTTTAGGCCTTTCCTTAGCTAGACGAGAAAGACATGCACAACATAATAAGAATCTAATTTAGTAAAGGATACAAAGCCTCTAGATTCCAATTATGTAAAATTTGGTAAATTTCAAAATAAGTATTTAGAATTTAGCTTTAAAAAAAAAAAGGCTTGGCTTCCTTCCTTCATTCACACATCTCTCTTTAGTCTTGACAGAACTGTGTTTTCCAATTAACTAGCCTTTAGAGAAATAAATAAGGCATTACTTATTGCAACGGCAAAATTCCCAGTATAACGCTGAAACAGCATTAGAAAGGAACGCAATGATGTACGGATACTTACTGGAAAGCACCTAATCCAGCTGGTTCTCTTCCAGCAGGACCTCTTTACTTCCCTGATTTCCTACGATTTACCTTCTCTACTTACATTCCTCTTCAACGGCTTTTACACCAGTAATTTCTCTGATGCCTGTTTATTACATTTCCTCTTTTTCTCTAACCCAGTATGGATAAGCAAGCATGAGTAACCACTGTTTAGGACAAAGAGGAGAATTTAATATAATTACAACTGGAGAAGCTGCTTTCATGACAAATTATTTTGAAGAGATGCTGAGTTTTGAATTTAAGGTACTATTTTTCTCATTTGGACTTATAAATCTTTTCCTTCCAAAACCAAAAACAGCAATATTAAATCCACAAAGGGAGTGAGAGCCCAGGTCACAATTCCCTGTTTCCTGGGAGCTGCAGCCTAGACCCTAGGTGGCGTCCAGAAAGCCACATCCATACTTGGTAAATCTGACCCCAGGCCAGAGCTGAATGAGCCGAACACAGGCCCAAATCTGGGCCCGTTCTCTCTCATAGAAGAATTCCGATTGTGAAGTGAGAAATACACAAAGTGGGAGGTGCTGATGCAGAATCACTTTCTCGGCAGAAAGATGACAGAAGATCCTCAGAACTACCATGAACTATATTTCTAAAAAGTATTTATCCCATATATCTAGTTGCCATCTCTTTTCCTCTAACCCAAGGTACGGAGTGTTAAAGCAGCACTTCTACGATCTATAAACGGGACATCTGCTTCCAGCCAAGAGAAAGGAACAGGAACTAGACTGACCCCCGACCCTAAACAAATGTTTCAGACATCAGTCAGCACAGGACAGTGATCCCTGACAGAGAACACAGAGAAGGCAAACCCTGCAGCTGCCCCCGCTTACTGTCTGGAGAGCTTCCAGCGTGTAGCACAAGCAGGACAGAACCCTGTGGTTTTCCTGAGATGAGGAGGTGGGCCTGGGAGGCTGAGGCAGCTAGTGTGCCCAGAGAAGAGCATGGGGAAGAGAAAGCTGCACAGGAACGAGCTCTGGAGATCCACAAGGGCTCACCACCGCCCCAGCTCCCTGCCCTGCCCACCTCTCCAGTGGAGTCTGATCCATGGGTACATACACATACGAGGAAACTACCTGAGGCTGAGGAAAGGACCGCCCAAAGGAAGCAGAATGAAAACTCCCGGGACCAGGAGTAGCTGACGTTCACACCATCCGAGTGGGGGGAAAAAACCTAATAATAAACAGGGTATGGGGTCCAGTCCCCAGAGGGTAGTACTGCTTTGAAAGCAGAACAAGTTCAGCACTAGACTGAAGGTGTCACCTGACAAAGCCTCAAAGCAAGCCTCAAACAATCAAACTGTTTTCTTTTCTCTTCTTCTTTTTAAAATTTTTTATTTTTTGGCTGCGTTGGGTCTTCGTTGAGGTGCGCGGGCTTCTCATTGCGGTGGCTTCTCTTGTTGCGGAGCACGGGCTCTAGGCACACGGGCTTCAGTAGTTGTGGCACGTGGGCTCACTAGTTGTGGCACGTGGGCTCACTAGTTGTGGCACGCGGGCTCTAGAGCGCAGGCTCAGTAGTTGTGGCGCACGGGCTTCGCTGCTCTGCGGCATGTGGGATCTTCCCAGGCCAGGGCTCGAACCCGTGTCCCCTGCATCGGCAGGCGGATTCTTAACCACTGCGCCACCAGGGAAGCCCTCAAACTGTTTTCAAATAATTTAACTGTGTCCTAAAACAAAAACCTAAATGCATACAGGATACTTAAGAGGAAAGACCATATTCTGGGTCATATGGCAAGTCTCAATAGATTTAAAAGGATTCAAATGAAACACATATATATTCTCTGGCATTACAATACCAAAATATAATGGAAAGATGGTTGGAAAATCCCCAAATAATGGGAACCTAAGTACTACACTTCTAAATAACCCATGAGTCAAAGAAGAAATCAAAAGGAAAACTAGATATATATTGAACTAAGTGAAAACGAAAACTAATAAACTGAACTTGACCGAAACTAAGAACTCCTCTCTGGGAGACACTGTTCAATTAAGAGAATGAAAAGACAAGACACAGACTGGGAGAAAAATTTTGCATATCCAACGAAGAAGTCCTGTGTATGTGTGTGTGTATCCTTAAAAACTTAGCAATAAAGAAAACAAACACCCAATTTTAAAAACTATAAGGAAAAGATGTGAATAGACTTTTCACCAAAAAGATATTCAGATGGAAAATAAGCACATAAATTCATTCTAATAGAACATAACTGAGTCTCCAAAATGTTTCCACAAATTTCTAAGAAATCAGACATTTACTTGTAAATGAGAATGTGTAATATGCTAAGATATTGTTCATAATTCAAGTACCCTAAGGAGTTCTGTACTATCAAATTTCATCTTATATCAGAAACTCAAGGAAGAATATGCATACATGTATGTACACACACACACCCCCCAATATGGCATTTATCAGATAAATAGCATGTCCAATTTAATACCAACTTCATGACTGAAAGAGCACCTCTTACTGTCATATATATGTGGAAATATGAGGACATATACAACATATAGAATCCATAACACCTTTTTCTAAAGGCCCCTGATTTCCATTCAGGGAACCATGTAGTTCCAAGGAAGTTAACGTTACTCCCAACTCCTAGAATGAGTTCATCCCAATAGAACATAATTGAGTCTACAAATGCTTCTATCAACTTCTAGGAAATCAGAACCTTACTTCTAAATTAAAATGCGTAACGTGCTAAGATATTGTTAACGGTTTCACTTCATGACTCCAGGGGCTATCAAATTTCATTTTATATCAGCAAAGACAATCACTACAGCCGTGAACTAACTAGTGTTTGATTCAGGGCTGGGCACATAATTGAACCATGAGTGCCAAGGAAAAAAAGTGTGCAATTTTCATTAAGTTGGTCAAAGCGGGTCTCATTGCAAATGAGCAAACAGTTGGAAGAAGGTAAAGGAATTAGTCATGGAGATATCCTGGAGAAGAGCACTTGGCAGAGTGAAAGCCAAAAGGCTTCAAAGGAGCATTTCTGATGTGTTCCTGGTACAGTAAGGAGGCCAGTCTGGCTACAGCTGAGGGAGCAGGAGAAAAGGATAGAAGATACGGTTAAAAACACAAAAAGAGGGGATTCAAATCAGACTGTAGAGGGCCATGGAAGGTCCCTGGAAGGTTTTTAGTTTTTATTTGAATGATATGAAACGGCAGAGGGAAGGACACTCCTGTAGGGGAAAAGTGATTCTTGTAAAGTTGAGGTCTGAGGATTGAGGCTGTGAACAAGTTTCTATTATTATATCCAATGTACCATACTATATGTTGTGAGAAGTACCAAAAGTAAGATAAAATCCTTGCCTTCTTGAGTTGCTAATCTAGTTGAAGAACTAAAGCACAAATACCCTTAAAATAACAGAATGTTTAAACTGCAAGAAGCTTTAGGATAGTTACAGTTTCCCTTTAACCAAAGCAATTCGAGCGAAGAAAGGGGAAATGATTTATGCAAGGTTATGTAACTAGTTATAGGCTCAGGTAGAACTAGAAATGAGCTATCTTCAGTTCGAAGTCCAGCTTAGCAATGGAATGAAGGATAAGCTGAAGACAATATTTATAAAACACTTTTGCAAAAACGGATAAACACTTGTCACTTTCACTTGCTGTTATGATGTCCAAAGAAACCAGCTGCTGGCCAGCCCCAAAGATTTGCCCTATAATTCTGAGGGAAAGAGTGAAACACAAAGCTGATACCTATGTTGATAAGTAAATCCACTGGATCAAAAGATAAAGAGCCTTCTGTATTTTGATAAGAAAAGCATTCAAAGCTTTCATATAAAGACTGTATTTTCTTCCTAACAAAGAGACTCTGTTTTCTGGAATTTCTAAAGGCTACAAAGAAAAAGGATAAGGCAAGTAAATCATTATCCTATGTGTTGATAGAGCTAGCCTCTCTCAAATCAAGTACAAACACCACTGGCTGGAGGAAAACTAACATCTCATGCCAAATAATCCTCTCAGTGAAAGTACTGGTACTTCTGAAATACCCTAAGATACAGTAATCAATATAATTCAAGCATGCATTCCAAATTGTCAACATTTGAACTCAATGCAACTAAGGATATATTATCCAAATAAATACACACAGGGTGATTACAATGATGTCATACCTATTTATACATACTAATAATGTAAATAATCATTAAAGCAGTTTTAAACTAGTAACATGATTTAAGTAGATTCTAATGTTAGAATACTAATATCTACAGTAAAATAAGCCTAATATGAGGATGTGTCAACAAACAATTCTTAAGTTTTTTACATAATAGTTTGAACCTAATTATCAAATTGACAAATAGGACCATAAATATTTATGGACTGAGGTAACACAAAAGCATACTTTTTATGCCTTTAAGAAAGTGTTTACTATTAACAAAAACCTTTAAAAGGAGTTTCAAATTTTAGCAATTACACAAAGTTTACAACATTAGCACCCACACAATCTCACCGGATTAAGAATTTAACGTTCTATGATCCCAAATAGAAATCAGAATACATAAGATGGACATAAACTGTACACACTCAGAAAATAAATAAAGCTAACTTGGTGGCCCACACATATGGTGTGCAACAAGACCACTAAACTTCATGTGGAGACCCCATGGCAGCCCCAGATCTCCCACTACATAGCTCTGGAACCTTAAGTGTGAATACTCTTCACTGAGCTTTAATTGCCTCATCAGTAAAATGAGGAGAGCTGTTGAAGCGCCTAACACAAAGAGCTGTTGAGAAACTCAAAAGTAACTTAAGATAATGCATGTAAAATTCCTCTTTGACCCATAAATTACTATGCAAATTTAAATTATATAGAGAAATATCAAATATAATACAATGGCACTATTTCAAGTTTCAGTAAAAAGAAGTCCAAACACAGCACTCTAATTTTTACTAATTTCTCCAGGGGTTTCCTTTTCTTTCAAAAAACTCAGCAACAATTCATACAAAGTTTTCTGTTATCAACTTTAGACATCTGTTTACATAGAGGTAAATAGCTATAAACCAATCTGACATATAGCATTCTCAACATTATCACAGCAATAATATCAAGGGACAGCACTTTTGTACTTCAGTACAAACTGTGTACTTCAGTCTCATCTCTACTGTGTGTTTTGTGGAACATGACACATTTATTAAGCACCTATTTATATAACAGTCTGAAGAATAAAAAGAAAGATAAGATCCCTGATTTTTAACAGTCTCATAGTCTGGATGCCACAATACATAATGCATAAATCAATTAAAGTGATAGGAGACTTCCACTTCTGGCCATGAGGCAGTAACAGGTAAAAACTAGCCAGCCCACCATAAGCAACGTAAAATCAAATAAAACTGCGCAAAGTATCTGAAAAAAATGTTTTTAGATGCTGGGCAATAGGCAAAGCAGGATTATGGTCCCTGAGAAAAAGAAAACACACAGAATGAATCGAGCGCTACAAGCTCCCTGGCTTTGCATCTGGAGGCGTTTTCAAAACTTCAGCACAGAGCGAAGAACAGCAGTCCTGCTGAGCAGAGGAGGAGGGAGTCAAGCCGGCCAATAAGCAGGTATGAGGCGACGGGAGACCAAAGTCAAAGAGCTCCAAAAACAGGCATAAGGGTCATATTAACAAGTCTTTAGCCAAACACTAGGCTGCACACATGCGGGGCGACAGTCTACAAAACCTGGCTGTGAGCAGGTGAACGGATTCTAGAGGTCACACAGCACACAGATAGTGCCACACTGAACACCGGGAAATCCCACTGAAGCTACCCCGGAAAGGTTACACTGGTGGGAAGCAAGGCCACAGGGCTCTTATCTTTCTTCACTTCTTGAGAGAAGAGCCGCTAACTAGGTTTCGTTCCAGACTATCTTTTCCAGGATGTTTTACTAATAAAGCAAGTAATCATTAAAGCAGGTCAAAACTATTAACGTGATACTAATGGAATTAAAGCAGACAGAGAATCTCCCTCCAGGAGCAAAGGGCAGGCATGCTGACTGCACATCATAGACAATCTGGGTCCCCTAACCTCAGGGTTCCTCCCCTATAATGCAACCAGTTGCATCTGCAGGCATCCATCTAGGCTCATTCATACCACCCCCATGTAACTTAGGGGCAAGGAAAACATGATGGTGCACACTCTGCCTGATGTGCCACAAGCAATAAAGTCCTTTGTTTCTGAGTCAGGAAACTCCCTGTCATCTGACAGCATCCATGAAATAGGGTAAAATCTCCGACCTTGCACAGTTCTGGAGATATACCTTGGGAGTAAAATATTCTAGACCCACCCAAACAAAGATTACAAAGAAATCTTAAGAGAATCAAGCTGATCCATCCGTCAAAGAACTGACTGCACACAAAAACAACATTCACTAAAAGAAGGTAACACATTTTAAGCTGTCAATAATAGGACCTCCACAATGTTCAACATACAATTAAAAGTTATTAGATATGCAGAGATGCTATAAAATGTAGTCCACAACCAGATCAGGAGGGGTAGTGTGTAGGAAAAAAACCCCAAATGAACCAGACATTAGAATTAGCAGACAAGAATTTTAAGAGAGTGATATGGAAGGCAGACGACCCTTAAAGATGTCTATGCCCTAATCTCTAGAACCTGTCAATATGTTAGGTAACAAGGCAAAGGGGAATTAAGGTTGTTGATGGAATTAAGGTTGCTACTCAGCTGACCTTAGAATAGGAAGAGCATCCTAGATTATCTAGGTGGTCCCAATGTAACTACAAGAATCCTTAAATATGAAAGGGGGAAGTGAAAGTGTCCATGTCAGTGACACAATGTGATAGACTCACTGGCCATCACCAGCTTTGAAGATGAAAGGGGGCCATGAGCCAAGGAACACAGGCAGCTTCTAGAACCTGAAAAATGCAAGAAAACCGATTATCTCCTAGAGCCTCCAGAAAGAAACACAGCCCTGCTGACACCCTGATTTTAGCTTAGTGAGACTCATTTCAGATTTCTGACCTCCAGAACTGTAAGATAATAAATCTGTGATGCTTCAAGTCACTGTGTTGGTAGTAATTTAATACAGCAGCAATGAGAAACTAATACAAGTTATTAAAAGTATGTCTAAGAGGACTTCCCTGGTGGTGCAGTGGTTAAGAATCCACATGCCAATGCAGGGGACACGGGTTCAAGCCCTGGTCCGGGAAGATCCCACATGCCGCAGAGCAACTAAACCTGTGCACCACAACAACTGAGCCTGTGCTCCAGAGCCCATGAGCCACAACTACTGAGTCCGTGTGCCACAACTACTGAGCCAGCGCGCCTAGAGCCCATTCTCCGCAACAAGAGAAGCCACCGCAACAAGAAGCCCGCGCACCGCAATGAAGAGGAGCCCCCACTCACTGCAACTAGAAGAAGCCCGCGCGCAGCAATGAAGACCCAACGCAGCCAAAAATAAAAAATAATTTTTAAAAAAAGAACTTAAAAAAGAATAAATTGTTTGTTTAAAAAAATATATGTCTAAGAATTTAAAGGAAAGGCCAGAATGAGTGAACAGAGGAAGAATTTAAGTGGAAAAATATCTAGAACTGAAAAAATCTAGAACTGAAAAATACATTATTTGAAACAAAAAAATTCACCCTATGGGCCTAACAGCAACTGAATATTACAGAATAAAAGATTAGAGAACCTGAATACAGAATAATTGAAACTATACAAACTAAAGCACAGAGAGAAAAAATACTAAGAAATATAAAGCAGAGTTTCTGTGATTAGTGAAACACCTAACATACATGAATTGCAGTCCCAGGAGAAACAGAGGAGGGTGAACAGAAAAACCATTAGAAAAAAATAATGGTCAATAATTTCAGAATCTGAACACACACACACACACACACACACACACACACACACACACACACATCCAAGGAGTTCAACAAAGCCCCAGGCAGAATAAATGCAAAGAAAAGTAAATCTAGGCGCATGATAATCAAATTTCTGAAAACCAAAATAAAAAGAGAAAACCTTAAAAGCAGCCAGAGGGGGAAAAAAGACATATTATCATATAGAGGAATAATGATTAAAAATTTCTGCTGAGATCTCATCAAAAATTTGGCAAACCAGAAAACAATGGAACAACATCTTTAAAATGCAGAAAGAAAAATCTGTCAAACTAGGATTCTATTTCCAAATAAATTATCCTTCAAAATAATGAATACATTTTCAGATAAACAAAAGCTGAGAGAAATTTCTCACCAGCAGACTTGACCTACAATTCATACTAAAACAAGATTTTCAAGCTGAAAGAAAATGAAACCAGATAGAAATTCAAATCTACATAAGGAAGACTGCCAGACATGATAAATGTGTAAGTAAATATAAAAGACTATTTTTAATATTTTCTAATTTCTTTAAAAAGCAATTGATGGTTTAAACAACAATAATAATTTATTGTGGGATAATAACCCATATAGAAGTAAAATGTATGACAGCAAAGGCATAAAGGAAGGAGGGAGTAAATATAATTTACTGTTGGAAGGTTCTTATAATTTTAATTTATGGTAGACTATGATAACTGAATAATGTATAATGTAATCCTTAGAGCCACTAAAAACAAAGCCAACAGAAGAGAAAGGTATAAAATACTTTCTAAAATCCACTGATATAGAAGAAGGTAGGTAGAAAAAAAAGGAAACAAATTTTTTTTAAAACCTGATAGTACAACTAGAAAACAAATAACAAGACAGTAGATTTAAACCCAAACATACCAATAATTACATTGAATGTAAATGTACTAAACACTTTAATGAAAGGTAGCAATTGTGAGACTGGATAGAAAAAGGAAAATCCAAATCTACATATTTTAAATACAGATACAGAAATACAGCTTAGAGAAAAGAATGGAAGAGGAATTTCGTGTCAACACTCATCATGAGAAAGGCAGAGCGGCTTATTCCTCAAAGTAAACTTAAAGACAAAAAGCATTACCAGATACTAAGAAAGAAATTCCATACGTTAAGAGGGTTAGTTCATAAGGAAGACATAATCAAAAATGTGTATGCATCTCATAAAAGGGCTTCGAAATACATGAGGCAAAAACTGCCCAAACTGGAAGGGGAAAATCAACAAGCACATAATTATAGTTGGAGATGTTAACACTTCTCTCTCAGTAGCTGAAAGAAATAGACCCCAAAATCAGTAAGGATATAAACGATTTGAAAAACAGTATCAACAACTTTACCTAATTGGCATTTATACAGCAATACATCCAACAACTGCACGATGTATACTGTGTTTAAGCACACATTGAATATTGACCAGGATAGAACACATTATGGGCCACAAAACAAACCTTACATTTTCGAGTACTGAAGTCATATACAGAGTTATGTTCTTTCACCTAAATTAAACTGCATCATAAGTCAGTGGGGTCTGTCCTTGGGCACCAGCCACGGCGCTGTGCTCACCAGCATCTGGGCTTGGATGGGCCACAGGGCTGGGGGTGGGGGGAAAGACCAGGTAGCACGGGCCAGTGCCCCTAAGTGCGGCTGGGACCGCAGAGCAATGGTGCGAGAGCAAGGAGCCCCAGTCCACCTTCCGCATCCAAGTGCTGTCTGAAAGCAGTACCTCAGTTACTCAACTCACCCAGCCTCTACTGGGGGTGCACAACACACCAGGGATTGTGACAGTCCTTACACGGGCGTCTCATTTGGTCTTACCACAAACCTGTGGTGACAGGATTTTCCTAGTTTTATAAAGGAGTCCAGCCTAAATTACAGAATTCGGCCTGGAAGTCAAAACTGACTCCCGAGTGCAAGGGCCAGTGGCTACACCACAATGGCCTTGAGGTGTGAGACACACAAAACTGGACAGAATGGACAAGGTTGTTACAGTGTTACTAGAAGATGGGGCTGGGATTTCATTTAAAAATCATTCAAAAGTGATACACAGGGCTTCCCTGGTGGCGCAGTGGTTGAGAGTCCGCCTGCCGATGCAGGGGACACGAGTTCGTGCCCCGGTTCGGGAAGATCCCACATGCCGCGAAGCGGCTGGGCCCATGAGCCATGGCCGCTGAGCCTGCGCGTCTGGAGCCTGTGCTCCGCAACGGGAGAGGCCACAACAGAGAGAGGCCCGCATACCGCAAAAAAAAATAAATAAATAAATAAAATAAAAGTGATACACAAAGCAACAGCAATATAATGAAGTCCAAAGTCCATCCTGAATGAATTTACAGTGTAGCTGGGCAGAAAAACAATGATCATTAAATGTGCTAAATTTTTTAAAAAGGCAATAACAAGACGGAATCCCAAGTATTTAGAAATTAAGCACTACATGTCTAAATAACCCATGGACCAAGAAAAAAATGAGAAGTTAGAAAATATTTTCAACTACATAATAATGAAAACATAACATGTCAAAATTTGTGGGATACAGCTGAAACAATGCTTAAAGGTAAATTTATGATTCTATTAGAAAAAAAGGTTTAAACATCAATGCTCTAATTTTCCACATTAAGAAGCTAGAAGACACCTGTAACTCAAATAATATTGAACATCGACTATACTTCAATTTTTATAAAAGCAAAAGAAAAAAATGGCAATAAACAAACACCAAAAGGAGGAGGAAGGGGAGGGGAGGGGAGGTGAGGGGAGGGGAGGGGAGGGGAGGGGAGGGGGAGGGGAGGGGAGGGGAGGGGAGGGGGAGGGGGAGGGGAGGGGAGGGGAGGGGAGGGGAAGAAGGGGAAGAAGGAGAAGAGGAAGCAGCAGTGGCAGCAAGAAGTTAAATGCAAGATAAGAAGGAAGAAAATAATAAAGAGCGGAAATCAATGAAACAGAAAGTGAACAAATAGTGGAGACATGAACAAAACCCTAAACTGGTTCTCTGAAAATATCAGTGAAACTGGTAAACCCCCAGAGCTGTAATGATCAAGAAAAACAAGGGAGAATATTCAAGTTACCAATACTGGATGAAAACAAGGGCTTATCATTACAGATCTCACAGAAATTAAAAAGATAATGAGAAATCTTATGAACACGTTTGTGCAAATACATTTTACAATTAGATGAAATAGGCAAATTCCTTAAATGATGTAAATTACCAAAACTAACACAAGAAGAAACAAAAAGTCTGAATAGCCATTTGTGTGATAAAGAATCTGAAATCATAATCAAAATCCTTCCTACATAAAAAACTACAAAAGCAAGCAGCTTCACTGGTGAATTCTTACCAAACATTTAAGGAAATAATGTCAGTGTAATTCAATTAACTTTATTTTCTCTGTACACTAATAAAAATATAACTGTAATAAAGCTGACCTGTATCAGAAATATATTCAAAACACTTGCTCCTCCTGATTTCTTCCTTGGGTTCAGTAGCTCCTTGGCAAAAATCCAAAAAACAGAAACCATAAAAAGAGACTAATCTGACTAGAAAAAAAATTTTTAACTTCTGAATAAAGATCATAAACAAGATTAAAATATAAATGTTACATTGGAAAAATATCAATATTTGATAAATAATTGGTGGATATAGATAAAATGAAAGACTTTATCGATCAAATGTGCAAAAGACAAAAATGGAAAACGTATCGAACAAATAATAATGCCAACATGAAATAATGCCAACTTTTCTAATCAATCAAAAGAAATATAAAGTAAGACAGGTAAAAATGTTTTCAAAAATTTAAGAGGGAAGATATCTCTGGAAAAGCAAAATTGTGGAAACAATAAAAAGATCCCTGGTTGCCAGAGGTCAGGGCAGAAGAAAGGATGAATAGGCAGAGTACACAGATTGTAGGGCAGGGAAGCACTCTGTATGATACTATAATGGCAGATACATGTCAGCACACGTTTGTCGAAACCCACGGAATGTACAACACCAAGCATGAGCCCGAATGTAAGCTACGGACTTGGGGTGACTGTGATGTATCAGTGTAAGTTCATCAGTTGTAGCAAGTGAACCACTCTGGTGGGGGGGATGCTGATAATGGGGGAGGCTGGAGGGGGGTTTGGGGACTCCGTACGTCCCACTCAATTTTGCTATGAACCTAAAAGCACGCTTAAAAATACTGTATTTTTCAAAAATATACATAGACTAAGTTGGAAAAAATTGTGTAAATTATTTCAGTAATGTTTTAATATTGACTGCATATTGTAATGATGTGAATATGCTGAGTCACGTAAAATATATTAACATTTTAAAGAGTAATACCTAGTATTGTTGAGAACTGTTGTATTCAAACGCTCTCTTGCACTGATGATAATATATATCTTTTTGTATGATAATCTGCCAATACATATCAAAAGTCCAACAATGACACCTCTAAGAATTTATTCAAAGTAGATAATAACAGAAGTGCAATAAGATGTATGCCCAGCAGGCCCATATAATGGAATTCTAGGCAGCTGTTAAATCCGATGAAGCAGACTGCTATTTTCAGACACAGGAAGATGTTCATGATAAACTGTCAATTGGTGAAGGTCAGATTACAGGACACTACGGACAGAGGAGCCAGTTTATGAAAAGGCACATAATATTAATGCACACATATTCACTACACATTATACAGAGATGTGTAACAGGTTGTTCAGCAAAATTTTAATCATGATATTCTCTGGGTGATAAGATTTAGTGATTTTTAGTCTCTTCTCTCTATTATTTTCTTCTTTTATTTGAATTTTTTCCAATAAGCCTGGATCTCTTTTCTCAAAACATAAGGGCAGGGCTTCCCTGGTGGAACAGTGGTTGAGAGTCCGCCTGCCGATGCAGGGGACACGGGTTCGTGCCCCGGTCTGCGAAGATCCCACATGCCGCGGAATGGCTGGGGCCCGTAAGCCATGGCCGCTGAGCCTGCGCGTCCGGAGCCTGTGCTCCGCAACAGGAGAGGCCACCACAGTGAGAGGCCCATGTACCACCAAAAAAAATAATAATAATAAGGGCATTTATAGTCACAGATACACATAGACAATTTAGCTACTCTAACTTCCAATTTATCCTAGCAAAGACAAAGTTCATTCTACCTAAAGAAATCATTCTCTTGATTCTGTACTTTGGGGCAAGTTCCTCAATTTGCTCTACTTTTCTGACATAAGATCAAGGTGGACTGCAAAGAGTAGATTTCAGGGTTAAAGTCATGGTTCAAGTCGGCCGACCATCTACATGGCCCAGCCACTGCCGTCCTAGGACAAGGCTGACGGATGATCAAACGAGTAGCTCCTGTGGAGAATACTTTCTACAATACTTTCCAACTAATGAATATTAGCAGTTGCAGTATACTGCAAAGCAGAAGGATAATGGTTCAGGACACCAAAACAATGAAAGGAAAGAAAAAAGCAGAATTTTTAAAATGGGAAGAAAATTAGTAAGGGGAAATATGTGAATAAATAGATATACAGATATAGATATATACTGAGAAAAGAAAATGAACTTTAACAAATTTCCATTTTAAAAAGTTGACAGTTGATTAGACTGCCTCAAAGACAAAATGAGAAGTAGTTATAACATGGCCAAATAGAGAATAAAAATTTGAACTTTATCCACCATATGTTAAGACCTAAAGTATTTGAAATATGAGTTCCCTATAAAAGTATCTTTTATACTTTTAATGAATAAGATGAATGTGATACCTGGCGCCAGCCATCAAAGGAACTTACAGCTACTCTATAAAATATAAGTAAGCATTTTCATCACTGACTAGTATACATTCATTTAAATGCCTACTGAATACAGAGCGCTACGCTAAGCATATGGAATTCAGAGGTACCTGTGACATTATTTCTTGTTTTTGAAAAACTTACCATTTACTCAAAGAAGGAACTGGAGTACCAACACAAACTTAAACCCAGTTACGAGAACTGAGACACACATGGCAAAGGGTAGAAGAACGGAATTATAGCCCAGGAATAAGAGAGAGGCTGAGTCGTCATCACACCTGTGTCTGAGTTGTGTCAGCAGCAACCTGAAGCTACAACACAGACCATGGGGATGGAGCAGAGTTCCTCCTGCTTCTGGAGATGACTGGACCAGGCAACTGGAATTATTTAGTTACCAGATATTACTTCACTGGAAATAAAATACTAACCATTAAATAAGTTGTCATACAGTACACCACCTGGTCAATGCTGCATTCCTGTTGAAACACTGCCAAAACTGAGAGGAAAAGGAAGCCATCAGGAAATAATGGCTGTCTCTATCTGCCTGACACAGAGGTCACCCAAGCATTAATTAAACAAGGGAAAAAGTTCGGAGGGGTAATATTTTTTTAACAGCCTGCCTGGAGAGCTTCCCAAAAATTGTAAAAAAAAAATTAAATTAAATTTTTTAAATAATGCTTAGACATTAAAACAAAGACCAGTTGTGATCCAGCACTTCTCACTGATTGATTCAGAATAGCTCTTCCTCATAGCCTCCTTATTAATAAATGCATCTTCAAATCGGAAGTGATCCCATTCAGAGAGGATATTAACATAGGCACTTCCATAAACTAAAAAAAGAATTAAAACTTTATCATATCCAGTTGTAATTATTGGCTTCTCAAGCATTCAGTCTTCTACTGAGAGTAGCAGTTACAGATGGGGTTTGGAAAGAGTCCAAAATCTAACAAATTCAATAAACCCAATATATGTTCTCTCTCACTAAACTATAAATTCCTTGATGACTGCAGCCAGTATCATCTCTGCATTCCTTTTAGCAACAGGAATGACGTTTTATACACTCAGATGGATAACTGTATAGATGGACAAACAAGCCATGAACAAACAGATGTGTGTCACAGAGATTAAAAGTTTAACAGAATACTCTGAATGTTCGGGAAACTAACTAGCTGGCTGTTAAAGACAGGTTCCGGGAAAGTGAAATGGCACGGAGTGTGAAGTTGGCTGGAACGGAGAGAGAAGATGTGATCTCTACAACACAGCCTCCACTGCCCAACAGAGGGAGGAAGGGGCACCGAGAGATGGCACGAAGCCAGGTGGAAAAGGTAAGGCAAGGACAATAAACTAATGAAGGAAAACAGCCAAAAAGGCACAGAAAGGAGAGACATTAAAAGCAAATAGAACATTGAGAACTCTAAACAGAATCGGCAGTCTCATGCCTCTTCAGGACAGAAGACGTGCTTTTTCCTTATCTTACTTGAGGGATTCAACAACGGTTCTCACACAGTGTAATACAAACCATCTTACCAAGTGACTTCCCAAAGTACATGGGAAAAGAAGAGCAGAAGCAATTAGAGTTGCATTGGCCATTAAGGTAGAAAATAAATAATTGCATACAATCTGACAATGAAAATATTTGATGACAAATATTATTTTGGGCTTCTTCTGGATAGATGTTGAGAAAAATCTTATATATTAGATGGTACGTTGATTTTAATTTCTTATAACATTCGTAAAAATTTTACATTTGTCATTTTTCCACATATATTTTCTCATGTGATAATGCAAAATGGATTCATTTATTATAAATGAGCAAAGAGAGACATAAAAAATGGATAAGTAATTTGCCCAAAGTCACAAAGACAGTAGATGATGCAAATGGATTTTTGATCTAAGATTTTCCACATTTTATAATAAACTATTAATAAAAGAATAATATTTTCAAAGTGCAATTTTAGGGAGTAAAGTTCTTTATATCATGGTGAAAAGAAATTAAATGAGAGGCAAGTGAAATTTTTTATTCATCAAAGCAAGCTTAAATATTTCCACTTTACAGAATTGATGGCATTAGTAACAAATGAGGAAAAAGTGAAAATAAAAGCCTTCAAGAATCTGAACACATCACTTACAACAAAATTAATTGAGAGATGGAAAAACTATCCTATGCAGAGAAAATCTCAGGGAAGAAACTGTAAAGGGGAACCAGATCATAGTAGAGTCACTGAGTGACCCCTCTACAGAGCAATTAGCCAGAGCCCTGTGTGAGGAAGTAGAAGAATCTGCAAACTAAACTAAATAAAGCAAAGAGATAAGTTTGCATGGAATGCATCCATATGTGTCCAAGAGAACATTTATATAAATACGCTGGCAAATGTACTGACATTTTCTGAAAGGATGTACAAGAAATGGCCAAAACTATGTCTTCTCTAGGAAGGGGTGCTAAGGCACTTTGGATCTGATGTGGGGAGAGACTCTTTTTTGTATTAAATTTTATATAATGGTAATAAAATTTTTTTTTATCATTTGTGTTTATTTTTTCTGACATAAAAGACTGTTACCTTAGAAAAACCTTTTTAAATGATTGCCATTAAAACAAATATACATTTTAGAGAACTGCCATTAAAACGAGTGTGTAACCTGATGCTAGGTTTAATACACTAACATGCATTTAGACATGACTGACACGATCACCATGGCTGAGCTTTAAGAATGAGTACAAGCAGACTACAGTTGACCCCTGAACAACACACGTGTGAACCGCACTGGTCCACTTACACGCCCGTTTTTTTCAATGAATATACAGCGGGCCCTCCATATCTGTGGATGTGGAATCCGCGGATACGGAGGGCCAACCATGGACTTGAGCATCCTTGAATTTTGGTATCCCCGACAGGTCCTGGAACCAATCCCCCGAGGATACTGAGGGAGACTGTATATAGAAGTGGAAGGAAACAGAACTCTAGACAGAAAGGAAGTGTATCTTAGCATCACCTAAGATTTGTTTGAGTGGTGAGTGATGTGAAACAGGAATGTCAAGTCTAAAATGGTCATCTGAGCCCAGGTCACGGAGGATCTAGAACATTAGGCTTAAAGGTAGAGCTTATTCTGGAGATCAGGGTCTCTTACACATGAGAGTTTGCAGGCCCTAGTTTGAAAAAAATGCAGTTAACAACAGAGGCTGACAGCTCCTTGGCTGGACAAGACTGCCCCACACACTGGTCACACGCTCAAAAGAGCAGCGCTACTCCAGCAAGGAGGCTCCCTTTGGTTCCAGAGAGCGTTACAGACGTGTAATAAAACAGAGACCTCATTTCTTCAATGGTATCAGGCTAGTTCTTCAATAAAAGTGCGAAGAGTTATCCTAAACACAGAGTCTAACATGATGGAAGAGAACATTTTGATTAGTCAATTGTGACGGACAGAATTAACATATTTACCCACTACTTTGTGGTCTTACTCTGCAAGGCCAGAGGCTACTTATTCCTAGGAATTAGAATAATGCCATTGGACATTTAGCTTAGCTTTATTATTTAGGAAAAAAGTGGTATGAATATCCAGACTATCAGTAAGTGTGGGTTACGAATACTGAACTTTATTCATTATCCTTTTTATTTTAAAAAATTCATTAAGGGCTTCCCTGGTGGCACAGTGGTTAAGAACCCGCCTGCCAATGCAGGGGACATGGGTTCAAGCCCTGGTCCGGGAAGATCCCACATGCTGTGGAGCAGCTAAGCCCATGTGCCACAGCTACTGAGCCTGCGCTCTAGAGCCCGCGAGCCACAACTACTGAAGCCCACGAGCCACAACTACTGAAGCCTGCATGCCTAGAGCCCGAGCTCCGCAACAAGAGAAGCCACCGCAGTGAGCAGCCCACGCACCGCAACGAAGAGTAGCCCCCCGCTCGCCGCAACTAGAGAAAGCCCACGCACAACAACGAACACACAACACAGACAAAAATAAATAAAATTTTTTTAAATTCATTAAAATAGATGAATATGAAAGTTGTTTATAATATTTATCAGAAGCCATAATTAGAATTATTATCAAAAGTGTATGCTAGGCCTTAGCCTGAAATGCAAAGAAATGCATACATCCCTCATTAATCCTTATATTATCACAGACATTGTGAAATCTTGCAATTCACCCTCCTACCTTTGGAGTCAGCAGCCCTCATAGATGGACACTATGTCATTATATACTAAATATGTGTGTATATATATACACACACACAGTATACATATCTAACAAAAGCATCTAAGTATTACTTCTTGTGAGTTATGAAAGACATGTACCTACACTTTGCTTAAATTACAATAAAAATAACCACTGTTTAAAAGCATATTCATATGTAATATTTTATTATCTCTATTGGTCATCACAGCTTTATGGTGGAAAGAGGAAGGTTGTTATTGTTGTCATTTTAAAGACAAAGAGGGACTTCCCTGGTGGCGCAGTGGTTAAGAACGCGCCTGCCAATGCACGGGACACGGGTTCGAGCCCTGGTCCGGGAAGATGCCACATGCCGAGCAACTAAGAGCAACGAAGCCCGTGCGCCACAACTACCGAGCCTGCGCTCTAGAGCCCACGAGCCACAACTACTGAGCCCGAGTGTCGCAACTACTGAAGCCCACGTGCCTAAAGCCGTGCTGCACAACAAAGAGAAGCCACCGCAATGAGAAGTCCATGCACCGCAAGGAAGAGCAGCCCCCGCTCACCGCAACTAGAGAAAGCCCGCGCGCAGCAACAAAGACCCAATGCAGCCAAAAACAAAAATAAAAAAAGTAAATTAAATTTAAAAAAAAAGACAAACTGAGGCTCAGAGAGGTTAAGAGTCACACTACAAACTTAGAACTCCAACCAAGTTCTTCTAAATCCAATCTAACTTTAGAGTCCTACCATACTAGCTAGCATCAACAGCAGTGAATAAAAGAGCAGACTCTCCTCTCACCAAAGAAACCATAAAGAGAACATTCCCCCCGTGTCCCTCTCATGGTTAAAAGAAGAGTGGAATAAAATGATCCCCTCAACCCTGGGAGCCCCAGGCCAAATATCTCCTAACCACTGATAAAGTCCATCTGCCCAGATGTCCATACAAATGCTGTCATCATCTTTTTTTTCTTTTTTTGCGGTACGCGGGCCTCTCACTGTTGTGGCCTCTCCCGCTGCGGAGCACAGGCTCCGGACACGCAGGCTCAGCGGCCATGGCTCACGGGCCCAGCCGCTCCGCGGCATGTGGGATCTTCCCGGACCAGGGCACGAACCCGTGTCCCCTGCATTGTCAGGCGGACTCTCAACCACTGCGCCACCAGGGAAGCCCTGTCATCTTCTATGTGTCATGACATGAATAAGGTTGAGAACACTGCTACTGAGAACTCAGGAATATACAGAATGCTCTTAAATTTGTTTGAAAAAATGTAAACTTCATAAACTTTATAAAAATGCCTATAAAAAGAGATTGATATCAATGATATAACAATTCTGCTTCAAAGTTAATTGCTGGACTTAAATCTGAACACAATGGTTCTCAAATTTTATCCATTATCACTCGAATAAAAGACGATGTTCATAACCACAACCCACTCTTATGGCACATAGTCCAGATTTTTGTTAAAAAGCCTAAACAGGTTTTTCAAGTAATTAACACTGGAGCAACTTTTAATCATTAGTTATTTATCCAATCAGTGGCTTATTCTATTCTGTAGCATTGATAAGCTAGCCCGTGCTATGCATACAACTTCTAATGCTCACCACAGCTACAGGATTCCTTTAGCATGCATTCCAGAAAGTTATACAGGAATGCAAATAAGTAAGAGTGATGGCATGACCGGGACGACCCTGAATTTGCTATAGTCTAACCACTCACACACTGCAATGCTTAGTATCAGTTTACACAGAACTCCTAAGGAACTGCACCGCACCTCCACCTGATAACACGTCCTTTGAGAACCCTACAGTTACATAACGTTACCCTTACTCTCACCTCATTATCGTTGAGAGACGTGGGCCCTTAGTTTATTCCCATTCTGATAACCTTCCAGCTTGTCAATATTAACTCTTCAAAGTTTGAAATTTTACACATATATGGAATCCCCACTTCCCTGTTTAAGTTAGTGCATGTCAAAAATGTGGAAGAGCGTAAAGAAAAGTCACATTGTGATTTCCAAGGTCTGCTTAGTCCCTCTAGATGCCACCCAGCCTTTCAATGAGTACTGTCAGACCCAGTACTACACATCTGTATTCTCTGACAAACGTCCTTGTCAAAGTGAAACTAACTCATCAGCCCAAAATACACTGGCATCTTCCATCCTCCTAGTGTCTGACCCTTCTGCAATACTAAATGGGGGCCTGGGAGGTTTCCTTACCACCTTCCTTTCTCATTCTTTTCTTCCAAGTTGATCACACACATCAAAATAGGAGGGAACTTCATCACTGACACCTGATTTCTGTTGAAGTGATCATGCCTTTTTTCAAAGACTTTACGACCATGATACAGAAACCAAATAAAAGTTTCCATCTACATAGTGATTTACAGCAGTTTACAAAGCACTTTCATGCCATTTTGTATGTGACTCTCATAACAATTCTTGAGATATGCAGTGCAAACTTTTTATAACTGTGAAAAGTGAAATTAAAAGAAGTTAAACAACTCTACCAAGTCACACAACTATGAAGTAGCAAAGCCAGGACCAAAAGCCATGTTTCTACCCTTAGTCCAGTACCTTTCCACTCCACCATGACGTCTGTGAGGTAAGACATTCTGTTTTATTCATAAGAGGACTGCAAACTTCAGGTTTTTAGAAAATCATGTCATCAGACCCATTTACTCCTGTTCACCTTGAAACAGAGATTTAACTACCTATTCATATTCAGTCAAAGAGTAAGCATCAGTTTTATGTAGAGTGTGTCTGCTCTGAGAGTTTCCACAACAATTACCTTTCATAATATTCACCCTCCCCCCCTGCACTGCTGGTGGGAATGTAAGTTGGTGCAGCCACTTTGGAAAACTGTATGGAGGCTCCTCAAAAAATTAAAAATAGAGCCACCATATGATCCAGCAATTCCACTTCTGGGTATTTATCTGAAGAAAACAAAAACACTAATTAGAAAAGATATATGCATCCCTATGTTCACTGCAGCATTATTTACAATAGCCATGATATGGAAGCAACCCAGGTGTCCATCAACAGAGGAATGTGGTGTGTGTGTGTGTGTGTATGTGTGTGTGTATATATATACATATATATGTAAATATACATGCACACCATGGAATATTTACTTAGCCATAAAAAAAGAATAATATCTTATCCTCTGTGACAACATGAATAGACCTAGACGGTATTATGCTAAGTGAAATAAGTCAGGCAGAGAAAGGCAAGTACTGTATGATTTCACTTATAGGTGGAACCTAAAAAACAAATGAACAAACATAACGAGATAGAAAAAGAGTTACAGATACGGAGAACAAAAGGTAGTTGAAGGAGATGGGGGTGGTAAGAAATAGGTGATTAGGGGAGGGAGATGAAGAGGTGCAAACTTCCAGTTACAAAACAAATGAGTCATGGGGATGAAATGTACGGTGTGGGGAACATAGTCAAGAACTATGTAATATCTCTGTAGGTGACATATTGTAACTAAACTTATCCTGGTGGTCATTTTGAAATGTATATAAATACCAAATCACTATGCTGTGTAACAGAAACGAACATAGTGTGGTAGGTCAATTATATTTCAAAAACAAACTCATAGAAAAAGAGATCAGATTTGTGGTCCCAGAGGCAGGGAGCAGGGGAAGGAGAATTGGATGAAGGTGGTCACAAGGCACAAACTTCCAGTTTTAAGATAAGTGAGTATATGAGGGATGTAAGGAACCACATGAAAAACACAAACAACACTGCTGTATGTTACCAAGCTGGTACGAGAGTAAATCCTAAGACTTTTCATCACAAGGGAAAAATATTGTTTTCTTTCTTTAATTTTGTGTCTATACGAGATGATGAATGGTCACTAAACTTGGTGTGATAATCATTTCATGATGTATGTAAGTCATATCATTATGCTGGGTACCTTAAACTTATACAGTGCTGTATGTCCATTATATCCCAATAAAACTGGAAGAAAAAAGAAAACCTTATGCTATATTATATTATTTTTATTTTTCATTCAAAGAAAGCAAATAAGTAAATAATCAGGTTAAGGAAATATAATAATAATATTCACTCTCCTCTACTAACTCTCCTTGTCTCTTCATTAGAAAAAGAAAAAATGCCCAAAGGGCACTCTGTATCAAAACAAGAAAGAACAAAACTTTTTCAAACAAAAGAATTTCATTAAATGATTTGTTAAACAATAAGAGGAATAAAACCTTTTTAAAAACTGAATAAAAGAATATAAAATAACAAAAGCAAAGTACAATTAAAAGTAAAATTACAAACTAGGGCTCCCCTGGTGGCACAGTGGTTGAGAGTCCGCTGCCGATGCAGGGGACGTGGGTTCGTGCCCCAGTCCGGGAGGATCCCACATGCCGCAGAGTGGCTGGGCCCGTGAGCCATGGCCGCTGAGCCTGCGCGTCCGGAGCCTGTGCTCCGCAACGGGAGAGGCCACAACAGTGAGAGGCCCGCGTACCGCAAAAAAAAAAAAAAAAAAGAAAAGAAAAAAAAAAAATTACAAACTAAAGAATTAAAGTTAAAACAGTCCAAAGGAATATAAGAATATTAAATGTCTAAGGAATGAAAGAATAAACATGGCATACGCCAAAAAGTAAAAGTGAAACAAGGCAAATACAAATTCCAGAATTTAACACCTCCGTGGCATGAGGTGTGCAAACAGCTCGCCGGCCTCAGTGGGCCAAGTTACTGGTTATAGATCCCAGAAGCAGAAACAGGGCCTCTGGCCTTTCCTTTGCTTGTAGAAGATTCAGCACCCCTGCCCCTATGGGCCGTAAACATCTGTATGGGAAGAAGACGTCTCTCAGGGACCACTGAGCTCCAGCTTACTCACCTCCTCCAACCCATAAGCCAAGCAAAAGCACCCACCGTCCACTCTCCTCAAGCCTAGCTTTAAAATTAAGAGCTGTAACTCAGAATATGAATCGATAAGTCCCTTAATAACAATGCCTAAATAATTTCTGTGTTATGACCAAATTAAATTCAGCCATATCTAAGGTGAATTCTAGTCAAATTTAAAATTATGTTAAGTAAATATAAATTATATGTGGTAAATCTGTCATACATATTAAAGGTAATACAAATCATACATTTTCAAAGAACTACAATACCATGAAAAGATAAGCTGTAAACCACGGTAAATATAACTCAGTCCTACTGAGATGGCCTGGCAGTTCTGAAGTGTTCAGTGACCTCATTGTCAATACTCTGGCCACCATTTGAATGTACCACAAGGAAGAAAATAGTGGTATATGATACAAGGTTTAAGGTAGAAAACTTGATATGAGGGGCATCTCCACTCTTCTTTCCATACCCATCTATAAACAAAATGGTCATTGCCTATCTGGATAATACCTAAGGGAAATGAGTCAAAAAATTACCAAGAGATTATATGAATTCCCAAACTGAGTAAACTATAAGCGAGTGGATTTTATAATGGCTACATAAGGAATTCCGGACAGCTACATCAGCGTCAAAAACCAAATGCAGAACAATGCCACATGAAAAGCGTTATACTGGAGATTCATTTATGTCTTCAACTATCGAGCTAAGAATGAAATAAATATTTACAAATTAAAATTCTGGCTTGCAAGTCATATTCCATTTTAATATTTCCACTTTTTAGAGTAAACACTGTTATGAACAAACACAACAGTAACCACTGAAAACTAGTATTTTTGTACATAACAATTCTTAGCTTACTATGTCTTTTGCACCATGTCAAAACCTGTACACAGTAAACACAACCAACACATAATCTTGATGAAACTGTGTTGCCCCTTACTATCACAATGATTATTCTGCAGATATTCATCACCACAATCACACATTACACAGCAAAACAACTCCAAAAGTTAGTTCTCATGTCCTCTGAGGTAATAAGAACAAAATAAAAATAGATAAAGCAGTATTTTCCAAAAGTAAACTCATTAATTGCTTATAATTATTAAATACAAAATACCATTTTAATTTATATAAAAGACTAACAATGACCAAGACCTTGAAAAAAATTCCCCAAATATTACATGACTTCCTCTTCCAAATATCATATCCAAAATACACAGGAATCTCAAAAAAGAAAGCCACTTAAGAATCTTTCCTGAACCACTTCCATGTATCTTTAAAGTACAGACCTTGAGGACATTAACACACTTCTGAACTTATTTGTGTTTCATTTCAACCAATGTTTTCTGCACAAATTCATGCTGTTTCAAATAATCTTTTATCAGAATAAGAAGTCTAAATTTTACAATTACTCAGGTTACAAAATTTTAAAGGACTGCTTAATTTTCATTAATGATAAATGAAACATATCTAAACATATCTTTATGCTGGTGCATCTCTGCTACCAAACCAGGACAAAATTATTTTTGAAATGACTAATTTCTGGACACTTACACATTTGCAGAAGACCATCAGATGTACTAAACTGATAGTTCTATGCTTTATTTTCAGATTCAAATGATAAGACGGAACTGAAAGAGGAAAAGGCTCTATCTGATCTTTACCAGTTCTGCCTACTAAGTTACAGAGTTTGTGGTTTATCAACAGTTCTACTAAAAAAAAAAAAAAAAGTTCAATAAAGCACCTATTGCTTATGATAATAAAAATCTATAGTCTTTCAAAGTTCTACACATTAAAGTTTTTTAAAAGATTTAAGAAATCTAAAATAGGTATTGGAAATACAGCACAACCTTTTACTAATTTCACCTTAATAACAGAGTATAACTTAAGTCACTATTGAACATCATCCATACAGATGACACCTTCCAAAAATCTACAAGAGATCCAAAGAGACACTTGTCCTCAGAAACCTAAAATCCAGTGTTCACATAGTCAGGACAGTAAAGACCAAGTTCAATATACAATATAACTGCCATGAGGCAAATATCAAAAGGATTATTACTCATCAACTTCTTTTTATATCTTCTACTTCTGTAGCTTCACTTTCACAAATACCACCTGTTCGATAAAGTTGTTATATTTTTAAAAAAGAAAAGATTTTAATAGCAATACCTCTCAACACCCTTCATAATTTTCATTCCTTTTCCGTAAAAGCCATCTCAGTACCTTAAAAATAGTGCTTCAACAACTGAGCAAATACTCACTGAACAGATATTTTGGGTCAGACACTGTTTTGGGCTCTGAGTAAGCCCAACAGTCCCCTGCCAAGGCAGATCACACTGTAGCAGAGAGAGTCCTTCTTAATCATCTTCCTTAGTTCGAAATATTTACACCAAAAGCAATGTATTCTTTACTCTTAATTATTCACACAAGATTCTGAATACGAAGTACAACTAACTTCGGAAAGAGATAACTGCCTGGTGCCCAGCTGAGAGCTGACAAGACATCTGTCTCTCCCTACATCCCGTCAGGAACCCCCCACCATGGCCCCCATGACCCAGAGTGAGGTGCCGCCCTTGTCACACTCGGTGCTGGGCACTGTGCCAGCCTGACCACAGCCCTTGCAACATGATTACAGTCACTGATTTGGAACTGACACACTCTCTCCGAGAATGTCACCTTCTCAACTGCTTTGCATCTGTGTCTGACACATAACTGCCACTCAGAAACACTCACTGAATGAATGAAAGGGGACTGAATATTTCCTATGTCGTTTATACTTTTCTTCCCATTTTCGTCTTTTGAGTGACGTTTGTTAAAATGTTTCATATAATATCACAACAACTCTGGTCAAGCCTAGAATTAGGGATTGTCTAAAAGGATGGTTTTCTAAAATTGCTGCAAAGAAAAGTCATTGCTATTAGAAAAAGATGATTATTTTAAAGGCAGCACGGCATACTGGTTCTAGAATCAGAAAAACAGATTCAAATTACAGTCCCACCTCTTACAGCCGTGTGACTTGGGCACATTATTTAACCTTTCTGAGATTCCATTTCCTCATCTTTATGAAAATGATAACAGTCCCCACTTCATACGGTTGTAGTGAAGATAAATAGGATTTGTAGGCTCTTGGCACATTTACTGACACATTGTATAAATTAGATACATAGTTTTTATTTCTGTTTCTGTAATACATCTAACTGGAAGCCTAATCAGAGAAAATTAATTGGTAAATAAGGCTCCGTAACCATGATGCTATATAACTTTATTTCATTAACTGAGAATTTATAAACCAAAAAAAACAGTCTTAATGAAATTCACTGAACAAATACTCTAAATATACTTACACTCATATTAAAGCTGTTAATCACAAATTACGAACAGAGTATCAATATAAATGGGGGGAAATGAGTAACCTAACCAGTAACTGACAGAGGTGCACTTGATCCTCAGTTCAGAGATCTTTCCACTATAGCAAGTTGCATCTTTCTAATTAATTCAAGTGTGCAAGGCTTTCTTTAAAATTAAAATGCTCCCCTGAGGGCTGTCTACCAGTTGTTCACACCTCACGGTGAATTACTTTAATCAGATAAATACGTTAAGCAACACTACCTACTTAAAGAAATTGTGATTTGAAGAGTGGTGAGCAGAGGGGTAATTTTAAAGCCAGGTGCGTGGGGTGGGGGAGGCCTGTGTGATGCTCTGTCCAAGTCTCTGTGTGGTCACCGCGCGGCATGATGACAACGCACCTGCATGCTGGGACCAGAGGGGCTCCAGGAGTCAGAAAACGTGTCAACGCGGTGCCCCTCTAATGGGCTATACCAGGTGCTCTTTAAGGAAACTTCCAGTTCTACAATTCTACTGTTCTCTTCTGCAGTGTGCCCTAAGACCCCAGGCGGTACTAACCTCCTAAATGCCTCTAGAAAATCAATTCAGGAGCATCTCTGGCAAGTTCCCCAACCAGGCCTGAGGACTGACCTACCACAGAAATGCAAAACAACACATCCTTTTCCATAGATAAAAATCAAACCACCACCTGGAATAAATTAACATCCTTAATTTATGTAAACTAAGAGTCTAGCTGTGCCCAAAATAAATACAGCAGGAAAACCATTTAACGTAACGGTATAAGACCATCACAGCATCTCAGGAGTTTATTAAAGCTGTCTTGAGGGCTTCCCTGGTGGCACAGTGGTTGAGAATCTGCCTGCCAATGCAGGGGACACGGGTTTGAGCCCTGGTCTGGGAGGATCCCACATGCCGTGGAGCAACTGGGCCTGTGAGCCATGGCCGCTGAGCCTGCGCGTCCGGAGCCTGTGCTCCGCAACGGGAGAGGCTGCGACAGTGAGAGGCCCGCGCACCGCGATGAAGAGTGGTCCCCACTCGCCACAACTAGAGAAAGCCCTCGCACAGAAACGAAGACCCAACACAGCAAAAATAAATTAGTTAATTATAAACTCCTACCCCCAACATCTTCTTTAAAAACAAACAAAAAAAAAACAAAAAAGCTGTCTTGAATGCTTCCTAGCTCGAAAAAAAAATAATTAAAAAAAAACTCTTGGTTTCCATAATATCCCTTTAGCATTAAGCCTAAGAGTTTGAAAGTGGGAAGAGTTTTTGAATGTTAAATATTAAAACCTATTTCTACAGAAGACGGATTCTTTTGGAATTGATTGACAACGTATTTCACCCTTAATCCCTTTGATTTTCATTGTTATCTAAAATAATTCCATGGCTGCTTGTTTAAAGTACTCCAAAAATGTCTACTGCTAATACTGTATATGCACTTTGAAATTGTATATTTTAAAGGTAAATTACTGTCCTCTAACTTGCAAGTAGAAAAGTAAAATTTGGAGGAAAAGAAAGAGGGAAATTATTTGATCATAATCTCAATATTCTCTCCAAATGAGAGAATATGATCAAAAGTATACCAGAAACATATTACCTTGAAAGTCAAGAAAACAAGGAAGTTCCAAGAAAAAACCTGGACACACTCATGGCACCGTGCAACACAGCAGTGGCCAAACAGCAGCCTGAGAGCACAGCGCCTGGAGGAGCTGTCTCACCTCCAATGGAATGGCGGGGTCACTCACCTGGAAAATCAAAAGGGCACCTTGGACGAAAGCAGCAAAATTAAAGAGCATGTGAAGAAATAAAAGCACCTAATGAGACAAGTTACAATCACACTACCAAAGTATAAATTCTGCAACATCCCTATCAAAGTAACAATCAACAAATATTGAACCCTGAAATGTGACTTGCTTTTTCCCCTGCAGGCAGCTGCGTGAAGGAGGTAATGCTCAGAGCCAAACAGAAAAGTACAGCTGTTCTCAATATCTTCGACGTAAAACGAAAACGGTGTATCTCAAAGACATGCTCCTCAAGAACCACATTAAACTTTGCCCCTGGTTAGCAACCATGAGAAAATAAGTTTTGCTTTCTTCTACAATGTAGGATATAAAGTTAAAACTTTCACTCAAGATTACTCTAATTTATCCTAGTGCACGTGGGCTGAGAGGGACTCAAGAGTTCCTTAACGAACACAAAGCGAGAGCAAAAGCAGGGGAACCGCGTTTTACTCACAGGGTTTTTTCCACTTGGGCAATTTGTAAAGTCTCCTAGACCATTCTATCGTATGTATGACTCATCGAAGTTCTACTTTCCAACTGTTAAGGTTTTCGCGGGGTTTTGGCATGTGTGGGGGGCGTCAACGGGCTTTAGGGCAGCCTCCACAAACGCACAAACACAGCACGTGTGCCAGTAAATCCTGTGACGTGAGGAGGGAGCCGGGCAGATGTGGGTCCTGAATAGGGGATGGGGGGTGAGCACAGGGACCCCAAACAGCCCCACCCAAGGCACAGGTCGCTAATGTCCCTGCTACTGTCCACCAGCACACACTGAGGATCACGTCCACAAGGGCAGCCTCTGTGAATTCATCCAACCAATGGTCAGGCTCTATGCTCGGTCCAATTTCTGTTATTCACTCTGTAACTATGCACTAAACATGCCAGTTACTGTGCTAAACTGTTCCTTAAGGATACATACAGTTACTATGCTGTGGCCCAGTCCTTGAAAAGCTTCCTTGAAGCAGGGCAAGCAGATGCTATGCTATATCTACATGTCTCTATATTACTATACTAGACATATCTAGAAGAACACAGTAAGTGCTAAAACACAGGAAGAAGCAAAATGCTGTGAATCTGTGTAAACAGTATCCCTATAGACGAAAACTCATCAAATGTAAAAGTGAGTTTAGAAGTACCTTTCATTTGCAGGGCATGGGGGACACAGACCAAGGCAGGATTCTTTGGCCTAAGGTTCTGATTTAAGAAAAAAGAGGCAGTTAAACTGTTCACATAAGCTAGAGCTCAGAAGGACGCATAATCTGATACTGGGATAGGCAGGCTGATAAAGTGAAAAGTCAGTAGCAAGGAGGGATTTGCTCCTAAGAGAAATTATTCTAGCTAAAGAGAAAGGGATAAAGAAGACAAGACTTGCTAAAAGATGTGTTGAACACTACTAATAAGTAAAACTGTTAGATCAAAGAGTCACTAAATACGGAGATGGAAATCCTAAAAAGACTAGTGCCAGAATCAACACTACAAGGAAAAAGCTCACTAGTTATTTTATGTGGAATTATACTTCATTCATTAATTTCCAGGAAAAAAATACCTGAACCGCATACATTTTATACTCTAGTATTTCCTGATGCGAAGTTACTGCACACTGAAAGGCGACAGAGGCAGCAGATTTAAAATACACATGCATATATCAAATCTATTAAAAGGCAATAGGTTAAAATACAGACTCTGGAGCCAGACTGCTTTGGGCAAGTTTTCTTCATTCCTCTGTGCTTCAGTTTCTTCGTTTCCTACCTCAGCATTTTTGTAAAGTACCCAGAACTGTGTGTGGCACGAAGCGCTACACAAGTAGGGGCTACTGCCCTCCTGCTGCTGGGGGTGCACTGCCAACAACACGAAAGAGAAAGCGGAGCTCCAAGGCCACTGCCTGGAAGGAAAACCCCAAGAGGCCGCATCTCCCATCTTCTACTGAGCATTCCCTTCCCTGAATCACTCTGGGGAAAGCAGGGGCAGCCGGGTTACAATAAGTTCTGCTATTAGAATCGAAGGGAGGCCACCCTGCTGGCTGAACTTCCCTGATGGCTGGGAAGAAGAAAGACAGCAAAGAGAAGAAAAGGGGCGCCAGCAATGTCTGGAAACCCAACAGGAGGAGCGTTAAGACCTAGATGTTGGCACCTCACTCTCGGAGAGCTGGAGCAGAAGCTACCAGGGAAGCTGTCCTGCCAGGAAAACATCCACGAGGAGACGCCCCAGCCAGCCGGGCGGACACCACCAGAACCCCATCCACTAACACAAAGGGGACGCGGTAGGAAACACTACCAACCCCACTCACAGCAATGCTTCAATCTGTGGGGCCCTTCACATGTGCTCTAAAATGTGTCCTTTTCAAAAAAATCAATATACTGCCTTTGAAACAAGTCCAAACAGCAACAGATGAGATGATGAGCATCACCTCACCAGAGCCGGATGTATCAAGTTATAGTTCAGCACCGCCATTTCCAATCGTAACTAAAACTCAGTTAACGACGGTCTGTCTCTGAAGATATTTATGACGTAAATTATTTGGGATAAATAAGTTAAAACTTCTCTATTAATAAGTAAACAAGAAACATGCCAAATATCTTAATGTAATATGACCAGTCTTAGCATAAACCAAGTTTACCCTGAGCATCATATTTTCTACTGGATCAAACAGATAGTCATCAAAAAACTACTCCAGGGGGGCTTCCCTGGTGGCGCAGTGGTTGAGAGTCCGCCTGCCGATGCAGGGGATGCAGGTTCGTGCCCCGGTCCGGGAGGATCCCACATGCCGCAGAGCGGCTGGGCCCGTGAGCCATGGCCGCTGAGCCTGTGCGTCCGGAGCCTGTGCTCCGCAACGGGAGAGGCCACAGCAGTGAAAGGCCCGCGTACCGCAAAAAAAAAAAAAAAAAAAATACACCAGGGCTTCCCTGGCGGCGCAGTGGTTGAGAGTCCGCCTGCTGATGCACGGGACGTGGGTTCGTGCCTCTGGTGACCTACTTCTAGACTTCCTCTCCTATGAAATATCCAGTTTCCTTATTATTTAAATTGGTTTTATATCTGTACCCTGAAACATCCTAACTTACACATTTTGTTTTATCGGTCCATTACTACATAAGAATATCATCCATGTTCATGTAAATGTTAGCCAAAAAAACCGTATCCTACTTTAAACAAACTGATACGTATATGAGACTCATTAGATAAATAGGTTTCATTGACAGTTAAATAAGAATATTCCAATAACTTATTTTAATAATTTCTGGACATTTTGCCCTTCAATATTTATCAATACAATAGAAAACTAACAAAAAAAATTTAGAAACATCAAACTCTCAATTTGACATAAAATTTTAGTTATATAGTAGCATCACTTTTTAGAGCATAAAAAGTGTAACTTGTTAGGCCCTAAAATGTTAGTTATATTCATAAATTTAAGTCACAATCAAAAAAGAACAGTTGTTAATGCTTTTTACATAGTTAGTTGAATTTAGCTTTTTAAAAAATCTTTTGAATTTGGTGCCAATGAGCCATTTTAATGGAATACATGGGTAGAATGGATTAATTGCACCCTACAGAGAAGCCAAAGTGCTTATTTTAACCATTTATTATATTTCCAACTTCATCATGCTGGATAAATGGTTAACGTACAAATGAAGATGTTTCTGATGAGTAGCGATTTAACAATAACAACAGCAAAAAAGCAAGAAGGTAATAAAAGAAGGGCAGAAGTAAAAGATACCAACTGAAATGACCAGTTCCTGAAAAATGGAAAAAAGGCAGAGGGCGGAAGTAAGGAGTAAACCGCGCAGGAGTCTGCATGGAAAGTCCGAATCCCTCTCACACACACACAGAGCGGGTGTTCCATAAGGTAGGTCCATGCTTTCATCAAGATCACATTAGCATGCATTTAAAATTACAGAGAAACCATGTTTGCCAAAGGAATTTAGCCTGTTTTACAAACACATCAGGTCGGCACTACTTCACACACCTTAGCTGATGCTATGGTAGGTACTGTGAAGATTTATTCATATCAAATATACTATAAGAACAGATTTAAATTGGAGCTAAAAATAATAATAATAACGTATCCATTGGAGTCTTCAAAGAGAACTTACTTGGGCCTGGAAAGAACGTAAACAGACCAATGTTAATACATATAGGACAACAAAAGATTACCTTTTTAATCGGAGAAAGCTCACGTACAACCTAGGATCAGTCCCCGCCTGGGGAAAAACCTGACCACAGCTGCAACTCACATGGGCCTAAGTGCAGCAGGCAGGGCTGGGGGAGCCAGGAAGGTGTCTGACTTCCTACCTAAAATTAGCCAGGCCCACTTCACCACAGCTGGGTTAGGTTCCTCTATTTTAAGGTGTGCAGCCCCAAATTGCTTAGGAGTATATAACTGCTGGCCGGTTTCAGGAGCTAAGAGTGTCGAGAGACTTTCCACCAAGCCTTGAGAGTGGACAACTAGCCTGGACAAAAATTCCACACTGAATCATCAAGCTGTCTGGGGTCTAAGTACACTGGCAGTGAAATCATACACTGGAGATATCCATGAAAGCATATCGCCCGAGGGCACAATACGAAGGAAATGAGCAAGAAGAGACGTCCCTTACTCTTTTCCACCACCCAACACACACACACACACACACACACACACACACACACACACACACACACACACACACACACACACACACACACACACACACACACACACACACACGCAGGATAAAAGTAAGGGAGAAACTGACAAAAATTCATGATCCTAAAGTGTTCTTGTCCTTTCAGGAAATTATATAGAACTGACAGCTGAAACCCTTCCAAGTAATGTCCCGTGATTGTTTTTTGTTTTTTTGTTTTTTAAAGTGTGCAATTCAATGGCATTTAGTACATTCACGGTCTGGTACAATCCCAGCCACCTTTATCTAATTCTGAAACATTTCCATCACTCTAAAACAAAACCTCCTACCCATTTAAACGTTTCTTCACATCTCCTTCTCCCCTCAGTCCCTGGCAACCTATTTACCTATTTTGGATATTGCATATAAATGGAATCATAACAATATGTGACCTTTTATATCTGACTCCTTTCACTTAGCATAAATGTTTTCAAGGTTCATCCACATTGTGGCATGTATCAGCACTTCATTCCTTTTTATGGCTGAATAGTATTCCGTTGCATGTATAAACCACAATTTGTTTATCTGTTCATCCACTGATGGGCCTTTGTGCTGTTTCCACCTTTTGGCTATTGTCAGTAGCACTGCTGTAGACATGCGTGTACATGTATTTGTCTGAATACCTGTTTTCAGTTCTTTGGGGTACATACCTAGGAGTTGAATTGCTAGATCATATGGAAATTCTATTTTTAACTTTTTGAGGAACCATCAAACTGTTTTTCACGAGCCTGAACCATTTTACACTCCTACCAATGTCCCATGACTCTTTACCTCCCCGTGAAAGTCCTAGGCTCCCGGAGTGAACCCCATGGAGTGGGTACTCAGTTCACATTCTGCATTTGGGAAACATTAGAAGGGAACTGGTGCCGCTCCCATTTGTACAGGCGAGAAATTTTTTGCTAGCATTTAAAAAAGGAGCTGAATTTTCAAAAAAAAATGAAAAATGAAAAGGCATGCCCTTCCACCAAAACTAACAATAACTTCATCAACCAATGGTAAAGTTAAGTTGTAAGTTACATGGCCTTTACGTACACCTGAAATTTAAGCTGCACAGATAACATTCTGGATTGCTACCACCTCATGGCAAAGACTTAGCATCTATTTTATTACCAGAACTTGAGACACTAGACACAGAATACACATTTAATTCAGTATGATCCTGATGCCACCACGTTCTGGTCGTCTACAACAGTAGCGCTTGTTTTGAATTAGCAAACACACATACCTTCATCTTCTGAGGCATGACATTTCACTCTCAATACCAAGTCAAAGGTTCTTTCTGGATTTTCCCTAAAAGAAAAAGAACTTTGTTATTTTTATCTCCTATAACAAAGTTTATATTTTCTTAACTCTAAAAATTAATCTCCTTCTTGTCTCAGTATGTTCCATATAACTACATGACCACAGCGTAGAAGAAGTAAAGTGTTTTCCTAGTTCAGCAACTTAAGAACCCTGAGGCTTAGGAGCCTGGAGTCTTGGGGCAAAACATTTAACCTCTGAGCCTGTTTTCTTACCTATAAAGTACCCTGTTCGCTTCAAAGAATAATAATGGTGAGGATTACAAATCAAATAATACAAGTGGAAGTACTTTATAAAGTATTAAGTGCTGTATAAATATAAAGCATTGCCTTTATCTTACTGAATCAAAACCGGAAAGCCAGCACGTTCCTAAGTGTCTCTACCTTTCCCTGCCAGCAGAGTTTGACAGCAGGTTCTCCAGCTTTCTTCAAAGGACTTGCAATACAGGTGTAAATGAGCACCTGGTTCCACCTGCCATGTCCTAGAGCACCATGAGTCATTCATAATGTTCCTTAAATGCAATACTTCGCACATACTTTTCTTGAGATATAATAATTACAGCACATAAGCATGTTTAAAGTGCCAAACTAAACATAGCCTCCAAGGCCAACCAAAAAAAGCCTTATTTTACGTCAGTTATCTTTGGGGAAATTGGACATCTGCCTCAATACTTGGATTTTATCACTAAGAACAGTGACGTTTTGCTTCATTCAAGAGTTATCCACATCTTCACTAACTGCTCATACATTCAACATAGTCTCTGCTTTATTTCAAAAAGCAAATTGAAACCTACTGAGACATCTGTTTTAAAAACATAGTTCTGGGTTTTTTTTTAAACTTAGTTCTGTTTTAATCTCTTTCTGCCAGAAGATAAAAGGTCAAAGTCTGATACCACAAAGTCCATGTGATCAAAGTGTTAATATATTTCAGTTATTCCTGCCAAGAAGACCTTAGTGTCTTTGTGTGCACTGGCTGTTTGTAATATGCACTTCCTTCAAGAAACTAATGGCAGCTTTGGCTTCTAAATAAACATTTGATTTTTAAAAAATTTATTACAAGAATCTAGAAACATAGGAAGCGACAACCCACATAAATTTATTTGCAAATAGAAGTTTCCTCAGCCCTCCCACGATTCACTTGCTTCAATGGGAATAATCAACCTGGACCCTCAGTCAGGTGACCCTCCCTCCTAAGCCGGTTCAGGTCAAAAGGTCCACTTTTCACGTCATGCACCTAGCAACCCACCCCCCGCAAGATATCAAACACTGAAGAAAACAATTCTAAATCACACAATTTTCCTATTTTCGTAATAGTCTTTAGGATCTCTCAAGTGTAAATAGTAAATATCGATTCTATTATACTGGGAAATTTTAAAGGCCTTTCACGCTAAAAGAAAAATACACGATATTCACGATTTTAAACTCGGAGGAAGGGAGGGTTAAGGGGGGCGGGGGAAGAGAAGAAAAATGGAATTCTTTGCAAACTAAGTTTCTGTAGCAAAATATAAAACTCATGCCTCTAAGGTACCCAAAAGAAAATCACCACACTTAACACAAATAGCTTTCTGCCTAATTCGTCTCCTAAAGAAAAGCCTCCCCTGGTGGGTACCGGAGCCAACACATCAAAACACCACCACCGCCCACCCAGCCTCCCAGACCCTCTGGCAGGGACCAGCGGCCGTATTACCGCACACGGGGGCCCCTTTCAGGTCCTAAGAAGAGGCGTAAAAAGAAGGACCTGGGACCGCGCCGGGAAGACACCTCACACCCGCACCGCGCGGCCCGGCGCGGCGCGGGCGCCCGGCTGTCACGTCCGACCCGCGGCCCAGGACCCGCAGCGGCCGCGCCGGCGCCCAGGCCTCCGCGTCGGGCCGCGCGTCCCCGCCGCCCGCAGGCTCCGCGGCCTAGGCCGTCCGGGGACCCGGGGGTCCTGGGGCCCGGGGTCGGGGTACCGAGGAGGGGCCGCTGCCCGCCGCTCGCACTCACTTGGTCCTGCAGTCCATGGCTGCATGTCGCGGGGGCCGCCCCGCCCCGCCGGCCGCCGCGGGAACGGCCGCTCAGAGCCCGGCGGCCGCGGCCCGGCGGTGGAGCTGCGCCCGCCCCGCCCCCACGTCCGGGTGACCGCGCGGCCGCCGCCCCCGCCGCCCCCTCGCGCCGGCCTCACGCTGCCTGCACCTTCAGCGAACCAGGAAGTCGGCGGGCGGGGCCGCAGCCGGACCGCCTCACCTGGGCCGCACGGCCCGCCGGCCCCCGCGGGGGGGCGGGGGGCCGGGCCGTGGGCGGGCGTCTGGGGGCCCCCCTAGGGGCCTGCCCGGTGGCCCGCGGGCCGCTATTAGGCCAGACTGCAAGTGCCCCGCGTCCTGAGCGCCGGACAGGCCGGCTGCCTCCCCGGGGCCGGCCCAGGCTCGGGGCGTCAGGGCTGCAGCCCGCGGAAAGCTAAGAACCTGACGAAGCACCTGGACTCGCCCTGTGCTCCAACCCGCGTGCGCCCGGAGCACCAATTGCCCGTGTTTGCTCGACCCTGCGTAGGCTGGTGCGTTTCATTGCTGTCAGGCTGCAAACCCGGACGGAGCTCCAGGTGCCGCTCGGCTTCAGCTGGGCCTGGTTACCTCCGATTCCAGAGCCGCCCCCTCTGGAGTCGGGAAGGTTAGGACCTGCACCTGCTCAAGAGCCCTGCCAAGCAGCCAAATAACAGTGCTCCACTTGCTTGCACATCGGGGACACAGACCTCCCCCACCACAGGCCGCCGCACGGCCAAGCACTCACCTGGGGACACACCCACGAAGGGACAGGCCTCGTGAAAGGGCAGCCAGGGAGCTCAGGGCTGGACGGCGGCCCGAGGGCAGAGGGGCTTGTACAAAGAGCTGCAGTGTTCAGAGCCCTGGGGTACGTGGGAGCAGCTGGTATGCACCGTCCCAGCGCTTGCGGTCACTCTACATGACAGACACTTTCACCAGCATCTCATAGATGAAGAAGCGGGCCAAACCAACCCCGGGATGATGGCCAAGCTGGATTTCAGACCAGGTCTACCCTATACCGCCTCTCTCCCTGGGGTGAGAACAGAGCTAGAAGTAGTCTTAGGATGGACGTGCGAAAGGCCGTCCAGGGCTGGGCTGTTAACGCAGAGACCTTCCCAAGAAGGCTTCTCCCACACGTTACCACCCTTGACACATGGCTTCAGTGTTTTTCATCCAAATAGGGGCTGCTTCAGACTTTATTCACGTAAAAGGTAAGAGGATGAGAGGAAACCAAATGTGGTATGTATAGAGTGTGAGTCATGAGACATACAAGTTAAACAGGAAGTCTTGGGAATTAAGTAAAGAATTTAGAATCAAGAACCTAAAATTAAACTCAGTTATACCGATCTCAAACGTTCTTACCAAAGATAGGCTGTTACTTGGTCAACAGAACAAGATATATTGCATAGTCAGACCCGATAACTTATAATGAGGACAGGACATAATGGGGAAACAAAAAAGTTATATTTTAGCATAATGTGTTGTCATAGCTTCACTTGGGGTGAGACACTCAGTTTCTTGGTTCCTACATTTGTAAAATGGGAATTACTACTTGTGTATCACATGAATGATATGATGTTCAAATTTAAAAGTGCTACTAATTGTGTGCTCTATTGAGAAACCATTCTGTGGATTTCAGTTTCACAATGAGGCAACATACACCACAAAATTTTTTTCCCAAATAACACTCTTTTCTACATAAGAAGTTACCATAGTCCAAAGCCTTGGAAAAAAATCTGTAAACTCAAAAACCACTTCTGCTCCAAGTGTCACTAAATTTCTCAGACTTCTACTTTCATTATATTTAATTCTTCTCCAAAGAAAGGAACCCTACCTGGGCTGCCTACATCAGGAGTTTTTAATTTGTGGTGAGGAACTATTAATACAACTGTTTTCTCCAACCATTTGTTGAGATTTAAGTGACAGTCATACCCCTGCACAATATAATTTTTTTAATTTACTTTAAGTATATGAAGAGGAAATACTACATATGCACACACAAATCTTTTTAAACTGGCTTTTAGGCTGACCATGATGAAGAGGTTTATTCATCTATTCAGATATTACTGAGGTAAAAGGGATAGAAACACAGATGGACACAATTTGCATGATTTGTTTAAAATTACTGAAAAAAGAGAATTTTGTATACAATTATCTTGGTGAGATGTTTATTGAAACCCATGGTATAAGTTTAGCAGTTTTAGAACTTCTGACATGAGTGGTAGAGAACTCGACAAAGGGCAAGTCTTCAAATTGGTATTAGATCTTCCTAAGATCATATTTCAGCAGTAATATTTCCTACTTGACTATTGATGTTAACGTATTTCAGGACTACAGTCATCAAAGGACATAGTCTGCATGTGGTCAAAGAACATAGTTTATAAGCTAATAATCTTAAAATCTTTTGAGCTTATTTTAGTTTTCTGTGTGTGTTTGTAAAGAATATACATAAAAATATGTCCTTGGGAATTCCCTGGTGGCCCAGTGGTTAGGACCCAGCACTTTCACTGCTGTGGGCCCAGGTTCAATCTCTGGTCGATGGAACTAACATCCCACAAGCCGCGCGATGCGAAACAGCCAAAATATAACTAAATAAAAATAAAAATATGTCCTTGATCAAATATTATGATTGTGTTGTTGACATCTCCTCTTACTGGATTTGCATCACAGTTGACACAATTCAATTAATGGACGAGATGACTTGAAATCTCCTAATGTGACGGTGGATTTGTCTATCTCAATTTGAAGTTCTTTCAGTTTTTGCTTTATATAGTTTGGGGCTGTGGTGTAATATGCAAGCCAGTTTATAATTATTATATCTGCCTGGTAAACTTATCATTATGTTGTGACTTTCTTAAATTCTAGCAATGCTTTTGCCTTAGTATCTAAACAGCTTTCTTCTGATTAGTGTTTACCTAGTATTAGTAACTCTCTTTTCATCCTATTACATCAAAGCCTTCTAAATCATTATGTGTAGATTTAGCTAACAAATGTTACTTTTGGCTTTCAGCCTAGTCTGATAATCACTGACTCTTAGATTGGGCTTTTAGACCAGTGCATGTATTATAATTGCTGACATATTTGAATTTATTTCTGCCATCTAATGTTGTACTTTCCATTTGTCTTCTCCGGATCTGTGGTTTTTTTCTCTCACCTTTCCTTCTTTAGGATTGATTGATTTTTTTTTTTAATGCTTCCACTTCTCCCCTATTCTAGTTGTAAGTTATGTACTCTGTTCCTATTCATCTAGTGATTATCCTGGAAATTTTAACAGGCAAATTTATCTGATTAAGTCCAAAGTTTATCACTACATGAACCTTCTCCCAGACAATACAAGGACCTTTAAAATACCCTCCAAAACTACAATACATTATTTATGTTGTATTATACTCTTGTTTTATATCAATGTTTGTTTAGATTTACCCAGACATCTACCACTTAGTTTGCTCTTCTTTCTTATTTCCATCTTAGATGTCCCATCTATGATTGCCTTCCTTCTGCCTAAAATACATGCCATAGGTGCTGACTGATTCTCTCACTTTTTGTTTGGGTGAGGAATGTATGTATTTCACCCTCACTCTTGAAAAATATCTTCACTGATAAAGAATTCTAAATTGACATTTCTTTCTGTACATTTGCAATACCATTACACTGTCTTCTAGCATCTCTAGTTATAATGTGAATTTTGAAAGTAATCTTGAAGTGTAATCTGTCTTCTCTCTCTGCTTTTAAGATTTTTTGTTTGTCTTTAGACTTCTAGTTTCGCTATGAAGCATTGAGATGCAGATTTTTTTTTAATCCATCCTTCTTGATTTCTTTGCATTTCTTGACCCTGGACTGGTGATTTTCGTCAGTTCTGGGAAATTCTGAACCCCATCCTTTCTCCTCTTTCCTTCTGGGACTCTGATTATACACATGTTCTCTTTTTATCCTCCATTTCTCTTAACATCTCTTTCGTAATTTCTTTTTCTTTATCATTCTAGGCAGAATTCTGGATAATTTCACAAATATCTTTTTTTTAATAGATCTTTATTGGAGTATAAGTGCTTCACAATACTGTGTTAGTTGCTGTTGTACAACAAAGTGAATCAGGCACATGCATATATATGTCCCCATATCCCCTCCCTCTATCTCACCCCTCATATGGTATCTTCCTTTTCATTAATTCTTTCCCTGGCTTTGTCTCATCTTCTGTTAAAGCTAAACATTTAGTTTTCAATTTATATTACTTTTATTTCTAAAGCTCTTTTTGGTTATTTTTAAATCTGCTTTCTCAACTTGTGTTTTAAGCCTCTCTTTAATTTCTTAAAATATATTTAACATACCTATTTTAAATTCTGTTTATGATAATTCCAATCTCTGCAGCCTTTGTGGGTCTGATTCTACTATCTGATTTTTTTCTGCTGGCTATAATTTATGGTCCCTTCTTTTCTTCCACGTGTGGTGATTTCCTTTTGTTACCTGATCCTTGGAGCTTCATATGTGGAAATTTAGTGAGATCTGAAAGGAAGCTGAGTTCTCTGGAGAGGATATTCATTTATTGCCAGTAGAAGTCTAAGGAGCACTACCAGTTCAGAACCCTCTGATACTAAATTCTCAGCTTGAAACTTTTCAGACCACCCAGGTGAGATGTGACTTGTAGTTATGAATCCTCCAGGAGGATTAACTCTGCTCCAATGTTTGAGACAATCAGTTTCCCTTGAATCCCTTTGGTATGCCTGGTTCTGAGGGGTATCCTATTGGAATTCTCACATTACGAAGGGCCTTAAGCCCCAAATGGCCACGATAACAGAGACTCCAGTTCATCCAGTTTAACAAACCCCCTCTCGATGGAAGATGGCTGTGGTGGCCACTTCACTTGCTCTTCACCCCACCAAGTACTCCTCGCTTCCCTGACTGCCCTTAAGTGCCTTTAATAATTTTCAAAATATTTAATTCTGAAGTTTTAACTACTTTCAGCATAAGTTCTAACTAGACATCATAATTGACTGGCTTTAACTACACTATCCACCTAATAATGTCTACCTTCCTCAAGCCATACCCAAATAGTCCCTGACTTATATACACCCTTATATATTAATGGTGTGGGGAAATCTAAGTTCAGGGCCTTTAGTGAGACAACTGTCCTGCTTCACAACGTACTATGATAACCATAAAGGTAACCCCTGGCCCCCCAGACTCGATCCATTCACACAATGGAAATATGCCTTAGACAGAAATCAAGAGATACTGATACCTGGAGTATCGACAGCTCCTTCCCCTTTGGAGTATGGAAAAAGAAACAATATTGTCAACTCTAGAATGGTATTTCTTAAGTAATACCTTTAATAATGCTTCAAGTTTGGAACAGCATAGCTAGACTCATCTGGGCCATGAGCTTCACCAATTTATATCAGGGTTTTAAGTTCCAAACAATTAACTTAGACATGAGCTTTTAGACACAACCCTCTCATGAGTTAACACTCAGCATGGATCCAAGTCAGGCATTCCCTAAAATCTAATGCTACACTGCCTCCTATTATTATTCCCTGGTGAAATTTATTAATAATATCATCACCTCATTTACTAAGGAAGAAAAATCCTTTATATAAAGTATTTAACAAGTCAAATTTCTTGAAGTCTTTAGAAAAACATCTTGAAAATATTTTAGTAGGACCTGCCTTCTAATACCAACTGAGATAGTGTTAAAAAGAACATTCTCTAAGTATATTATTCTTTTTATGCTTAGCAGCAATATCATGAATTTGAATCTAAAGGTAAAATTCTCCTTTCAAATGACATATGAAGTACTTTTAAAATAGAGAGACTTGGTGGTCCAGTGGTTAAGAATATATCTTGCAATGCAGGGGATGCCGGTTTGATCCCTGGTTGGGGAACTAAGATCCCACATGCTGCTGGCCATTACTAAGCCCGCTCCCCACAGCTAGAGAAAAGCTTACATACCCCAATGAAAAGCCCGCGGGCAGCAACTAAGACCCAACGCAGCCAATAAATAAATAATTTTTTTTTAATACAGATAAGGTAGATGAGAAGACTTTGGAGCAATATGTTTCCTGAACATATTATTCCTTGAGTTGTCTTCACACCTCATAGCCTATATTAGCATTCTATATTAATTTGAAAGCCAACTTAAGAAGTTGTCTTCCAGCTTGGAGACAAAGGGTTCAGATCATTCTTAACATCTTTATTACCAAATCTGAACATATCCAAATATTTATAAAATTCAAATAGGAAATGATGATATTTGTTTCTTTTGCTGTTAAACTTTTAGCTAAAAAGACAGTAGAATTCTCAAAAATAATGCAGCAAAAAGAGATTCTCCTTCCCCCCTGTTTCAGGTGATTTGCCCAAAATTATAAAATCAGATTCTCTTACCTCTGACCACCTTCAGCTAGTTCACTTTTACCTTTGTTCCTCATTTTTCCAGACACTGGAAAATTTAAAACAGTCCTTCGAGTTAAGATAAAAGAATATTCGGAGCAGAGTATCAGCAACCGACTGTAAGCAAAGACAAGTTTTCTTCGTAAGTCCTGGGAGCTGCGCTGGATTGCAAGAAGCAGGGCGGAGTGTGTGTAACCCTGTGGCACTGCGTGGGAAAGACTCTCCCAACCCCACCCACCAGATACTCCACACAAATAAAGACATCCGCATTGTATGGCAACTCTGCTCACACCCATCTAATACTCTCTGGAGCCTAGTAATCATATCCGATGAGCAATGACGTTAGAATTCACTTGAAGGTAGCGTAAGAGCATCTAATGCAATGTTACTAGTTCAACACAGTCAGTAACCCCTATAAGCAGCCCTCATCCTGATACAAACAGAGAAATGATCCCCAGCCAATTCCTTACAGCAAGTTCTACTTTCCTAAGATACAATAACTAGGCAAACATTACACGCACTTATGTCTGAGCAATTCTAGGGAGAGAAAGGAAAATGCTGTGTGCTCGCAAACAGAACTCAGTTAAATACCACAGCAGAATATCCTTGAGGAGATAAACAGACATTCAAAACTTCAAAATGTATGACTACTTCCCCCTTTCTTACTGGTGCAAATAAGAAGATGATAAAAATAAACAAGGAGGGCTTCCCTGGTGGCGCAGTGGTTGAGAGTCCGCCTGCCGATGCAGGGGACGCGGGGTCGTGCCCCGGTCCAGAAAGATCCCACATGCCGCGGAGCGGCTGGGCCCGTGAGCCATGGCCGCTGAGCCTGCGCGTCCGGAGCCTGTGCTCCACAGCGGGAGAGGCCACAACAGTGGGAGGCCCGCGTACCGCAAAAAAAATAAAAATAAACAAGGACTGAGAGGTCTCCTGGCTGTCATCTTATCTCTCTGCTGTTTTTTCTGATGTCACAGATCCAAGACATAGGCAGGTATCTGGCAAGACAACCGTGGCCGGTAATCTTCCCTGGGAAGGGAAGCCGACGGGCAGCTCCATGAAACTCATCAAGGTCTTCTTAGCTTGGTGGGAACTCGCTTGACTTGTAAAGAGGACTCGGCCGTACCTGCCTTTCTTCATTCACCGTGCACAATTCCAGTAGCTTTTCCTGTCTTCTTGAGGCTGCCAATCAGGATGGCTGAGCAAAGCAGGAATGCAGGGGGGCTCAGGACCGGTGACTCAGTCACCCCATCTGCTGCCCCTGCACCCGTGTGGACTGACTGCTCTGTCTGTTGCCACACAGCCACCCCCTGGACTTCCCTTCACCTCCCTCTGCGTTGGATTGTAGGTCAGGAACATAGGACATTACCCTACGTACTGTGCATGGTAATTACACTGTGTTCTCACAGCGGTTACTTCAGAAAATTACCAAACAGGTGCTAGTAATTCCTATTCCACGATGACATAAGGCCATTGATCCCCACACGACCCATTTATTTCCCGCTCTGATTTTTAACACAAGCATGTTGCCCTTCCCCTTTAAATAAGCAGGTATGAACTCTTAAGTGATGCAGGCATGAATTCATGAGGAGAGGCCTACTATTAGAATTAGAAGGAAGTTTTTCAATCAAGTGGCCTATGATTGAGTTAACAAAAACTCACTCCAGCAAGCCAGCTGGCAAAACTACTTCCAATTTGTGAGAGAAAAAAAAAAAATCTTAACATTTGAGTCACTATATCATTTCATGCACAAAGACTTGGTGTACATACCAGAAAGACAAGCCTCTCCACATTTGCATGTATCCTTTTTATAGCTGTTGTGATTTTGCCAAGTGCTTTATGATGATATTTTATTTGCTGGGTCTCTCGATAGTCCTGTGAGGTACAGATTAGTAAGTAAAACAGGTACTACTGTACATGATGAGGCAGGAAGCAAACGCTCCAGGGACATTTTATTCCAAGAAAGCCTATGTGGAGGAATGCTCTTTCCCCTGTGTGCCAGAGGTACCAGGAAATAGAAGTCAGCCTGCAGAATACCACTGAGCCATTTTTAAAAGCCATTTTCTTTATAAAGCACATATATTTCTTTTCTCTCTCTGTCTCTCTCTCTCTCTGTCTCTCTCTCTCTCTCTCTCTTTCTCACTCAAAAAAAGTGAGCAACACTCCAGCAGGTCTATATTTCAATTCAAAAGTATTATTATATGGCATCTCTCTCATGACATCTTTACATACCCAAATTACAAGCAGTATTAAATATTTTTGAGGTTATTCATTTCTTTAGAAGTCCTCCGTACAATAGGATAAACAAAAGCACCTATATAAGAAACTAAAAGAGTTTGTTATAAGTTTGTTATATGGATCTAAAAGATGCTGAAAAACTTATTACCCCCTCATTTTATAGATAACGAAAGCTAAAGTTGAAACTTTCTTAATGTATTGAATAATTAGTCCGCAGACGAACTGTGTCTTTAGGGAAAGTCTTGGTCCGGCAACTGGATTTTCTGGTTCTCAAAGATGAAAAAGCAAAACTAAGTATAATCCTCTATGAACATTCATAAAAATTCAAAATAGACCTTCTATTATGATTCTTGTTATTTTATATTATATTATTTGTTGTGTGAGTCTCCATTCAACACAAAGCTTTTAACCTATTACATTAAACTTCCATACTGGGAAACAATTATGCAGTAGCAATTTTTTTATGTGAGGTGGAGGCCTAGAAAAAAAGAAGCCAATGAAGATACCCGTCTCTCTAGTTGAGCTGCGTATTACAAAAAATGGATGCTAGCAAGAGCTGCCTGGGTAGACTTGAACTGACAGTTATCTCAGGATGGGCTCAGGCACACGCCCCCCGAACTAACGTTCAAATCCATCTGCTACTGCATACCCACTGGGCCTTATGCTTCGCCACACCGTCTCCTCTGGCTCCAGGCAGTGCTCTCCCCTGATGTGCGGTTGCCACGGTCCTGTCCAGCTCTAGCCCTCTTCCTCTAAATGAGCAAAGCCTGTATTTATTTTTTTTCCTTAATAAATTTATTTATTTATTTTTGGCTGTGTCAGGTCTGTTGCTGCACGCAGGCTTTCTCTAGTTGTGGTGTGCGGGCTTCTCATTGCGGTGGCTTCTCTTGTTGCGGAGCACGGGCTCTAGGCGCATGGGCTCAGTAGTTGTGGCTTGTGGGCTCTAGAGCGCAGGCTCAGTAGTTGTGGCGCACGGGCTTAGTTGCTCCGTGGCATGTGGGATCTTCCTGGACCAGGGATCGAACCCGTGTGCCCTGCATTGGCAGGCGGATTCTTAACCACCGCGCCACCAGGAAAATCCCAAGTCAAACTCTTAAGAAGGCAATTTCAATCACTTGCTGGGGTATAAGAAGGATTTGCTCTTTTGTTAGTCCTTTGTTTTTAACCTCCCTGTCCTGGAGAGGACAACTCAGGGGACCGGGATTTCTCCATTTTGGCAAAAGTAGGTAATCGCTTTAGTAATGGATCTGTCATCCAAAGCCTCTTTCTGCACTTGACATTATGTCCCCTTGGCTGTGCTGGTCACATTTTCACCCATCCCTCACTTTATGGACTTCTGATGTAACCTACTAATTAGGCTGATCACGTGTCCCCTGTCTTTCCCTCGACTAAGCCAAACTTTTGCTCTGTGTCATTGGAGCCTGGGATTAAAATAATAAATAAATACAACCCTGAAGTCTACCCCTGTCAAGGTTCTACTTGGTCAGGATATTGGAGAAACAATACTTTTCCCCACCTGTGTCCCTTCCATGTTGAATATCTAAGTGTTTCAGCTGAAGGGATAACGATTGAGGCACTACAACATGTCAAAAGATGAAACACAATCCCTGCTTGACTGTGTCCTAGATAAAACCCTCAAAACCCCAAATGTCAACCATGACTGGCCCTCTGTGTTCCCCCTGCGGGCGTATTTTGCAGATTCAGTTACCAATCTTGGGCCTGTGGTTGCCTTGACATCTGGCACATAGGTGGTGTTTGTTGCTTGGGATCAAAATGGGAACTTGAAACTAGATACAAGAAAATTCTCTCAAAGAAAGGCCAACCAGTTTCATTCCTGTGATCATTACTTTTCAATCTTAGTTTCTCAGTATACCCTTTTCTACAATATGGTTAATTTTCTGCATCGACAAGTTCAGCAGAGTAGAACTCTGGTTAAATAAAATGAGAACAAATTTAAAAGTTGCTAAGCTCTGTACCTTATAAAAATCATAGGGCACCTCCCTGGTGGCACAGTGGTTGGGGGTCCACCTGCCAATGAAGGGGACATGGGTTTGAGCCCTGGTCTTGGAGGACCCCACATGCTGTGGAGTAACTAAGCTCATGCTACACCTACTGAGCCTGTGCTCTAGAGCCCGCAAGCCACGACTGCTGAGGCCCATGCACATGGAGCCCATGCTCTGCAACAAGGGGGGCCACCGCAATGAGGGGCCTGCGCACCACAACGAGAAGTGGCCCCCACTCGCCGCAGCTGGAGAGAGCCCACGTGCAGCGACAAAGAACCAACACAGCCAAAAATAAAAATAAATAAAATAAATAAATCGTTTAAAAACTCATAGGAACTATGCTTTTTTATTATTTTCCAAAAAAAAGAGTATACTTGGACCTCAGTCTACCTATAGATTCACTGTATTAATATATATATATATTTTAATAGATCTTTATTGGAGTATAATTGCTTCACAACACTGTGTTAGTTTGTGTTGTATAACAAAGTGAATCAGCCATATGCATAGATATGTCCCCATATCCCCTCCCTCTTGAGCTTCTCTCCCACCTTCCCTATCCCACCCCTCCAGGTGGTCACAAAGCACCGAGTTGATCTCCCTGTGCTATGCAGCTGCTTCCCACTAGCTATCTATTTTACATATGGTAGTGTATATATGTCCATGCCACTCTGACTTTGCCTAAGCTTCCCCCTCCCACCCCACGTCCTCAAGTCAATTCTCTATGTCTACAACTTTATTCCTGCCCTGCAACTAGGTTCATCAGTACCATTTTTTTTTTTAGATTCCATATATATGTGTTAGCATATAGTATTTGTTTGTCTCTTTCTGACTTACTTCACTCTGTATGACAGACTCTAAGTCCATCCACCTCACTACAAATAATTCAATTTCGTTTCTTTTTATGGCTGAGTAATATTCCATTGTAAATATATGCCACATCTTCTTTATCCATTCATCTGTTGATGGACACTTAGGTTGCTTCCATGTCCTGCCTATTGTAAATAGAGCTGCAATGAACATTGTGGTACATGACTCTTTTTGAATTATGGTTTTCTCAGGGTATATGCCCAGTAGTGGGATTGCTGGGTCGTATGGTAGTTCTATTTTTAGTTTTTTAAGGAACCTCCATACTGTTTTCCATAGTGGTTGTATCAGTTTACATTCCCACCAACAGTACAGGAGGGTTCCCTTTTCACCACACCCTTTCCAGCATTTAATGTTTCTAGATTTTTTGATAATGCCCATTCTGACTGGTGTGAGGAGATCCCTCACTGTAGTTCTGATTTGTGTTTCTCTAATAATTAGTGATGCTGAGCATCTTTTCATGTGCCTCTTGGCCATCTGTATGTCTTCCTTGGTGAAATGTCTATTTAGGTCTTCCACCCATTCTTTAAATGGATTGTTTGTTTTTTTGATATTGAGCTCCATGAGCTATTTGTATATTTTGGAGATTAATCCTTTGTTCATTGTTTCATTTGAAAATATCTTCTCCCATTCTGAGGGTGGTCTTTTTGTCTTGTTTATGGTTCCTTTGCTTTGCAAAAGGTTTTAAGTTTAATTAAGTCCCATTTGTTTAATTTTGTTTTTATTTCCATTACTCTAGGAGGTGGGTCAAAAAAGATCTTGCTGTGGTTTATGTCAAAGACAGTTTTTCCTATGTTTTTCTCTAAGAGTTTTATAGTGTCTGGTCTTACATTTAGGTCTTTAATCCATTTGGAGTTTATTTTTGTGTATGGTGTTAGGGAGTGTTCTAATTTCATTATTCTACATGTAGCTGTCCAGTTTTCCCAGCACCACTTATTGAAGAGGCTGTCTTTTCTCCATTGTATGTTCTTGCCTCCTTTGTCATAAATTAGGTGACCATATGTGCATGGGTTTATCTGTGGGCATTCTATCCCATACAATTGATCTATATTTCTGGTTTTGTGTCAGTACCATATACCATACTGTCTTGATCACTGTAGCTTTGTAGTATAGACTGAAGTACAGGAGCCTGATTCCTCCAGCTCCGTTTTTCTTTCTCAAGATTGCTTTGGCTATTCAGGGTCTTTTGTGTTTCCACACAAATTGTGAATTTTTTTGTTCTAGTTCTGTGAAAAACGCCGTTGGTAGTTTGATAGGAATTGCATTGAACCTGTAGATTGCTTTGGGTAATACAGTCATTTTCACAATGTTGATTCTTCCAATCCAAGAACATGGTATATTTCTTCATCTGTTTACGTCATCTTTGATTTCTTTCATCGGCGTTTTATAGTTTTCTGAGTACAAGTTTTTCGCCTCCTTAGGCAGGTTTATTCCTAGGAATTTTATTCTTTTTGCTGCGATGGTAAATGGGATTTTTCCTTAATGTCTCTTTCTGATTTTTTGTTGGTGGTGTATAGGAATGCCAGAGATTTCTGTGCATTAATTTTGTATCCTGCAACCTTACCAAATTCATTGATTAGTTCTATAGTTTTCTGGTGGCATCTTTAGGATTTTCTATGTATAGTATCATGTTATCTGCAAACAGTGACAGTTTTACTTCTTCTGTTCCAATTCGTATTCCTTTTATTTCTTTCTCTTCTCTGACTGCTGTGGCTAAGACTTCCAAAACTATGTTAAATAATAGTGGTGAGAGTGGGCAACCTTGTCTTGTTCGTGATCTTAGTGGAAATGCTTTCAGTTTTTCACCATTGAGTATGATGCTTGCTGTTTGTTTGTCATATATGGCCTTTATTATGTTGAGGTAGGTTCCCTTTATGCCCACTTTCTGGAGAGTTTTATCATAAATGGGTATTGAATTTTGTCAAAAGCTTATTGAGATGATCATATGGTTTTTATTCCTTAATTTGTTAATGTGGTGTATCACATTGATTGATTTGTGTATATGGAAGAATCCTTGCATTCCTGGGATAAATCCCACTTGATCATGGTGTACAAGCCTTTTAATGTGTTGGTGGATTCTGTTTGCTAGTATTTTGTTGAGGATTTTTGCACCTATGTTCATTAGTGACATTGGTCAATAATTTTCTTTTTTTGTGATATCTTTTTCTGGTTTTGGTATCAGGGTGATGGTGGCTTCTTAGAATGAATTTGGGAGTGTTTCTCCCTCTGCAATTTTTGGGAAGAGTTTGAGAAGGATTGCTGGTAGCTCTTCTCTAAATGTTTGATAGAATTCGCCTGTGAAGCCATCTGGTCCTGGACTTTTGTTTGTTAGAAGATTTTTAATTATGGTTTCAATTTCATTACTTGTGATAGGTCTGTTTATGTATTCTAATTCTTCTTGGTTCAGTCTTGGAAAATTGTCCCTTTCCAAGAATTTGTCCATTTCTTCGTGGTTGTCCATTTTATTGGCATATAGTTGTTTGTAGTAGTCTCTTATAATCCTTTGTATTTCTGTGGTGTCAGTTGTGATTTCTCCTTTTTCATTTCTAAGTTTATTGATTTGCGTCCTCTCCCTTTTGTTCTGATGAGTCTAGCTAAGGGTTTATCAATTTTATTTATCTTCTCAAAGAACCAGCTTCTAGTTTTATTGATCTTTGCTATTGTTTTCTTCATTTCTATTTCATTTATTTCTGCTCTGATCTTTATGACTTCTTTCCTTCTACCGACTTCGGGTTTTCTTTGTTCTTCTTTCTCTAATTGTTTTAAGTGTAGAGTTAGATTGTTTATTTGAGATTTTTCTTGTTTCTTGAGGTGAGATTGAACTGCTATAAACTTCCCTCTTAGAACTTCTTTTGCTGCTTCCCATAGGTTTTGGGTCGTTGTGTTTTTGTTGTCATTTGTTTCTATGTATTTTTTTATTTCTTCTTTGATTTCTTCAGTGATCTCTTGGTTATTTAGTAGCACACTGTTTAGCCTCCATGTATTTGTGTTTTCTTTATTTTTTTTTCCTGTAATTGATTTCCAGTCTCATAGCATTGTGGTCAGAAAAGATGTTTGATATGATTTCAATTTTCTTAAATTTTCCAAGGCTTGATTTGTGACCCAAGATGTGATCTATCCTGGAGAATGTTCCATGTGCACTTGAGAAGAAAGTGTACTCTGCCACTTTTGGGTAGAATGTTCTATAAATATCAGTTAAATCTATCTGAACCATTGTCATTTAAAGCTTATGTTTCCTTATTTATTTTCTGTTTGGATGATCTGTCCATTGGTGTAAGTGGGGTATTAAAGCCCCTACTATTATTGTGTTACTATCAGTTTCTTCTTTCATGGTCATTAGCATTTGCCTTATGTATTGAGGTGCTCCTATATTGGGTGCATAAACATTTATAATTGTTATATCTTCTTCTTGGATTGATCCTTTGATCATTATGTAGTGTCCCTCCTTATCTCTTGTAACAGTCTTTAAAGTCTATTTTATCTGATACAAGTACTGCTACTCCATCGTTCTTTTGATTTCCATTTGCATGGAATATCTTTTTCCATCCCCTCACTCTCAGTCTGGATGTGTCCCTAGGTCTGAAGTGGATCTCTTGTAGACAGCATATATACGGGTGTTGTTTTTGTATCCATTCAGCCAGTCTGTGTCTTTTGGTTGGGGCATTTAGTCCATTTACATTCAATTTGATTATCAATACGTATATTCCTATTACCATATTCTTAATTGTTTTGTGTTAGTTTTTGTGGGTCTTTTTCTTTTCCTGTTTCCTGCTGAGAGAAGTTTCTTTAGCATTTGTTGTAAAGCTGTTTTGGTGGTGCTGAACTCTCTTAGCTTTTGCTTGTCTGAAAAGCTTTTGATTTCTCCTTGGAATCTGCATGAGATCCTGCTGGGTAGGGTAATCTTGGTTGTAGGTTTTTCTCTTTCATCACTTTATCGTGCCACTCCCTTCTGGCCTGCAGAGTTTCTGCTGAAAACTCAGCTGATAACCTTATCGGGATTCCTTTGTATGTTTTTTTTGTTTTTCCCTTGCTGCTTTTAATATTTTTTCTTTGAATTTAATTTTTGTTAGTTTGATTAATATGTGTCTTGGTGGGTTTTTCCTAGGGTTTATCCTGTATGGGACTCTCTGTGCTTCCTGGACTTGGGGGACTATTTCCTTTCCCATGTTAGGGAAACTTTCAACTATAATTTCTTCAAATATTTTCTCAAACCCTTTCTTTTTCCCTTCTTCTTCTGGGACCCCTATAATTTGTATGTTGGTGCATTTAGTGTTGTCCCACAGGTCTCTGAGACTGTCCTCAATTGTTTCTTCTTTATTCTGCTCCTCGGCAGTTATTTCCACCATTTTGTCTTCCAGCTCACTTACTCGTTCTTCTGCCTCAGTTATTCTGTTATTGATCCTTCTAGTGTATTTTTCATTTCAGTTATTGTGTTGTTTGTCTCTGTTTGTTCTTTAGTTCTTCTAGATCTCTGTTAAGCATTTCTTGTATTTTCTCAATCGGTGCCTCCATTCCATTTCTGAGATTCTGGATCATCTTTACTATCATTACTCTGAATTCTTTTTCAGGTAGATTGCCTATTTCCTCTTTATTTATTTGGTCTTGTAGGTTTTTACCTTGCTCCTTCATCTGTGACATTTTTTTGCCATTCATTTTTTTTTTTTTTTTTTTTTTAATGAGTGGGATTGAGTTCCTGTCTTACTGGTTGTTTGGCCTGAGACTTCCAACACTGGAGTTTGTAGGCTGTTGTGTAGAGCTGGGTCTTGATGCTGAGATGAGGACCTCCTTGAGACTTCACGCCAATGAATATTCCCTGGGGTCTGAGTTTCTTTGTTAGTCCAGTGGTTCAGATTCAGAGCTCCCAGTGCAGGAGCCTCAGCCCAACCCCTGGCTCATGAACCAAGATCCTACAAGCCGTGTGGGGTGGCAAAAAAAAAAAAAAGGAACAATAACAAACTAAAAATTAAAATTAGACTAGGAAGCTAACAGATATGTTAGAAAGAATATAAAAATAAAAATATAGATGAATCAACAACTGGAAGGTACAACAGTACCACAACAGTAAAAAACTAAATGAGCAAAGCCTTTAAAGATGCCGTCCTCTTGTTTTAAGCTGTTTCGCACTTTTCCCGCATACCATCATTCTCCCAGAGGACTCTATGTATCTTGGCTCCCAAACTGACTTAGCTAGAGTATGTGATCCATATTCTCTAGTTGGTGATAAAGGCTAGTCTACTCTTTGGTGAAGTTCAGATTTTTTGCCTAGGCTAATATTTTTATCACTAGAGACCACGGAGTTCCTGCCCTCATAGAGCCTATGGTCTAGTTAATAGAGACCAACAATAAACATGTAAGTACATAAATAATAAAACTTCTGATCGCAATGAGTGCTAAGAAGAAAATAAACAGAATGGTGACATAGTGATGGTGGATAGACAAGGCAGGCCTCGCTAAGGAAGAGACATCTGAGCTGCAGACTGCAGCGGTGTGAAGATCCAGGGGTGAGGCTTCCTGGCCAAGAGAACAGGTAATGCAGAATCTTGGAGGCAGGGACAAGCATGGCACATTTAAGGAAAACCAGGGTGGCTGGTGAGAGTAGTAGGAGATAAAGTCTCCCAGAGAGCTGAGCAGGGGCCACATTGCAAAGGGTTTTTGCAGGTCATGGCAAAGGCTATGTATTTTATTCTACTTGCAGTGAAGCATAGGAGCAAAGTAAGGGATTAAGGAAGCTCTCCATCAGGCCATTGCTATAACCCAGGAGAAATGACAGTGCTCTGGATTCCAGCTGCAGTGAGAATGACAAGTCGTCAGGTTTCAAAGACACGTTGCTATGGGCCTTTTGACCATTTGGTGAGGGACAGAAGGGATGTGATGGTATAGGGTGAGGAAGGAACCCCAAATTCTGCTTTGAACATTAAAAGGCTGAATGCCTGCCAGACGTCCAAGTGAGGAGGTGGCCTAGGTGACTGCTGCTCAGGAGAACCAGCCTGCACTTCTCACCTGTGAACCTGAGCTGTCACCATCACAATATCCAGGGATTGTAGGCAGACAACTAAAGTCTTGGGGGTGTTCTTTGGGCTCATTTATAAATAGAGGTGACTGGCATGCTCGGAGCCCAGTGATGGGTTAAACTTTTCAGACTCAGGTTACCAGCTTCATCATGTTCTCTGAGCTTTCTTTAATGGTTCTTGCCCCCAGACAACGCTATACGAAAGTGAAAAATAGAGTCCTATTATTTTGGTAGTAAGCAACAAAAAGCTTGAAACTCATAGCAAGAAAACCAGCATAAATTCAAGCAAGAGAAGAACAGAGCTGTATCCTGGCATTCACCACGAAGGTGTTGATGTCTCCTGGCTGCCTCACATTCTGTGATGCTGATTCAGGGACCCTGCAGGAGGGGCCTGCAGCTTCATGGGGCCAGGCCAGGATCTGTGGAATCACAGGATCTACAGAATCAGTACAGGATCTATAGTAGTGACTTGTAGGAAGCCCAACGTACCCTGAAATCAGTCCTTAACTGTTGTGAGCCTAATGGCAGGAGTCCCCTCAGTGGAACAGATGCATCTGGTTACAAACAATTGCTTCCTGAAGCCCAGAGTAGGTCAGAGTACAGCCTTTGCTGACTCACTGTGCCCGTGCCTGTCCAGTCAGACTCGGGCATGTGCTAATGAATGTGTTAGGACTGCAGCTTCTTGGGCTGAGATTCTCCATTTAGTTTGTTTGGCAAGAATAGGAGAATCAAGTTCAAGCATTAAGTTTATAAACACAGTATTAAGTGCTACCAAATAATAAGCCTTACATAGATGAGGCTTTACGTCATCTATGAAAGAGGGCAGTGATATTTCAGTGGCACTTCACTGCATCTCCGGTCCCACCTTTCAGTGAAGGAATTCAAAGCATAAAAATACAACAATGATGAAACGTCAGAAAGTCTCTAATGACAAGTCTAATTATTCCCGTGTGTTACCACACCACAACATGCAACGGCATCCTGCAACCCTGCTCAGCAAAGGCCATCACATGAATTCAATTTCAGTCCCCAAACTTAATCACTCTGGAATCTAGACAGACACAAACGTGGCCTTTTTAGGCCCCAATTCAGGTCTCCCTAATTTCTCAGAACAGCCAGAATGCATCAGCCAGAAAGTTTGAGAAGAAAGAATATGATAGAGAAAGACATGATTGTCATGAGAGAAGTGGCAGTCTGCATTTAATACTTGTGTGCATTGCTACTTTCAGGGACAACTGCCAAGCACACCACAACGAGATTCTGACTTTGAGAAACGTGGAACACTTCTCATGATACAAGCTTGTTGGCTTTTTACTCAATGGTTTATAGGGTTTAAAATTTTTTTTCTCATGTCTTTGTTCTTCTCTTTTCATAAAGAAATGTAGTGAGGGTCAGTCGCAATTTAATACTGTGCCCAGGGTAATTTTCAGTAACGCTCCCTTTTACACCAAAGAAACGTCACAAGTTTGTATAAGTTACGTGGTATTCTTGAGTACAGTTGCCTATTACTTGAACTGAGAAAGGAAAAGAAGGGAAAAAGGAAAATTATGTGCCAAGAGATTTACTCCATATTTTGAATATATTTTTCCTTCCATCTTCACAATCCAGTGAGGCCAATTTTTTCTCCCTCTCTCACAGATTGGACTCAGAAAGATAACTTCCCCGAAGTTACACAAAATGGGCTACAAACCCAAGTCTTTCTGGATCCCAAGCCATCAAAACACAGGATTTTACTAGGTGAAGCATAGTTAGACTAAAGGAACAAGTCAGATTGTGCCAAAAATTAAGAAATGATGTCCCTAAATTCCTAAAACATAACCAACACTCTAAATTTCTTACCTATTTTTTTAAACAGAACACCCAGCAGCTCAGCTACTCTCCATGAGCCTCTTTCATCACCAATTAGAGTATTCACAGCACACCTGTTGCAGGCACAAACCATTAAGACTTAAATCAATTCCCAAACAATAGTGCCACCTGTCACTGTCCCAAGGCAGCATTTCTCCTCAGATAACATTAACCTGGCACTTACAGCCTGGGGCTTGCTGTGAGAGACACACCTTACTCTGGCTTCTAACACAGAGGATGCATCAGCATCATCCTTCTTCCATCTCTGATGCCTGCGTTCCTGCTTAGCCATCCCACCTGGAAGACCTTCCATCTTCCTGCCCATACTTCAAGGTCCTGCTCAGCTCTTGCTTCCTTCACGGAAACTCCTTCTACTGGTTTTGGGCCGCGATAGTGTGGACCTTTGCGTTTCCATGGCACTTTTAGCCAATTTCCAACTGTTTCATATTTAACTGCTCCTTGCTTTTTTTACATATAATAATTTAAGCACTTCTGGCTATAAATACCTTAAGGGCAGGAAGTATGATTTCTGCTTTGCATGTGTGTGTGTGTCCTCTGTAATACCCACATCATTTGGGGGCCATTTGTATTTATTACTCACTGACTAGTACAGTGATGGGATGACCACCAGGTAAAGAAGGGAAGAATGATAAAGTGCATATTATCGCCATTCAGGATTTCACTGTTTTCAAGATGGGTCCATCTGCGAACTTTATTGTCTCCATAAGATTTATTTATTTATTTATTTAATTTATTTATGTTTGGCTGCGTTAGGTCTTTGTTGCTGCGCGTGGGCTTTCTCTAGTTGCCGTGAGCGGGGGCTACTCTTCGTTGCGGTGCACGGGCTTCTCATTGCGGTGGCTTCTCTTGTTGCAGAGCCCGGGATCTAGGCATGCAGATTTCAGTAGTTGTGGCTCGCAGGCTCAGTAGTTGTGGTGCACAGGCTTAGTTGCTCCATGGCATGTGGATCTTCCCAGACCAGGGCTCGAACCCATGTCCCCTGCATTGGCAGGCGGATTCTTAACCACTGCACCACCAGGGAAGTCCCTCCATAAGATTTTGATAGAGAAAGGACATTTGGCTCAATATATAAAATTACACTTGAAAGAATAAAAAAGCTAAAAGAGAAAATGAAAAAAATATTTAACATCAATATCAACTGAATAAGAGTTCTTCTGTGAAAAATTCAAATGGCTTAGAATGTGAGTACTTAATAAATCATTTTATTACTTGAATAATATGAGGAAGGGGAAGAGAGGAGAGAAGGTCCCCTAAACAGGTCATAGACTCTCCCCCGGAGGCATCATCTAATATGAGGTTCTGTCTTGCCACACTCTTCTCCTTCTCCCCTCCCCTAAATTTACCAAACCTACTCCTATTTCATTCATTCATCTATTCAATAATAACAAATATTTGGAATGCTAATTTTCCTAGCTCCTAGGAGACTGAACTGCATAGACTCAGGACTTGTATTTAGAGAACAATTCAATTTATTGCAGTTTACAAAAGCGTGTCCTCTGTATTTCTGCGAAGCCAGGTCGTGCTGGGGCTTCTCCTCACCACACCTGCAGCCTCCAGCCTGGGGAACCCTTGGCAGCAGGTGTGGCAATGTGGCCCACTGGTGCTTTCAGGGTGGTGTTGATGAAATGTGGGCTCCTGCCCCAGGGCTTTCTGAACTGGCGGCCCCCTCTCCCTCACAGCTTCTCAGGATAAGCATGAGTTTACAGATAGAGAAGCTAAGCTCTGACATTCACGACTTCAGCAACCCACCCATTCCTCAACAGAACTTTGACCAAGGTGACCAACAGCAGCTTTTGCCCAGACAGAGGTAGTGCTTTGCTCTTTAGGCACAAAAAACCCTACCCTTCTCTTGCTGACGACTGTAGCGAAGACTACATTCCCTTCAGCAGTGCACTGGGCAGGCTCTTCTCTGCCCTTTGCAGTTACACTGAAGCCTTTGTTCCCTCTGTATCAGGACACGGAGGGTGCGCCAATCACCATCCCTCACCATGCATTACACAAGCAGGTCCATCAGTTAGCATGCTCCCAGCACACCTGTTACCTGCAGGGCTTCATAGCTACATTCAAAACCCTTGTCCAGGGCTTCCTTGGTGGCGCAGTGGCTAAGAATCCACCTGCCAATGCAGGGGACACAGGTTCGAGCCCTGGTCCGGGAAGATCCCACATGCCGCAGAGCAACTAAGCCCGTGCACCACAACTACTGAGCCTGTGCTCTAGAGCCCATGAGTCACAACTACTGAGCCCGCGAGCCACAACTACTGAAGCCTGTGCACCTAGAGCCCGTGCTCCGCAACAAGAGAAGCCCCCGCAATGAGAAGCCCACGCACTGCAACGAAGACTAGCCCCCACTCGTCCCAACTAGAGAAAGCCCGCGCACAGCAATGAAGACCCAACACAGCCAAAAATAAATAAATGAAATAAATTTTTTTAAAAAGGCACTCATTAAATTCACATATTGGCAATGTATCCCTCAGTCATGTATCCAGAGGCAACAAAAAGCCCAAGGGAAAAAAAAACAAGCGCCTTACACCCTGTAGTGCTTTAGCCCCAAAGGCAGACAGCCCCAGTTGTTTAACACTATTGTGTTTCATCATTATGCACCCCGTTTGGAAGTTCCAGGAGAGTCGTAGCTGTGCCGCCCACCGGAATCACAGAGCAAGAGGGGGTGCCAGCTGCACGATGAGGGAAAGAGGGGGCAGGCGGTAGGGTGGGGTCCTGCAGAACCGGCGCCTTGAGGAGAGCCGTCAGCTTTGGTAAGAAAGCTGGAGCAGACACCGCAAGGAGGAAGCCGGTGGGAGGAACACCCTGAGTTCACCCTCCTTTCTTCCTTGGATCTCCTACCGAAGCTTCCTTGGGTTGGATCCAACAAAAAGGCAGGGGGCCCACGAGCTGAGTTGATGTAGCCTGTCCAGTTCTGTCCCCCAGGGCCAAAAGCAGAGTGAGGGGTGGAAAAGTGATCTAGAGAGGCAAGCAGAAGAGATTCAGCCCATTGTCCATTTTGTATTGTACACACACTAAACTACCTCTTGTCCTTTTGTATGTCCTAAATTCTAAACCGAAGTATATACTAAGGTAGGAACAGCACACTAGCTTGTTTAACTTCATCCTCTTTTTCACCCAGCATAAAGGCAGGCCTTGAGGGAAAAACTTCTTTTTGTTGGCATGCTGATTCATATGGTTTCTTCAAGCCGTCAGGCTGGTTAGTCCAAGACTTGCCCTTTCTACTTCTGTATCCTCATGTCCCACACACTTAATTTGAATCACCCAAAGAATGTCAAATATCATGCTATCCTCTAATCTATCCTATATTTTCTCACCTCTGGGCCTCCTTGGGTAATGATGGTAAAAATATTAATAAACAGGACCTTCAATTAAATAGATTCTGGAGACCAGAAGGGAGCGCTCTCATGCCCTGTAACAATAACAGAGCCCAATAGGAAGAAGAAAGACTCCTTTCCTGGAAGGACTCAGCCAATGAAAAGCCAAGGACTCTTTGTTTACGTAGCCCTCCCGACTTCCTTTTCCCCTGTATAAAGGAGTTAGGTAGATAGCTAGTAGGAAGCAGCCGCATAGCCCAGGGAGATCAGCTCGGTGCTTTGTGACCACCTAGAGGGGTGGGATAGGGAGGGTGGGAGGGAGGGAGACGCAGAGGGAAGAGATATGGGAACATATGTATATGTATAACTGATTCACTTTGTTATAAAGCAGAAACTAACACACCATTGTAAAGCAATGATACGCCAATAAAGATGTAAAAATAAATAAATAAATAAATAAAAGAGTTGTCCTCTTCAATTTTGCTAGGGACTTGCACGTGGCTCACTATGGTTGCAAATTTCAACTCTCTGATGATCCCAAATAAACCCACGTTTGCTGGAGAAATAACTGACCGTCTATTTGCTTTAGGTCAACACAATTAATTAACACTGAATCACACTGATCACCAGGCTGGTCACTAAGTCTCAGAGTCCGTATCTTTCCAGTGGAAATGACGCTCTCTACAATGTTCCTGTGCAGGTACTGAAAGAATGAGACTCCTCCGCGCATGCTCCCTCAGACTGTCATGTAAACACAGAAGAAAGAATAAAAACGTCTATCTCCAGTCCCTCCCAAAACCCCACAGCAATGATTGCAGAGAGGAAAAATGGCAGACACACACACACACACACACACACACACAACTAGGAAAATATATGCCAGCATACAAAAAAAGAAATCTTGGAATGGAGAAGGGAACTGACCTAGCAGTCCAGAGAAAGCTCAAATCTAAGCATCCAAGTCCAAAAGATGCAAATCAATTCTCAGGCCAGACTAACGGGAAGACAAAGGAATTAGAGGCAATGTGTACCTCTGAAAACAGGGTGAAGCTGAGAAGAGGAGGGCTATTTGAAAGTCTTTGAAAAATGGCATTTGAACCCTGGTCTCCCTCACCCCACGCAACAAAGCAAATGTGCTTTCCCAAAGAGAAGATACCTTTACTCTCTGGAGCACCTGAGCCACAGGGGCTCTAAGACTCAAGTACAGGCATAGCTGATGCGCTGGGGAGGAGAGACTCCAGACTTAGAAGGAAGGTTAGAAAAGTGGACATGCTGAATACTGCAATCTCCAGTTCCCTTTCCCCCCAACACCAGCAGCCAGGGTGTATAACCTCCAAGCAGAAAAGAGAAGATACTTCTCTAGGCAAGTGGACTAGCCCAAGGGAAAAGAGCCTTGCAAAACGGCCTGATGGTAAAGTCCACCTGAGCACACAGAGCTTCTAATCAGCTTTTTAGTGCCTCACTCTTTAGTAATAATAATAATAATAATTGGATAGCAAAGGATCACCAACATTTGCAGAAAGTCTCTAACATAAGAGGCAGAGACAATATAAACAAAAGAAAGGAACAAAGAGGAAACAAGGGGAAAAAAATTAAGACATATAATTATTACACTCAGACAAGTTATTGAGTCCCTGAAATAAAAACTAGGTACTGTCTAAAAAAAAAAGGAACATTTAGAGAATAAGAACGAGCTCTTGAAAGTAAATAGCAAAAACAAAGTAAAAAAAGTACTCGGCAAAAAGGATTGGGAGAGAAAGTTGAGAAAATATTCCTAATTAGCATAAAAGTCAGAAAGAGAAAGAGAATAGAGAAGAAAACTAGACTGTCAAGACAGGAAGTTCAACATCTGAAAGAGAGAACAAAGACATAAAGAGAAGATGTTATCAAAGAAATAGTAAGAGAGCATTTCCTAGAACTAAAGGACATGACGTTCAAAACTGAAAGGGGCCACCCCCAGCTCATTGAGTAGAAAGAAACTCATTTCACATTGTCATGAAGATTCAGAACACCAGGGTTAATGTGAAGATTTTACGTGTTCAGACATCAAAAACAAACAAAAAACCAAATTACATAAAAAGGACAGGACCCTCCCATCCCCGAGGTTGGAAGACAACGGAAAAATGCCTTCAAAACTCCGTGGAGGGAATTCCCTGGTGGTCCAGTGGTTAGGACTTGGTGCTTTCACTGCCAGTGCCCAGGTTTGATCCCTTGGGAGAATGAAGATCCTGCAAGCCGTGGAAATGATTCCTTCTCTAACATTTTATACTCCACCAAACTACCAGCCAAGGATGAGGAAAGAATAAAGACATTTTCAGAAATGCAAGGTGTTAAGAGTTTACCTCCCATACACCCTTTTTCAGGAAGCTACTAGGGAATGCTCCCCCACTGAAATGAAGTAGTAACCAAGAAAGAGGGAGATAGGGATCCAGGGACCAAGGGACACAACACAGGGGGAAAGTAAAAGGAATTCCCAGAATGATGGTGACAGAAATACCAAGATAACAGCAGTCAGCAGGCACAGAGAGAAACGAGATTAGAGAGAACAGAGGCCTCCAAGAGTGCTGTCTCTAAGAATAGTATAAGACTGATTGAAGAGCTAATATCTGTGACCCTGTTCAGAGGGGAATTAGTTTTAAGATGATTGGTACAAAAACCAAGGGAATAAAAATAGGAGGCAACTATTTACATCAGGAGTAAGAAAAAGTTCATGAAACACAATATAGTCATAGAAAACCATGTGACTTAGCTGTGAATAATAGTTACACTGTCATTTTACTGCATGCTGATTTATCTAAAAAGGGTAAGATAACTACCTAGGACAGGTGGAATGCGGGGACAGAGGACAGAGAAGATATCTGTGCAAGACAGAGAAGTCCTCATCTACTATGGCAGGAAGTCAGCGGGGATGCCCCACGTTGAATTCTGAGATGGAGATCATCACGCTGGACATTTATGAGGGAACGTTCTTCAGAAGGGAAGGCACAGAGAAGATTGGGCGGAAGAAGTCGGGCTCTAATGGAGTCTCAAAGAGGGCCTCAGCCGTCCCTTCAGGGCACCCTGATGCTGGATAGCTCTTCAACGTTGTCCTTGAATGTGGGCCTCCCCGGAAGAGGCTGTGACCCGGGCAAAGCGGCACCGCCCCTTTACAGAGGCAGTTTCTGAAGGTAACTGACACCTGAGGATGTCTGCCAGCAGCTCTTGTAGCAGGTGGGAGACTAAGCCCTTCGTTCCTAACGGAGGAGCATCATAAGTGTCCACAGTCAGGAATATCAGTAAAAGAAAAATCCAGAAATTTCAGACTAAGCACAATTTTTAGAATTAGGTAAGTAGGCAAGATAAAATAGCTAAAAAAGAAGTGCGTAAGGTGATGGGAATAAGGAGTGGGGAGGAATGGGGCAGGTACTGCTGTTTTTCATCAGAAAGCTAAAAGTACTATAGGACTTTGAAAGCTTTTCAGGTCAGAGCTTTGGCACGTGCGTGCATGCGTGTATGTGCATGTGTGTGTGCGTGTGTGTGCGTGTGTGCGTGTGTGTGTGTGTGTGTGTGTGTGTGTATGGCTAAGGAAGTAACCTTTAAGATGTATATCACTCTATAAAGAGCATGGTCCTTAATTCTATTAGTAGTAGAGGTAACAGTGTCGAAAGAGCTAGAGGTAGAGTTTGGAAAAGGAAGGAAATGAGCAATTTAAAGCATTCTGCATAATAACAGGGAAGGCTAAGGCCATTGAACAGGAGTCATTTAAACACTTGCATAATAAAATGAAAGGCTAACTTGGCAGAAGCCTGGGGTAGATAGCTTTGCTAAGGAAGAGGCAGTTAGGAAGGTAGTCCTCTTTCTCTTGAACGGTTAGGAAGCTAGACTCTGTCAGAACAAACATTCGCTTTGCTGCAAAGATTACCCTTTGGCACTCATGCTCAGGAAGTTCTTGAAGGCTAAACAGTAACTCGAGTGTTCTTCTCCACTCCGGCTTTTGATGAGATTTGGAGGGCTGCGCCTACCCCAGACTGGCCTGCTGAGGTTGTTCTAAAGCTGAACAACCAGGTTTAGGGATATTAACTGCCTGACAAAGGAGGCGGGGTCCTGGGATGATAACAGACTCTGATAGGTATGAGGTTAGGAGTTCTCAAGGTAGGTGGAGTTTTTACACAGAATTTAAAAAAAAGAAACCCCCTGGCAGGGAACTGGGACAGAGAACACTTAAGTTAGAAACTGAGCTCCTCCTCAAGGGGACTCTGGATAAACTGACCGGCTTCTTCAGCGTTTGAACACAGGAAATGTTGTTTGACCGTTTGGTCTCTTGAACATGGGAAGAAGTTACATCTAAGGAATAGGTTTAAGTTGTCTCCTTCCCACGCCATTATGCCTTTTATTTGCTCTAAGCTGCAGTATAGTTTGACACATGTGTTTCACTGTTAGGAGGTTCTCCTAGGCTGACTGGCCGGTCTGGTCTCTACTATCACCGCAGGGTCTGCTATGACCCTCAGGGATACTTTGCAGCCTACCTGTCCCAGCAAGGCCTCCAAACACCCGAGCCTCTGGGCTTAGATAATTCTTAAGCTTGCTTCATGCTGGTGGAGCAGGGACAACACACATAACAGAAGACCAACAGAGTGGCTGTGAGCCCCTGCACCCCTCAGCCTCAGAACATCCCAGCCATGCCCAACTGGAGCTGCTCGGCTCCAAAACATATTGGAGCCCTTCTCTGATGGATCTCAGGCCAGGGACTAGCCAGCATCTCTAAAGTGAGTATCACGTAGGGTCTCAACAGGCAGCACATGGCACGCCCAAATTAGGATAAAGTTTAAGGAGGGTTCATTTACAAAGAGACTAATTGAAAAGGAGTGACAGTGTTGGGAAGCTACAGAGAATAGTGCGTGAACCTGGGCTGCCAGCAGCAGAACTATCCCACCTCTAGAGCCTTTTGGCCTTTTGGACAATGACAGAGGTTATCAAAACCCAGGAGAGAAAGACTGAGAAGAGCAATGGCTTCAGAAGAGGGATACGGTCACCTCAAGGCAATTTCATAGGGGAAGAGTCAGGGTTATCAATACCCTATCTCAGTCTCCTGTCAGGAATTCTCATTGGCCAAACCCTCCTGGAAGCCAGAGGGTGGAGGTGCTCATTGACTGAACCCACTAAAACTCCTCTCCTAGGGAGCAGGGGATGGGTGGTGTGAAGAGGCAAATGGAAGACATCCAGCACACCTGACACAGCTCGGGATCCTGATAGCTGCCCGGAGTTAGTAAGCAGCTTCAGTTGGGAGTGATTAATGCAAGTCTTAATACAGAGTTTCCCTAACTGAGGTGTGTGTTTCCATGTGAACATTTCCCAAGGGTACACAGGCACAGACTGTTGTAGGAGAATCGATTTCTAGTTTTTCAACTTCCACTGAAATTGTACCCATTTCTAAAGTGTTCAGCTTGAAAATGAGCCTGTCACTGCGCAAAGGACCACACCTCACTACCCAGAATCTTAACAAAAGGTATTTTACAAGGGTATACAGGTTTCTGGGGTGCCAAATAAAGGAGGAGCATTCCTTAATGAGGAAGCCTCATAAACCTTGGAGGTTTCCTGCCTTTTCCTTTCTTACACGTATTTCTGTTAACGCAAAGCCTGCTGCAAACAGTGTTTTGGCCCATTATGAACTGAAATATATGAAAGGGGGGGTGGGAGTGGTGACAATTTTCGTTCTGTGACGTTGCCTTTTCCTGTATTTAAATGAGAGTCATTCTTTTTTTGAGTAATTCTTTTTTTTTCGGCTGTTCTCAACATTCATCCCTAGGATGTGCCGTTAGCTGAAAAGAAAGGTACCTTTGAACAGCTTACAAGCCCTACGTTAGTGATGTTAATTCTTTTAAACGTTGTAGAAATATTTTCTGTTTTAGGAAAACTTACCCACACTCTGGAAATAGAGCAAAATGATGACAGGATATCCTTTCAAGATCGTCCTGGAACATTGTCTTACAGGCCAACCTAAGGGATATATATCTGACACATGGATATCTATAGCTGATAAATGATTCATACCCAAAATGTTTAAAAATCTCCTACTAATCAATTTTTTTTTAAAGTAAACGACCCAAAAATGGACAAAAGACTTGGACAGGCACTTCATTAAAAAAAGATATCCAGATGGATAGTCAGCACGTGAAAAAGTGTGCAACGTTATTAGTCACAAGGAAATGCAAATTAACACCACAGAGATTTCACAATACACCCAACATGAGGCCAAAATTATGAAAAGATGAATAGCAAGTGTTGGAAAGGATTCAAAACACCTGGAACTCCCGTACATTGTTACTGGGGATGTAACTTGGTACAACCACTTTGGAAAACTCCTTGGCAGAATCTGCTAAAATATAACACGCACAATACCTTATGCCATTGAAATTCCACCTCTGGGTGTACGTCCAGGAGAAATTATATGTGTCCATCAAAACATACGTGTCCATCAAAACACATGTACAGGAATGTTCATAGTCACTTTATCCATCAGAGACAAAACCTGGAAACAATCCAAATATCAGTCCACAGGAACCAATATAAATCTCTTTGGGTATATGTGTATGATAGAATACTACTCAGCAATATAAAGAATAAACCACTGCTATACACAGCAACACAGATGAATTTTATAGGCATAGTGTCAAGCAAAAGAATGCAGACACACAAAAACTACATTCTGTATAATTCCATTCATATGAAGATAAAGAATAGGGATATCCAATCTATGGCGATAGAGGTGTGAACAGGATCTCTCTATAGAGGAAGTAATGACTGGGAGGGGACGTAAGGAAACCTGCGGAAGCGCTGGAAATGTTCTGATATAGATCTAATTGGTGGTTACCTGGGAGTATGCATATGTGAAAACTGACTGAACTGTGCTCTTAATATTTATGCACTTTATAGTATGTAAGTAATACCTGAAAAAGATTATCAACTAGAGCAATATATAATAGAAAGCAAGAAGTGGGTCGTCACTTTGCTTTCTCTAGAATTTAGTACCAAGAAGACTATGGTTACGAGTTTGGATTTTCTCCTAAAATTTTTGGATTTTCTCCACATCTCTTTCCCAGATACAATTTTGGACCGATGTCTCAAAACTCTTAATATATGCAGACTAACAGGTTTTTGCATTCCTTTTAAGTAGCTGGTTGTGATAGAGCTGCTTGTTAATCAGATTCAATTTCATTCATATGTATCGTAATTTTTTTTGTTTTGTTTTGTAAATATGTTGCACCCAACAAAATGTGATTGGTCTAAAATATTTATAATATTAAAAGATTCAAATTTTTTTATAATATTTATAATATTTTTTATAATATTTATAATATATATTAAAAGATTCAAATTTTTTTCAAGTGGAAAGACTCTCAGTGGAGGGTCTTAGGCAGGGAAGTGACATAAATTAACAATATAAGAAAATTATCTAGCTTCAGGGTAGACAGTTCACTTTAAATGGGTAAGAACAGAAACAACACGACCAGTTAGAAAAGCCATTGTAATAATCCAGGACTTTTTTCAATAATTTAGAAGTTGTGGTAATTCCAAGAAAGATGTGGCTGAACTGTCCCTTTATTTTAAAAATGAAAATATTAAAAATATTTTTTTAATATTTTATTATTAAATAATATTTTATTAAAATTTAACAATATTTTATTAAAAATATTAAAAATAAAAAAAAATTAAAAATCTATTAAAAATAAAGTTTCATGAACATTTAATACTATAAACAAAATTAGAAGACAAAGCTTAAACTATTATACAGTACAAAGAAACAATCCCATTCTCATAACTACTCTGCTGTTATAAACAATTATTTATTTTTGCAAGACTTTGGGCAACAATTTGTCCAGTAGTTCATGTACATGCAATACCTGGCACATACTATGCCTCAATAAATGTTTTACTAAATTAAAAAGAAAGATTATCGCATATGCATGCTTTTTTTTAATTAAAAAGAAATTATTTTTGGCCGTGCCTCATGGCTTGTGGGATCTTAGTTCCCCAACCAGGGATCAAATCCAGGCCCACAACAGTGAAAGCACCGAGTCCTAACCACTGGACCAGCAGGGAATTCCCTTTTTTCTCTTTCCTAACTGCCACAAAGTTAATGTTTTCTACATCCCCAAATTATCATAGAGGTTCACAATTTAAGATGAGAGAAGAACTCGGTGTGTAATGACAGATGTGTTCTAGAAGTATCACAGCCTCTTGAAGTTGGAAAGTCCTAATAGTTGGTTATGAAAGTATGAACATACAAAAATCAGTAAGGAGGAACCCTTGGTCCATAATACACACACAATTTGTTTTATATTCACAGGCTTAGTCTTATTTCCTAAGGCCTTATTTCCTTATTTCCACGAAACAGAAGGATGAGGTGGGGACGGGGGAGCATGAGAGAGAACTTCCAGAGCAGAGAGTCAGGGTTCCAAGGGGCACATTTTTAGAAATTTCTCACCTTAAGGAGTAGGCCACTCCAGCCCATGAGGGAGGAGCTGGTGTTGGTACAAGTCTGGGAGTGATCATTATGGGGCAGATGGGACAATTCTAGCTATAGGTTGAGACAGTTCCTGCAATCCTCAGTGAAGTTTCCCAGGGCGCAGGTTTCCAAGAGAGCGTTTCAACTTCCCTGACCAACGTTACTTTTTTTTTTTTTTTTTGCGTTACGCGGGCATCTCACTGCTGTGGCCTCTCCTGTTGCGGAGCACCAGCTCCGGACGCACAGGCCCAGCGGCCATGGCCCACGGGCCCAGCCGCTCCGCGGCATGTGAGATCTTCCCGGGCCGGGGCACGAACCGGCGCCCCCTGCATCAGCAGGTGGACTCCCAACCACTGCGCCACCAGGGAAGCCCCACTACTTTTTTTTATTATTATTTGTTTATTTTTATTTTTGGCTGCTTTGGGTCTTTGCTGCTGCACGCAGGCTTTCTCTAGTTGCGGCGAGCTGGGGCTATTCTTCAACGCTGTGCGCGGGCTTCTCATTGCAGTGGCTTCTCTTGTTGTGGAGCACGGGCTCTAGGCGCACGGGCTTCAGTAGTTGCAGCGCAAGGGCTTAGTTGCTCCGCGGCATGTGGGATCTTCCCAGACCAGGGATCGAATCCGTGTCCCCTGCATTCGCAGGCGGATTCTTAGCCACTGCGCCACCAGGGAAGTCCCCAAGGTTACTACTTCTAAGCAGGAATGCAGGTGACCTAAACCATGCAAGATATATGCATATTGAACACAAAGGTTTATCATCAACACCACTTAGCCAACATCTCCAGTACCCTAGAAGCACTTAAGTATGTGGGCTTTGTTTTACCTTTTTATCTATGACTTGAATTTTTTCCTTCATGATTTAATCTTTCCTCTGCAGCAAGAAAGTCTCACAGACTGACACCCCTGCGGAGACTTTCTTTTAAAATGTAGCTAACTAAACCGTGTGTTGCTCTGCTTCTAATTACAAGTTACTTCATTTGTATCTTTTCTTGTTTTTCCCCCTAGCTTTATTGATATATAATTGACATATAACATTGTATAAGTTTGATTTGATACACTTAATACATTACAAAATGATTACCACCATAGCATTAGCTAACACCCCCATTATGTCACATAATTACCATTTCTTTTCCGTGATGAGAACATTTAAGGTCTACTCTCATAGCAACTTTCACGTTTATAATAGAGTATTATTAACTATAATTATTGATAATCAATTATATGTAACAAATATTATGTAACATAAATATTATTATGTAATACACTATTATTAATGATAAACCATCCTGTACATTAGAACCCCAGAACTTATTCGTCTTATAACTGGAAGCTTATACCCTTTGACCCACATATCCCCATTTCCCCACCCCACAGCCCCTGGTTACTACCATTTTACTCTCTGTTTCTGTAAATTTGGATTTTTTGAATTCCACACACAAGTGAGATCACACAGTATTTGTCTTTCTCTGACTTACCTCACTTAAGCATAATGCCCTCAAGGTCTATCCATGTGACTGAAAATGGCAGGATTTTCTTCTTTCTCATGACTGAACAATACACCATGTTGTATATGTGTGTGTGTGTATATATATATCACATCATTTTACTAATTCATCTCAACAGACACTTAGGTTTTTTCCCCATATCTGGGCTCTTACTAGTGCCACAATTGTATCTTTTTTCAGTTTAATAGAATTAACATGGGGAGAAGGCCTTTGCCAAGGCAAATGGGAGTGGAGGATTTTTAATTCCGTCTTTATTGAAACCCTAATCTACTTGGGTATTTGGTTCACCTTATCTCTGGAGTTCAAAGAAACTAAAACATCCTCGAGTTTCTCCTCCTGATTTTGTCTTTCTCCCCCAACTTGGTAACTCATGTATATTCCTTTGCATTCACAAATTCTCTTTCTAGTCATTAACTCTGGTACACTGTCCTCTGCTGTTAGTTCTGACCAAGGCTACCAGTTCAACAAAAGGCATCTGCAGCAGGCTGAGACCTCAGGGCAGGAACTTGGAGATGGTATGCAGCAGTGCAGTGCACAGTCACCCCTGACCAGCCCACAACATAAGTCAAGACAGTAAACCGGGGTGGGGGGGCTGTGGGGGAATGGGAAAGGGGATTGTTAAGTATTGCTCACCAATTAGGCAAGCATCACCTTTCAAACGTATCAGTTACTTTCTATGAATCCTTTAGCAAAACAAACAGAAGAGAAAAAATATATATATATAATATACACATATATAGACACAAATAACTACTCCCTAATTTATCTCTTTTTAAAATTTTTGTATATAGTATTTTCCAATTTTGTGACTCATTGTACAACTGGTACATTCTATCTAGACCTATAATACTGCGAAGGCCAAAGTATTAGACCACTTTCTACTTTAAGGCAGAATTTAAGTATTTCCTATCTAATCTGTACAAAACTAATACAATATTTATAAGTTTTAAAATCTTGCTATCTGGGTCTTTGTTACAATTTACACGTGGCTTCAGAGTCCCTGAGGAGGATCTAATTTCCCTGAGGTGGATTTCAGCATAAACCCCAGGATCAGATAATCCCTGCCCAGATGCTACCATGCTGCTGGCTCTGGGATTTGGTATTTAACCTGGGGGCTGTGTCCATATTCTAATTTAGGGGAATACTTGCTGGCGATCAAAATTTTCCTGGACTTTCAGTTAATTCTCGTGCTTTTCTTTATTCCTGGCCCTAATCCATGTACTTAATGTTTGTTTGCTGGGTGGAAGAGGGGCTATATACTAATGGGAAAGGAACGGCACAGAATATAGATGAAAACATTTAGGGAAATCAGGGAAAGATGGAGTCCAGAGAACATTTGTGTGTCTTGTATTTGTCTATTCTTGCATTTTTCCTCTATCTACTTAGTTGGTCAAGTAAGTCTTTGTCCAAATTTAGATCAAAAACAAGTTTAATTAAAATAGAGATCAAGAAGGTTAATGAAATAGCAATTTTTACCACTGAAAATTCTCTACATGTTCTATGTCTACTGATTCCTTTACTAGACTGTATTTTATTGTATTTACTTATTTATTTTTTATTGAAGTATAGTTGACTTACATTATATTAGTTTCAGGTGTGCAACAGAGTGATTTGATATTTTTGTAGATTACACACCATACAAACTTATTATAAAACAGTGAGTATATTTCCTGTGCTGTACATTACATCCCTGTGACCTATGTATTTTATAACTGGTAGTTTATACCTCTTAATCCCCTTCACCTATTTTGCCCCTCTCCCCACCACTCTCCCCTCTGGTAACCAATAGTGTGTTCTCTGTATCTGTGATTCTGTTTCTGTTTTGTTGTATTTGCTGATTTGTCTTGTTTTTTACATTCTACATATAAATGAAAACAGACAGTATTGGCCTTTCTCTGACTTTTTTCCCTTAGCATAATACCGTTTGGGTCCATCCATGTTGTCCCAAATGGCAAGCTTTCATTCTTTTTATGGCTGAGTAATATTCCATTTTGTGTGTGTGTGTGTGTGTGTGTACACATGCCAAATCTTCTTTATCCATTCATCTGTCGATATGCACTTAGGTTGCTTCCATATCTTGGCTGTTGTAAAAAAAAAAAAGCTGCTATGAACATTGGAGTATATATATCTTTCAGAGTTAGTGTTTTTTGTTTTCTTCAGATAAATACCCGGGAGTAGAATTGATGGACTGTATGACAGTTCTATTTTTCAAGGAAACTCCATACTGTTTTTCACAGTGGCTGCACCAACTTACAATCTTACCAACAGTGAACAAGAGTTCCCATTTCTCCACATCCTTGCCAACATTTAATCATTTCTTGTCTTTTTGATGATATCCATTCTAACAGGTATGAGGTGATATCTCGTGGTTTTGATTTGCATTTCCCTGATAGTTAGTGATATTGAGCATCTTTTCTTTTCCCTGTTGGCCATTTGTATGTCTTCTTTGGAAAAATGCCTATTCAGGTCCTCTGCCCATTTTTTAATCATATTTTTTTTTCTATTGAGTTGTAGGAGTACATTATATATTTTGGATATTAACCCCTTTAGACGTATCTTTTGCAAATATCTTCTCCCATTCAGTAGGTTGACTTTTGTTTTGTTGATGGTTTTCTTCACTGTGCAAAAGCTTTTTAGTTTGCTGTAGTCCCATTTGTTTATTTTTGCTTTTGTTGTCCTTGCTTGAGGAGACATATCCAAAAAATATTGCTAAGACCATTGCCAAAGAGTGTACTGCCTAAGTTTTCTTCTAGGAGATTTACGGTTTCAGGTCTTATATTAAGTCTTTAATCCATTTTATTTTTATATAGTATGATATACATCTAGTTTCATTCTTTTTTACATGTAGCCATCCACTTTTCCCAACACCACTTATTGAAGAGACTGTATTTTTCCCCATTGTACATTCTTGCCTCTTTTTTCGTAGATTTGTTGAACATATGTGCATGGGTTTATTTCTGGGCTTTCTATCCTGTTCCATTGATATATGTGTCTGTTTTTGTGCCAGTAACATGCTGCTTTGATTTCTGTAGCTTTGTATTATAGTCTGAAGTCAGGGAGCCTGATACCTCCAGCTTTGTATTTCTTTCTCAAGATTGCTTTGGCTCTTTGGGATCTTCTGTGGTTTCATGTGAATTTTAGGATTATTTGTTCTAGTTCTGTGAAAATTGCCATGGGTATTTTGATAGGGATGGCATCAAATCTGTAGATTGCCTTGGGGAGTATGTTCATTTTAACAATATTGATCCTTCCAATAACAACACATTATATCTTTCCATCTGTTTGTGTCATCTTCAGGTTTTATTCATCAGTGTCTTATAGTTTTCTGAGTACAGGTCTTTTACCTCTTAGGTAGATTTATTCCTGGGAATTTTATTCTTTATGATGCAGTGGTAAATGGGATTGTTTCCTTAATTTCTCTCATAGTTCATTGTTAGTGTATATAAATGCAACAGATTTCTGTATATTAATTTTGTATTCTGCAAGTTTACTGAATTTATTGATGAGCTCTAGTAGTTTTCCAGTGCGTATGTAGGATTTTCTATGTGCAGTATGATGTCATTTGCAAATAGTGACAGTCTTATTTCTTTCTTTCCAATTTGGAATCCTTTTTCTTTTTCTTCTCTGATTGCTGTGGCTAGGACTTCCAATAATATGATGAATAAAAGTGGTGAGAGTGGGCGTCCTTGTCTTGTTCCTGATCCTAGAGGAAATGCTTTCAGCTTTTCACTGTTGAGTATGTTAGTGGGTTTGTTATATATCGTCTCTATTATGTTGAGGTAGGTTCCCTCTATGCCTACTTTCTAGAGAGTTTTTGTCATAATGGATGCTGAATTTTGTCAAAAGCTTTTTCTGCATCTATTGAGATGATTATATGACTTTTATTCTTCAATTTGTTAATGTGGTGTATCACATTGATTGATTTACAGATATTGAAAAACCCTTGCATCCTTGGGATAAATCCCACTTGATCATGGTGTATGATCCTTTTAATGTACTGTTGGATTAAATTTGCTAATATATTGTTGAGGATTTTTACATCTATGTTTATCAGGTATACTGACCTATAGTTTTCTTTTCTTGTAGTGTCTATGTCTGATTTTGGTATCAGGGTAAATCTGGCCTCATAGAGTTTGAAAGTGTTCCTTCCTCTTCAATTTTTTGAAATAGTTTGAGAAGTATAGGTATTAAATCTTCCTTAAATGTTTAGTTGAATATCCCTGTGAAGCTATCTGGTGCTGGACTTTTGTTTGTTGGGAGTTTGTTTTACTACCTATTTAATTTTATTACTTGTAATCAGTCTGTTTAGATTTTCTATTTCTTCCTGATTCAATCTTGGAAGATTGTATGTTTCTTAAAACTTACCCACTTCTTCTTGTTTGTCCAATTTGTTGGTGTATTACTGTAGTATTCTCTTATGATTGTATTTCTGTGATACCAGTTGTAACTTGTTCGCTTTCATTTCTGATTTTATTATCTTGGGCTCCTCTCTCTTTTTTTCTTGATGAGTTAGGCTAAAGGTTTGTCAATTTTTTTTTATCATTTCAGAAAACAAGCCCTTAGTTTCATTGATCTTTTCTATTACTTTTTTGGTCACAATTTTACTTATTTCTGCTCTGATCTTTATTATTTCCTTCATTTTACTAACTTTGGGTTTTGTTTGTTCTTTTTCTAAATTCTTTAGGTGGAAAGTTAGGATGTTTATTTAAGATTTTTCTTATTTCTTGATATCTATATTGCTATAAATTTCCTCTTAGAACTGTTTTTGCTGTGTTCCATAGATTTTGGAAAGTTATGTTTTTATTTTCATTCATCTCAATGTATTTTTTTCATTTCCTCTTTGATTTCTTCATTGACCCATTGTTTTTTTAGTAGCATATTGTTTAGTCTCCTTATGTTTGCGACTTTTTCAGTTTTCTTCCTATAATTGATTTCTAGTTTCATACTGTTGCAGTCAGAAAAGATGCTTGATATGATTTCAATCTTAAATTTATTGAGACTTATTTTGTGGCCTAGCAGGTGAACTATCCTGGAGAAAGTTCCATGTGCACTTGAGAGGATTGCGCATTCTGCCATTTTTGGCTGGAATGGTCTGAGAATATCTATTAAGTCCATCTGGTTTAATGTGTCATTTAGTGCCAGTGTTTCCTTATTGATTTTCTGTCTGGACGATTTGTCCATTGATGTAGGTGGGGTGTTAAAGTTCCCTACTATTATTGTATTACTGTCGATTTCTCCCTTAATGTCTATTAATATTTGCATTATACATTTAGATGTTTCTATGGTAGGTGCATATGTTTACAAATGTTATATCCTCTTCTTGGATTGACCTCTTTATCATTATATAATTCCCTTCTTTGACTTTTGTTATAACTTTGTTTTAAATTCTATTTTGTCTGATATGAGTATTGCTACTCAGCTTTCTTTTTGTCTCCTTTTGCATGAAATATCCTTTTCCATCCCTTCACTTTTAGTCTGTGTGTATTTTAGCTCTGACGTGAATTTCTTGTAGGCAACATATACGTGGATCTTGTTTTTTAATCCACTCAGACATTCTTTTCATTGGAGCATTTACTCCATTTACATTTAAGTGATTATTGATAGGTATATATTTATTGCTGTTTTGTCACTAGCTTTCTGGTTATTTTTGTAATTCTTCTCTGTTCTTTTCTTCATTTGGTCTTCTCCCTTGTGGTTTGATGCTTTTCTTTAGTGCTGTATTTGTGTTCCTTTCTCTTTGTTTTTGTGTATCTATTGTAGGTTTTGGTTTGTGGTTATCATGAGGTTCAGAAAGATCAACCTCTATATATATCTGTTTTAAACTGATGGCCATTTAAATTCAAACACATTCTAAAGGCTCTAAATTTTTTTACTCTCCCTCCCACATTTTATGTTTTTGATGTCAGAATTTACATCATTATGTTTATCCTTTATCATTTATTGTAGTTATAGTTGATTTTACAACTTTTTGTCTTTTAACCTTCATTCTAGATTTTTAAGTGGTTAATCCAGTGCCTTTACTGTATACTTATCTTTACCAGTGAGAATTTTTCCCTTCATATATTTTCTTATTTCTTGTTATGGCTTCTTTTTCTCTTAAAGAAGATCCTTTAACATTTCTTATAAGGCTGGCTTAGTATCAATGAACTCTTTTAGTTTTTACTTGTCTGGGAAACTTTATCTCTCCTTCAATTCTGAATGATAAGCTTGCTGAGCAGAGTATCCTTGGTTGTAGATTTTTTTCCTTTCAATACTTTAAATATATCATGCCACTATTTTCTGACCTGCAAAGTTTTGGCTGAAAACTCAGCTGATATACTTATATGGCATCCCATATATGTGACTCTTTTTCTCTTGCTGTTTTTAAAATTCTCTCTTTATCTTTAACTTTTACCATTTTAATTATGATATGTCTTAGTGTGGATCACTTTTGGTTCATCTTGTTTGGAACTCTCTTTGCTCACTGAGCCTGGATATCTGTTTCTTTCTTCACGTTAGGGAAGTTTTCATTAAATGTGTTTTCTGTCCCTTTCTCTCTCTTGTCCTGGGATCCCTATAAAGTGAATGTTAGTGTGTCTGATGATGTCCCAAAGGTCCCTTAAACTATCTTCATTTAAATAAAAAAATAAAAATAAAGGGAATTCCCTGGTAGTACAGTGGTTAGGACTCCATGCTTCCACCGCAGGGGGCCCAGGTTTGATCCCTGGTTGGGGAACTAAGATCCCACAAGCTGTGTGGCATAAATAAATAAATAAATAAATAATTTTTTCTTTTTGTTGTTCTGATTGGGTGATTTCCACTACTCTGTCACTTATGCATTCTTCTGTATCACCTAATCTGCTGTTAATTCCTTCCAGTGTATTTTTCATTTCACTTATTATATTCTTCAGCTCTGACTGGTTCTTTTTTATATATTCTAAATCTTTATTGAAACTATCACTGTGTTCCTCTATTCTTTTCCTGAGTTTGGCAACCATTTTAAAGACTATTTCTTTGAACTCTTTATCAGGTAAATTATTTACCTTCATTTCACTAGGATTTTTTCCTGGGGTTTTATCTTATTTTTTTCATTTGGAATATTCCCCTGTCTTATCATTTTGTTTGACTTTCTCTGTTTGTCTCTATGAAATGAGGCCAAACAGTTACCTATCCCAGTCTTGAAAGTGTGTCCTTGTGTGCAAATATCTTTATGCTGTTTAAGTGTGCCCAGTTGCTTTGGGAGCTGGATCAGAAGCAGTCATGCACTTGGGCTGCTTCTGGGTGCACCAGGGTGTCACCTTTGTGGGTGCAGGGCTGGAGCCAGAGCCCACTGAGGGCTGGCCAGAGCACAAATCACTTTGCAATATGCCGCCTCCGTGGTGGGACTGGGAGAAGGCAAGTCTGTGCCTGAGCCCTTCAAGCGCAGAGTCTCTGTTTCCTACAGCCCTTGGTTATGCCAGTCCCAGCCAAGGGCGCTCCTCTCCCTGGTGCCAGACCCCAGGCTCAAGCCCCTCACTCCTTGGGGAGGATCCCCAAGCCTGCGATGTCCCCCTATTCTTCTTAGTCACCTGTGGTGGCGTGGGTGCTGACTAGATCACTTCTCTTCCCTTCCTATCTGTTTCGATGTGGGTGTTTTCTTCATATCCTTAGCTGTAAAAGAGCCGTTCTGCTGGTCTTCAGGTCATTCTCAGAGAGAGTTGCTCTACATGTGGTTGTAGTTCTGGTGTGTTCATGGGATGAGGTGAGCTCAGGGTTTTCCTCCTCTGGCATCTTGATCCCACTCCCTTACTAGACCATAGTTTTCAAATGTACGTAAAAGAGACTCAAGAATTACTTGTTTCCTGAATTTCAGCACAAAAAGCCACTCTTCTCTATCTGATATGGAGAGTGGCAAATTTTTGCCAACCCCAAGGGAAAAGCACGGTCTTGGAATATAGAGTGAACAATACGGAGCTTAAAAATGATGGGTACCAAAATAAAATAAAGAAAATAGAGCAAATGGGAAAATTAAAATGTGAAGACAAGCTGCACAATAAATATGGTATCACTAAAATAAATGTGATACATAAAAAGTAGCTCGTATGAGTACTTAGTTGAATTCCACCTGTGTTTATTCATTCTTATGCAGTAGAATTTAACATATAAAACGTGTCATCTTTAGTGTTAAAATGAAACTACGAATCAAAATAGAGACTTTATTAAAAAAAAATATATAAGTAGAACTTAAAATAGCTCTTTTTTAAAGGATCACATTCAATATTGTATTAGTTTTCTATTGCGGCTGTAACAAATTACAAACTCGGTGGCTTAAGCAACACAAATTTATTCTCTTACAGTCCTGGAGGTCAGAAGTCTAAAACAGATCTTCCAGGGCTAAAACCACTGTTGACAAATCTGTGTCCCTCCTGGAGGCTCAGAAAGAGAGTCCATTACTTTGCTGATGACTGTTCTGGGGAGAGTTTGCTCCTTTTCTTCCCAGCTCCAGAGACCATCTGCATCTCCTGACTCATGGCCAGCTTCCTTCACCTTCAATCTCTCTCCTTCTCTCTGACCTCTTTTTTCCTGTCCTCCTATCTCCTTCTCTGACTCTGACCTTCCTGCTTCTTCCTCTCGTAAAGACCCTTGTCATTAAATTAGGCCCACCTCTATAATCGGGGATAATTTCTCCATCTCAAGGACTTTTAACTTAATCACATCTGCAAAGTCCCTTTTCCTATGTTAGATAACATACTAAACAGATTCCAGGGGTTAGGATATAAAATCTTTAGGGGAGGGTGTCACTATTCTGCCCACCACAGGTATATTCATATTCTTAAATGAAATACAGTAGAATATGCTTACTAAATACTATGGATTTTAAAGCATTCAACTCTAGCTTTCTAGGACAATCAGTAAAATCCTGACATAGTTTTAAAAATAGATTATATCATAACATTACACATGCTCTATGACCCAACCATTCTGCTCCTAAATATGTACTTAAAACATTATATATGTTATGTTCATCAAAGCCATATACTCAGATGTTTACAGCAGCACTCTTCATAATAGCCTGAAATTAGGAACTACCTAAATGCCCTCCAATAGTTGAATGAATAATTAATGGTGTATTCATATATGGGAATATAATCTAACAGCGGAAAAAAAAAATCTAAATCTACACACAACGATATGGATGAAGCTCATAAATACAATGTTGAGCAAAAGAAACCAAACGCAAAAATAAAATGTAATATATTATTCCACTTATATGAAATTCACAAACAGGCAAAATTAGTCAGAAGGGTGTTAACCTTAATAGGAAGTAGTGATTAAAAGGAGACATGACAGGAAATTTTGAGGTTCTGGCAACATCCTATTTCTTGATCTGGGTGAAGTTTATCTGAATATGTTCATTTTGGAAAATCTATCAAGATGTACACTTACAACTTATGCATAATTCTGCATGTGCTTTTTAACTTTAATAAAGAATTTACATAATTAAAAAGGTTTTCATTTTTCTTAAAATATAAGTGAATACAAACAGAGGCTTCTCTCAGGTTGTAAAAATTAATGCTAAAGGTTATTACTTAGACTTTTTTTTTTTTTTTTTTTTTTTGCGGTATGTGGGCCTCTCACTGTTGTGGCCTCTCCCGTTGCAGAGCACAGGCTCCGGACGCGCAGGCTCAGCGGCCATGGCTCACGGGCCCAGCCGCTCCGCGGCATGTGGGATCCTCCCGGACCGGAGCACGAACCCGTGTCCGCTGCATCGGCAGGCGGACTCTCAACCACTGCGCCACCAGGGAAGCCCCATTACTTAGACTTTTTAAATGTTATTTATATGTTCAAATTATACGCAGTATACCAAGAGAAATAAGCAAATTAGCTATCCCAATTTCATATTTGTCACAAATAAGGCTACAGTTGGAATACTATCTTAAATATGAAGTTTATGAAAAGTCTAAGAAATGGTTAAGAATTAGCAAATAGATTTTGACAGTAACTTCTCTTGTTCTAATGCAGGTATTAACAATTATAATATTAGTATTTATGGAGTAGAACAGAGCAAAGAGCTTTTACACAACAATATCCAAAAGGGCTTGATTGCGTTTATTCATTCAGCAAATAGCTATTGATCTTTTTTTTTCTTTAAGTCTACCAGGCAGTGGGGATAAAATAAAGAACAAGAAAGATGAATCTTTGTCTTGACAAAGCTTATAGTATTGTAGGTGAGACCAAAAAGTAAACGAACAAGTGATAACTGGGAAGGGATAACAAGTTCTATAAAGTGACCAAACAACATGCCTGAATCTTAAATGCATTTTGCTAAGTGAAATAAGCCAGTCTGAAAGCCTCCAAACTGTTTGGTTCCATTTACAGGACATTCTGAAAAAGGCACAACTATAGAGATGATAAAAAGATCAATGGTTGTCAGGGGTTCCCAGGCGGGGGTTCAGTAGGTGAGGCACCAGGGATTTTTTTCAGGCTGGTGAAACCATGACAATGATGCTATAAAGGTGAATACATGACTATGCATTTGTCAAAAATATAGAACTTAACAGCACCGAGAGCGAACTTTAATGTATTTCAATTTAAAAAAACAAATATTTAAGAGGTCAGGAGGACCAGGATGGAATGCAGAATGTGACTGAGAGAAACTAACTGCAACATCAATGTGTGAAACATCCTCACTGACAGGGCAGGGGGAAAGGTGTTGACCTAAGTAACTCTGGGAATGAGTAGATTTTGCAGGATTAAAGTCGAGAGGAGTTGTTAACTGTACTTGGGTTGACAAAAGTTGTTTCCTGCAGGGGTGCAGGCTAACAAGTCTGAAACCACCTTACATGTGTACTGCAGTTGAAGATTTAAGTTAGTGAACGGGGTGCATGGCTCTTCCTGTTGCAACGGTAGTTTACAAATAAGCGAGGGGCAGAGTCTAGGATGAGCTATGCAGTAATAACATAGAGCATGAGAGAACAATATGAACTCAGGGTCAGCTTAGTATACGTACAGTGGTTACATATAGATATATTGATAGTGATGTGCACATACACAGGTTCACATATGCACATGTGTTTCCTTGCTCTGTCAGATGAGAAGTCCCGAGTAGTAACAAGCACACTTAGTGCTCAGATCTTAGTTTCTAATGTCATTCTCCAAACTAGGGAAGCAAGACTCCTTGGAGAAATGGCTGGATTCTAGTACTGGGTCAGGAAAGATGTACGATAAGCCTGGAGCATCTTGTCGTCCCAGAAATAAGAAAGTGCTCAAAAAACCAAACCCACAGCGATAAGGGAAATGTCAAAGGAATTCAAAACCCAATGGAAAGAGCTCCCAATGGCCAGAGCTGCAACAATTTAAACAACAAAATAAAGTAGTATTGAGTTACAACCAAAGTAGAAAATAAATATCCATGAGTCTCTATCAGTATAATAAATGATTGAATAAATAAATAAATGGGGACGAATAGGTAAATCTCCCATGCAAAAGAATTCCAAATAATTTGTGTAGCAAAACTCCCCATTTTTAAGTGTGGACTGTGCATAGTGACTTTCTTCCAGAGAGAACAGTATGGAAAGGGGAAGAAAAAAGTAAGTACATGTGAAAAAATTTTAAAAAGTAAGTACAGAAGAGAAATACTGTCTCAACCAGGTGATCAAAGTCAACATCAAAGGTGGTAAGTCATACGTATGATAATACGTATCCTTCACATGATATGATGAGAATAGCACTTCACGTCTGTTGTCTTTACCCCCAAAACATAACTCCAGTCTAATCACGAGAAAAGCAGCAGACAAATCCCAATTAGGCATTCTTCAAACTATCTGAGCAGCACATCTCATAACTGTCAAGGTCATCAGAAACATGGAAAGTTGGAGAAGCTGTTTCAGACAAGAGGAGCCTATGAAGACATAAATACTAACGGGGTGTCCTCGATTGGATCCTAGAACAGAAAAGGACCTTGGCTAAAGAATAAAGATGCTTGCATAAAGTATGAATTTAAGTTATTAATACTTTATCAATATTGGTTCATTAATTGTAACAAACGTACCATAGTAAGTTGTTAGTCATGGAAACTAAGTGTGGACTATATTGGGGACTCTTTGTACTATCTTTGTAAGTTTTCTGTAAGTCCAGAACTTACTAAAGTAAAAATTTTATTTAAAAAAACCAAACTGAATGTGGGATGGTTGGTCACTTCATGCATGTAAGCTACATAAAGGCCGAAAACATGTCTCACTCAAATTTTCCTCTTGAATCTCTTTGGGTACCTCTTTGCCAATGATAAGGGCTAACTAAGTATGGTTTGAATTGAATTAAATTTGTAGGCAGAACAACAGCAACAAAAAAGTAAAAAAACAATTAGAATATAATTTAATTTTCAGGAGAGAACAAAATGATAGAGGAACACCTATACCAAACCTTTAACTTAAGACATTACATGTACATCCTTAAACATTCTGCTTTAGGTTACTTTGTCACATGATCTTACCCAATCACCTATTGTTCCCCAAGCCCCTCCCCCAAGCCCAACTCCTGATAGTCACAAATCTGATCTCCTTTTCTGTGAATCTGGATTTCTGTTTTAGATTCCACATGTAAGTGAGATCATACAGTATTTGTCTTTCTCTGTCTGACTTGTTTCACTTAGCATAATGTCTTCAAGGTCCATCCATGTTGTCACAGATGGTAGAATTCTCAGGTTTTATGACCAAATTATATTCCATTGTATATATACCACAACTTCTTTCTCCATTCATCCATCAGTGGACACTTGCTTGGGTTGTTTCCACGTCGCATCTATTATAAATAAGCTGCTGTGGACATGGGGGTGCAGATATCTTTTTGAGTTAGTGTTTTTTTTTTACCTTTGGATATATTCCCAGAAGTGGAATTGCTGGATCATATGGTAGTTCTATGTTAAATTTTTTGAGGATCCTCCATACTGTTTTCTATAGTGGCTGCACCAATTTACATTCCCACCAACAGTGCACAAGTGTTCTCTTTTCTCACATCCAGCATTTGTTATCTCTTTATATTCTTTATTTTGACCCAATTTTACAACCTGTAAATTCTTTTTGAATCTTGATTCTACTTTCTTTCCTATTAAGTTATCCCTTCCAGGTTTTGATCTGAACTGATTTCTCAGAATTTGCATTTTTCATTCAAAAACAATCAAAGAAAAACTTTCCCAAAGATTTTCTTTCATTGAAATTTCTACAAAAGCATTATCAGCCACTCTAAATTGATGGAAGAAGCATTCCTTTCAGAATTTCTCTTTCAACTTCTTTCCCCTCCCTTTCTATATGGGCTTCTGCTTTCTTCCCATGCCCCTCTTCATTTTGCCAGTTCCCCTCATTGTACCACTGACCCACAGAGCCGGGTCCAGCCAGAATAGGTCAGACAAAGGTATTTCTGACTTTACTTCTGAAATGTTTCCCTGAGGAAGTAACTTCCTCCGTATCTTGTTTTGCTTTCTTGATCTTAAAGACAGCCACAAAAACACAAGACATCTTAAATATCTCAAGCCAATGAAATGCAAAACAGGGCCATGCATACAAAGCAGTACTTTCCCTCATAGATTAAGAGTTCATCAGGTGAGCTAGTATGAAGCTTCCTAAGCTGCCTCTGGGGTCTATAATATTCCATTTTTAGTTTGGCTTAGAAGAGTCCTTGTATATGATCAATGGTATCAGAACAAGGCTTCATTTAGTACCAGGACAGATTCCCTTCATTTTTTTTCACAGCAGAATGTGATGAATTGCACAGAACTGAATGAAATCCCTTCAATTAAATCCCTTACCCAATGGCACTTGAATCTTTGCTTCATGTTCTAAGCCTCTTTCTTTAAAAATAAAAAAAAAAGGGGGCTTCCCTGGTGGCGCCTGTGGTTGAGAGTCCGCCTGCTGATGCAGGGGACACGGGTTCATGCTCCGGTCTGGGAAGATCCCACATGCCGCAGAGTGGCTGGGCCCGTGAGCCATGGCTGCTGAGCCTGTGCATCCGGAACCTGTGCTCCCCAATGGGAGAGGCCACCCGCGTATCGCAAAAAAAAAAAAAAAAAAAGCGTTTGTCAAAGGATTTAAATTTTGAGTAAAAAACCAAAGCAATGTGCAAAAAAAAAATTATATGAATTCTTTTTTTTTTTTTTAACATCTTTATTGGGGTATAATTGCTTTACAATGGTGTGTTAGTTTCTGCTTTATAACAAAGTGAATCAGTCATACATAAACATATGTTCCCATATGTCTTCCCTGTTGCGTCTCCTCCCTCCCACCCTCCCCATCCCACCCCTCCAGGCTGTCACAAAGCACCGAGCCAATATCCCTGTGCCATGCGGCTGCTTCCCACTAGCTATCTACCTTACTGCGTTTGTTAGTGTGTATATGCCCATGACTCTCTCTCGCCCTGTCACAGCTCACCCTTCCCCCTCCCCATAAACTCAAGTCCGTTCTCTAAGAGGTCTGCGTCTTTATTCCTGCTTTACCCCTAGGTTCTTCATGACATTTTTTTCTTAAATTCCATATATATGTGTTAGCATACGGTATTTGTCTTTTTCTTTCTGACTTACTTCACTCTGTATGACAGACTCTAGGTCTATCCACCTCATTACAAATAGCTCAATTTCGTTTCTTTTTATGGCTGAGTAATAGTCCATTGTATATATGTGCCACATCTTCTTTATCCATTCATCCGATGACGGGCACTTAGGTTGTTTCCATCTCCGGGCTATTGTAAATAGAGCTGCAATGAACATTTTGGTACATGACTCTTTTTGAATTTTGGTTTTCTCAGGGTATATGCCCAGTAGTGGGATTGCTGGGTCATATGGTAGTTCTATTTGTAGTTTTTTAAGGAACCTCCATACTGTTCTCCATAGTGGCTGAACCAATTCACATTCCCACCAGCAGTGCAAGAGTGTTCCCTTTTCTCCACACCCTCTCCAGCATTTATTGTTTCTAGATTTTTTGATGATGGCCATTCTGACTGGTGTGAGATGATATCTCATTGTAGTTTTGATTTGCATTTCTCTAATGATTAATGATGTTGAGCATTCTTTCATGTGTTTGTTGGCAGTCTGTATATCTTCTTTGGAGAAATGTCTATTTAGGTCTTCTGCCCATTTTTGGATTGGGTTGTTTGTTTTCTTGTTATTGAGCTGCATGAGCTGCTTGTAAATTTTGGAGATTAATCCTTTGTCGGTTGCTTCATTTGCAAATATTTTCTCCCATTCTGAGGGTTGTCTTTTGGTCTTGTTTATGGTTTCCTTTGCTGTGCAAAAGCTTTGAAGTTTCATTAGGTCCCATTTGTTTATTTTTGTTTTTATTTCCATTACTCTAGGAGGTGGGTCAGAAAGGATCTTGCTTTGATATATGTCATAGAGTGTTCTGCCTATGTTTTCCTCTAAGAGTTTGATAGTTTCTGGCCTTACATTTAGTTCTTTAATCCATTTTGAGCTTATTTTTGTGTATGGTGTTAGGGAGTGATCTAATCTCATACTTTTACATGTACCTGTCCAGTTTTCCCAGCACCACTTATTGAAGAGGCTGTCCTTTCTCCATTGTACATTACTGCCACCTTTATCAAAGATAAGGTGTCCATATGTGCATGGGTTTATCTCTGGGCTTTCTATCCTGTTCCATTGATCTATCTTTCTGTTTTTGTGCCAGTACCATACCGTCTTGATGACTGTAGCTTTGTAGTATAGTCTGAAGTCAGGGAGCCTGATTCCTCCAGTTCCTTCTTTCGTTCTCAAGATTGCTTTGGCTATTCGGGGTCTTTTGTGTTTCCATACAAATTGTGAAATTTTTTGTTCTAGTTCTGTGAAAAATGCCAGTGGTAGTTTGATAGGGATTGCATTGAATCTATAGATTGCTTTGGGTAGTAGAGTCATTTTCACAATGTTGATTCTTCCAATCCAAGAACATGGTATATCTCTCCATCTATTTATATCATCTTTAATTTCTTTCATCAGTGTCTTATAATTTTCTGCATACAGGTCTTTTGTCTCCTTAGGTAGGTTTATTCCTAGATATTTTATTCTTTTTGTTGCAATGGTAAATGGGAGTGTTTTCTTGATTTCACTTTCAGATTTTTCATCATTAGTATATAGGAATGCCAGAGATTTCTGTGCATTAATTTTGTATCCTGCCACTTTACCAAATTCATTGATTAGCTCTAGTAGTTTTCTGGTAGCATCTTTAGGGTTCTCTATGTATAGGATCATGTCATCTGCAAACAGTGACAGCTTTACTTCTTCTTTTCCGATTTGGATTCCTTTTATTTCCTTTTCTTCTCTGATTGCTGTGGCTAAAACTTCCAAAACAATGTTGAATAAGAGTGGTGAGAGTGGGCAACCTTGTCTTGTTCCTGATCTTAGTGGAAATGCTTTCAGTTTTTCACCATTGAGGATGATGTTTGCTGTGGGCTTGTCATATATGGCCTTTATTATGTTGAGGAAAGTTCCCTCTATGCCTACTTTCTGCAGGGTTTTTATCATAAATGGGTGTTGAATTTTGTCAAAAGCTTTCTCTGCATCTATTGAGATGATCATATGGTTTTTCTCCTTCAATTTGTTAATATGGTTTATCACGTTGATAGATTTGCGTATATTGAAGAATCCTTGCATTCCTGGAATAAACCCCACTTGATCATGGTGTATGATCCTTTTAATGTGCTGTTGGATTCTGTTTGCTAGTATTTTGTTGAGGATTTTTGCATCTATGTTCATCAGTGATATTGGCCTGTAGTTTTCTTTCTTTGTGACATCCTTGTCTGGTTTTGGTATCAAGGTGATGGTGGCCTCGTAGAAGGAGTTAGGGAGTGGTCCTCCCACTGCTATATTTTGGAAGAGTTTGAGAAGGATAGGTGTTAGCTCTTCTCTAAATGTTTGATAGAATTCGCCTGAAAAGCCATCTGGTCCTGGGCTTTTCTTTGTTGGAAGATTTTTAATCACAGTTTCAATTTCAGTGCTTGTGATTGGTCTGTTCATATTTTCTATTTCTTCCTGATTCAGTCTTGGCAGGTTGTGCATTTCTAAGAATTTGTCCATTTCTTCCAGATTGTCCATTTTATTGGCATAGAGTTGCTTGTAGTAATCTATCATGATCTCTTTTATCTCTGCAGTGTCAGTTGTTACCTCTCCTTTTGCATTTCTAATTCTATTGATTTGAGTCTTCTCCCTTTTTTTCTTGATGAGTCTGGCTAGTGGTTTATCTATTTTGTTTATCTTCTCAAAGAACCAGCTTTTAGTTTTATTGATCTTTGCTATTGTTTCCTTCATTTCTTTTTCATTTATTTCTGATCTGATTTTTATGATTTCTTTCCTTCTGCTAGCTTTGGGGTTTTTTTGTTCTTCTTTCTCTAATTGCTTGAGGTGCAAGGTTAGGTTGTTTATTCGAGATGTTTCCTGCTTCTTAAGGTGGGCTTGTATTGCTATAAACTTCCCCCTTAGAACTGCTTTTGCTGCATCCCACAGGTTTTGGGTCGTTGTGTCTCCATTGTCATTTGTTTCTAGGTATTTTTTGATTTCCTCTTTGATTTCTTCAGTGATCTCTTCATTATTAAGTAGTGTATTGTTTAGCCTCCATGTGTTTGTATTTTTTACAGATCTTTTCCTGTAATTGATATCTAGTCTCATGGCGTTGTGGTCAGAAAAGATACTTGATACAATTTCAATTTTCTTAAATTTACCAAGGCTTGATTTGTGACCTAAGATATGATCTATCCTGGAGAATGTTCCATGAGCACTTGAGAAAAATGTGTATTCTGTTGTTTTGGGATGGAGTGTCCTATAAATATCAATTAAGTCCATCTTGTTTAATGTATCATTTAAAGCTTGTGTTTCCTTATTTATTTTCATTTTGGATGATCTGTCCATGGGTGAAAGTGGGGTGTTTAAGTCCCCTACTATGAATGTGTTACTGTCGATTTCCCCTTTTATGGCTGTTAGTATTTGCCTTATGTATTGAGGTGCTCCTATGTTGGGTGCATAAATATTTACAATTGTTATATCTTCTTCTTGGATCGATCCCTTGATCATTATGTAGTGTCCTTCTTTGTCTCTTTTAATAGTCCTTATTTTAAAGTCTATTTTGTCTGATATGAGAATTGCTCTACTCCAGCTTTCTTTTGGCTTCCATTTGCATGGAATATCTTTTTCCATCCCCTTACTTTCAGTCTGTATGTGTCTCTAGGTCTGAAGTGGGTCTCTTGTAGACAGCATATATAAGGGTCTTGTTTTTGTATCCATTCAGCTAATCTGTGTCTTTTGGTGGGAGCATTTAGTCCATTTACATTTAAGGTAATTATCGATATGTATGTTCCTATTCCCATTTTCTAAATTGTTTTGGGTTCGTTATTGTAGGTCTTTTCCTTCTCTTGTGTTTCTTGCCTAGAGAAGATCCTTTAGCATTTGTTGTAAAGCTGGTTTGGTGGTGCTGAACTCTCTCAGCTTTTGCTTGTCTGTAAAGGTTTTAATTTCTCCATCAAATCTGAATGAGATCCTTGCTGGGTAGAGTAGTCTTGGCTGCATGTTTTTCTCCTTCATCACTTTCAGTATGTCCTGCCACTCCCTTCTGGCTTGTAGGGTTTCTGCTGAGAGATCAGCTGTTAACCTTATGGGGATTCCCTTAGGTGTTATTTGTTGTTTTTCCCTTGCTGCTTTTAATATGCTTTCTTTGTATTTAATTTTTGACAATTTGATTAATATGTGTCTTGGCGTATTTCTCCTTGTATTTATCTTGTATGGGACTCTCTGTGCTTCCTGGACTTGATTAACTATTTCCTTTCCCATATTAGGGAAGTTTTCAACTATAATCTCTTCAAATATTTTCTCAGTCCCTTTCTTTTTCTCTTCTTCTTCTGGAACCCCTATAATTCGAATGTTGGTGCGTTTAATGTTGTCCCAGAGGTCTCTGAGACTGTCCTCAGTTCTTTTCATTCTTTTTTCTTTATTCTGCTCTGCAGTAGTTATTTCCACTATTTTATCTTCCAGGTCACTTATCCGTTCTTCTGCCTCAGTTATTCTGCTATTGATCCTATCTAGAGTACTTTTAATTTCATTTATTGTGTTGTTCATCGTTGCTTGTTTCATCTTTAGGTCTTCTAGGTCCTTGTTAACTGATTCTTGCATTTTGTCCAATCTATTGTCCATTCTATCTCCAAGATTTCGGATCAACGTTACTATCATTATTCTGAATTCTCTTTCAGGTAGACTGCCTATTTCCTCTTCATTTGTTAGGTCTGGTGCATTTTTATCTTGCTCCTTTATCTGCTGTGTGTTTTTCTGTCTTCTCATTTTGCTTATCTTACTGTGTTTGGGGTCTCCTTTTTGCAGGCTGCAGGTTTGTAGTTCCTCCTGTTTTTGATGTCTGTCTCCAGTGGCTAAGGTTGGTTCAGTGGGTTGTGTAGGCTTCCTGGTGGAGGGGGCTAGTGCCTGTGTTGTGGTGGATGAGGCTGGATCTTGTCTCTCTAGTGGGCAGGTTCACGTCTGGTGGTGTGTTTGGGGGTGTCTGTGGCCTTATTATGATTTTAGGCAGCCTCTCTGCTAATGGGTGGGGTTGTGTTCCTGTTTTGCTAGTTGTTTGGCATAGGTTTTCCAGCACTGTGGCTTGCTGGTCGTTGAGTGAAGCTGGGTGCTGGTGTTAAGATGGAGGTCTCTGGGAGATTTTCGCCGTTTGATATTATGTGGAGCTGGGAGGTCTCTTGTTGATCAGTGTCCTGAAGTTGGCTGTCCTACCTCAGAGGCAGAGCCCTGCCTCCTGGCTGGAGCACCAAAAGCTTTTCATCCACAGGTTCAGGAGAAAAGGGAGAAAAAGTAGAGGGAATTAGTAGAAGTATGAGGAAAGAAAGAATGAAAGGAGGGTAGGAAGGAAGGAAGAAAGAAAGAAAGAAGCAAAGAAGGAAAGAAGGCAAGAAGGAAAGAAAGGAGGGAGGGAGGGAGGGAGGAAGGAAGGAAGGAGGGAAAGAAGGAAAAAAGACAGAAAGAAAGAAGATACAATAAAAATAAAATAAAGTATAATAAAGTTATTGAATTAAAAACTTCTTATTTAGAAAAAAAAAAAAAAAGGGACGGAAAGAACCTTAGGACAAATGTTGGAAGCAAAGCTATACCGACAAAATCTTACACAGAAGCATACACATACACCCTCACTAAAAGAGGTAAATGGGGAAAAATCCTAAATCTTGCTGTCAGAGACCACCTCCTCAATTTGGGATGATTCGTTGTCTAAAGGAGGGAAGGAAGGACGGAAAGAAAGAAAGAAAGAACGAAGGTAAAGTATAATAAGGTTATTAAAATTAATTATTAAGAAAAAAAATTAAAAAAAAACATGGACGGATAGAACCCTAGGACAAATGGTGGAAGCAAGACTATACAGACAAGATCTCACACAGAAGCATACACATACACATTCACAAAAAGAGGAAAGGGGAAAAAATCATAGATCTTGCTCCTAAAGTCCACTTCCTTAATTTGGGATGATTGGTTGTCTATTCAGGTATTCCACAGATGCAGGGTACATCAAGTTGATTGTGGAGCTTTAATCCGCTGCTTCTGAGGCTGCTGGGAGAGATTTCCCTTTCTCTTCTTTGTTCTCACAGCTCCCAGGGCTAAGCTTTGGATTTGGCCCTGCCACTGCGTGTAGATCGCTGGAGGGCGTCTGTTTTTTGCTCAGACAGGATGGGGTTAAAAGAGCCGCTGATTGGGGGCTCTGGCGCACTCAGGCCGGCGGGGACGGAGGGGCACAGAGTGCGGGGCGGGCCTGCGGTGGCAGCCGGCGTGACTTTGCACCAGCCTGAGGCGCGCTGTGCGCTCTCCTGGGGAAGTTGTCCCTGGATCCCGGGAACCCGGCAGTGGCGGGCTGCACAGGCTCCGCGGAAGAGGGGTGTGGAGAGTGACCTGTGCTCGCACACAGGCCCCTCGGTGGCGGCAGCAGCAGCCTTAACGTCTCCCGCCCGCCTCTGGGGTCCGCGCTTTTAGCCGCGGCTTGCGCCCGCCTCTGGGGTCCGCGCTTTCAGCCGCGGCTCGCGCCCGTCTCTGGATTCCGCGCTTTCAGCCGCGGCTCGCGCCCGTCTCTGGGGTCCGTGCTTTCAGCCGCGGCTCGCGCCCGTCTCTGGAGTTCCTTTAAGCAGCGTTCTTAAACCCCTCTCCTCACGCCCCAGGAAACAAAGAGGGAAGGAAAAGTCTCCTGCCTCTTCTGCAGGTGCAGGCTTTTCCCCGGACTCCCTCCCGGCTAGCTGTGGTGCACTAACCCCTTCAGGCTATGTTCAAGCCGCCAGCCCCAGTCCTCTCCCTGCGCTCCGGCCTCAGCTCGCAGCCCCGCCCGCCCCGGCGGGTGAGCAGACAAGCCTCTCGGGCTGGTGAGTGCCGGTCGGCACCGATCCTCTGTGCGGGAATCTCCCCGCTTTGCCCTCCGCACCCGTTGCTGTGCTCTCCTCCGCAGCCTCGAAGCTCCCCCCTCCGCCTCCCGCAGTCTCCGCCCGCGAAGGGGCTTCCTAGAGTGTGGAAACTTTTCCTCCTTCACAGCTCCCTCCCACTGGTGCAGGTGCCGTCCCTATTCTTTTGTCTCTGTTTTTTCTTTTGCCCTACCCAGGTACGTGGGGAGTTTCTTGCCTTTTGGGAGGTCTGAGGTCTTCTGCCAGCCTTCAGTAGGTGTTCTGTAGGAGTTGTTCCACGTGTAGATGTATTTCTGGTGTATCTGTGGGGAGGAAGGTGATCTCCGCGTCTTACTCTTCCGCCATCTTCCGCCTTCTCTATATGAATTCTTTAAGGTTTATTCATACCAAGAGACATACTAAATTTGAGTCCTTTTTTTCTCTCCTTAAGATAGAGCATACGCTTCATGAAATTCTTCCTTTTTCCTCTGCCAGCCCTCTGATAAGATTGCAATCAGTTTTCTGATAAGCAAGAGGAATAGGAATCAGAGAAATTTGATCCTGGTTTTTTGGGCCAGTTTCTCCATTAGCCAAACAGCATGTTTTCAGATTCAGCTTTCACTTATTGACCTTTTAAGTGCCAGCTCATTTTGTCATTTAAGACCCACAAAAGCAAGATGGTGAACCTTTGCTGTGAGGTGTCAATCTAGACTCTACTTTTCCGTCTTTTTTTTTTTTAATGACATTTTGCAGCTTACTTTTATTTATTTATTTTTGGCTTTGTTGGGTCTTTGTTGCTGCACGTGGGCTTTCTCTAGTTGTAATGAGCAGGGGCTACTCTTCACTGCAGTGCACAGGTTTCTCATTGTGGTGGCTTCTCTTGTTGTGGATCATGGGCTCTAGGCGCACAGGCTTCGGTAGTTGTGGCTCGTGGGCTCTAGGGCACAGGCTCAGTAGTTGTGGCTCACGGGCTTAGCTGTTCTGCAGCATGTGGGATCTTCCCAGACCAGGGCTCGAACCCATGTCCCCTGCATTGGCAGGCAGATTCTTAACCAGTGCACCACCAGGGAAGCCCTACTTTTCCTTCTTAACACTTACCAAAACTATAATCAGCGAAGTATTAATGCCATTTTACTGTGTTAAGTCTGCTTACCTCCATGGGCTGTAAGGTTCATGAAGGCAGAGTTTATGTAGACAGTGTTCATTTTTGTAACCTCAGTGTCTAACCCAGCGCCTGGCACAAGAGTAGACATACAGTAAATGGAGGTTGAATAAGCAAGTTAAACAAGAAAAAAAGTAAAACTGAACAAAACTGAAGCTCAGAGGTTTAGGTTGTCTAAAACCAAACTGTTCAAGGGCAGAGCTGTGACTAGCACTCAGGTCTTTAACTCCAAAAAGAATTCCCATTCTTGAGTTATTTCCACTAATATTCACCATTTGCCTTTTAGAGGTCAATTGAGAGAATACAAGAATACATGGAGTCCTCTCCCTTTTTTTCTTGATAAGTCTGGCTAATGGTTTATCTATTTTGCTTATCTTCTTAAAGAACCAGCTTTTAGTTTTATTGATCTTTGCTATCGTTTCCTTCATTTCTTTTTCATTTACTTCTGATCTGATCTTTATGATTTCTATCCTTCTGCTAATTTGGGGGTTTTTTGTTCTTCTTTCTCTAATTGCTTTAGGTGTAAGGTTAGCTTGTTTACTTGAGGTGTTTCTTGTTTCTTGAGGTAGGATTGTATGCTACAAACTTCCCTCTTAGAACTGCTTTTGCTGCATCCCATAGGTTTTGGGTTGTCATGTTTTCACTGTCATTTTTTTTCTAGGTGTGAACAGAATGGGAGGGATATCTAGCTTGTCCAGTATTAGTGGTGGATGGGGAATGTAACTGATCCTGATCACTGACTCTTGGTCAACATTTTTTAAAAGAAAAACAAAACTTAAGTTTTAACAGTTTTGCAATACAAGCTTGTGATTTATGCTTACTCTAAATGGAAATCAGGATTGTTTTAAAGATTTAAGGTTCAGTATTTTTTTTTTTTTTTTTGCGGTAAGCGGGCCTCTCACTGTTGTGGCCTCTCCCGCTGCGGAGCACAGGCTCCGGACGCGCAGGCTCAGCGGCCATGGCTCACGGGCCCAGCCGCTCCGCGGCATGTGGGATCTTCCCGTACCGGGGCACGAACCCGTGTCCCCTGTATCGGCAGGCGGACTCTCAACCACTGCGCCACCAGGGAAGCCCAGGTTCAGTATTTTTGAACAAAAACATTCATTTAGGATGTAACAACTAGGTTGAGTAATCTATTACTGTTAAATACTTTTCAGGTTTTCTCAAGTTAGTTATATTGCAGGATGCACTTAAGCAGTAGGTGTATTTAGGTTAAAGCAGTTGAATTATGTTAAATGCTGCTCTTATACCACGTTACATTGAACACTGTTTGGATGCATGTTGAAAGACATGCTTTTTTGTAAAACTCAAGATAGGAGCTGTGTCTACAACTAAAAGTGAAACATTTGGCATGTTTGTTAATTCTAGTTTCATTTAATAACCTCGATGGCACATAAGTTTAATCTTTTATTTAAGTTAACAGGGAAATTTTGAGATGCAATACCAATACTTTAGGATTTTGGTCTTGGTGTTTGTATGAAATTCTGAGGCCTTGATTTAAATCTTTCTTTGTACTGTGATTTTCCTTTTAGGTGTATTGCACTAAGTGAAACTTGTCGATCAATCTTCCTTTAAAAAACAAAACAACAACAAAGAATATATGGAGGCAAAAAATGAAATCCCTACATTGAAAACATGTGACGTGGGTCTTTTATTCTGTCTGATTGCCCAAACTCCAGGTCACAAATTACTTGTAGACTTTTATTTTTTATTTTTATTTTTATTTTTTTTTGCAGTACGCAGGCCTCTCACTGTTGTGGCCTCTCCCGTTGCGGAGCACAGGCTCCGGACGCGCAGGCTCAGTGGCCATGGCTCACGGGCCCAGGCGCTCCGCGGCATGCGGGATCCTCCCGGACTGGGGCATGAACCCGTGTCCCCTGCATCGGCAAGCAGACTCTCAACCACTGCGCCACCAGGGAAGCCCTACTTCTAGACTTTTAATGAGGCACCCTAATTTCTGCAGAAGAAAGCTTCTAGGACTTAACATAATCTACTTTCTATAGAATAAGCTGGAATTATTCAGGTTCCCTACTGTACACTGACCCCAAAGGAATAAGTCAACAAAATGCTAAAAGTATTTCACTTCTCACTTGTCTATATTTTCTACTCTGTCGGGTCCTAATTACAGAAGGTTCTAGGTTAGGCTGATCTGCTATACCAGTTCTACCCTTGAAAATGGAAATGTTTAAGCAGTAAACTTTAGTAGAGTCTAACTTCATTGTGTTTTTCATTTTTAAAACGTTCCATAGAAATACATTTACAATATTCTGTCTTTAAAAGAAAAATCTTCTGAGTAAGAAAAAACTGTTTAAAGTTTCGATAATAAATAGTATACAATAAAGTCAGATATTGTTTTATAGCATAGACGCCTTCAAAGTCATTCAGGAATAGGCATGATTAAAATGTCCCTGCAATTGTGAGTCAGGGATAAACACAAGAGTAAAACATACTGTAGAGGAATTTGGAGAAAAAAAAAAAATCCTGCTACTTTGTTCTGGGTTGAGATGCTGAAGCATTCTCATTCACAGTAATAATTGCCAAAAACCAGGGTCATTTTCCAAGAAATTTATGTTTCATGGACTTTCTGCTCCAGCGCTGTATTGACCGTGCAGCGCTCTGCTCCAAGTCTCAGTTCCAGCTCATTGCTGCTTCTATCCTGTAGCGATTAGGAAGGATGGTGGTGCGGGGTCCTGGGTGGTGGAGGAGGGGGAACGAGGGGTAGGGGGTGAAGCCCATCTCAGCTTTGAAAAGTCCAGTGTTGACCTGCATTTTTCAGGGTGATAGAGTCATTCAGACATGCTGATTGACTACAGAGCCTCCCTGCTTCTGGTTTTTTTCCCTGCGAGACAAGACAGGCTGTTTTTGCAGTAACCTTTCTCACGTCTGCCCACACGAGCGGCTCCTTTCCATACGCTCAATCATTGTCTTCATGAGGTTTAAGCAAATCTCCTTCCAACGCTCTTCAAATTCAGTGGCATATTATAAATCACATGCTGGCTTTTTCAATTGTCCAGGCATTATTTTGAAGATCTTTGGCTATTTTTTTTAAAGCAGCAGATTTGTGGTAAAAAGCTTGGCCAGATTTTCTGTATCATTTGCCAGATTTTGAGATTTACCTCTAAAATTTGCATTAACCTCAGCTGTAGTTTAATGGATGTGCTCTCTCATGTTCACTCACAAACCATTTCATTAATTATGATATTAGCCTTCGGGCACTTCTTGGGGACTTACGGGAATGGCCTCACATGGCTTCTAATCAGGTTCAGACTTTGTATTTGGTCTTTTAAAGATGAGCGTTATGAAATAAAATGTTAGCCAAGCTTACCTCCCCCTCCTGCAAAAGAGGAGGGCCACTCCTTTGAGGGCCACTGTCCTCTTCCGCAGGGCAAGTTACTCCTGCTCTCATGCTTTTCCTCATACAGTTTCTACAGCTTCCTAGCAGGCTCTCTCTATGCCCTAGACGGAGCCAAGTGCCACACTGGGGCCCATATTCTACTCCACCTCAAATTTCTCTCTCTTCCTAACTTTCCCCGAACTGACCCCCATTTTGGCTGCTAAGTATGTAATGACTGTGGCCACAGACAGACCTGTTCTGTCACAACTGAGGTAACTTTGTTCACATGATTTCACATGCCTCACCTTTATTCAGCATCTTTGTCTGTGTCATGAGAACAAGAATAGCTTGTTAGGAGGATGACAGGTGTAACCTACGCAAAATGATTATTAGCTCCGGTTAAGTACAAAATAGGTTCATTCCATTCTCTTACCCTAGAATTTACATTACTGTTGGATGTGGCTAAGCCCTGGTACTTTAATAAAGTCTCCTGAAGGAGTAGCATTATATACATTTCTTTTGCAACCTACAAGCTGTTCTTTATTGAGGTGTATGGGACCTGAGGGAAAAAGACAATAAACTAGGATGTAAATTTATCTGCTTCCTGAAAACAGACGAATGAATCATGCTCAGGGCCCGTGGACACTTGGGTATGAGCTCTTATGGAGAGAAGAGCTCCCTAGTGTTGGTTGTTAACCCTAGTGTGGGAGCAAGATGGGTTAGTCAAGGCCCTGGATCAACTCTGGCTCCGCCACTGAGCAGCTGTGTGCCCTCGCGCAATGGGCAGTGTCTCCATCCTTCAGTTTTCTCTTTTGTGAAGTGAGGATAATAATGGCAAATGGTACTTGCTTTATAGAGGCATGTTGTATTAAATGACTGTGTGTGTATACACACACACACATTTTATAAAAGCCATATAAGTGCTGCTATCATCATTATACCATGATGTTGTTGTTGTTATTACTGTTATTAGAGCTGGATAAAAAGAGGCAGCTGTTGTTATCTCATAACACAGTGGAAAGAGAATACAGTTTGGATTCAGGTAGACCTGGATTCTGGAAGCCCTTACTTCTTCCTTTTTCTTTTTTTTTTTAAATGTTTTCTATTTATTTGTTTATTTATTTACTTATTTATTTATTTCTTTTTGGCTGCGTTGGGTCTTCGTTGCTGCACGCGGGCTTTCTCTAGTTGCGGCGAGCGGGGGCTACTCTTTGTTGTGGTGCATGGGCTTCTCACTGCAGTGGCTTCTCTTGTTGCGGAGCAAGGGCTCTAGGCACCCAGCCTTCAGTAGTTGTGGCACGCAGGTTCAGTAGTTGTGGCACATGGGCTTAGTTGCTCCACGACATGTGGGATCTTCCCAGACCAGGGCTCGAACCCATGTCCCCTGCATTGGCAAGTGGATTCTTAACCACTGTGCCACCAGGGAAGCCCCCTTACTTCTTTTTTTTTTTTTTAAGAAGATGTTGGCGGTAGGAGTTTAATAATTTTATTTATTTATTTTTGCTGTGTTGGGTCTTCGTTTCTGTGCGAGGGCTTTCTCTAGTTGTGGCAAGCAGGGGCCACTCTTCATCACGGTGCGTGGGCCTCTCACTATCGCGGCCTCTCTTGTTGCAGAGCACAGGCTCCAGACGTGCAGGCTCAGTAGTTGTGGCTCACGGGCCTAGTTGCTCCGCGGCATAGGGGATCCTCCCAGACCAGGGCTCGAACCCGTGTCCCATGCATTAGCAGGCAGACTCTCAACCACTGTGCCACCAGGGAAGCCCCCCCTTACTTCTTTTAAGGTAAGGTCTCCCAGTCTGTTTTCACATATGTAAGATGAAGCTAATCCTCACACATTTTTGTGAGGATTATATTAGATAAGATACTAATTGCAAAGCACTTAGCACAGTGACTAGTACAAAGAAGGTCCTCAAAAATGGAGCTGATATTACTATCATTATTACTTTATTGTTTACTTAACCTCTTATAAAGTGGACCATTATTTTATTTACCACCAAGAAAGAAAGAAATCCTGTCAATTGCATAATAATGGGTCATCAAGACAAGATACATTTGATTTTCAGATAAATAAAGATGTGAACACAATATATCTTTTTTTTTTTTTTTTTTTTTTGCGGTACGCGGGCCTCTCACTGTTGCGGCCTCTCCCGTTGCGGAGCACAGGCTCCGGACGCGCAGGCTCAGCGGCCATGGCTCACGGGCCCAGCCGCTCAGCGGCATGTGGGATCCTCCCAGACCAGGGCTTGAACCCGTGTCCCCTGCATTGGCAGGCAGATTCTCAACCACTGCGCCACCAGGGAAGCCCAACACAATATATCTTAAATAGATGAAAAACACTAGTTTTGCTAAGTGAGGGGTCAGGAAACAGCTACCCTCCAACGGAGGCTCCGAGGTCTGGGAGGTGGAGACTGTGAAGGAATGTGTAGACAGTTTCAGGTCCTGAATTAGATTTCAAGCCTGGGTGTGAGAGAGGACAGCATTGTAATCCCCGCAAGCACCACAGAAAGCTGCTAGGAACTTACGGCTTTGCATAGTTTCCTCTTCCCCAAAAGTCTGGTGCCAACTAAGGAATGTCGCTGGCCACCCGGTTCTACAAGGATTGAGTCACTTGCCGCTGCAGTCGCTGACCTTCAACACACCTGAAAGGAGTTCAGGGTGGAGATCAGGAATGAGGCCCTCTGTGCTCTGGGAAAACCGGCAGAACAGGCCTTCAGATAGTAGATATTTTCAGGATTTTCATTAAAAAGTTTTATGAACCTGGATTCTTGCATGTTCCCATACTTCGAAAAGCACTAAAACCTTTAACTAAGATGTCTGTTCCTCGTGACTAGCAGCAAACTTCTACCGAGATGTGTGCTTGGTTACACGTCTCTCCTTTGCCAAAAACACATATACGCTGACGTCCCACCCCTACCTCCTTGGAACAATTTCTCAGAGCTGTCTGACAGCCTGTCTCCGAGGCTAGTGTCCTCAGTAAGACACTGCATAAACTCAACTCACACCTTTTATGTTGTGTGTTTTTCTTCAGTCAGCACTGGCTGTAAGAGTTTGGACAAAATGCAACTAAACTGTCTATGAAATATTTTTACTTTTGCCTTTTCTCAGGCCTCTCCACTTTAAATTTAAAAACAGCCCAAACACAGAAATTGCACAGTTTTCTTAGTCTTCAAGGCGTTTCCTTTTTAACTACAGCTGCACAAAATATTCATTCCATGTCCTCTGAGTGACCATGAGAAAAGACTCTTCTTTGTCTGTTTCTGGTTCTAAGACCCTAGAGAATAAATTGAGTTTTTGGGACGTTGCCAGCTGTGTGATAGGTCTACAAGGAAAACAATAAGCAATCTTTTCTGTTTGGAAAGACGAAATTCAGAGACTCCTGCCCTGACAGGTTACACATAAAACCAGTCCTCTCTCCTCTCCCCCAGCCCCTCTGCTGATTAGCTTTCCTTTGAAGGTTGACTGAGATGAGTTGGAGTAACTTTCCTAATTCAAATCTGGGGGAGTGGGGGGGTTACAATTTACACACAGACAAAAAATTACACACACAAAAAAACTTTGCAACGCCAGATTCTAAATCATCACTATCACTGAGTTTAGTCTATGCCACTGGCCTCATCACACACATCTCTCTCTCTGCCATAAGGGATTTGGGGGCAGCTTATTCAAAGTCTCAGGACACAACTGTTTCCCTTTCATTCCTCCATATTCTTCATTCAAGATGAATCTAAACAGCTTTTTAAAATTGTGTCTTATTTTATTGCCAAGCAATGCTGCAATGTTCATTCCTACTCCCGTTTCTAATCGTATGGCGCTCATCTTCCTGCCACTCTAGGAAGGAAAGGGCTTCCTCTTATCAGAGATTAAGGGAGGGATCTCAGGACAGGAGTGCTGCTTGTATTTTTGCACAGACTTTCCATTTAGAGTTGCAACACTTACATGTCCCCAGCTAACAGGGACATGGCTGATGTACATAGGGGAGTGCCAGCGAGCCAACTAAGTCCAGGAAGAAATTTTCCTCCTCACACAACAGACACAATTGTAGTGCCATTTTGAAATAGGGTGAGAAAGGCCCTATGTCAACCAAAAAAGAATGACTTCTTCCCTTAAGTAAATACAGAGGGTAAGTTTCTAGATGTACTGAAGCTACCACCTGAAAGTGAAACAAAAAGTTTCTCAGCAAAGAGAATTTGACCAAAATGAATTAAGATAGAATACAATGAACTGATCAGAACAACCCTACAAAGTGTCTCCTGCCTTGGTCTCATTTGACCCTTGGGTGTAAGAACGATCTTACTCACGTTTAAATCTCCTGCTGTTTTAGAATGCTCGGCAGCTTGTCGGTTCTCAACAAATGTTTGGTTTTTTTTTTTTGCGGTACTTGGGCCTCTCACTGTTGTGGCCTCTCCCGTTGCGGAGCACAGGCTCCGGACGCGCAGGCTCAGTGGCCATGGCTCACGGACCCAGCCGCTCCGCGGCATGTGGGATCTTCCCAGACCGGTGCACGAACCCGTGTCCCCTGCATCGGCAGGTGGACTCTCAACCACTGCGCCACCAGGGACACCCACAAATGTTTTTTTTTTAATTGAGTAGAATTAATCATCAAGCTCCCAGCCATTGCTACGAACACTCCTAGTGAAGAAATATACTTTATTACATAACTCATATAGAAGTAGAATAAGCTTGTTGAAACAAAAAAATATGGATATGCAAACAGAAAGTTTTCAGCCATATCTCACCACCCAAAGGCAACGACTCCTAACATTTTGGCAAATACATGTGTTTAGAACCTAGTCTGAATTCGGGGTTTAGAATTCCAAACTCCGTGGAACTGTATACAAGCCATACTATAATATGATCAGTATGGACTTACATTGTAGAACTGTTTAACTCATAAAGGAAAAATCCTTTTCTAAGTTAAAAAAGTCATAAAGAGCGTTGCAGGTGCGTTCCCCAAGGAGAAGCAGACCCTGAAATGAAGTCAGGTGCGCAGAAGATTCATTGGGGCATAACACCTAAGAAAGAAAAAGAGAGAGAAAACAGGATTGGGCGAGAGACTGTGAGACCACAGTGCAGATTTGACAAGGTCTCTACCAGCCTGATGCGAACTCCAGAGCAAAGACTGCCCATCCAAGGAGTCCCTCATTGGGTGGAAATGGCTTGAATTACCGCTTTGCTCAGTCTTTGCCTGACAACCTCCCCAAGAACAGCATTAGGCTGGACCAAAAGCTGAGGTGGATCTGGACAAAGCTAACATCTGGAGGCTAACAGCTGTCCACACTGCTTGTAGTCCACCAACGAGATCTTTCTTCAAAATGGATCTGCGTGGTGCCTCCTCTTTTGGCCACAAAGGTATCCTCTTACATTTCCTTTCAAAAGAAAACCGCTTGTGCTTTGCGATCTTTAATCCATGAGGAATTTTCTTTTTGAGTGTGGTGTGAATTGGCCTCTAAATTTTGCCATCATTCACTGGATAGCCCATCACTTCCCAAGGAATTTTAATGTGACCATTTAATGTGACTTTGGATGTGTTACTGGATAATGGTTTTTGAACACTGAGGGACGATTTCCTCACTTTTTGGGCTATTCACAATGTAAGGACTGTAGACACAATACATTTTTAAGATGAATCTGCAGTATTAACATTTCCCTCCTTATTTTCTTAAGTCTAGACCATCAACAAAACACTAAATTAAGTCCTGATTTGTAGTAGGGTTCAATTTCTGTGATGTGAACACTCCCACCATGACTGATTTCAAGCTACCAGTGTGGTGCCACTCAGTGCAGAGCTGGGAAGAGATAAGCAGTATCACACTGTTATATAGTATTTCCTCCATACAGATAAAACAGATGTAAATAACCTCAAGAGCATAGATAACGGCAGTATGTACAAAGAGAGCATAGTATCAATAAATTACAGTAAAATAATTAGTAAGTGATAAACTTTGGGTATTTATTACTTTGTTTTTAATATAAGTTACTTGTAAGTTTACGTAATTTAATTTTTAATAATGTCTGTGTTTAAAATCCAGTTTGCAAAAATTTTGAAAATATATCAATAGGCTCTAATAAGCCAGCCCAAGCCAGCTCCAGTGTATCACTACAAACCAGAAATTTCCCTTTCCAGTACCAGTACTGGAGAAACTTGAGTACGTACGCACAAGGACCCAGGTCCAAGAGTATTTGTTGCAGTGCTGTTTATAACAGCAGAAAGTGAAAATGACATATCTGTCTATAATTAGACAAATTGATAAATAAACTGGGGTTCATTCATATAATGTAACATTAAATTGTGGTTAAAAATAAAATGAATTAGATCCTCATATTTCAACATAGATAAATCACCAAAGAAGCTACAAATACATTCACACAGTATGATACTGTGTAAAAATTTAAAACACATACACATTTAAAATCTTGTTTATAAAAATATGCACATATAATTAAGGTGTAAAAATATGTAAGAAAATGAAACACACAAAATTCAGGATGGTAATTACCTCTGGGGAGGGAATGAGAGGTGGGATGGAACTTTAACTGTATCTATAACATTTTATTTCTTTAAAGAGAAGATGATAATCTGAGCATTAATCATAAAAGAAAGATAATCCAACATTATGTGCCCCTGATAGAAGTACAACAAGATACCTCTGAAATATTCTTGTTAAAAAAGAGAACTTATATATGCTTAAATTTCTAAACCCAGCTCCCAATTTATGGAAAAACAAAGGAAAATATTAAATGGAACCACTGGGATGCAATCAACAAAATCTGGAGTGTGGGTTTCTCCAAAAAATAAATTGCAAGGAAGTAAATAGACAGGGGGATGAGAAATCTGCAGATTCAAAGAGATTTAGGAGACCTGTCAATCAATTGCAATGTGTGGACATTACTTTGGTTCTGATTCAAACGAGCAGACTGTTTGTATTATAGAATAAAACAGGAAAATTCGAATACTGAATGGATATTTGAGGATATTAAGGAATTACTATTAATTATTTTAGATGAGACAATGATATTGTGGACACATTTAAATAATCTTTATCTTTTAGATATTAATGTTTTAAAAATGCATGGATGAAGTGATATGATAGCTATGACTTGCTTCCAAATAATCTTGGGCAGCTGGGGGAAGTGGGTTGAGGTTTAGGTGAAACAAGATTGTTGTTTCTTCTTTTATGTCTTTGAAATTGCATATAAATATTTTTTTAGAGGAAGAGAACGAGGAAGAAAAAAACATATGTTAAGTAGGTGGTTTACCATCTATTATATCTAACTGGGTGTCGTTTTATTTTCTGTACATTTTGGTAAGTTTGAAGTATAACTTATCACAACATTGTAAATCAACTATACTCAATTAAAAAATAAAAATATGCTGCTAAGTTCTATTTGCTAATAAAAGAAGAAATATAACTTACATTTTTTAAAGATTTCAATCTGTATGAATACCTCCAAAGTACCACACACAAAATTTACTCTGACAATATTTTAAATACCATGATCCAGCTTCCATGGAAGGAAAAAGATAAGCTATCAGCAGTAAGGCTGGGGCTTCCCACAGCCCGCTGCTCGTACGTGCCAGACGCTTTTGATTTACCTCCTACCAGATTCCCCGGGCCCTCCTCAGATAGTGGACAACCACTATCTAGTGGCAAGAGCCAGAAATTAACTCTTCACGTCCACTTAAACAAACAAGCCTTAGTTCTACTGCTGCACATTGTGAGTAGCTGGACTGTCACTTCTAGTTAAATTTCCTTTCCAGTTATTTACACCTTGCTCCCTGGTGAATGTTGAAATCACAAGATTAGTTCACAGAAGGCAGTGTTTGATCCCTAGAGTACAACATGCCTTGTTCTTGTGTATGTGAAGAGGGTATTTCATGTTCTCTTGCGTTTGTAGTGTTATCCAGCTGAACAGTTAGGTGTTGCTGAACAGTTTGAGAGTCTCGAGAGTGATTCAAACATTTCTCATGCAAATTGTACACCCTCCCCAATGCTCACATGTGCATGTGTACGCACATGTGCTCACACACACACACACTCATAATCCCTAGTACATATTAAAGACTGTAAGACACTTTCCTGGTGGCCACTCACAAACGGCATGGGAGAAGTTGGGCATCTTCAAAATTAAATTAATGAAAAAGAAATCAATATTGGTGAGAAGCAGATAACAGTTTCCGCATTCTTCCAAAGACATTATGCTTGATTTTTTTTTTTTAATATGAAACTCTTTTTCTGGATTTTCAGTGCCTTGCTAGCTCTAGTTTTCCAGTAAAAACAGCATTACCGTTAAACCACAGATACATAAAGGTGTCTGAATACCTCTCCACATAAATGTCCAAAAGGCACACAGACCACTAGGCCAGGCTCTCCAATAAATGACTTGGAAAGGCAGGATGGTGTTATGAGACGCTGGAGTTTGAAAGCAACATGTTCGTGTTCAAATTCCAATGGTATCAAAACTAGCTAATTGACCACAGGAAGGCTACTAAACCGTCTTAGGTCTCAGTTCCCCTTCTTTAAAATAAGGATAATAATAGAACTTAACTCATTGGTATGTTGTGTAAAACTTACTTACTGTAATATATGTAAAGCACCTAGAACAATGCTTGGCATATAAAGAGGCTACAGAAGCTATTAGCACTGAAGCTAATAAACTACATTAGCTGCTGTCACTTAATCCTCCAAACAACTAGCACCATCTTACAGATGAGGTTAAATGACTTGATCAAGGTTGAAAAGTTTACAGTAGTAGAACACAGGCTTGGATCCCAGTTCTTTCCAAAGCCTATGTGCTTCCCACCACACCCCCTGTCTTTCCTGTGTTAATTAGATACCAAGATCCTTTGTTAATAAGAAAGCCATGCTTATAAAAGGACGTGAAATTTACCCTAAGCCCTACACGACTTTGAGGTATTTAAGAACAAGGAAATTGAAAATGATATAATTGTCCAATTCCTATATTGAGAAATTCCAGAGATTGAGAGAGATTTGGAAGAGAGTTAGAGTATCGAATGATTAACATTTTGATGTAAATGTTCAGAATATTTAAACTACTTCACTTTGTATTGGTCTAATTAGTTAAGCAGTGGTATCTCATATACTAACAATAGATATTAATGGTTCTAGGATTAAATATGAAACACTTATGAGTCATAATAATTTCTTTCAAATCATCATGAGGAAGAAGATGTGAAAGAAGTAACGTATTTGAAATTTAATGAGAAAACATGTCAAAGCCATCTATAAACTTAAAAGTAATCACAAAAATGTAGTTTTACATATTACTATGGGTTGAATTGTGTCATCCAAAAAGATGTTGAAGTCCTAATCCTGGATTCCTGTGAATGTGATCTTATTTGGAAATAGGATCTTTGTTGATGTTATCAACCTAAGACTAATGTCCTTCTGAGAAGAGGAGAGACTCAGACACAGAGGAAAACTCCCTGTGATGACAGAGGCAGAATTTATAGTGATGCACCTACATGCCAAGGAATGCCAAGGTTTTAGGGCAGAAGCTAGGAGAGAGGCATGGGACAAATATTCCTCAAAACATTCAGAAGAAACCAACCCTGCTGATCCCTGGATTTTGGACTTCTAACCTTCAGAACCATGAGAAAATAAATTTCTGTTGTTTGAAGCCATTCAGTTTGTGGTACTGTGTTAGAGCCTCCCTAGGAAACCAGTACACATAGATAAGTTAATTCAACAACTACATCAATAAATGTGCAATGATTTTATAGAAACATTTCTGTGCTGACGATACTCCTCTTTAAAACGTTATTTATTAGCTGTTCTCACTTGAAGTATGTCAAAATATTTTAAAACACATGGATGCACACACACATGAAAGTCGTACTCAAAGACCAAAGAAACGACAGAAAGTATGATTCAGCATTTAGCAGATTAAACAGGCACCACTTATCAACTAAGTAAAATATTATGCTGAGAAGAATCACAGGCACAACATTTTTTAAAAAATACCAAAAAGCCTGCTGACAGAAAATATACAGTTACTTGAGGATACCTTTATTCCCCCCAGTTTTAGTGATATAATTGACAGACATCACTGTATAGGTTTAAGGTGTGCAGCATAATGGTTTGACTTACATGCAATATATTGTGAAATGACTATCACTGTAAGTTTAGTTAGCACCCATCATCTCATGTAGGTACAACAAAAAGAAAAAGAAAAAAAAGAAAAAATTTTTTTTCTTTGTGATGAGAACCCTTAGGATTTATTCTCTAAACAACTTCCCTGTGTATCAGACAGCAGTGTTGACTGTAGCCATCATGCTGCACCTTGCACCCCTAGTACTTAAAGCTGGAAGTTTGTACCTTTTGCTCATCTTCTTCCAGTTCCCCCTCCCCCCATATCGCACCTCTGGCAACCACAAATCTGGTCTCTTTTTCTATGTGTTTGGCTTTTTTTTTAGATTCCACATACAAGTGAGATCATATAGTATTTGTCTTTGTCTGGCATTTCACTTAGCATAATGCCTTCAAGGTCCATCCACAGTGTCACAGTTGGAAGGATTTCCTTCTTTTTCATGTTGAGGAATATATACAGTGTAACATATATATATATATATATATATATATATAAAAAACATCTTTATCTCTTCATCTATCTATGGATACTTAGGTTGCTTCCAAGTCTTGGCTATTGTAAATAATGCTGCAGTGAACATGGGGGTACAGATAGCCTTTTTGAGACAGTAATTTTATTTTCTTTGGAAAAATACCCATAAGTGGAATTGCTGGATCATATGGTAGTTCTATTTTTAACTTTTTTGAGGAACCTCCACACTGTTTTTCATAGTGGCCGTACTAATTTACAATCCTATCAACAGTGCACAAGTGTTCCCTTTTCTCCACATCCATCATTTGTTATTTTTTTGATAAAAGCCACTCTAACAGGTGTGAGGTGATACTTCATTGTGGTGCTTTCAGGTCAATTCTTTAGTTGCCTATCAATGAGCCAGTGATAGGATACATCTAAGGTTTTCAGTAAAGAAATAGAAAATATAAAAACAAGGAAAAAATGTAAACATGTGTCTCAAGGATTCAAATCCAATTATAAATTTGGAGATGTTGAGGTCATGAATTCAAAAGGATAGCAAAACAGAAACCTAAAATCTCCACAACCTTTATCTCAGTATTACAATCTCATGCAAAAGCAGATGCATGTGAGTCTCCTGTGCAATTTAAGACATCATCAATGTATCAAGCATATGCTATTAAAAAATAATATGAAGAACAGTAGCCAGTGGTCTTTCTGAAATGACAGTAAAAAAGCTGAAAATGCGGGCTTCCCTGGTGGCACAGTGGTTGAGAGTCCGCCTGCCGATGCAGGGGACACGGGTTCGTGCCCCGATCCGGGAGGATCCCACATGCCGCGGAGTGGCTGGGCCCGTGAGCCACGGCCGCTGAGCCTGAGCGTCCGGAGCCTGTGCTCCGCAACGGGAGAGGCCACAACAGTGAGAGGCCACAACAGTGAGAGGCCCGCATATCGCAAAACAAACAAACAAAAAAAACAAAACAAAAGCTGAAAATGCATAAACTCTCATTAAAAGAAACTCAGCAATGTTAAGCACATTAGAAGTATATGATTAATTCTGAAAAAATTCTCATAGCATTTGCATACAATTAATCTCTTACATTTTATAGGATTTGAATCAGATTTACTTAGCAAATGTTTAAATGTATATAGATATAAACATATAAATATAGATACAAAAGGAGTACCCTTCTTAGCAACACTGATTTTACAAACAACTGATACTTCCTGTGTCTGTTGGGTCCTCCAGGAAGCAAGTGCTGAAGTGATGTTAGGAGAGACAGCGTCTACTGCTTCTCCGTGAAAAATAGAGGAGGCTGAAGGGAAAGCCTTCAGACCGTGATGCTGATCTGACAGCTGGGAAAGGAAAGGGAATTTGGCAGAGAGGACTTCACACCAGGAGGCAGAGCTGCCAAAGCCTTGGCCAACCCAGTGGGGAGCTGGGGATATTGCCTTGTTAGAGGAGCCCCCGGTTGGCAGAAACGGCAGGGCCTTATCCCCATCTAGTGTTCAGCTACCAGCTGGAGGCTCTCCAGGGAGAACATGGCCTCAGACCAACTGCAGGCGTGCCCCCTGAAGGTGTTACCACTGGACACTGACGGTCAATATCACTGCTTTTACCTGAATTGCGTTTTCTCTCAAAGGCAGATTGAGCATGGTTGCTACACATACAGAAACTTACAGCTCTCCTGCCCACCCTGCTGGAGTCCTGATCCCACCTCTTTCCCCTTCCTGCATCCCCTTTCCAGATGCATCCTAAGATTCCAATCATCATATTCTCTCTCCCACACCTTACATAAACAACTTTCTAAATACCAACATGGAGTACGTTTACCCTCTTCTTATATCCTCCATTGCTCAGTTCACATCCTCTACGTAGCCTTCACCACCTCTCCATGTAAATCTGTCAGTCTCTCCTCTAGCAACCATAAACATTTTAATATCTCTATTGCTGTACATTGAATTCTAAGTATTTATTAGATGCTTCTCTCTCTAAGTAGATAAGTAAGCTGTTCAGGAACAGAGTTTATGACTTTCTCATCTTTGAATCCCCAGCATTAACACAGTTCAGCACCTGGAAGGTGTTCAATAAATATTTGTTCAGTTAGTTTAGCCATGATGGATATTATTGCCAGCACCTTCTATCATTGACAGAGCCTACATATTTTTCACATTTTTGTAAAAGCTTTGTGTTCTAATGTTTGTGTAGCCATTACTTGTATCCTTGCAATAGCTCAGTATTGTGTCTGTCCAAAGATTCAATGAAGCTATGAGTTTCTACACATAGTGTTTATCTAGATTTTCAGCCCATAACCTTTTTGTTCACAAATGTCACAATCTCAAGACAGATCAGTTAGTCTCTTTGTTCATATATGCTTTTTCTAAAAAAAATTATGAATACTCATTTTATAAGTGGCATGATTTTCATTTTGGCTTTAGCTGAAAGGCAGTTGTGTTTTCACCTAAAGCTGCTGTGAATACATTTTTAAATGAATATAATTTGCATACTGAATTTGCATTTTTACGACCAGGGGTTGTAACTGAAACCGAGGGAATTGGAAACAGAGAAAAGGAAACATTATGTATTATTTAATAATCCAACTATCTAGTTAGAAGTCCTAACAAAGTACAGTAGAAGAAATTATAACATTAGATCATAAAATATTACCAGATTAAAGCGTATTTCCATAAAAAACAATACAGGTAAGTGACTATATTCATCTTTCACGGGGCATGGGGAGACCCCATTCTGTTGTAAGGAGTTGCTCTGTGTTAAAGGTCTAGACAAAAAACAACCAGATTTTTTTGTCATTGAACACATAAACAAATGACATCTGCCCTAAAACTATAGTGTTTCTTAAAATTGATAATTAAAGTTCATTACCTGTTTGATATAACTTTAACTCTTTAATTACATGTGAAAAAATAAATCAGAAAATAAATAAAAGCAAAAAAGAATTTATATTTTGAGAATTACATTTTTTATACACATTGACTTATCATTTCAAAATAGATATTAAAAATAGCCATTTATAATAGTCTTTCAGAGTCACACAGGAATATGAACCAGATGACATAAAAGTGACCTAGACTATGACTATTTTTTATATGTTAAATTCAATTATTATTAATAGGTATCAAATGTGATTTACTCTGAAAACTTTCAAATTAATGAACACATACATCAGAGGAAAAAAAAACAGTCAAGAAATAAAAACTTAGGTATCCAGTTGTCTAAAATTTCTATTACATTTAAATATTTTATAAAATATATAAAACAGTTTTCATTAATTTGTGGCTCCAGTTATAGCAACTGCTACAGATGTGTCTTTTTCCTGGAACAAATTGATACCATTGGCACATGTAAGCAGCTACTGAGGTGGTAGATATTTTTCCTCTGCTGACAATCAGGGAACACAGAAGTAGTTTACTTTCACCTGGCAGGACAGTGGGACACCTTTACTATCTTGCCCCAGAGAGGTGACAGCTCATGGATCCTGGGCCACTACTGACATCTATTGTCTCATCAGAGCGTAGGAGTTCATGTTGGTCCCCTACATTGATGACAATATGCTGATAGGATTCAGAAAGCATATAGTGACAGCTGCCCAAGAAGCCTGGATAAAATACTTCTGTGCCAAGGGGTAGGATATTGGTTCCACTAAAATACCACTTTTGTTAGCCACTTTGTTGCAGGAAAATGGGGCTTAAGAGGAAGGTCATGTCCCAGGTCTCGAGTGAGTCCCTGGAACAGGCTGCCAAGTGCAGGAAGGAATTCAAGAGCAAGTGGAAATAGAGTGAAAGCAGATTTATGCAGGGAGATACACACTCCATAGACAGAGTGTGGGCTGACTCAGAAGGTGAGAGGGCCCCAGGGTATGGGGTTGTTAGTTTTTATGGGCTGGGTAATTTCATAGGCTAAGGAGTGGTAGGATTATTCCATCTATTTTCGGGAAGGGGCAGGGATTTCCAAGAATTAGGTCACTGCCCACTTTTTGTCCTTTTATGGTTGACCTCAAAACTGTCATGGCACCTGTGTAGCAAATGTATTACAATAAGCACATAATGCGGTTCAAGGTCTACTGGAAGTGGAATCTTCCTCCATCTTAGGCATGGTAGGTTCTAACCAGTTTTTGTCGTATCCTCAATGGCTATGTCATTCTTTTAAAGGTTGTGCCATGCCCCCTTCCCTCCTATCTCATTTTCAGGAAAATTTCTGGGGATCCAGTAGAACTCAGCATGTCTATCTGTTCCTGATGAATTTAACGTTCTTGCCTCGTCATGAAAGAATTCAGAGACGAAGTGATAGGTAAGAAGTGGATTTATTTAGAGAGAAACACACTCCATAGACAGTGTGGGCCATCTCAGAAGGCAAGAGACCCCTAAATATGGCGTGGTTCGTTTTTATGGGCTGGGTAATTTCATAGGCTGATGAATGGGAGGATTATTCCAATTATTTCGGGGAAGTGGCGGGGATTTCCAGGAACTGGGCCACCGTCCACTTTTTGACCTTTTATGGTCAGCCTCAGAACTGTCATTGCGCTGGTGGGTGTGTCATTTGACTAATGTATTACAATGAGAGAATAAGGAGGCTCAAGGTCCACTGGAAGTCAAATCTTCCACCATCTTGGACTTAGTTTGTTCTAACCAGCTTTTGTCATAGCCTCCATGGCTATGTCATATTTTTAAAGATTGTGCCCTGCCCCCTTCCCTCCTGTTTCATATCTACCCTCCCCAAAGAGGTGAAGCTCCTACGCCTTTTCACTGTCTACCTGAAAGAAACAGACACAGTGCTTGGTAAATATTTTTTGATTTTGGAAGCAATATACCACATTTAAGCATCTGCTCCCATCAATTTATCAGATTTAAGAAAAGGCCAAATACTTTTAATGGGTCCCAGAGCAAATCAAAACTTAACAAAAAAACATAACGCAAAGGTCCTTACGATCCAGAAGCTTTAACTGCACTCAAGAGTCTATGAGCAGTTACAATGCTTTTGTCAAATATTGGAGCAAAAATTTCTAAGGTTGGGTCCCAAGATCTTTGAGCAAAGCCACTTATATTTAGCAATAACAATAGTATTGATATTTTGAGAAATAGCTTGACTTAATTTGTCCCTGACAGAGAAGTCTGACTTTGGAACATCAGGTAACAACATAAGGCCATTGCTATCACAAGCCCGGCAGTTATCTAACTCTAGGAAGTCACAGAGTTAGGCATACCCGGTGGCATTCCACTATTCAAGTGGAAATAAAATATATGGGTTCAGACAAAGCAGCCCCTGAAAGCACAGGTAAATTTCATCAGCATCTGACTGTCATTCCCAACTTGTCCTTTGTTCTGCTGCCCCTCCCTCAATCTCTATTTTTATCCCAGGGGGAGTTTTTTTAATTATTAATTGACCAGGAAGGGAAAAGTTTAGGTCTTATATATAGGTATTGCTGTATAATTTGCTGGTACTGGACAGAAATTAACAGCTGAAACTTTACAGCCCCACCCAGGGTTGATCCTTTAAAAAGCATGGGTAGGAGGGTGGGCAACAAATCCTGTTGATGGTTTATAATGGTTCACTTGCCTTGAAGGAGAGAGAGCCTTAGGCAGGTATCTACTTTTCTTTCATTGAGGAATCGCTATCCCTCCCAGGGCTGCCCTGCTGGGACAGGGCTTTGCCCAGCATAGGAGTTAGTGGCCAAAGCTGGGAACTTAGCTGGAACCTCCATGGCTTGGACTACAAGTTGTAGGTGACAAACTCTTCCTATTCTTGTGAATCAGGGTTCTGATCTTTTAGAAACTTTAGTACACACGGAAATAATACATCCTCTAGGTACACAAAATGATAACTGAATTGGAAGTAAAGACTGCCACCTGGGTATTTCAGATCTTTCACGCCTTTAAGCAAACAGACCAAAGTAGGTTTCATTATTAACTTGGGTAAATGATCCTGATTATTAAAAGGAACAATGAATCCTGGGGACAATGGGATATGAAGCTGTATAGATAGAAGCCTGAGAAAACCCTGGAGGGTCTTCAGTGTTCAATGTCAAAAATTGACGAAACTTAAGTTTTGACTATAATTGAATAATACGGGTCAATTTAACCCTCCAAAGTTCAACAGCTAGAAAAATGGGTGAGTTTACATGAAACACTCATTTTGAGACAGTGAACAATGAACAGTAGACACAATAACCACAGAGAGAAGAGAAACAAAAAGCGTGAGCCCTGTAATTATCCCAGCTTCTTGCTTACGGAGAGTGTCCAGGCTGCAGTAGTGAGAAGAGGTCCCCAAACAGAGCCTGGCGTTCTTGATGAGTTGAAAAGAGAGAATTCAAAGTAAAGGGAGGCCAAAGCAGCTAGAATTTTAGTGTGTAATTCCAGGAAGCAGATAGGTGTGCAAAAAAAAAAAAAATGCCTCCGAAGATCTGCAGAAGGATCTGTTAGTCTGTGGTTGAACAGTGGTCTTCACGTGCATGGGAGGACAGTGCATGAAGCCTAAGAAAGGACTAGTGGAATATTCCCTGGCGATCTACAGGGTGGGTAATATGTCATGTTCTAAGCAATCAGAGTATAAAGACCCCTGAATCATTAGGGCATTAGGTAGAGTCCTCAGAAGGGTGTAATCTCAGCAGTGGAATCAGATAAGCCCTAGATGGAGGGCTGCTCTGGACCTGCTCTGACAACGCTTAAAAAGACTCAAAAGGGTCAAAATGATTCCAGTAATCTGGCAGCATTCTAGAACAAAATCCATCAATATTTAAAGAAATGCAGCAAAACACAACACCAACTACATAGAATTTACCATGTTTGGCATCCAATCAAAAATTTGCATAGGAAGGAAGCAGGAAAGTGTAATCCCTAACCAGGAGAAAAGCCTATCAATAGAAATGGACCCCAAATGACAGAGGATAGAATCATTAGAAAAGACATTTTAAAAAAGCTATTATAAAACAGTATATCCAATAAGGGATTTATAGCCAAAATATACATAAAAATTCATACAACTCAATATCATAAAAACCAAACAATCTGATTAAAAGATGGGCAGAGGACCTGAACAGATATTTTTCCAAAGAAGAAATACAGATGGCCAACGGGCATATGAAAAGATGCTCAACATCACTAATCACCAGGGAAATGCAAACCAAAACCACAATGTGATATCATGTCATACCTGTCAGAATGGCTTTTATCAAAAAGACAGCAAATAACAAGTGTTGACAGGGATGTGGAGAAAAGGGAGCCCTTGTGCACAGTTGGTGGAATGAAACTTGGTGTGCTCACTATGGAAAACATTATGGAGTTTCCTCAATAAATTAAAAATAGGACTGCCATACAATCCAGCAAGTTTACTTCTGGGTATTTACCCAAAGAAAAAAAACCACTAACTTAAAAAGATATATGCACCCTAATGTTTATACCAGCAAGCCAATTTACAATAGCCAAGATATGGAAGCAACCGAAGTGTCCACTGATAGATGACTGGATAAAGAAGATGCAATACACATACACACACACACACACACACACACACATACACACACACATATATACACACATGTACACACACACATATACACACACACGTACACACACGTATATACACACATATATATATACACACACACACATATATATACACACATATATATACACACAATGGAATATTACTCAGCCATTCAATAAAAAAGAAATCTTGCCATTTTTGAAAACATGGATAGATCTACATGGCATTATGCTGAGCAAAATAAGAGAACGACAAATACCGTATGATCTCACTTATATGTGGAATCTAAAAAAACAAAACAAGCAAAACAAAACAGAAACAGACTCATAGATTCAGAGAACAAACAAATGGTTGTCAGAGGTGGAGGTGGGGGCAAAATACGTGAAGGAGATTAAGAGGTCCAAACCCGCAGTTATCAAATAAATCACGAGGGTATAGCTACATGGTCAATAACACTGCGGTAACTTTGTATGGGGACTAATGGTTACTAGACTTATCCCGCTGATCATTTTGTAATTTATGTAAATGTTGATTCACTATTTTGTACACTTGAAACTAACATAGTATTGTACATCAACTATATTTCAATTTTTAGAAAGCTATAAAATATACTCCATAGGTACTATAAATATACTCCGCATGTCCAAGAGGATAGAGAAAAAATCATCTTAATGAGAGGAAAATTTGAAGATTAAAAAAGACTAAAATTGAAGTTCTAGGCATAAAAAGTATAATATCTGAAATGAACAATATGCTAAATGGCATAAACAGCAGATTAGATATAACAGAAGGAATGATTACTGAACTTGAAAATATAGCAATAGAATCGTGCAAAATGGAACACAGAAATACAAAAATTGTACTGTGGCTGGGGTGTTGGTACTGTTATTCTGACACTTGTACATTGTGGATAAAACAAATAGGCAAGTATGTGATATTCTAATTATATCATCTGTGATGACCTTGAGAACTGGGGGTTTCAGCAATGTAAAGGATATATAGATGCAAAATACAAGCAATACAGATATAAGACAGCCCTGACTTTGACTTTAAAATATCAATAGGGGGACTTCCGTGGTGGCACAGTGGTTAAGAATCTGCCTGCCAATGCAGGGGACACGGGTTCGAGTGCTGGTCCGGGAAGATCCCACATGCCATGGAGCAACTAAGCCCGTGCGCCACAACTACTGAGCCTGCACTCTAGAGCCCGTGAGCAACTACTGAAGCCCACGCACCTAGAGCCCGTGCTCTGCAACAAGAGAAGCCACCACAATGAGAAGCCCACGCACGGCAACGAAGAGTAGCCCCTGCTCGCCACAACTAGAGAAAGCCCGCGTGCAGCAACGAAGACACAATGCAGCCAAAAATAAATAAATTTTTTAAAAAGTGATTGATCTACTTAAAAATATATGTAAATACGAACTCTGATATAATGACATATTTTATTGGAAAAAAATATTTTCTACTCTGTCCACTCATAAGGTCTAGAAATAATGACTACCTCAACAGAGCTAAGAACCCACCAAAAGGAGCCTTGGCTAATTCCAAGTGTAATTAGAAATGTGCAAGGTGAGTGTGGAACACCTTGTCATCCCAAAGAGCAAAGAAACCATCAAAAACTAAGGTAATGTCAGTGGGAATCAGACTACTTAGGACACTAGCCACATACAGCATCAATAAGAATAATAGCTATAATGTCTTGAAACATAGCAAATATGTTTAATCCCATGTGTTTGCAGTGATACTAACCAAAGAAAACCCCAAAACCTGATTGGTTACTCTTGCATGATGCTAGGGAACAAATTCATTATTGTGAAAACTGGTAAGTAAAAGGATAAACTCAAACATTTACCCTGCCTTCTCTTTATGAATTGTAACACTGGGTAACTAAAACGATCGAACAGTAGAATTTTCTATTTAGAAAAATAGCCCAGCGAATAAATAAAGAAGGAATGCCATAATTAGGATATCACAATTTTGCAGCTTCTAATAAATTAATACAGCTAGCTGTTAAGCATTAACAGCTACCAACATCACAAAAAATGAGACAATCAACCATTTGTGTCTCCTTATAGAACACAACAGTCCCTGTAAGGTGTCTTGGCAAGAAAAAATGTCTAATCTAAATCTGATGAAGTCTCTAGCTCCAACTTCCAATTCACAAGGAGTACAAACAACCCAGTTTCTTCAGCAAATACATTTCAAAGGGGAAAAATATACCGAGGAAGAACCTATAGATTAAAAACTGTAAGAAAAGAAAATATACTATTTAAGAGACAACTAGAAATTCTAACAATAACTCTGTATTTGTTGATATTAAGAAAATATCCCTCTTCTTTTAGATATAATAATAGTGTTGTGGCTATATTTGGAAGAGTTCATATGCTTTAGACTTAAGGGCTAAAATATTTGTGGTATTTGTCATTTGTTACAAAATAATATGGTTGAAGGAACAGATGTGCTGTAGATGAAATAACAGTTGCCATGGGTACATGACTGTTGAAGCTGAGTGATGGGTACATGGGGATTCATTACACTTTCTCCGTATACTTTTGTATTTGTTTCATATGTTCTGCAAGAAAGATTTTAAGGTAATAAGAAAGAACAAAAATAGAACTCTGGGAAGAAAATTAATGTAAGATGATAGCAATCCTAACAAAGAGGTCAGCCAAGGCTCAAACCCTTCAGAAATAAAGATAGAAATTTGTTCAACCGCATAGTTCACATAACTCATTAAAAACTCTAAATATATACCATTTTAGGAAGAAAAATTTCAAAAGGTTTATCTGCACAAGTGTTTAATAATAGCTAATTGTCACTACATGAGAAAAATCTTGGCTTGGTCCCTTTAACTAATTAATATATTCTATTCTTTTTTTTGCCCTTGTCCACATAAAGTCAGAGTCTAAAGATCTGACTTTTCTTTTAGAGTACTTGGCATTATTGCCTACCATAAGAAGATAAACTGCTGGTTTCTTATTTATATATATAATATATATATACACATATATATATGTATATATAATATATATATTTTTTAAAGGCATGTTGTTTTTGTATTCACTCTGAACAACATGATCTTAGGAAATTCCATTTCACTGGAGATTCCATTTCACTGGCAGAATTCCACTGATAGGGATGGGGGGGTACTCTATTCTTCTGCTTAAAAAGAAATTTTGCAATAAATATTTAGTGCTTGAGATAAAAAAGAAAAAATAATAATAAGCTGCTTTTCTGTACACTTCCAGTCTGGTAGAACACTTGACTTGTAATATGTTCCCATTTTCACAAAAATACTTTTGTTTTGTTAGGAGAAGTAGAGTATGGAAAAGGACAAGGAAGAAAGTGGGGGGGGAAAGAGGAATAAAGGAATAAAAAACAAGGATAGGAAGGGAGAGTAGGAGTATTTTTCTCAAGAAATTTGCATTGTGCCAAAAGTAGGTATATTTTTGTAATTATTAAGTTCTTCATTAATTAAACCACTTCCTTTTTAGTTTCTCTCATCCAAAAGCAGTGTGCAAAACAATGCATTAACACACATAGAAAATGCTGATTCCCTCCTAGCCCCAGTCCTGAGGTAACCAATGTCATCAGTCTGGCATGTGACCGTCCTCACTTCTCCCATTATATATAAAAACATTCAAAGGGCATTTGGAAATTTTTTGTTTATTTGCTGTTTCCAATATTAGATAATACTGTAACTATCATGCTGGGACTTGCTTTGTTCAGTATATCATGGACCTCTCAAGTCCATAGAAAACTAAATCATCCTTTTAAACAGTCACATAATATTCCATGGTAAAAATGTACTTCGCTGAACTATCGCCCTGTTGATAGACAGTGAGACTGTATCCATTTTTGGCCACCATAATCGATGGTAAAATAAAGATTCTTTAACATGGCCTTAAAAAACAATGTGTCTACGGGCTTCCCTGGTGGCGCAGTGGTTGAGAGTCCGCCCGCCAATGCAGGGGACACAGGTTCGTGCCCCGGTCCGGGAAGATTCCACATGCCAGAGAGCGGCTGGGCCCGTGAGCCATGGCCGCTGAGCCTGCGCGTCCGGAGCCTGTGCTCCGCAACAGGAGAGGCCACAAGAGTGAGAGGCCCGCGTACCGCAAAAAAACAAAAAAACCAAAAAAACAATGTGTCTATTTCTACAGAAAAGCTATTCAAAATGGAGTGGGTATGTTAAAGAGAATATGTGTTTTAGATTATAATAGACATTGCTAGACTTCTTTTCAAAATGCTTGCAGTTTATACTCCCACTAACAATATATTACCGTGTCCATTTTCTCATTTACGTCTTACTACCAATGAATGTTATGAGCCTTTTAAATTTTTGCCATCAAATAAGAGAGATTCGAATTATCAAAAGAACTGTTCCTTAGTGTTTTCCCTGAGAACTCACAGTCTGTGTAGGTCTCTGACATCTGTAGGTGGTTTGCTCTATGAGGTCGGCATTGGAGACTGGATTGAAGCAGTGGTGTGCTCTGCCCTATTCTGTGGTCATAGATTGCTTACAGGAGATTGTACCATTGGAATGGTACTACCAGGAAAAAAGCATGATATACAGGTTAATGTCACCATTGTCATATATGAAAGATACCTCGCTATTCACTGGAAACAAAATGATAGAAACAGAAACCCTTAGGGGTTAAAGACGCTATCCAATGCTTAACTTTGATCCATAAAACTCCTACCAATTTATTATTGTACCTCTGCTTAATTTCCTCTAGTGCTGGCGAGCCTACAAAAGCAGACAGCCATTCCATAACAACAAAGCTAACTTTTATTGAACGTTTATTCTGTACCACACACTTAAAAGTGCCCGGCAGGAAGCATCTCATTTAATCCTTACAAAAACCCTCTGGGGGAAGCATTACTATTATACCTATTTCACAGAATAAACCAAGGCACACATCACAGGGACAGCAATGGCTGAGCTGAAGTCCATGGGAAACCATCTCAATCTCTGCACCTTACTGCCTCCCAAAGGCAGGTTTATAAAATTCTGAATGCCAACCTTTTTCTTTACAAACCTAAACATGCCTTCCTGTAGTTGTTTCACTGCTCCTAGTCTACTCCTATTATCCCACATATTCTCCTAAACTTTTTTACATATGAAAATACTACAAATACTTGAAATACTTAATGAGGTTCTCCATTAGTCTTTTTTTTTTTCATTGCTGATATTTTTTTTTTCGGCCGTGCCACGTGGCATGTGGGATCTTAGTTTACCGACCAGGGATCAAACCTGCACCCCGGGCCTTGGAAGCACGGAGTGTTAACCACTGGACGGCCAGGGAAATCCCTCTCCATTAGTCTTTAGCTCTAGAACCAGAGAGATTTTAATGGAAGCCTGAGAAAGATCAGCTCACAGAACTCACCCAATGGCAAGAGGGAGAAAATGGTAGTATCTGTATCTCCTACTTATTACAGACCCCAATTCAAGCCAACTATGAGTCTTTATAGGAAAGGGGACTAAAAATTTCCAGAGGAGGGACCAAGTACGAAGCATTAAAACACAAAACATTAATGGGAAAGATTAACATAATACCATTATATTTTTGAAGTCTCAGTCAAATTCATCAGTGAAATGCACACTCTTATAGAATACCTCACATACCTAAGGATTAAGTCTCTCTTTTTTTTTCAGTCTTCTTAAATGTATTGAGACTTGTTTTGTGGCCTGGTATGTGATCTATCCTAGAGAAAGTTCCACGTGCACCTGAAAACAATGTGTATTCTGATGCTTTTGGATGGAGTGTTCTATATAGATCTAGGACTAAGTCTTCTAGGAATACAATAATTAAGAGTATGGCACAAGAGACAAGTTTAATAATGTTTCAGTCATAGGAATTCAAAGATAATGGAAAGTACAATAATAAAATTCACGTTCATTAAAATCACAACAATTTCCAAATGTATCACAAGAGAATGTATTTGGTGGAACCACAAATAGAAAACAAAATCAGACGGCACAATGGAAGTAAAATGTGCCCGTGATGAGTATCTGGTATGTCAATCAAAGGTTAACCAAGGATATACTAATGTAAAGTCTCTCTCTCTAACCACATTTCTTTCATTGATGAAACACCTATGATTTAGGTTATATTTTCCATTTATAATCTCTTAGAGAATTATTTTTTCTTAATTTTCCTCTATTTTTTGCACTTTCAGAATGGGGAATAAAGTTAATCTCTTGAAATCCAGGCCATATTAACATTATAACTCTCTTATTCTGATAAATTATTTGCACACATGCGAGGTCAAGAGCTCATGGAGCTTTATTCCTTACAATTTCCCCACATTTTCTCACTGCTCATTTTGCAATGTATTTATACATCACTTCTTTAAACTCAAGATACCAAGCTATGTATTGTTGTCTTGCATTGAAATAATTCTAAACCCTACACTAAACACTCCACACAAACAGTAGAAATAAAAACTAGTAAAGATAAAGCAATTATACCCCAATAAAGATGTTAAAAAAAAAACTAGTAAAGAAGAAATAGCTTCATTAGGTGATTATGAATATTTTTTGTTTATGCCATTTTATATTTGCAAATTATAAGTGATTTTATATAACATTTATACAAAATGTGGTTCTATATTTTTTAAAGTAGTGGACTCTCAAGATAATTGTTAAATCTATCTGAATATCCCTGTTATTGGTTTGCTTTGAACTAGATTATTAATTATTAATTGAACAAATTGAATAAATGGAAGATTCAGCCTGTTCCTAAGACTCTGGAGATCTCTGAATATTCAGTTCCCTAAATTTCAGTGAGGTGGATGGGCTATTTAAAAATGTGGACTATACCTTGATGAGATTTAGTAAACCTATTTTAACTTCTGATCCACTATACTACAGGTTAATATATAACCATTACTGTAACTATTTATTTGCATTTTCTATTGAATTTTCCCATAGAATATATGCAGAGGGTGAGTTAGCTTGGGATAAAGTTTTTTTTGTTTGTTTGCTTGTTTGTTTTTGACATGCACAAACATACCTAGCTGGGGAAGTTATGTACAGATGGATTTATTTCAGAGGTTGGAACAAAGACCAATTTGTTGGATTATTAAGGGAAACTAATGACTCAATATAAATACTTTTTAATTAAAATGTGATATATATTAATTCCTTTTCATAGGAAGTTCCCCCCCCAAAATGGGGGGGGGGATTTTTAAAAATTGAGACATAATTGAATATAACACTGTATTAGTTTTAGGTGTACAACTTAATAATTTACGTATATATTGCAACATGATTACCACAATAAGTTTAGTTAACATCCATCACCACAAATTGTTACACATTTTTTTCTTGTAATGAGGACTTTTGAGATCCACTCTCTTAGCAACTTTCTATACAATACAGTATTAATAACAATAATCGCCATGATGTACATTACATTCCCAAGACTAATTTATCCTATAAGTGGAAGTTTGTACCTTCTGACCACTTTCATCCATTTCACCAAACTCCTACACCCCTCCTCTGGCAACCACCAATATGTTCTCTGTATCTGTAAGTTCAGTTTGTTTGTTTGTTTGCTTTTCAAATTTCACACATAAGTAAGATTATACAGTATTTGTCTTTCTCTGTCTGACATGTTTTACTTAGCATAATGCTTTCAAGGTCCATCCATGTTGTTGCTAATGGCAGGATTTCCTTCTTTTTTTTTTTTTTGTGGTACGCGGGCCTCTCACTGTTGTGGCCTCTCCCATTGCGGAGCACAGGCTCCAGACGTGCAGGCTTAGCGGCCATGGCTCACAGGCCCAGCCGCTCCGCGGCATGTGGGATCTTCCCGGACTGGGGCACGAACCCGTGTCCCCTGCATTGGCAGGCGGACTCTCAACCACTGTGCCACCAGGGAAGCCCTCCTTCTTTTTTATGTCTGAATATTATTCCATTGTATGTATATGTATGTGTGTGTCTGTGCTTATGTGTATATATATGTATATAAAACATATTTTCTTTGTCCATTCATTCATCAGTGGACACTTAGGTTGTTTTCATGTCTTGGCTATTGAAAACAATGATGCAATGAACATTGGGGTGCAGATGTCTTTTCAAGATAGTGATATTTTTTTCTTTGGATAAATACCCAGAAGGGTAATTGCTGGATCATATTTTGCCCTATGTTGTTTTGTTTCCACAATTTTGTGGACTTCCCTGTTTTCTTTCTGTTACTGATTTCTAACTTCATCCCACTGTAGTTAAAAAAGATACTTTGTGTGATATTTCCCTTTTAAAATGTCATAAGACTTAATTTGTGGTCTAGTCTGGAAAAATGTCCCAGGTGCACCTGAGAAGAATGTGTATTCTGTTGTCATTGAGTACAGTATAAAATTTGTTAGATCTAGTGGTTTATTGAGTTAAGTCCTCTGTTTCCTTACCTATTTTCTGTCTAGTTGTTCTATTTTTTATTGAGGGTGGAGTATTAAGTCTCCATCTACAATTGTAGTTCTACTTCTCCCTTCAATTCTGTCAGTTTTTGCTTTGTATAATTCAACAGTATTTTATTAGGTGTGTAAATGTTTATAATTGTTTTATCTTGTATTGAACATTTATTAATATATAATTAATGTATTATTAATATATAATGCCCTTTGTTTCTTATAAACTTTTTGAATTAAAGTCTATTTTGTCTGATATTGGTATAGCCATCCCTGTTCTCCTTTGGTTACTATTTCCATGGAATATCCTTTTCTGTCCTTTCACTTTCAACTGATTTGTGTCTTTGGATTTAAAGTGAATTTCCTGTAGACAATATATAGTTGGATAATTTTTTTTATCCATTCTGCCAATTTCTCTCTTGATTGTAGCTGAATCCATGTACATTTAAAGTAATTGGATAAGGAGAGAACTCTGTCATTTTCCTATTTAGTTTCTCTATGTCTTATAGATTTTTTTGTCTCTCATTTCCTGCATTACTGTGTTCTTTTGTGTTTAGTTGATTTTTTGGTAGTGAATTGATTTAATTCCTTTATCATTTCCTTTTGTGTACAATGTACACCCTCAGCTTTTATTTATCTGGGAATGTCTTAATTTCTCTCTCACTTCTGAGGGACAGTTTTTATGGATATAGGACTCTTGGTTGACAGTTTATTTTTTCTCTTAATACTTTGAATATATCAACTTACAACTATTCGACCTCCAAATTTTCTGGTGAAAAATCTGCTGATGATCATTGAGGATCCTTTGTATGTGACAAATTGTTTCTCTCTTGCTGCTTTCAAAATTATTTGTCTTTGTCTTTCAACAGTTTGTTTATGTGTCTTGTTGGTGGGTTTCTTTGAGTTCATTCTACTTGGAATTCATTAAGCTTCTTAAATATTTATATTCATGTCTTACATCACATTTGGGAACTTTTCTGCCATTGTTTCTTTAAATATTCATTCTTCTCCTTCTGGGACTCCTACAATGCATATATTGGTCTGCCTGATGGTATCCCACAGATCCCTTAGGCTCTATTCATTTTTCTTCAATCTTTTTTCTTTCTGTTCCTCAGACTCAGTAATTTCCATAGTCCTATCTTCAAGTTTGCAGATTCTTTCTTCTGCCTGTGCAAATCTGCTTTTGAATCCCACTAGTGACTTTTTTCATTTCAGTTATTTAATTTTTTAGCTCCATAATTTCTTTTGGTTTATTTTTAGATAAATAAAAATGCATTAGTTCTTTGAGTGTCTCTAAGGCAGTTATATTAAAGTCTTTATCTAGTAGATCTGCCATCAGGTCTTTTTCAGAGCCAGATTCTGTTTTTTCTGGTTTTTTTTTTCTTCTCTTTTTTGAATGAGTCATATTTTCTCATTTCTTTGTATACCTTGTGATTTTTTTTTTTGAAAACTGGATATTTAAATCTAATAATGTGGTAGCTCTAGAAGTCAGATTCTCTCCCTTCCCCAAGGCTTACTGGATTTTGTTTTGTTTTTGTTTTTATTGTTGTAGACTCTGTGCTGAGGATCAGTCTGCATGAAAACTTAAGGTCATCTCAAATCCTTTCTGAGTCTGTACTTTCCCCTGGGCATGCATGGTGACTTTCTAATTTCCCCTGCATGTGCAGTTGCTTTTGAATGTTCTAATCTTCAATGTCTGATTCCCAAAAGGAGAAAAAGAAAAATGAAGGGTGTTTGGGAAAAGGCACCATCCCTTTAACCCCCTGGAAATCACTTTACAACAGTGGGAGGAGGTGCAATAACAATGGCCACTGCCTCTTTGCCTGCCTTTCTGTGATTAGAAGCAGAGATCAGAGCACAGATCGCCAGTATTTGGAAGACAGGGTCCTTGTTGCCAACCCTGGCTCCTGCAAACTACTTCCAAAACACATGCACAGCTGCCTGCCACAGTGCTGGCTGGGGGTAGATGGGTAGCTGCTGCTATGCTAAAGGCTGAAATTGACTAAAATTAATCACAATTTACTCTTCAAGCCTTCCCCTGGAATTTGCAAGCCTTCAGTAGACTGCAGAGTTCCAAAATAGTCATATTCTACCAGTGCCATTGTTGTCTGGGTTGGGGGAGAGATTTATTTATTTATTTATTTGTTTGTTTGTTTATTTATTTTTAACATCTTTATTGGAGTATAATTGCTTTACAATGTTGTGTTAGTTTCTGCTGTATAACAAAGTGAATCAGTTATATGTATACATATATCCCCACATCCCCTCCCTTTTGAATATCCCTCCCACCCTCCCTACCCCACCCTCTAGGTGGTCACAAAGCACCGAGTTGATCTTCCTGTGCTGTGTGGATGCTGCGGGGAGAAATTTCTAGTGCTCCCTACTCTGCCATCTTCCCAGAGTCTTCCTCCTTTGACCATTTTAAAATTCAATTTGTTTTACTTTTCATTCATTTTAAAACGTAAAAAAGATCATGTCAGTCCCCATTTAATACCCCTTAATGCCTTCCCATCTCAGTATTAAAATCTAATCCTCTTATATCCAGATTTACAAAACTCAAACATCTCTATCCTGCCTGCCTGGATCTCTTATCACACTTATCACCACTCTCCCCATCACTCACTGCTCTGGTCTCTGTCTTCCTCAAGCTCCCCCAAGTTCATATTGCTTTAAGCATCTAAACTAGCTATATTCCCTCTGGTACTCTCACAAATTGAAAGGGGCTTGGTGTAAATTGGTACAACAACTTTGAAAAACTCTAAGGGCCTCTTGAAGTTTGAAATGAATCACTAAAATGATTTTCCCTGCCATCTTCTCAAAGGGATCATCCCTGACCATTTAATTTCAAATACCTGCCCACTGACTCCATCTTGTCACCGCTTTAACATGTTCTACAAACACATATTATTATCTGATTTTTGGCAGTTATGGTGTTTGTTTGTCATTATTATCTGTCTCCTCCTTATTACGGAGTAAGTTCCAGGTGAGCAGGAACCTTTTATGTCTTGTTCATTGCTGAGTCTCCAGATCTAGAAAAATCCCTAGCATATAAATAGTTGGCCTTCAACAAACATATTAAATGAATGAGAGGATTCTACAAAGTTAAATTTTTATAACTTACTTACTTCTTCAAAATGTATGTTTATTTTTACCAGATTTTACCTACATGAAAGGTGACTGGCAAGAGAATGGGAAGGGAGAAAGTTTGGAAAAGAGTCCTGCTAAAGCAGCAAGGTATATATTTTCTGTATTAATAATTAATTCAACAAATATTTATGAAAAACCTACATATACAAGTGAACAGGAAAAACTGCCTGCTATAAAAATATTATTCTACAGGAGATTACTTACTGACAATAATTAAAGAAACATATAAAACCATTCAAGTAGTAATAATTGCTATGCAGAAAACAAGGCAGTGTAAAATAATAGAACGTGTGATGGGGGAGGAGTCCATTTTAGAGACTAAGGTTAGTAGAGACCTAAATTGTGGGGCTGAACCTGGGTAATAGCATTTTAGGCCTAGAGAAAAAGAAAGGCAGATTCCTGAAGCTTGGCCTATTTGAGGAAGAGCAAAATGACTAACCTGTAAGGGAGAGGAAGGGGGATGGGAGAGCTTGGCCAGTTCCACAACCCCAGATCATGTAAATATATTAGAAATGGAGCGTTCCTCTTTCTGGGTCATTTTAGGGTTTTAATCTATAGTAACAAGACTCCTTTGTTAGAATAGAAAAAAAAAGAAAGAAAGAAAACAAGCCCCCCCCCCAAAAAAGCAGAAAAAACCCCACTCTATCTATAAAGAAAAATCATAAGCTCTTGGGACTGAAAGGCACAGAGAGGAACAACTCTAAAATTCTCATTTGAAAAGACTCTCAATTGCTGACATATTTGGGGTAGAAGAATCCCATTTTCCTGCAACAACCCCATTAAGTAGTGTGTCTATCCTATTATAGCACAGCCTCTCTTTTACATGGCAACTAGGAATGTTGGAAAGACGTCTGAGGAGCATTTGGTCTTGAGTGACATCAGGCAAGTCATCTAATCTCTTTAAAACTCAGCTCTTCATCTGCCTCTGTGCTTGGGATAATAACATAAACCTTAAGCTATTTTGTAAGCATGTAAATGTATTAGTTCAGGTTGCCTCTAGAAGCAGCTGCCAAGACGGGATTAGACGTGCGAGAGACTTACTGAAGGAAGGGGCAGGTGCTGGTTTGACCCAAGTGGAAGGAGACAGAGAGGAAGGAGGAATGGGTGGGAAGATGTCAGATGGCAGCTCAGTTCCAAGAGATGCTCAGCCAGGAGGAGAGGTTGTCCTTGAGCCAAAGTCACCTTTTGGAGGAGTCCCTTGCCTTGATGGAATGAGCCGACTTTCGTATCCCCTCTGTGCTCAGTCATCAGTTTGGAGATGCTTGTGGGAAATGTGGTGTCTGCGCAAACACAGGAGTGGGCCCAGGGGAGCAGCATTTTGGGCCATCAGTCAATGATGCTCCTCGCAGCAGGATCCAAGCAGCACATTTCCATGACTGCAAAAATCCACCACCCTCGTGCCTCACAGATCTACTGCCCCCAGCAATTCAGGAACAGCCAGCTATTCTGTGGTTCCTGGGACCTTCTCTTCCTGAGAAGAGGGGATAGTGGGACAAATTATAGCCCCCAATACCATAGTTGGTTGGTCTCTGGGCACAGCTGGTGGCTCCCAGCTCACCTTCCACTCTCCATCCTAGTGGGTCTCTGGTTATGGTCCCACTCCCACACCTGCTTCACTGTGAAGTGAGTCCCTCGGTTGGATGCTATGTTGTATGGGATTCCATGGCCATGGATCAGGCATTTTGTAATTCCCTGGATTGTGGTGCTGGCTGAGGCTCTGAGGGCCAGAAGGTAAGCTCATACCTAGAATATGTATCTATCGCTGTGAGGATAAGCCACTGACCCTTCCAGCGTGGAAGGGGCCAGTGCGTTCGATATGCCACCAAGTGGCTGGTTGGTCTCCTTGGAAAGTGCCACACCAGTAGTACCTGTTGGTGTCTGTTGCTCACAGGTTAAACATTCGGAGGCAGCAGTATCCAAATCAGTCTTCTAAGTGGAGTCTAACCTGTTGTCCTATAGACTCCCTCTCTGTCAACAGGGTCACTTCATTTATGGGCCCATCATACCAACTCCACTGCTGGAGTTCCAGCATCCCAGAGGCCTATGCTGTGATCCTCCCCCTGGGGCTTGCCATTAGCACCACATGGCATTTTTTCCTACTACTGACACCTCTAATGCCATAAGGTTTGTTGGACTGTATGGCCCAAGGGATAGGGCTGTTTGCATTCAAGCCGAGACCTGGTACGGAACTCTTTCATTCTCTGGGCCCCATTCAGAACTATCAGACTTCCATGTCACCTAACATACCACCTGGACAGGTGTTCTTAGATGTGGAGTGTGTTGCCTCCAGAACACAGCTTTGTGCTTCCTGCTCTGTGGTAGGAGATGCAAGATGTGGCAATTTGTGTTTTATTTAGGAGTGGATATCCCAATGCTCTCCTGACTGCTGGACTCTTGAGAACATCGCTGAAGAGGCATGTCCCTGAATCTGCACAGGATTTAAGTTCCACCTCTTGGAGTGCATGTGTCTTACCAAGGCCTCCAGAGTGCTAGCCACTTCTTGCTCATCCTGTCCAATCAGCATGATATAATCAGCGTAATGGATCATAATGATTTCTATGGATGTTCAGGCAGTTCAGATCTCTTCGGACTATATTATGATGGAGGGTGGAAGAATTAACAGAAACTTGATGCAAAATTGCAAATGAATATCGTTATCCATCCCATGTGAATTCAAACTGATTCTGGTCTTCTTTTCCAGGGGTCAGCAAAATTTTTTATGGCGAGCATGATAGCAAATGTTTTAGGCTCTGCAGGCCATATGGTCTCTGTTGCAACTATTCAACTCTACTGTTGTAGTGTAAAGCAGACAATATGTAAATGAGTAAGTGGGGCTGTGTTCTAATAAAACTTTATTTACAAAACAGACAGCTGACCAGATTGGATCCACAGGCTGTAGTTGTTTTTCACTCCTGCTCTTTTCTATCCAAAATGAAAAGGAGTGCACTCACCATTTCAGTTGACTCATATCACCTACCTGAGACCTTAGTAAACTGTTCTAGCTTTTTTCTGGCTAGCAGCACAATTGAGGCTTGTTAAGTCTATAGTAGTCCATAGTCATTCATCAGTTTCTATAGGGCCCAGATTGGTAATATGATATGGAATGTTACCTCGATTCTTTAGGCCTTTAATGGTAGCATTAACCTCCACCATGACCCTTGCGATGCAATAATATTTTTGCTTAACTATTTTGGTGGAGAGGGGTTTGTTTGCAGAGTTTTCCACTTGGCTTTAATCACTGTAATAGCTCTTACCCCCTAAGCTAAAAACCCTATGTTAGGGTTACTCCAATTGCCAAGTATATCAATACTGGTAATACATTCAGGGCAGGGTTTGGAGAAAGGACCAATGGATGGATCTTCAGACCCATTGTCTCCACAGCAGACCAGACCCACTGTAAGCCAGACTTAGGCAAGACTCCATTTTTCACCTGGCTCCTGAATTCTTCACTCTAACAGAAACATGATGATTGTGTTGGTGCAAGTCCTCCAAGAAACAGAAACCAAGATGGTATTAAACATGTAAGAAATTGGATGGCCAACAGACACATGAAAAGATGCTCAACATCACTAATCATCAGAGAAATGCAAATCAAACCACAGTAAGATATCATCTCAGACCTCTCAGGATGGTTATAATCAAAAAGGCAAGAAATAACAAGTGTTGGCGAGGCTGTGGAGAAAAGGGGACCCTCATGTACTGTTGGTGGGAATGTAATTTGGTGCAGCCACTATGGAAAACAGTACAGAGTTTTCTCAAAAAATTAAAAATAGAATTATTTTCAATTCCAATCCTAGGTATTTACCCAAAGAAAACAGAAACACTAATGTGAAAAGATATATGCACCCCTATGTCCATTGCAGTATTATTTACAATAGGCAAGATACGGAAGCAACCTAAGTGTCAACAGATGAATAGATAAAGAAGATGTGATTATATATATATACATATATATATATATAAACAGAATATTACTCAGTCATAAAAAAATGAAATCTTTCCATTTTGACAACATGGATAGATCTAGAGGGTATTATGCTAAGTAAAATAAGTCAGACAGAGAAAAACAAATACTGCATGATCTCACTTATATGTGGAAACTAAAAACAAAACAAACAAAACAAAACAAAATGAAAACAGACTCACAGATACAGAGAACAAAAGGGTAAGTGCCGAAGGAAGGGGGTGGGGGAGGTGAAAAAGGTGAAGGAGTTAAGAGGTAAAATCCTCCAGTTATATAATAAATAAGTCACAGGGATACAGGGATACAGCATAAGGAATATGGTCAATAATATTGAAATAACTTTGTATGGGGACAGATGTTTACTAGACTTATTGTAGTGATCGTTTCATAATGTATGCAAAGCATTATTTAGTACACCTGAAACTAACATAATATTGTATATTAACTTATTTCAATTTTAAAAATACATGAAAGAGAAATAAATTATCATTATAAGCCATTGGAGGGGGGCCCACGGGGACTTCCGGAAACTTAATATCCAGCATTTAAAGAGTTCCCACAATTAAATAACAAAGAACAAACTAACCTATTTAAAAATGGGTAGACTTGAATAGATATTTCTTCAAAGAAAATGTATAAGTGGCCAATAAGTCCATGAAAAGATGCTCAGAATCACTAATGGTTAGGGAAATGCAAAGCAAGACCACAATGACATACCACTTCAAACCCATTAGCATGGATATTATAAAAATAATAAATAAATTACAAGAGTTGGTGGGGATGTAGAAAAATTAGAAACCTTGTGCACTGCTGGTGAGAATGTAAGATGGTGCAGGCACTGTGGAAGACTAGTATGGTGATTCCTCAAAAAATTTAAAATTGAATTACCATATGATCCAGCAATTTCACTTCTAGGTATAAACCCAAAAGAATTGAAAGTAAGTTCCCAAAGAGATATTTGTACACCTATGTTCATAGAAGCATTATTTACAATAGCCAAAAAGCAGCCCACATATCCACTGAACAGATGAATGGGTAAACAAAACGTGGCACATACATACAATGCAGTATTATTCAGCCTTAAAAAGGAGGGAGGGACTTCCCTGGTGGCGCAGTGTTTAAGAATCCGCCTGCCAATGCAGAAGACACAGGTTCGAGCCCTGTTCAGGGAAGATCCCACATGCTGTGGAGCAACTAAGCCCATGCATCACAACTACTGAGCCTACACCTTAGAGCCTGCAAGCCACAACTACTGAGCCCACATGCCACAATTACTGAAGCCTGCATGCTTAGAGCCCGTGCTCCACAACAAGAGAAGCCACCGCAATGAGAAGCCCGCACACCACAACAAAGCGTAGCCCCGCTCACCACAACTAGAGAAAGCCCACTTGCAGTAACGAAGACCCAATGCAGCCGAAAATAAATAAATAAATAAATAAATTTATTTTTAACAAAAGGAGGGAAATTCTGACACATGCTACAACATAGGCGAATTTTAAAGACATTATTGGTTAAGTGAAATAAGACAATCACAAAAGGACAAATACTGTATGATTCCACTTTGATGAGATACCTAGAGTAGTCAAACTCATAGAAACAGAAAGTAATAGAATGGCAGTCTCCAGGGGCTGGGGAGACAGGGCAATGGATATGAAATTTGGGAAGATGAAAAAAGTTCTGAGGATGGATGGCAGTCATATTTGCACAATGGGAATGCACTTAATGCCTTTTTAAGAACTATACCCTTTTAGGGAATTCCCTGGCAGTCCAGTGGTTAGGACTCTGCACTTTCACTGCTGAGGGCCTGAGTCCGATCCCTGGTTCGGGAACTAAGATCCCACAAGCCACTATGTGGCCAAACCCCCCCCCAAAACCCAAAAAACTGTACCCTTTTAAATAGGTTAAAAAATGGTGTATTTTATGTGCATGTATTTTACCACAATTTAAAAAATTAATGTTTAAAAAATTAATGTTTATAAATTTTATGTTATGCATCTTTTAAATTAAAATACACATTTAAGAAATGCAAGCAATTAATTTTGGGAGAGAACTTGTAAGAATAAATGCAGAGGGAGCTAGAAGAGGCTGGGGGAACCAGCAGACCACAACACCATTGTGACCCCAAGTGAAAGAGACGCGGCAGGAAGGCTGGGTGAAGTGTCAGCCCTGCAGTTCCAAGCAAAGTTGGCAAGGCTGCCTGGGGATCCTCAATCCACAAGTGGCCTCTCAGAGGAATCGCGCACCTCCCAGGAGTGGTCCTGCCCTGGCTGGCTTAGTCATCGGCTGGAAGCAGCCCGGGGAAAGCATGGCCTGGATATGAAGATGGTGATGGATTTGGAGTTGAGCAGCTGGAGCTGGCAGGCAGTTCCTCTCTCCAGTCATGGCTGCTAGCGACACTTCCGACCTAAGTATTAACGTCAGCGCAGACCCTGCATCCAACAGACCCTCAAAATCCCTAGATGTTCCCCTCCGCCCAGTGTATTCTCACTCAAGGAAATGGTCCCACAGTGAAGGATCCAGGGCGTCACTACTGTATACGCTTGTCACGGTGCCGCATGGTTCTTCCTAGGAACCCGGCCAACAGCTTCAGTCAGTGAGTTCTCGACCCTAAACTGGCTCGGGTCCAGGAACTGAGTAGGCGCTTGGACATCTTATTGGGATGCCCATCCGGAGTCTCCGGTTCTTTCACTCGTGTCATTTTTTTATGGTTTGCACGCGTTAAGTAGTCGTTTGGGTCTGTCTGGCCCTCAGGGTGCTATGCTCTGTTAACTATCTCTACCACTTCTTGCCCCTCCAGCCTGGCTGGACATCTCCGGTCTCAGGACCTCGCTCCTGCGGCTCCAGATTCCCCACCGCCAGCCCACGGTGGTGGGAACCGCTCAGCAGCGCGCTCTAGCGGCCCCGGGAACAGGATGCTCTCCAGGTCATTCCCGCTGAACACTTTCGGGTTTTCTGGCCTCACAAAATATATCCATTCCAGCACATTCGTCACCGGCAAAGCCCGTTAACAATCCCCAGGAAATAAAAATCGACTATGGATAATCAAATAAGGTCTAACCTTTTTTTATCCTCTGAGCTTAGTCTCGTTTCACTGGCTCACAGGGTCCCATGTGCAGTGGAATCACACCAGGCCCTTCCGACCGGAGCTCCCGGCGCTAAAGGGCTGCGCCCCGCACCTCAGCTCAGGGCCTCATGCAGTCGCTGCGCACGACACTCCATCCAAGATGGCGGGTACCGGGCGAGGGCAGAGTCGCTGCACCCGGCACTGAGATCTGGAGCCTGAGCAGGGCAGCTGCCCCGCCCCCTAGAGCCCCGCCCCCTCCCCGCGGAGCAGCCCTTGTAAAGCAGCCCCGCACGGCTTGTCGGAGAGCCTGTGCTCTAGAGCCCGAGCTCACACCTCTCCACTCTCTGACCCAAGATGAAAGCTTTCCTTTGCTTCTGAACCCAAGTGGGTCTCGTTCTACTGGCCGGAGAGACACCAAGCAGGAGGAACCTTGTTGGGGACCCACTCGTCAGGGTCGGTAACACATTCACTTCCCTTAGCATCTTTATTCCTTCTTCCAGGCCATCTTGGGCATTTATTCTGTTCTTCACTTTTTTTCAGGCTTTTAAAAGCCACCCTAGCAGTGAGTTAGACACATTAGAGTGTCCTGGACAGGGTATTAAATTCCGAGAAGGATCCTTCAAGTCAAAGATTCTTACTTACCTGCTCTTATTTCTGGCCATGAAGATCCAGTCCTGGGGATACTCACCTGGTTCCTCCTGGTCCGTCCTGTTAATAATTCTTTCACCTGGGGGGTAGTCTCCTCCCTCACTTGCCAGGCTGTCCTCAGCTGGCTTATGCTGAAATTTAACCCTGGATTATCAACCTGGAAGCCAGGAAAGGAGGCGGGGGCAGCTCTTGGGGGAAAGGGAGACTCCAAAGGCATCTTTTAGCACAACGGAACTGCCAGCTCTTACTGGGGAAGGTTGGGCCACCTCTGCAAGCTCCCAGGTTTCAGGTTGCTCTGCAGAGCACCAGGGGCACCCAGGTAGACACCACCACCCCATGTGTCAAGCTTCCAGGTTTCCCCAACCAGAGTACTGACTTCAGGACACCAGACCTGCCTAGGAGGAGCATCTAAATGGATTCCATTAGACCTACAGCCTGTAGCTCAGCTGGGTGCTCTTCCACTGCAGGAAACAAGGACCTCTTTGTAAGCTACCCCACAGAACCTCTGATCCTCACACCCAGCCTTTAACCCACTGTTAATGGCTCTCAGGTTCTCATTTTCCTTCTTCGGGGCACCAATTCAGCTTAGCTCTATTGCCTGTAGGTATTTTCCCCCATACCTTTCAAATACCTGCATCAGTACATCGCATTGCCCTCCAATGCGATGTTTTCCTAGGTCACTGCTGGTGAAATCTTTAGCAATCAGGCCACCATCTTGCAGTAAGGATTCTCCGTATCCCACCTAGCTCCCTACTTTGTGCTCCCTGGAGATATGAACAGCACTTTTTTATGGCCCCTACATTAAGTAAGCAGGGAGAGTTCTTGTATAGATATGTATAGAAATAAATGGTAGCTAAAATAACTACTATCACTCTCACTTAAGTTCTCTATAATAACTCAGTTCTCTGATCTATCAAACAGGAGTAATTTAGTATCATATCTAATTCATACGTTTTTGGAGACTCAAATATAACACTTCATTTAAGGGTGCACTTAAAATTTTTAAAGATAAAAAACTGTACTAGTGAAAGATCTTTATAACTAAGAACAGCTCTTAATTTTTTCCCTTTTCCCTAGGAGAACAGATTGATGTTGTATAAGGAGATACTAAGCACAGCACCTTAAGCAATTGAACTTGAATAAATCTGTAAATATCAGCTTCAGTCAGGGAGCTAAGTATGTACTTACCGAATGTTCTGAAGATACATTCAAAATGTATCTTACTGAAGGCTTCAAATTAAAAAATATAAAACTAATGAGATTACTTAAGAATTTTCTTCCATCAGATTTAAAAGCAATGATAATAAATGGCAAGATCCTTTACTTACAGAGGTGCAGGTGAATGTAGCTAAAAATGAGATCTAACAATGTGTATTAATATGTGGCAATCTGAAGCACGTCATAAGGCAGTGCTTTTCGAATTATTCCAACAAAGTCTCCCTAACTTAAAAGGAAAATAAATTCAAATACCCAAAGAGGGATTGGTTGGGAAAAAAACTTTCATTGAATGTATGTCATGTCAAGTGTATGAGCCAGCAGTGCACACGTGTTAGTCAGAACAACTTAATGCCCAGCAATAAGATTCTCATCTAATTTCTTTGACTACTTTTATTATCACAAAGGCAATATTAGAAAATATAATCAAAAGAACAACAATGAATTCACACAATCCCATCCACCTTGAGAGATCTCAGTGAATACCTTCAGGTCTTTCTCCATGCATGTATGTTCATGTGTGTACGTATACGTGTGTGTCTGTGTTATTTTAAAATGGGGTCAGGCTATATATACTCTTAAAAAACCTGCCATAATTTCAGTCATCTACTAATTATTAGACAATTAGGGCATTCCATCTTATTTTCTATTGTTATATACTTAGGTTCTGTCTCTACTTTTCGTAATAAAATCAACGAGCAGGAGTGATCGGTCCAAATAAACCAGAAAAAATTTTAAAGCATAAACATCTTTTAAAATTAAAAAAATACTGGCTTTAAAAATGTTTAAGAAGACAGTTGTAAAATCATGCTGGGTCGCATCTTACCAATTCTTTGAACACCAGTGATTGTGGAAGGCTGGTTTTCAACTAAACATTCCCATACCATGAATGTACCTATTCTTCTTTATAGTCTTTGAAATATATGTGTTCATAGCTAAATAATACATTGTTGATGTTTGTATGTTTTTGAGCTTTATTTAAATGACGTTACATGTATGCATTCCACTGTTTTTCACCTCCATGTCTTGTATAGCTGAGGTCCATTTGTTTTCACTGCTGTGCAGTATCCCATTGCTAGATCATATCACTGGGGTTTTTTTCTCTTGTTAACACATACTTGCATAGTGTACAGGTTTTTGCTCTTACATACTATGCTGTTAGAAAAATTCTTCTACAAGTCTGCAGACAAATATATCAGATTCTCTGCCAAAAGTGAAATTATTGGTTGCAAGATATGCACATTTCCAACTTAATAGAGTGCCAACTAGCTTTCCAAAGCATTTGTGCAAATTTATACTCCCACCCACAGAGTATAAATGTTTTCTTTGCTCCATTTCACAGGCAATATTTCTTTGTTTTACAATCTGTCAGGTATAAAATAATATCTAATTGTGGTATTACTTTGAATTGTCCTGAGTAATTTAGGTTGAGCACCTTTTCATACTTTTATTAGCCATTTATATTTTCTCTTCTTGGAATAACTATTCATGTCTTTTGATATTTTTAATTTTTTTTTAAACATCTTTATTGGAGTATAATTGCTTTACAATAGTGTGTTAGTTTCTGCTTTATAACAAAGTGAATCAGTTATATATATACATATGTCCCCATATCTCTTCCCTCTTGCGTCTCCCTCCCTCCCACCCTCCGTATCCCACCCCTTTAGGTGGTCACAAAGCACCGAGCTGATCTCCCTGTGCTATGCGGCTGCTTCCCACTATCTATCTATTTTATGTTTGATAGTGTATATATGTCCATGCCACTCTCTCACTTTGTCCCAGCTTACCCTTCCCCCTCCCCTCAAGTCCATTCTCTAGTAGGTCTGTGTCTTTATTCCCGTCTTGCCCCTAGGTTCTTCATGACCTTTTTTTTTTTTTTTTTAGATTCCATATATTTGTGTTAGCATACAGTATTTGTTTTTCTCTTTCTGACTTACTTCACTCTGTATGACAGACTCTAGATCCATCCACCTCATTACAAATAACTCAATTTCATTTCTTTTTATGGCTGAGTAATATTCCATTGTATACATGTGCCACATCTTCTTTATGCATTCATCTGTTGATGGACATTTAGGTTGCTTCCATGTCCTGGCTATTGTAAATAGTGCGGCAATGAACATTGTGGTACATGACTCTTTTTGAATCATGGTTTTCTCAGGGTATATGTCCAGTAGTGGGATTGCTGGGTCATATGGTAGTTTTATTTTTAGTTTTTTAAAGAACCTCCATACTGTTCTCCATAGTGGCTGTATCAATTTACATTCCCACCAACAGTGCAAGAGGGTTCCCTTTTCTCCACACCCTCTCCAGCATTTATTGTTTCTAGATTTTTTGATGATGGCCGTTCTGACCAGTGTGAGATGACATCTCATTGTAGTTTTGATTTCCATTTCTCTAATGATTAATGATGTTGAGCATTCTTTCATGTGTTTGTTGGCAATCTGTATATCTTCTTTGGAGAAATGTCTATTTAGGTCTTCTGCCCATTTTTGGATTGGGTTGTTTGTTTTTTTGATATTGAGCTGCATGAGCTGCTTGTAAATTTTGGAGATTAATCCTTTGTCAGTTGCTTCATTTGAAAATATTTTCTCCCATTCTGAAGGTTGTCTTTTCATCTTGTTTATGATTTCCTTTGCTGTGCAAAAGCTTTTAAGTTTCATTAGGTACCATTTGTATATTTTTGTTTTTATTTCCATTTCTCTAGGAGGTGGGTCAGAAAGGATCTTGCTGTGATTTATGTCACAGAGTGTTCTGCCTATGTTTTCCTCTAAGAGTTTGATAGTGTCTGGCCTTACATTTAGGTCTTTAATCCATTTTGAGTTTATTTTGTGTATGGTGGTAGGGAGTGTTCTAATTTCATTCTTTTACAGGTAGCTGTCCAGTTTTCCCAGCACCACTTATTGAAGAGGCTGTCTTTTCTCCATTGTATATTCTTGCCTCCTTTATCAAAGATAAGGTGACCATATGTGCGTGGGTTTATCTCTGAGCTTTCTATCCTGTTCCACTGATATATATTTCTCTTTTTGTGCCAGTACCATACTGTCTTGATTACTGTAGCTTTGTAGTATAGTCTGAAGTCAGGGAACCTGATTCCTCCAGCTCCGTTTTTCTTTCTCAAGATTGCTTTGGCTATTCAGGGTCTTTTGTGTTTCCATACAAATTGTGAAATTTTTTGTTCTAGTTTTGTGAAAAATGCCAGTGGTAGTTTGATAGGGATTGCATTGAATCTATAGATTGCTTTGGGTAGTATAGTCATTTTCACAATGTTGATTCTTCCAATCCAAGAACATGGTATATCTCTCCATCTATTGGTATCATCTTTAATTTCTTTTATCAGTGTCTTATAATTTTCTGAATACAGGTCTTTTGTCTCCTTAGGTAGGTTTATTCCTAGGTATTTTATTCTTTTTGTTGCAATGGTAAATGGGAGTGTTTTCTTAATTTCACTTTCAGATTTTCATCATTAGTGTATAGGAATGCCAGAGATTTCTGTGCATTAATTTTGTATCCTGCTACTTTACCAAATTCATTGATTAGCTCTAGTAGCTTTCTGGTAGCATCTTTAGGATTCTCTATGTATAGTATCATGTCATCTGGAAACAGTGACATCTTTACTTCTTCTTTTCCGATTTGGATTCCTTTTATTTCTTTTTCTTCTCTGAGTGCCGTGGCTAAAACTTCCAAAACTATGTTGAATAATAGTAGTGAGAGTGGGCAACCTTGTCTTGTTCCTGATCTTAGTGGAAATGGTTTCAGTTTTTCACCATTGAGGACGATGTTGGCTGTGGGTTTGTCCTATATGGCCTTTATTATGTTGAGAAAAGTTCCCTCTATGCCTACTTTCTGGAGGGTTTTTATCATAAATCGATGTTGAATTTTGTCGAAAGCTTTCTCTGCATCTATTGAGATGATCATATGGTTTTTCTCCTTCAATTGTTAATATGGTATATCACATTGATTGATTTGCGTATATTGAAGAATCCTTGCATTCCTGGGATAAACCCCACTTGATCATGGTGTATGATCCTTTTCATGTGCTGTTGCATTCTGTTTGCTGGTATCTTGTTGAGGATTTTTAAATCTATGTTCATCAGTGATATTGGCCTGTAGTTTTCTTTTTTTGTGACATCTTTGTCTGGTTTTGGTATCAGAGTGATGGTGGCCTCATAGAATGAGTTTGGGAGTGTTCCTCCCTCTGCTATAATTCGGAAGAGTTTGAGAAGGATAGGTGTTAGCTCTTCTCTAAATGTTTCATAGAATTTGCCTCTGAAGCCATCTGGTCCTGGGCTTTTGTTTGTTGGAAGATTTTTTTTTTTTTCCGGTATGCGGGCTTCCCACTGTTGCGGCCCCTCCCACTGTGGAGCACAGGCTCCGGACGCACAGGCCCAGCGCCCATGGCTCACAGGCCCAGCCACTCCACGGCATGTGGGATCCTCCTGGACCAGGGCACGAACCCGTGTCCCCTGCATTGGCAGGCAGACTCTCAACCACTGCACCACCAGGGAAGCCCCCTGTTGGAAGATTTTTAATCACAGTTTCAATTTCAGTGCTTGTGATTGGTCTGTTCATATTTTCTATTTCTTCCTGGTTCAGTCTCGGAAGGTTGTGCATTTCTAAGAATTTGTCCATTTCTTCCAGGTTGTCCATTTTATTGGCATATAGTTGCTTGTAGTAATGTCTCATGATCCTTTGTGTTTCTGCAGTGTCAGTTGTTCCTTCCCCTTTTTCATTTGTAATTCTATTGATTTGAGTCTTCTCCCTTTTTTTCTTGATGAGCCAGGCTAATGGTTTATCAATTTTTTGTATCTTCTCAAAGAACCAGCTTTTAGTTTTATTGATCTTTGCTATCGTTTCCTTCATTTCTTTTTCATTTATTTCTGATCGGATATTTATGATTTCTTTCCTTCTGTTAACTTTGGGGTTTTTTGTTCTTCTTTCTCTAATTGCTTTAGGTGTAAGATTAGGTTGTTTATTTGAGATGTGTCTTGTTTCTTAAGGTAGGATTGTATTGCTATAAACTTCCCTCTTAGAACTGCTTTTGTTGCATCCCATAGGTTTTGGGTCATCATGTTTTCATTGTCATTTGTTTCTAGGTATTTTTTTATTTCCTCTGATTTCTTCAGTGATCTCTTGGTTATTAAGTAGTGTGTTGTTTAGCCTCCATGTGTTTGTATTTTTTTACAGATTTTTTTCCTGTAATTGATATCTAGTCTCATAGTGTTCTTTTCTGTTGTTTTTATTAATATGTACAAGTTTATTATATTTTCTGAACAAGAGTCTCTTGTGTGTTGTATATATCACAGATATTTTTTTCCAGTTTCTGACTTGTCTTTTCACTTTTTAATGGTAGATATTCAAGAACAGAAGTTTCATTTTAATGTAGCCAAATGTATTCATCATTTTCCTTATGTTTTGTGCTTTTTATATCTTGTTTAAGAAAATTTTCTCTAACTTAAAGGCCATAAAATAATCTCATATATTGTCTTAGAATTTTTAAATTTTTGATTTTTATTTTGAAGTATTTTATCCATCAGAAACTGGCTTTTGCGCATAGAGTGAGATAGAATTTCTATTTTATTTGTTCTTACCAAAATGTCCTAGCACTCTGTATTGAACAGTTCACATATTCCTTGCTAATCTTCCATGCCATCTCTGTACTGTACCAAGTTTCCATATACACATAGAGCTGTTTATGAGTTTTCTGTTCCGTTCCAATAACTATTAGTCTATCACTTCTCTGACTCCACAGTGTCTTAACTGTACTAGTTTTGCAATCTGCCTGCATATCTGATAAGACAGTCCCACCCACATCTCTTTTCAAAGTTTTCTGGGGTAGTCTGTTCATTTCTCTTCCACGTAAAATAATTCCATTTAAAATGATTCTTTTTTTTTTTTTCTGTGATTCCATTTTAAGATCCACTTTATGTCATGTTCAATGAACACCCCTGTTGGTTTGTATGATGGGAAATGCATTGAATATAGGGATCAATTTAAGAATTTACATTGCCATAATATGGAGTGTCTATTCATAATACTCCTTCAGTGGTTTTTATCTCTTTCCACAAAGTTTTACAATTTACACCAGTATGGTATAGCACAGCTTTCCTTATATTCATCCCTAGGTACTTTATATTTTTGATGCATTATAAATCTATCTCTTAAAATTATATCTTCTAATTGTTTGTAACATGCATAAAAATAATAAAGTTGATTTTTAATATTGATTTTTATCTCCAGTAACCCAGTTAAATTTTCTCATTTGTTCTCACAATGAAACTAAACTTATTGTTGTTTTCTATTCTATGACAACTTTACCATGTTTTGTTTCTGTCTTTCCAAAATTTACAATTTTTAATTTTCTTTTTTGTCTTAATGCTGATAAGGGCTTTCAGTATATTGTTGAGAGAAGTGGTAACAGCAAATATCTTTTTCTTATTTCACGTTTTAAAGGAGGTTCTCCTAAAGTTTAGCCATTTAGTATAATGTTTGCTATAGATTTCTTCAGCTACATTTAAACACTTTTAGGAAGTTATATTCTAAGACCCAATGCATACTATTTTAGAAGTATTAAAGCTTCGAGTGAACAAAACTCTTTAACATTATGTAGTATCCCTTTATATTCTAACTTTTTTTGCCTTAAAGTTTATTTCATCTGCTATTAATATAATTACAGCAGCTTTCTCTTGGTTAGAATTTGTTTGGTATATAATTTCTCATCTGTTCTCTTTCAATATTTTTGCACTAATATTTTACATATGTTTCTTTTAAGCAGCATATAGATTTAAAAATTCATTCTAATAATTTTAATCTTTAACTGAGATGTTAGTTCACTTCTATTTGATGATTACTAATATAGTTGTGTTTATTTTTATAATTCTTATGCATCTATTTTTTTTTGCTTCTTTCTCTTATTTTGGATTGATTTTTTCCTTATGCCATTTTTTTTCTGTTTTCAAAATTATATGCTATATTTTATCCTCTTTGTGGTTATTTTTGAAAAGTAGTAAGCATATTTAAGTGAACAACTTTATTCCATAGCTTTTTCCTCCTCCCAAACAATACAAGATTATTGAACTCTTCAATTCTGCTTATTCCTCTCCTGGCTTACATCGTACTATTGACCATTGTGTTAACTTTATTTAATAGTGTTTTTAAATTCCATTAATTAGACATTAGTATCATAATTTTAAATCAGTCTTTGTTTAGCTTTACTTACTCACAGATTTACAAGTTTCATTGCTTAACTTCCCTTCTCACATCTCCATTCTTTCTGCAGTATGTTATTACGGAGTTCCTTTACTACGTTTCTGTCGATGATAAATAGTTTTTTTGTCTGAAAAAATATTTATTTCACACTTATTCTCTGGTTGCTTTGATGTACAACTCTAGGTTGACAGGAATTTCATCACAATATTTTGAAACAATTAAGCAGTTGCCTTCAGGTTTCTAAGGTTGCTGATTTCAAGTTGCTGTTGGTCTAATTTAATTCCTGAGTGGATAGTCTGACTTTTCTCTCTGGCCATTTTTAAGATCTATTTGTTTTCATGTTCCATACATTCACCATGATGTGCATTAGTGTCTTTTTATTTATGCTGTTTGGAAGTTACTGTACTTTCTGAATCTGGGAACTTGTGTTTTCTCAGTTACAGGAAAAAATTCTTATTGCTCTTTCCCATCATTTATAATATATTATTTACTTCTGGGAACCCAATTAGACATATGGTAGACCTTCTAGTTCTGTCTTCCTTCTGTCTTCTATGTCTCTTTACCCCTATTTCAAATCTTCCATCTCTTGATCTTTCTGTGTTTTAATTTGGGAAACATTATGTATGTGTATGTGTGTATGGAAAAACCTGAACGAACTCTTTGGCCAACCCCATAAATATTATATATATATATATATATATATATATGTGTGTGTGTGTGTGTGTGTGTGTACATACACACACATACACACACACACACACACATTCTCATTTTAGTTAACTAATATATGTATGTTATATATTCTCATTCTAGTTAACTAATTCTCACTTCAGTGGTGCTTAATCTGCCCTTTAAGCCACTCTTTGAGTTTTTAACATTAGGTATTCTGTTTTTCATTTAGAATTTCCATTTAGTTGTCATTCCAACCTGTTTTGATTTTTAAACCGCTTGTGTTGCTTCCGTCTCATGTTTTCAATTCTCATTTTTATTTCTTTAAACATGTTAGGCCTTTATGTTTTACTTTCTAACCAATAATTCCATTATTGGAATTTTTGGTTGTCAGAGTGTACTGTTTGTTATTTGCGTTTGCCGTTGCCCATGATGCCTTGATTCCTCCTGTGCTTTGTAATTTTGGGTTGTGAAATCATGGCCAGAGGACTTTTTCTGAGGAATCTTGTGGGGCCAATGTTGAAGCTTTATCTCACTAGAGAGAATGTGTTTCTTTTTGCTCCTGTCAAGCAACCAGGGGTTCTACTAACTTAGGACAAATTCTTGTTCTCATCCTGACTTAGATTTTACAAGACTAAGTAGGTAGTACTACTACCTACTACCTACTACCTGCTTCAAGTAAATAGTACTGAATTGTACTCCCCACCAAATTCATCTGTTGAAGTCCTAACCCCCAATGTGACTGTACTTGTAGTAGGACCTTCAAAGAAGTATTAGGGTTCAATGAGGCCATAAGGCAGGGCCCTAATCCAAATAGGACTGGTGTTTTGTAAGAAGAGGGAGAGACCCCAGGGTTGCATGCACACAGAGGGAAGACCATGTGAAAACACAGCAGGGAAAGAGTTGGCAGCAAGCCGAGGAGAGAGGTCTTAGGAGGAACCAAACCTGACAAGACCTTGATTTGGATTTCCAGGCTTCAGACTGTGAGAAAACAGATTTCTGTTGGTTAAGCTATCCAGTCTGTGGTATTTTGTTGTGGCCGCCCTAGCAGACTAACATAGTAGGGAATAAAACTTTAACCTCTAACTCATGTGTGTGCAGACCTCTCTTTACAGATTTTCTGGGGAGTCCAGGCAGAGTCAGAGAGGAGCCCTGCCTTCTCTCACTCCTGGTGGGCAGATTTGTTTTATAGTCCAGCCATTCACCGAGGGCAGGGCTCTGACAAAGGTCAAGTGCTGCCCTCACTAAGGGAACAGCTCTCAGGATGTCTCAACCCGAGGATCTTGTCTCAGACCATTCAATTGGCACAGGCCAATGACTCCATCAGCCACTAAGACTCAACTCCCAAGACTGAGAAATTCTCCAGGACAACAGTAGTGTCAGAGACAAATTACAACCCTGATGTTTAGCTCAGTTTTCAGGTTTGGGTACCTAGATTTTTCCTACTTTTTCAGGCTTAACTGTGCATTTAAAAATATGGTTGTTTGGTTTTTCCATCTAGGTTTTTTGGTAAGGGAAATTTTTAAGGATACCTACTGTGCCATATGCCTGGAAACTAAGGTCCCATTAGTCTTGTTATACGAGTAAGAAAACCTTTCCCAGAAGCATTCCTGCAGAATTTCCCCTGTGTCTCATTGGTAGGAGCTTTTGTAAATCAATCAGTGCAGGAAGAATGGGATTTCCAAGGTTGACTTAGACTGGTCAGAATTTCTCTCAGGGTCCCATGGAGGAGTGATGGACAATGAAACATATTTGGGGAACTGTTGTAGAGACAAAATAGCATGACTGCAACATGGATAATTTAGGGGAGGTGAGTAAATTAGTCTGACTAGTACAGAATGTTTGACCTAGAGAGTAACAGGACGTGAGACTAGAAAGATACTTCAGGGGTCAAAGTGTTGGAGTACCAAAAATGCCTAGCTAATTAGTTCATATTCTATCCTACATGTAAAATTTTGACATTGAGGATTTTCCAACCAGAAAATGACAATTAAAATGAGGTGTTAGTACTGTTATTTTGACAACAGTGTTAAGAATTAATTAGAGGAGGAACAGAATAGAGGCAGGAATTATAATTTAGGCATCTACTGCAGTAACTTAGTCATCAAGTGACAACGACCCAAACCAGGTAAGATTTCAATAGGAATTTAAAGAAAGAGAGACACACATTATGAGAGAAGAATGAATGAAATGTGGTGACTGAATTGGACATAGGACAAATTAGGGGGAAAAAAGGCAAAGCGCTAGTTTACTTAAATATTTTTGACCATATGAAAAAGACTTGAGTCATATTATAGGGTTCCAGTTCCAGCTCTGCCGTTTCCTGGGTGGTGACTTTGGGCAAATCACTTAGAATCTTTAGTCCTCAGTTCCATCATTTGTAAAAACTGGATATGATTATATATTTTCTATCTTAAAATGTTGTGAGATTTAAATGAAATAGAGTTTCTGAAAGTACGTTGAAAACTCTATAAGATGATAGATGTGTATTAGGGCACCTCTACCGCATGCAAGGATTTAGGTTCGGTATTACAACAGACACTAGCAGATATGACTGTATTCTTTAAGGTTATAGCTCAGTGTTGGGAGAAGGGACACATAATTATTTATGTCTTAAGAAGATATGAAGAGGAAAGGGGTAGAGGGGTAAATCAGAGATGGCAAGGACCGAGTTGGATACATTTCCATCCAGATAAGGAGATATGGCTAGTGGATGAACACACTTCCAGGCTGAAGTGGTTAGGTACCTTTTGGTGAATTTAGAGGTTATCAGTTAAAAATAGTGGTGTGTAACGGAGACTGCATTCTGGAATCACTACTTGAAGGAGAGCTGACTGACCAGAAACATATCCTGTGGGTTTTGCATAAGTAAGAAATAAACTTTCATTGTACAAATTCATTCACACCTTGGTATTGCTCATTAAAGCAGTTACCTTGCTTTGACTGAAACAGGGGCATTAGGGAAGTGTTTCAGTTAACTGTTGATGATACAAGTTGCCCCAATACCTACTGACTTAAACCAACAACCATTTTATCTGTCATGACTCCACAGGCAGCAAATTGGGCAGGCTCAGTTGAGCAGTCCTTTTTCTGGTCTACCCAGAAATCACTCCTGAGGCCGTATCCATCTGACAGATTGACCGGGGCTGGACTAAGGAGGCCTCCTTCACACATCCGGCGGTGGGTACTGCAGTCAGCAGGGGCGCCTCAGTTTTCCTCCTCGAGTGCTCTGCCAAAGACTATCGTGGGCTTGTTTATTTACAGCATGGTCTCATGATTCCAACTCTGTCTAAAAGAAGCGGGGGGGCACGCAAGCTTTACAAACAGTGGTTTGTGTCACGTTTGCTAAAGTCACAATAGTCAAAGCAAGTCATATAACCAAGTTCCAATTTAAGTGGGAAAGAGAAACCTCAATGCTTGATGGGAGGAGATGCAAATATCCCAACAAGAGGGGATATGAGCACATGGATGGGGGTGGATTATTGAGGTCAATTTTACAAACAAGCTGTCATGAAGAACACAAGATCACATTTTACGTGTATATGAAAGGGTTGAAGGAGGAAATACCATTTTAGGTGGACGCTGAATGATGCAAGCATATTTTATCAGACTTGAAATGACAATAATTTACTCTCTGACAATTTGGGGGACTGGAAGCCAAAATCCAGCAGCACTGCCGTCCCTCTGAGGGCTCCGGTGGGGGGGGGATCCCTTCCTTGCCTTGCCCAGCTTCCTGGGCTTCTAGCCGCATCTCTCCAGCGTCTCCCTCCATTGTCATATCATCATATCCTCTGTATGTCAGTTATAAGGACACTTTTCACGGGATTCAACACCGCCACCTCGGATAATCCAGGAGGACCTCCTCATCTCAAAATCCTTAGCTTAATTACATCTGAAAAGACCATTTCTTTCCAGAAAAGGTATCATTTATAGGTTCCAGAGATCAGAACACAGACATATATTTGGGGGGCGGGGGGGTGTGCACCATTAGCCCATTACAGGTCTAAATACCAATGAAAACATAGGGCTTGTGAAATTGGATTTTAAAAAAGACCCAACTATATGATGCCTAAAAGAAATTCATTTTAAAATATAAAAACAAATAAAGGGGTAGGAAAAGTTATACCATGACAACCCTTATCAAAAGAAAGCTGGAGGGCTTCCCTGGTGGCGCAGCGGTTGAGAATCTACCTGCCAATGCAGGGGACACGGGTTCGAGCCCTGGTCTGGGAGGATCCCACATGCCGCGGAACAACTAGGCCCGTGAGCCACAACTACTGAGCCTGTGCATCTGGAGCCTGTGCTCCGCAACAAGAGAGGCCGCGACAGTGAGAGGCCCGCACACCACGATGAAGAGTGGCCCCTGCTTGCCGCAACTAGAGAAAGCCCTTGCACAGAAACGAAGACCCAACACAGCCAAAAATAAATAAATTAATTAATTAATTAAATAAAAAAAAAAAAGCTGGAGTGGTTATGCTAATATCAGACAAAGCGCATTTCAGAACAAGGGAAACTATCAGAAGTAAAAAGGGACATTATATAATGATAACGGGGTAAAGTCAAGGGGCTATCACAATCCTGTGTATTTATGCACCTGGTAACAGAGCTTCAAAGTACATGAAGGAAAAGCTGAACAAATCACAAGCATAGACAAATCCAAACCTATCTTCTCTGGTGGCGCAGCAGTTGAGAGTCCGCCTGCCGATGCAGGGGACGTGGGTTCCTGCCCCGGTCCGGGAAGATCCCACATGCCACGCAGCGGCTGGGCCCGTGAGCCATGGCCGCTGAGCCTGCGCGTCCGGAGCCTGTGCGCTACAACGGGAGAGGCCACAACAGTGAGAGGCTCGCGTACCGCAAAAAAAAAAAGAAAGAAATACCATCAGATAGAGCAATTGGTGGTGAGAGCATCCTTATAGAATTGTACAAATATGACCATTCACACAGCAAGTGTACAGTTTAGCTACATGTAGAAGATCGACATTCCACAGGACTCCACAGATGCATCAATTTTACACCTGTAGGAGACCTAAAAGGCTTGTGTGCTGTGCTGATCACTGAGGCATATCCCTCCTGCCCACCACGGGGAGGGTATTAACATAGACCATACTAGGCAGACTAGTCAGACACATCAATGTCATGGATATTTGACCTGAAACTCAGTGTGCCTTTCACTGCAGTCATGGAACAGTGGACATGCTCTTCTCCCTCAGGCTGCAGCAAGAGTGCAGAGAACAAGGCTCTGATTTGTATGTTGTATTTACGACCTGAACCGAGATCTCTTTGCTGCTGTGTTGGTAAGTGGGAAATCCTACAAAACAGTGGCTGCCCGTGTAATTGTAAAAGCACAACACTAATCCATCTATTGTAATAAGGTACAAATGGAATCACATTCTTGCTAGCTCTTTAGCAATGTTCTTTCTGGGAAATACACTGTTAATACCGAATATCCATAAGAGTAGGTTTCATTTCGAATAATTGCATAACAAAAGGGCTAGAAGTAATCAGTCTGGATATTTTATGTGACAGTGATTGTGTGCATGTAGTTTATAATTGGAATGATTGTTCAGGGTTAACAAGGCTGCACTTCACTGTCAACATACACTGACTTCATTTGAAATGCAGCCCATACACTGCACTTACCATTAATTCGATGACTGTTTGGGGGGAGCTTACTAAATAGATTACCAGATAAAATCACGGTTACCTTGTGGTTATCTTAGGATATTGTCTCTCAGGACAATAGACTGAGATCAACCGATGTGTCGATAAAACCCAACACTGATTCTTAACCATAAAATTTTAGGGGAAAGTGCATTTGTATCGTTTCTTTACTGTGTGACACAGATGTGGGGTTTTGCTGCTGTTATGTGTTCATCCATTCATTTCAACAAGCTTTTCTTTTTTAGCATTTCCTATGTACTTGTGCTGCTAGGGATACAAAGATGATTAAGACAATCCTTTGCCCTTAAAGACCTCACAAGCTGCTAGTAAAAAAGCCCTCATAAATACAATAAGAGAGTGCAAATACATACAATAAGAGAGTGCAAACATAGAGACACGTTTTGGTTGGAGCACTGAAGTGGTGTGCCCAGCCCAGCCTGCAGAGGAGGCGGTAAGCAAGATGAGCAGTCAGGGAGGGCTTCATAGAGGAGGGAACATAGCAACCGAGGTTTAGGGACAGGCACGACTTCACCACTTCAAGGAGCTGATGGATATCTTTGTCAGAATAAATATCGCGCGTGAAGTATGAACAATCCGTCTCCAGCACTTAGGAGAGGGCCCTGATACAGAATAAGTCCTCATTATTTGTTATTTACATCAATGAGCCATTCTGTTCTAGCTGTAGCCGTGGGGAAAGAAATGATAACAAATTGAACTAGAAGAATGATAGATGCAAAGGAGGACAGGTTTGAGACATAGATAAGTAAAACGGGTAGGACATGGTGATCCCATGGGCAGGGAGATGTGGAAAGAGTGAAGGGTCATGCTCTGAAAAGAAATCTCTGAATTTGCTGTGCTTTTAAAAGAGGAAGTAAACAGGGCAGTAGGACTTCGAAGGGAATAATGGTGAAGTCCATTCTGAGTTTGGGGGTATTTGTAAGTGTATCTGTACAGCAGGCAGGTGGAGAGTAGGTGTTGGGAGCCCACAATCGTGGGTCCTGAGCGGAGATCTGGGAGCCGTGAGCATGTAGGTAGCAGATTAAAAACGTAAGCATAGATTAAATCACGGGAGGGCGCAGTGTGCAGTGAGAAGGGCTGAGGGCTGCTGCTTTCAATGCAGTCGGGTAAGTACTGTCTGTCCGAGTGCCCCGAATTTAACCACCAAGTCAAGCCTGCCGCCTCACCTTGGCGGTGGGGGAAGAAGCTGGTCTACTGCTCAGTAGAGAGTGATTGCGAGGGTGGAGGAGGACCTGAAATGGCTAGATTCCTTCATGTCAGGCAGCCCATCCACAGCTTGTCTGTCCAGGGAGACAAAAATAAAACGGAAAGATAGGAGCCGAGTGCAGGTGCGCTCCGGGCAGGCAGCGCTGGTGGGCGAGCACCCCTCGTGAAAAAGCCGAGATTCGCTGGGCTGGCAAACAGAAACGGTTATAATTCCCCGAAGAATTTTCTAAGACCAGCTCTGTGAAACAAAGTGTGCTATGGGATGTCGGATGAAATGAAACGAAGATTCCCTATGGGCGACCTTAGGGGCGTGTAACATTTGCTCTCAATCATAAGAATTGAGAGTGAAATGCGCTCTACGTGGAGCATGACATGTCATAACTCACCATCCGGCTATTTGAAAAACATCAAATACATAAACCAGTGTCCAAAAACAACTGCGCAAAACAGGCAGTGCCCGGACAAGACGTCTGTGCTCTGTGACCCCAGCACCCATTTGCCCACTAACAGTGCAGTACATTCATAATTCGTTAAAAGATAACGCAGATAATAACACTTAAAGTTAATCAGAGGCAGCTTTTGGGGGCTTACATCAGACATTTTGTTAATGTGTACATATGTCCTGATTGTCAGTAAAATGGCCCAATGCTATTTAATAAATACAATTTAATAAGACCTCAGAGTTAGTATCTTTATCACCCAGTTTTTAAAGTATTTATTTGTAATTATTAATCCATAGTAAATACTTTCAAATTTGCATCATTATGTAAAGAATGTTAATTTTAGAATTTCATATGAAATGTTTATCCACTAGCTAAGGATTACATATTTCAGAATGAACAACCACGGACTTGCCCATTTGAAAAGCCTTTGTTCACTAAGTGTCGTAGCAATAGGTAAAAAAGTACAGGTGGGGTTGTGGAGATACAAAGATGAAAACAGCATATTCCCTACCACAGGGGTCCCCAACCCCCGGGCCACAGACCGCTACTGGTCCACAGCCTGTCAGGAACTGACCGCACAGCAAGAGGTAGCGGTGGGCCAGCGAGGGAAGCTTCATCTGTATTTACAGCCGCTCCCCAGCGCTTCAATTACTGCCTGAGCTCCGCCTCCTGTCAGCATGACGGTGAGTTGTATAATTATTTCATTGTATGTTACAATGTAATAATAATAAAGTACACCATAAATGTAATGTGTTTGAATCATCCCTAAACCATCCTGCACCAGCACCCCACCCCGTCTATGGAAAAACTGTCTTCCACAAAACAGGTCCCTGGTACCAAAAAGGTACTGTTGCCCTACCATCTTGTTTACAATCTGTTAAGAAAACAGTGCCCCCAAAATTACTACATGTAAAAAGCTAAAATGGAGCAAATAATTGTGGGAGATCAAAGGAAGGACATCTAGAGGGGAACCAGAGGAACAATGAAAAATGTTTTAAACAATAAGCAATTAATACTAAATGCTAAGAGGACTGGGTGGGTTGGAGGAATTTATTTTGCCTTTGCAAGTCACACTGCAGTGGACATTTGTTAATTGTGTCCCCAGCATCAATACAGGCCGTTCTCAGGCCTGGGTCTGGGAGGGTTCACAAGGCAGTTCCCGAGACAGGCCCCGACTGCCTTCGGCACAAGCTATACTCGTGAAGATCAGTTCAGGAACGGACACATGATGAAGAGATGGCTGTTAGAACTTCTGGGGGCAAAAAAGCTTCTTCTCGTCCAGGACCTTCATAAAAAGGCTCTCTTTTCAGCTGGCCAAGGATGAGAAAGCTGTTTGCAGCCATCCTTCACCCACGAGAAAAGCACCTGCCTGAAAAGGCCACGAGCAATAAGGAGGCAGAGCTGGGAAAGGAGCCTGAGCCCTGGCCGTGGCACTGAGCCTAGATCAAGTGCTGCCTCACGGTGATGGGAGCCCATCCCTTTTACTGTAACCAGACAAAGCTGTGTGATCCACAGCCTACAACAGAGAGAGGGCTAATGTACCTATTTAAAAATCAATGCCTAGGGAAGCCTAGGGAAACACGTTTCTCTGAAACTCCTTCCTCCTCCTCCAAATAACAAACATGTTCAGTATCAACACAAACATCACAGATGAGAGGAAGGGGGATAAAATATATGCCATATCATGTAACATGCAGAGATGGGGCACAGAACTCTTTCTAAAGCAAACCTGGGTGTAAATCCTTCATAAATAAAGTGGGAACTACATTTACCATTCTAAGGTGGAACACCGTGCCCCCATTTTCACACAGGTGTGTCTACTGTGAGCGCAGACAGTCTGAGAAGAAATGAACACACGCTAGAATAACGTAAGGGTCAAGATCCAAGGAGGCTCTTTCAAACAAGAGATGCAGTGAATGAAAGTTACGTGACGTGCCACGACACTGACTCCCAAGTGTGAAGATGAGACGAAAACTGAAACGGGCAGATAATCTATTCAAAGTTTAAATGACACTCTAATTATCAAATCTGTTTGGAAACAATTTGTACTAAAATACTTTATCAACTCTTAACTATACAGATTTCCAGCTCAGATTATGTTTAAAGATATATAAGAATGCACACACATGTAACGTGAATAGTACAAAACAGCTTTCTTTTTTTTTTAATGTTTATTTATTAATTTGGCTGCGCCAGGTCTTAGTTGTGGCACACAGGATCTTTGTTGCAGCATGCAGGATTTTTAGGGATCTAGTCCCCTGACCAGGGATTGAACCCAGGTCCCCTGCATTGGGAGCGTGAAGTCTTAACCACTGGACCACCAGGGAAGTCCCACAAAACAGCTTTCTGGGCCTAAATGCCCAAAGGCCTTACTAACTAATGGATGATTTTTAAACCTGGGGATGGAGGAGATAAGGAAAGGTTCTGGTTAATTCATGATCTGCTTTACCGGGTAATCCGAAAGCTATTTTTTTAACATCTCTTTTTCCAAGTACTGTTTTTAAATTTTAAAATAATTAGATTCACAAGAAGTTGCAAAGATAGTACAGCAGTTTCCCTTCACCCAGTTTCCCCCACTGGTTACATCTTATACACTTGTAACACAAATCAAAGCCAGGAATGTGACATTGGAACAAAGTACTCTAGTTCTACCTCTAAACACACGTGTAAACTTCTGACAGGACCAGAACACAGAACTATTCCATTATCACAAAGATCTCCCTTGCTCCTACCCCTTTATATTCACACCTGCCCCTCATCCACCAAAGCAAAAGCTGCACAAACTAGTGTTTACTCTTCCTAGATGACTATTATTTTCTATTTGAACCTGGTCTAGTCTATTTCATTTCTATAAAATTTGGTCTCCACCCTTTGAATTAATGTCATGAACTATTAATAGATCCTCATCCTCAGTTTTAAAAACAATGTAATCAACTGGAACTTCCAGACTTATTTCCCTTATTTGATAATTTGGTTTGACAAAAAAAACACAAAAAGCAAACACACACAACTGATTTATGGTGAATTCCTTTTTCTAATCACAGTTGCTCTTTCCATAGCTTTACTTAGGGTCCCTTCTCAGGCTTCCACGTTCTGAACTCTTCTCAGATCACTAAGCAGTCTCCAGAGCCTGATAACTAATTTATTATTCCAACACAAAGGAAACTGGTCTGCAAAACAGGATTCCGATTTATTAATTCACTATAAGATTCACTATAACAGACCAATAGGGTCGTTTCAATCAGCACCTACCAAGAGAATCCAGATATGATTATAGGTAAATGCAGATGCCAAAAAAGGGGTGGTGATGGTTCAGGGTCATCCTTCTCCTGCACCACTCAACAATCTACTCTTGTCCTCAGGGATCAATTCCTGCCCTCATTTTCTCAAAAAGTGAAGAACACTTACAAAACGGCTACTCTTCAAGCCTGAAACACAGGCTGAGGGCGGGAGTCAGGAGTGGTGTTAATTTAATTCTAACGCCTGAAGTTACCTCCTGGGCTTGTGCTAATTTTCTCAAATTTAATTTTGTGGAGGGTAGCAGAATAACTTTCATTTTTCGGACGGGAAATATAATTTTAGTTTGGATTTTGCAAATACTTTGCAACATGAAACCACCGCCCGTTCTTCCTTTTGGTCCTCATTTTAGTCTGGGTCAAAGAACCAGGCCGTGAGGGCTCCCCTTCCAGCTGCCCTCCAAGCACACATCACCTGTAGATACTCAGCCTTTTCTGGACGAGCCCAAGCGGGTTATACACAAACCTGGGATATTTTGATCACTTTCTGGCATCTTAGTTGTAGCGATTATGCTGAAAGATCCCAAGACTAGTTTGACACGAGAAAAAAGGTCCACATGTCACCTCAGAAGACCAATGGAACACCTAGAATGAAAGTCCAGAGAGTGGAAAAGTCACGTTCTTCCCCGTCGCCGCATCGTGTGGGATCCTCCTCAGCTGCCTAAGGTCCACTTTATCTGCCGGGCAGGGCCGGTGGGGCTGCGGAAGGCCGGGGTCCGGGTCCGGAGGGCGAGGGCGGGGTCGGGGGTCTGGGCTCGGAGGGCCAGGTCCAGGACCAGAGGGCGGGATCCGGGGTCAGGGGTCAAGGTCCGGAGCCGGAGAGCCAGGGCTGGGTCGGGGTCCAGGTCCGAGGGCAGGGATCTGAGGGCGGCGTCCGGGTCGGGGGTCGGAGGGCGGGATCCGAGTCCGGAGGCCGGGGCCCTGAGTCGGAGAGGGAGTCAGAATCCGGAGGGCCGAGGTCAGGAGGTGGGGGTCGGGGTCCAGGACCGGAGGGCGGGTCCGGGGTCGAGGGTCGGAGGGCGGGGTCCGGGGTGGCGGGTCTGGGCCCGGCCTGGCTCTGCGGGAGCAGTACGGACCGCCCCTTGGCCCCGGCGCCCCGCCTCCCAAGGCGGCAGCCATGGCGGCCTGGCGGGTCCCGGCGTCCGTGGGCGCTGCGCTCGGGAGGCAGCCGTCCGCCGCCCCGCCGCCAGAACCGCCCCGGGTCGGAGAAGGGTTCCGACAGCGCCTCAGCTTCACCCTCTGCTCCGCTTCGCAGGGAGACTGCGGCGGCTCTGGGCCCGACTCGCAGGGCGGGCCGGAGGGAGCAGCGAGGCGTCCGGCGAGCAAAGAGTTAACAGCGGCAGAGCGGAGGATCTCGGAGCTTCACGCCGCCGCCTGCGCGGTGAGGCCCCGCCCCGTCCCTCACGGGCACCCGGGTTGCTCCGCCCCTCCCCGCCCCGCCCGGACCGCAGCCCCAGGACCACGCGCTTGCGCAGTGAGGCCCCTCCTCCCCAGACACCCCGCCCCGCCCTCCGCGGCAGCCCCGCCCCCTGCAGCCCCGCCCTCCCCGGCCGCCTGGTGATAGGTGCGCCTGCGCGTCCCCGGTCTGGAGAGGGATTGCCGGAGGTCGGTGCAGTTCTGCCTCGGGCCTCTGACGGCGTGCAAGGTTACCGCTCAGAACTTTTTGCTTGATAACTGGCCACAATTTCCTATTCCGGGCAAAGAGTTATCGTGGATCTATCCTGAGTATGAGCGCGACTCCTTTCTGATCAGTGTCCGAGCTAAACTCCGGTCGCAGTCTAGGGCCTGTCATCACTGTCCTCTGTGTGTGTGTGTGTGTGTGTGTGTGTGTGTGTGTATGCGCGTGTGTGTTTGGGGTTGGGGGAGTGGTGTAAGGCATTGATAGAGGAGGTAGAGGAGCTGAGAAGTCACAGGGAAATATGTGTGTGTTTATCTGCAGTATCAAACACTGCCATCCAATGATTTCAATAATGAAAACATAAAACATGAACTTATTTTTAATTTATTTTAATTTTTGCTATCATCCTTTCGTCCTTTCCACCTATCGGAGCAGAGTTACAAAAGAAAGTATAAATAGGCCTTTACATTTTTACTAGACAATCTAGAGCTGTGTGTTCTTCTGGTTTGGGGATTTGACAATTGCTTGTTAGCACCAATATCAAAACTTATCACCTCCCTTAACGCTTTCTGACACAGACTACATACGTTCAAGGGTAGCATGTTTATATTTGTATCATCTTGAAAGAGCAAGTGAGTTCTGTGATAAATATATATAGAAAAGATACAAAAGTAGCCTGTTGAATACACTGCGGGTGACCAGCACTTGACATGACTAGTGTTATTTGATCTGGCCTGAACCAGGGGAGCAGAGAAGAAAACCTTGGAGGTTGCCTAAAGTTGACTTTTTTTTTTCCACGGTTAGTTAGTAGGCCCTGAGATCCACTTCTGTGTTGAAACTTTTGCACAAAGACTCTTTAGGAAACGACTGGCAGCTTTTGATGGTTCTTGTTTATACTCTTTTTAAAATAATGTGTAATTTGTTCCCGCACTTCACTATATAAATGTGGTAAATAGAAGCAAAAAGTATCATTCTCTATAGAGCAAACACCAGTGGCCTGGAACGACCAGCTCAATCGGCCCGGGAAGGGAAAGAAACTTTTTCTCACTCAAGGAATTCACACAGTTTCATCAGTGTCAGAATCGCAGGTTAAATGGCTGTCTAGGAGACCATAAGCAAACCCAATAATGAGCTTGTTGTTTTTGTTGTTCAACAAATCAGAGCCCCCTCACAGTGGTCCTTCTTCCACACCTGCAGGCAGGTAGCTCTCTCACGTGTGCTGACCTGCATCACTGGGCATCTTGTTCTCCAGTCAGACTGTCAACACTCTTGCCCTGCCTTTGTCTGTTGCCACCATGACCTGAGGCTCACTTACTGAGGACAAATTACGTTTGCGTGGGCAGCCATCAGAGTTTCCCCATTGACTTGGAGAGCAGGAGAGCAGCCCAGGCCCAGGAACAATCTGTGAGGCTCCCAGGTTCCAAAAGACCCCCAGCGATGAAAAGCAGAAAGAAGTCTGCTAACAGAGTTCCCAGCGTTCTTTTGCTTTTCTTCCAAGTCTTCCAACACGGACTTAGTAAATAAAGAAGCAAGGTCTTGACAATCGGTCGTTCTAAAGTAGGGTTCAGTGCCGCTGGTTTCATGTAATCTGCTTCTGCGGCCCCAAAGGATTCGGGAGGCCCCTTAGGCTGGCCTTGGGACTTGATGGCTGGATTTCTGCTGCCCTGGGCTCACTTTGCTGGAATGCCTTAGAGGAGGCCTAGGCTTGAACTCTAGTTGTCCTTTTACTCCACGCTTTATTCATGACGCATAGTTGATGAGAAGCTGAACCAGAACAAAATATTCAGCCGCTAAGGAAGACACTCTGAAGAAGTAGTTTGCCGCATACGCAAAAATACATGTAAGAAGATATTTAAGTGTCACGTGTATTTTAATGGAAAGGCTCTATGCAAGAGTGGTGCAGAGTTACTGCGTGGTAAAAGGGTTATAGAAAAAGCCCAGGAGACAGTTCCCCTTCAAAATCTCAAGGCTAAATAATGTCACTCATGTGGCCCAAATCCACAGAAGAGGTTGCATTATTTGTCTTCACACAACGTGCTTGGGACAGCTTTTTAAGACTATGTTTGAATGTAGATAGAGGATGCTTTCTTGACATCTGAAGTGCTGTAGTAAAAGCTGCTTTTGATCAAAGTCGTGAAGCAGTGAGTGTTAATATGTTAAAAATAATAGTTTTATTTTGCTTAAAAATGGCACTAACAACACTCCAAAAAAAAAAAGAAAACCGCAAAATATGCAGTGGAGTAGCAGACGATGAAGGTAAGGAAAAGTGTTAAATAATAGTAAAGGTAGTGCTTTTCTCTAAGGACTGTTGGTTTTGATTAGCACCTTTTCTGTAAGTTTAAATCATTATCCACATATTTTAAGTACTGAAATTGCAACTGCAACTTCTGAGTGAAAGTTCATTTTCAGCCTCTTAAGCTCTTAAAATCATTAAATCACCTGTTATTAAACTTGTTACCTAGAAACTGAATGAAAAATACCTGAGCAGCAGCTACATCGTTATTGGGTATAGAGGAGTTCTTGTTTTTCCATCAACTTCTCACTTTTCTCAAACTGTATATTTTCTCCTTATGTCACATAAAGTTGGATTGTGTATAATGTTGGAATGCATTCAGTCCTTAATTGCAAGTGCCACGAAAATGGCTGGGAAGAAGTTTAATATTGTTTGAAGAAAATGTTGCAGTATTTTATGAGTAGGAATGATGGTGAGGAGATACGATGAATACTGAGATGAATGAATTGTTTGATTTCACTACTCTTCAGGCTGGCCAGCTGAACTACGTGGACCCAGCTACCGGCTACATTGTGCTCACCCGGCTGGCCCACTTGCAGAGGGGCAGATGCTGCGGCTCTACCTGCAGACACGTGAGTACCAGTTCGGCAGGATGGCAGCAGTTTTCGGTGCTTCCGTGACTTCGTAAATACCTATTATTTGAAAAACAAGTCAAATAAAAATGCTAAATAGAACCTGGTGTGCACTTTTCACAAGCTGCTCTGGCCATGGACAATAAAGTCCTTAGGACCAACAGAGGACCTTTAAAGTTAATGGAATTTTGTAACGTTTCACCGTGAGCATCAGTTCCTTGAAACACTGTGTTTGGAAATTCATGGGAGTTCTTTATTACGAGGAAACTTTTCACAAGGTTTCAAATAAGTTGTGTTTACTAGGCAAGTAGAAAGAGGGCAGGAAAAGAAATCCGGAATATTGCAAACTAGATCCCAGGAAGAAGCATTTATTTTTCATTTTTAGCTGAATAAATAGATACTTGCCTAACATTGACAGGTAGGTTTTTTATAATGATAATGATTTCCTCCCTCCGTGTCCCTCCCTTCCTTTCCTCCTTCTCCATTATTATTACTATTATTATTATTACTACTACTCCCCCTCCCCTCCGCTTTCTTCTCCTTCTCTCCCCCCCACCCCCTGCCCATTCTTTCTGTGGTTGTTTTCTACTGTGTCTTTAAAATAACCATGAAACTTGCTACTCCAAACTTAGTGCTGTACGTTTCCTAAAATGTATATTTCAGCAGCCATATATCTCTATGCTCACTGATTAAAATGAACTAACTATGTAATACTTCCCTACTTTGAACAAAAAATAAATGGGAATGGGTTCTTCCCTCTAACTTTTTAAAAGCTACTACTAGTAAGGTAAATTGTTATACAGTTAAGATTATAAACAGATAAGCTCTGTTTATAGTCCACTTTGACTGTATGTTTGGGGGGCAAGAAGGAGTTATTTCCTCTAAGCGACCTACTTTCTAATCAAGGAATTGACATTAAATGCTTGTATTAACAGTAGCCAGTATTGAAAAATTAAGCCTTCACTTTTATGGATGTTCCTACCTGTGCCATTAGCTGTTTCTAATCAAACCCATAAGAGCTCTGCCTGAATTGAGGACTGGAGAATTTTTTAAGGGTGAGGTTTTGACAGTAAAATTCTTGAAGTTGGAAGGATGCATTTAGGAAGTGATTCTTGGACCCTAATTAGAACCATTTGCCAGATGTTGCCATCGTTCTCCTCTTAGTCTATAGGAGGTAGAAAAAATAATCTATAGAACGTTACTAGCAGTCTCTTTTTTTCACCATGAAAAGTGTACTTCTTCGAGATGACTGTTAAATAATTCAACAGTAACTTGTTTTATTACTTTTGCAGTGTCCATATGGTCACGTCAATGTCAAAGATCCATCCAAAAAGAAGCGATTCAATTCACACTTTTATGTTTGAGAAGAATTTCATTGCTGTTCTCCATCTAATTGAGCCTTATTAAAAAAATAAATAAAACCGTAATCCAGAATTGCTTTCTGTGCTGTTAGTACTTGGGCACTAGTTTAATCTTAAACTTAAGCATATATTAATCTTAAACATGTATTAAAAGAACATCAGTAAAATGAAAAAGCTAGCAAATGTTTGTGTGTTTCTTTTCTGAATATAAATTTATTTATTTATTTATGTTTGGCTGCTTTGGGTCTTCGTTGCTGCACGTGGGCTTTCTCTAGTTGCAACGAGGGAGGGCTACTCTTCGTTGTGGTGCCTGGGCTACTCATTGTGGTGGCTTCTCTTGTTGTGGAGCGCGGGCTCTAGGCGCGTGGGCTTCGGTAATTGCAACGCGCGTGCTCAGTAGTTGTGGCACACAGGCTCCGTGGCACGTGGGATGTGGGATCTTCCCCGAGCAGGGCTCGAACGCATGTCCCCTGCATTAGCAGGAGGATTCTTAACCACTGTACCACCAGGGAAGTCTCTGTTTGTGTGTATCTGAAGTGGCACATTGATGATTATTTTCCTTTCTTTTTGCTTCATTATTAGACGTATGTCGAAGAAAGAAAATAATGACTGTTCCATTAACTAAATAGCAGCAATTGGGTCACATTAGTAGCTCTTGATTTTTTTTTTTTATAGCCTCAGTTCTACTGTTTTCTCCTCAGTGTTAGCAACCCAAGGGAGGTTGCTGGCAAACAGAAGAGTTTGAATACATTCTTCCTTTTATTTATATCTTGAGCTATAAGGAGATTGATATAATGCTATATCTTGCAGCATATGAGTATCCAAGAAGGGCCGTTCTGCGGCGAGAAATGCTCTCATCTTCCATCTGTTCTCCTAATAAAACCTTTAAATCATTCTGACTTGGGGGTCAGGCTGCTTAAGATGCTTCGATTAAACCATTCTTTTTTTCTCTCCCCCCCCCCATTTTATTCCTCCATCTCTGACGGCACTTTGCAGGCTCATCTGTCTTAGGATGTTTTATTAGCTTTACACCTATTTCATTCACTGCTGCGAAGACCCTGGGCTTCAGTCTCCAACCCAGGTTCTGGGTCCCCTCCCCATGCCTCCTTTTCTGTTTCCCTCTGAGGATAGCAGCCCCCAGGAAGCCTTTTCCTTGCAGGGGAAAGCTGGTCAGTGAAATGGAAGGCTGGCTTTACCCAGAGCTGACCCTCAGCTTTTTCTCCCGGCAGAATCTGAATGGTTCTCCAACATCTCAGAGGTCTGCCTTTGTCTCTGCCCGTGGCCCTCAATGAAGGTTTTTTCTAAAGCTTTCTAAACATCTTAAGCAGCAAAAAGACTCTGGTGCCTTCTCCCATATTTGATTCAAAACAAAACACCTTCTAAACTGTAAAATGAGTGAAAAGAAGCCCATTAAGTCTCTAATGTGCCACGTGTTCATTTTATGTCAAATAGTAAGTCGTTTCCCAAAACTGTCGGCGGTTTTGGTGTCCCAGTGTTTCTGATGTTCCTGACTGTGGGTCCCTCAGCAGCACTGCCCCGGGGCCCTCCTTGGACGTAAAGAGCAGTGTCTGTGGCCTGGTGTTGCCCTCTCCAGGAACTATTTGGAGGAGAACAGGAGAAGGGATCAGCATTGTGACAGAGGAGGCAGTCAGTCTTTCCAGAAAGGTTTATGGACTCCTGGGGGCCACTTTCCTTTCCACTCTTAGGTCAACGAGCAGCCAGCTAGCTCCACGTTTCCCACTAGACTTGAAGATTACCACAGACATCTTCTGGGTGGGAGCTGTATGGGGCGTTCTTCAGCAGTCCCAAGAGGAAGACCAGAAGGAAATGGAGTGGAGAAGGCCAACTTTCTGGAGACACAAGAGGAGGAGGAAAGCAAAGAGAAGAGTTCTATTTGCTTTTTGCAAGTTCACTTTGAGGCTCCCCCCCAGTCCCCGCCCCCTCCTAAGGCAGTGTTTTGAGAAAGCCCCTTGGCAGATGGGAATAAGGTAAGGGATGCCTCCCTCCTAGAGGCAGCTCTTTCCTTCTCCCAGTGCAGCTCCTGCAGTGCCGAACTGGCCTAAGACGGGAGGACCCTTGCGTGGGACTTTGTGACTCTTCCTGGCAGAACTTCTAGGCTTCCTGGCGACAACAGCCGAGGAGCCGCCGCTGGGGTGTGGGCAGGGAGGGGGACGCTCTTACTCTTTCCTGCCTCTGGAGCCGGGGAGCCGAGGTCTGAAGTTCTCGGCCGCGGTTCTGGGTAGATGCTCGTGAACCACACGTCGGGGATGGCAGTGGTGGGTGCTCCCACATTACACACAATACGGCCACATAAATGGGCCTCGCTGCAAGAACTTCAGGTTCTATTGTATTCGCACCTTGTAAAGTAAAAAGTCAGGTTTCTTACTGGGTGGGTGTGTGTACAAATACCGAGAAATAGACTTCCCAGTTTAAATCAACTCCGCTGCTACTCCACTTTTAAGGTTTTTGCAGAGTCCTGCCGCCGCAAGGCAGGCACCATAAATCAAGGGAGATTGATTTCTAGATTGTTTCTAATACTGAAAGACCCAAGGGAAAGCTGGGGGGTCTTGTGCGGTGTTTAGCGGGGTGGAGGGCGGGGATACGTTCCTGCCGTGGTCGTTCTTCCTTTCGCGGGGAAGGCCCTGCCCTGGGCCATCCTCCCAGCAGGTGGATTACGTGCACATTCCCCCCTCTTCCAAAAGCCACACCGACCCCATCGATTTTGCAGAGCAAGGAAGGGAAGGGCTTTCCCGCCCCCCCAGTGCAACCTGGAGCTCCCACACCGGTGTGGGTGTCTTTGGACCAGAAGGGCCTGGAGAAGGGGGAATGCTCCCCGGACGCGGCGCGGGTCTTTGTTCCCGGCAGGGCGCCGTGTCCTAAGGCGACCGCAAGTCTTTCCCGCGCGCCCGGATCCACCGCCGGAGGCCAGCGGGGTCTCCAGACAAGGCTGGGGAAGGGGGCCCACGACCTGGCAAACGGCCATCGGCATGTCGCCTTCCCCTGAGCACTTTGAGGCCTCACGGTCCCCGCCTTTCCCCGAAGGAGCCCCCTCCCCCCACCTGCCCACTGCCTGTCAACACCTGCCTTTTCATTTTCTTTACATTCGAGCGAAGTCTTGAGTTGTGGACGGGACGTCTGACCGTGAAGGAGGATTAAAACTCGGTGCTCTTTTAAACTACCCTGCAACAATTAAAAGGTACTTCTGGGTGCCAGAAGTATCCCCTCCCTCAGGAAAAAAAGAAAGATGTTTAAGTGTGTGTGTGTGTGTGTGTGGTGGGTGTGTGTGTGTTGGCACCCTCTTGCGCGCCTCTGGAGAGCTCGATCTCTGAGAAAATGTCGTGGAAGAACTCGCAACTGACTCTTGCCCACCCAGGCCCGCGGGATGCCCTGCAGAGCGCCCAAGCCCCACACTGGCTGATCCTCGCCCCTACAAACGGTTTCCAGGTCGGGCTCCTGGCCCAGAACCTCCAGACTTACGCCCCACCATCCTCCTGAGACCGTGGGTGTAAAAGAGAGTAAAAACTCAGAATCATGGGCTCTGGGAGGATTGGAAGATTTCTGGCGATAGCATCTTCCCGTCCGAAATTTGTATTCTGAAGTGTGAGCTTCTGTGTGCGCTTCAGTGCGCGCACGCGCACCTCTGCCTCTCTCTCTCTCTCTCTCTCTCTGTGTGTGTGTGTGTGTGTGTGTGTGTGTGTAGAATGCATGTTTTTATCAAATACCTAAAACGGTTCGTGACCCCAAAGAGGATTAAACCCACTGCTTTGGACACAGATGAGCGGGAGCAACTGAAGATCTTCGGGTCGGTGTCGCCGTCCATCCATTCGACGGCCTAGGCAGCAAGCGGAGGAGCTGAACCTGGGAGGCTTGTCCGCTCCCTGGCTGGGAACACGAACCGAGATAGGGGGGATTCTCGAGGACAGAAGGAGTTAAAGAAGACGGGTTGGGAAGGGGAACGTCGGGGGTGAGGGGAACTTAGAAGGTAAACTAGTAGGAATAGTTGACTGGTGGGACTGGCTAAGTGCAACCAAGGGTTCCGGTAGAAAGAGGGACCCTACCGGGGTGCTCTGAGCTACATTCCGGGACGTGGGACAGAAAGAGAAAGCCTGAGGGCTTTGATTCGCGGCTCCTGCTGGATCCCTTGCCAGCCCTAAGCTGTGGGCAGAGCTTGCGGGGCGGGCGAAGGGGTGGGTCTACCCCTGCACAGTCCCACGGGCCCCCATCCCGGGCAGTGGTCTCCTGCGGCTCGCTGATGTGCGGGATCCCCCAACCCCCTGCGCGCTCGGCCCGCGCCCTGCGGAGGAGCCCCTGCTGTAGCCCAGGGGTGGAGGGGCAGGAAGGGAACGCGGCAGCCCCACCCGGACCCGCACCGTGGAGCGGCCAGTCTCTCTGCTCACACCCCTTCCGCATCCGCGCTGGAGCCTCCCAGAGGTCCCCCCGCCCCCATCTCTGAGCGCGAGGGGCGCACCGGGTGGGCGAGTAGGTAAATAATTGGCCAGAGGCCAGGCTTCCCGGTTCTCTCTCCGTTCCCCGCGGCCTGACTGCGCCCCTGGTTGCTGGGGCGACGCAGCCCCTCGGGAAGCCGAGACCAGGTAACCGGGCCCCCGTCCCGTCCAGGTGCGGGAGTCTGTCTGTGCCCCCGCGAACTCTCGTTTCCCAGGGTTTGAGTCAGTTTTCTCCCGGCTGGATCTCCATCCCCGCCTCCTAGCCAGAGCCGGGCTGCAGAGATACCTCGGGCCCTCGCGCTGACCCGGCCGAGAACGCCACCCTCGAGCGCAGAACGCACCCCAAAGTGTTGGGTTGCTGGCGCCAAGCCCGGGAGCGCAGAGAGGAAAGGGAGGACGGCGAGGGAAAGGCGGGGAGGTGACGGGTGAGCAATCAGTGGCTTAGCCCAGCTCCCTGCAGGAGCTACCGCCCGCTCACCGTCTATGCAGGCACCAGCTGGCAGCAGCATCTTTGAGGTAGCAGCACCTGGAAGGCCAGGGCCGGATGGAGACCTGGGAGCCCAGGGCGCGCCGCGGGACTCCAGCCCTCCCGCTGCGCCCAAGGCTCATGATGCTCTCGGCTTTATGAGGTTCCCAAACGGCCGAGTCCTCCATTAACACCTTCCCTGATTACTGAGAGGCTGGAAGGGCTGAACGCGGCCTCGGAGCTTGTCTCCCTGCACTGGTCCGCGTCTGTGTCCCCTGCCCACCCCTTTCTCCTCCTCTTCCCGGTCTGGAAGCATAAATAGAAAATAAAAGACAGGTGGAGGGAGCTGCGGGTCAGAGGTGAGGGATTCGGGTCAATTCCGACGGCGGGGGAGAGAGACAGGGAGAGAGAGGGAGAGAGGGAGAGAAGGAGAGAGAGAGAGAGAGAGAGAGAGAGAGGGAGAGAGAGAACCATCCACCCACCCAGCCACCGGTTGACTTTTTTATTTGGATTAACAGAGGACCCCTTGGCGAGATCTGGGGACTGGCTCGCACCTCTGGCCGCCGCCTCCCGCCCTCCCTCGCCGAGGACCGGGTTCTTGGGCGGGAACGTCTGGACCTCAAGGTAAGATCCCGATGGGGGTTGTCTGTCCGGAGCAGTTTTCCACCCTCGGCGTGAGCCCGACCGCCCGGCTCCCGGGAGCGCCCCGGGCACCTACCGCAGGCTGCCCGGCTTCCCTCGAGGCCTCTCGGTGCCCGAGGCCGCGGCGGGAGGAGCAGATGGGACGCGCCCCCCGGGGGTGGGAGGCGCTCGGAGCCCCGGGCCGCACCTCGGAGCTGATGCGCTCGTTTCTCCGCGGTGCAGCCACCATCGCTGAGTGACCCACGCCAGCTCTCAGAATGCTGAACGGCACCACTCTAGAGGCAGGTGAGTTACACGCCAGGCTCTTTCTCTTGCCCTTTCTCTTAGGCCGGAGCATATATTGTGCGGGTGTGTGAGTGTGTGTGTGCACGCGCGTGTGCACGCCTTCACCGGGTGGGAAGAAGAGGGGTTTGTGTTTGTCTTAGAAATTAAACCGCGAACCGTAGGCTCTAAGATACATGGTCTCGTTCCGAGTCTCCTGACAGCATTCCTGAAATCCGCGTTCCCCTCCTCTTTCCTTTCTCTCGAAGGTCTGAGTTACTCAGGGCGGAGGCGCTGGGGGCGGAGGTCACGGTGCCACTAAGCCGCGAGGTGTCCGGGCGCGAGGGATGCGCTCCGGGTCCTTCGCGGAGCTGCTGGGGGCGTCTCCTCACTGGAAGGGATGGGGCGGGGACGGGGGCAGGAAGACGTCGCTTCTCACCCATTAGGGCTTAACTGGAAACTGGTTTCACCCCCTCTGTTGGCTCAACCTGACCCGCGCGTAGCCGTTTCTGCGGGCGATCTCCGCGGACGCGGGGGTGGCGAGGGGCGGGGGGAGGCTCCCTTTATTCCTGCGGCTGCTGCGGGCCCGCCGCGCGGCAAACCCCAGGTAAAAGACCTTCAGATTTCAGAAGCGCGGTCTCCGCCACCGGCCGGCCGTCCCTTGCAGAAGAACCCAGGGGCGTTGGAGGCAGAGGTTTGAAGGGAGCGCGCAGCGGGCCGGAGGCCTCGCGGGGCTAGGGGGATGCGTGGACACAGGGCGCACCCGAGGGCAGGGCCCGGCGCGCCGGCCGCGCGGAACGGGCTCCCGGCTGAGGTGCGCAGCGGCCCGCCCGCGGGGCTCCCTCTCCTCGCGCTGGAGCTCGCGCACCCCGGCGCCGCTCAGCTCGTTCCCATCCCGGCTGGGGGGAGGCCGCCCTCCTAGTAGGACTGAATCCGAGGGGCGCCCTGGCGGCGGCGCCAGTCTGGATCGGCCACCCTCGGTGTACACAGAGTTTCCCTGCGCCCACGGACGGAGAGGGGCCGGCTTGCCTCCGGGCTATGCTCTGGCCTCCCGCCCAGCGCAGACCCCGAGGCATCCAGGGCTGGTTGCGCGGCTCCAAGCCCCAGGACGGCGCCGACTCTCCGGGACCCTGGGATGCTCAGGACGGCGCCCAAAGACGGACACCGCTCCAAGAGCTGCACCTTTCAGACCAAGGAGGCGCCTCAACTAGCTTAATTGGGTCAGGCGGAAAGGCGACCTCTGCCCTTTTAAGGGCAAACTCGGGGCACAGGATCTTGGCCTCCAAAATTCAGGTCTGAAGAGACCTTGAGTCGCTTATTCTCTCAGTCGAGGCAGGGTTTCCCCTTGGGACCCTAAAGCCTCCGTTGCCGCTTGATCAAGCCGCGCGTTCCCTTTGCTTCCCTCTCCACCCCTCTGGGGAGGGAGTGGGAACCCGGGACCAGGCTGCCGCCCTAGCGGAGATTCCGAGGCCCTGACCCTCAATCCCGACTCCTCTGCCCCCGATCCTAGCCGCCCGCTTTCCTCAAAGCGGCCGCTGTAAGCGGCTGGGTGGCTGGTGGAGCAGAAAGGCAAGAGCGGACGAAGTGGGCTCCGTCGTGACGGAGGGCAGTCCCTGGCCAAGGTTCTGCCGCCCTGCTCCAAATAGAGCTTTGAGTTTAGAGGGGAGAGTCGAGATGCCCCTCCGGGCCGCGGGGGTAGGGGTCCCTGCACCTGTCCCATTGAGGGATGCGGGGACTCAGCCCCAGGAACTGGTGGGTGCGGAGCACTTGAGGGTCATTCGGCGGGCCCCGGGCCCCAGCAGCTCTTCTGGAGACAGGAAAGAAGGCAGAGCCACCAAGACGCTCTCCTTAAAGTGCTTTGAGAGTGGTGGGCTGGGGGACACTCTTAGGCCATCTCCCCGAGGCTGCAAGACAAAAAGGTTAGGACGTCCCAGGGCACGCGCCCAATTCTTGGAGAAAATATCCTCCGCTCCCATGGGCTTCCTTTTTCAGGAACTGTGAGAGGAGACAGGGCTGGAACGACGGGGAGGGATTTCCGATCTCCCCAGAACTAAGGAGGACTTCCCGAACTCCAGCAGCCCCCCTGCCCCACCCCCAGCTCTCTGCAATCTTCCTGCACTGGCTGAGAAGGAAGAATCCTAGCAGTTCTCATCTTTATGGGAAGTAGCAAATCCCACCCGGCACAGGAACTTGCAACCCGAGTTTTATAAGAAAAAGCAGGGATAGCTGGGCTCCAACCTGGAAGCTGATGGCAGGAGGTCCTCTGCCCTGCCTGTACCCGATTCACAATGAACAAATCTGTGTACAGCGGCTTACGGAAGGACCGAAGGATTGGTGGGCTCACAGGACTTCTGTGCCTGGCTTCCCTGGAGACTTCACAAAGTTCTGGCTTTTTCTTGGAGTTGTTTGTTAAGCTCTCACTTAATGAAGTCTCCGAAGTTTCAGCCCTTGCAAGGAGGCAGTGGTGTTCTTGGGTTCTTTGTTGTTTTTGCTGAGCAGGACCGAAATCCAACAATAGCCAAACCCACTTCTGAACATCCACATGGGGGGGGGCGGGCGGCAGGGGGAGTTAGCCTAGAAACTAGACAAAACGGGTCCCTGGATTGAGGTCCCATATTTACTTTTTCCTTGGAACCTCCTTGGGTTAATTGACTGATGTTCTTCTCAAAGACCCCTCCTCTTCCTACCCCCCCTCCCCAGTCCCAGTCACCGCCTTGTGGGAAGGCAGTCTGCCCCTTTGTGAGAGGACCTGCTGTCTCTGAAAGGGCTGCTGCCCCCAGCCTCAGCGTTTGTGCACGTGGGTTTGAAAAGCTCATTGATTTCCATCCAAAGGGGCTAATTACATTACTTACAGTAAATAGCAGCCCTGCTGTCCAGTAGGGCTGCCAAAGTGAGGGGAGGTCTCCAGCTTAGTTCACTTGATTGGCTTCATTTCTGTGTGAAATTGTGTTTTATGAGCTGTATTCTGGCACCCGGAGGACCGTAACAGCGTCCAGTCTGCAAATAACATTATTTTTGACCCAGAGAAAAGAGTAAGGGGGAAGCAGTGGAGTCTTGGGTTTCATGGTACAGGTGACTCCAGCAGCTTCAGAAGGTGATGCTTTGGGGCAGGAAGTCAGGATCTGCACCATTCTTCTCTTCCTTCCTTTCCTTTCTACTCCCTCTCTCATTTCCTTCCTCCCCCATGCTCTTCCTTTCTCCCTCCCTCCCTCCCTCCCTTCCTTCTTTCCTTCCCTCCTCCCTCCCTCTCTTCTTCCCTCTCTCCCTCTATCTTTCTAGATTTGGCCACCGTTCCATGTCGGGCTTCTCCCGAGGGAAGCGAGTGCGCCACCAGGGGACTCCTCCAGGTGTCCGGGACGTGCCGGGGAGAAACAGGCGGTCCCGGGAAAGCCGACGGGACGCGGTGGGAAACAGGCGGCCAGAGGGAGGACGGCGCAGAGCAGAGCGCAGCCGGGGCTTCCTCCTCTCGGCTCAGAGCTGGGTCGGTTCCTGCCGCCCCCGCTCTCCGCTTCGGGCCCCTAGGGGGCTTCTGGTGGTTTGAATGAATCGACAATATCAGAGTATTGTGGACACTTTTTAATAGGGCCGAGGAGGGGCCGCCACTCACGGGAACAGAGGGAGACAGAACAATCCTGCCTCTTGTGAGGCGCGGGGCTGCCATTCTGCTTGTCGGCTCTCACCTTCCCCTCCTCCACGGCGAGAAGCCCCCTTCACATCCTCCTAAATGTGTGGCGCGTCTAGATTACAAGCCCCCAGTCCAGCCGGGGCAGTGGGACGCGCGCCCGGTCCCGGGGGGCGGCGCCAAGTTCGCGCGAGTCCCCGAGTTGCTGCCCACATTGACAAGTTTCATACGGGACACGGGACTCGCCATCGGTTTCCCTCCAAACCTGAACTGGGTGAGAGACTACATCCCCCTGTGGTCACGGTTCAGTTGCACATCACGTCTCCAAGCCCACCGCCTTTCCCCTACACTGATTTGTCAAAGAAGAATCTTTTTGCCAGAAGTAAACTCCAGATACATAGGCTCTTTTAGCTCCTTTTCGCTTTGGGGGTTCCTTCAGTGCCTGCTGGGGTCGGGAGCCCTTGGGCAGGTGAAGCAACTTACTTTTAAAAAGTGAATTGAGGAAGAGGGGATGGGGAGGACAGGAATGTCTGTTCAATATTTACTTATTTGGGGTTCCCATAAGCTGGGGACCAGAAAGTCCACAAGGAGGAAACCTAAAGGTGGGAGCTGACATTCTGCATATCTTGAGCCGGGGTCTGATCTTGAACTTGGACCAAACAGGCCGTCTCTCTGCCTTCTGCGCCAGGGCGGGGACAATAAGGGCTCCTTTTTCCCTTTAAAACGTGATTGCTGGGAACTCTTGGAAGGGTGTGTGTGTGTGTGTGTGTGTGTGTGTGTGTGTGTGTGTGTTGGGGGGAAGTAAATGCCCCCTCCTACTGCCTCCCCCCTCCCCCCCCATGTTTGTCCCCACTTGCCCATCACCAGGGGGTTGAGAGGAGTATGACAGGTCTTTGTTGTCTGAATAAAAATCCGTGGCAGCTCCGGGGAGAGAACTCCTCCTACTAAATTATCAAAAATGGGCTGGCTTTAGTCTCTTAACAAATTGGACACAGCTCCGGCGGCAGGAGCAGTCCCCAACCCAACCTACAGGCACTGGGAACTTGCAAGCAGCCAGGGACCGCTGAAAATAGCACTTCTTTTTCTTTCTTTGTGTTCAAAACTATTTTCTTTCTTCACCAGATTTTGTTTTCCTCCCCCCGCTGCAGTTGTTTCCCATTAGTAACTCGATCTCTCAGAGCAGTAAGATTCTCTAGCCTTCGCCTCCTTTCCCCTCCGCCCGTGTTTGTTTGTTTTCCGCACATCTCCTTCAGGGAGCTGCTGGGGCTTTTTCTCCCCCCTTCTTCTTTTTTCCTTTCCGAGCAGACCAATTTCCACTCCGTCTGCCTCTTTCTTTCTTCTTCCCTCTCGCCCCCTCGCCCTCTGTCCCCGAGCGTCTCCGCAGCCCCCCATCGCGCCGCCTCTGCGGTCCCTGCTTCTCCTTCCCTCGGATGAGCTGAGAGCCACGGGAGTGTGTATATGGAAATAGTGGGGTGCCGAGCAGAAGACAACTCGTGTCCTTTCCGCCCCCCAGCCATGCTCTTCCACGGGATCTCCGGAGGCCACATCCAAGGCATCATGGAGGAGATGGAGCGCAGATCCAAGACCGAGGCCCGCCTGGCCAAAGGCGCCCAGCTCAACGGCCGCGACGCGGTAAGGAAGGGCCGGCGCCGGCGGGAGCCGGGCGCCCGTGCGCGCGCGGGGCAGCCGAGCCGAGCCTCCCCGGCGGCCGACCGAGGATGGCGGCTCGTGGGGGCGTCCGCTCCAGGTTGGCGGTGGCTTATCTCTGGTCCGCCTGGCTACAGGGTAAGAAAGGGCTCTTTTCCGATTTGAATTGTCTACGCTCCTGACACCCCGAGCTCGCTCCCCTCTGCCGCAGCTGGTCCCGGGAAAGCAGGGAGAACCGGGCGCGAGAGGATGGGGTCGTCCTCTCCTCCGGACCTCAGATTCCCGGGCCCCTCCCCGGCGAGGATCGGCGGCCGGAGGGCGAGCTGGTGCGGGCCACGGGCTGCCGGCGCGCGGCCGAGCGTCCGGGCCGAGCTGAAGCCTGGTGACTCTAGTCCCTGGGTCTGGTGACCGGACATTTGGCGCGGACTAGAATGCGACTGGGCTCCCTCCAGCTCTCCAGATGCTCGGAACGTGGAACCTTCAAACCCCGCGAGTTTCGGGGTCTCTGGCAGCTCATCTGGGCCCTTTGAGTGAGACAGGACTGCGCTCAGCTCTCGGGCCGGGCGGGTATGGTGTGCAGGGGACTCTAATAGAAAATCCGGAGGAGTGGGCCACCTAGCCCAAGAGCGAGAACTTTCCAACCCTTAAACGCTGTGATCGACCACCTCTGTCGATTACATACGTAGGATAAAAGTCATGCTAGCTTAATAAAGAAAACCAATGAATAATCTATGTGCTCGCCTTTCCCACTTACGAGCCGGAGGAGGGAAACTACGAAAGTCTCCGGAAATGATTTCAGCCGAACATAGCTGTGTAGATCCTCAGGCATCACACCGGGAATTGTGGCTCAAACTAAGTCGGTAGACTGCCCTGGGCGGGTCAGCGGTATTTTGGGTCCACCAAGTAGCCGCGTTGGTGGATGTTTCTACATTTGCAAAATGAATTCAATGCAGGCCCTTGTCTGAATAAAGGGCGAAACTTTACTTTTCCAGGCCCGCCAGAGTTTCGTGGGGGAAGTCCAACCCATTTCTGCTAGTCCTGAGGGAAATGTACAGCGGTTAACTTCTATTTTTCCCCCTTTTGTGGCTACCCTGTTTAAAAACAAAAAGCAGTAATCCAAACCCGAATTTCACAGCGGGGCTGCGCTTGTTAAGGCGAGGTGTCCCCATCCTTGCTGTGTCGTGGGGACGCAGGCGGGAAGCTTAATTTGGGCATTAAAAAGATTTTCAGGACAAAGATCTCCTGGATATGTTGATGCCAGGGAAAGAGGGCCCGTGCAGAGGGGATAACGGACCCTCCCCGGGAACAGGCACGGTACACCCTTATTAGGGGAAGGACCAATAACCCTTAAGACTGGAGAACAGCAAGATCTGTCAAATACATCCCGATCAAAACAATGTCGACCAAATTATGAGCACCAGTATAAAAACCTCTCCCTTCCTTTTAATTTCAACGTTGCTTATAAGGATTTAGAGAAATAGCAATGTAATAGTATTTGTTGAAAAAACAGTATGTGCTTGTTCAGATCGCCTTTCCATTCTCCAATAACAATTTCCGTTGTTTTATTTCGTGCGCACCGGAACCCACAATTTTTAACTTTTAATTATTCGAGTTTGGAAACATCCACCAAACTATAGTCCGTGCGCTCCTAGCCCTTTCGAAACAGGCTCTAGGTGGCCGGCGCGTGTTTTTAGGTTAAGTCCGGGAAGGACGCGGACGCCGCGTTCAGGCGGACGCAGTAGAAAGCGTGCGAGTCGCAGAGGGAAAAACTGCAAATGTTCCTCCGACGTTTGCCTTTGCGCAGGGGCCCCTGACCTTGCGGCGCTCGCCGAGGCCGAGGGCTGGCGCCGCGAAGGGTACCCGCGTGGGGCGGCCCCGCGCGCCCTCCTGACGCCGCGCGCGCTTCCTTGCAGGGGATGCCTCCGTTGAGCCCTGAGAAGCCCGCCCTGTGCGCCGGCTGCGGGGGCAAGATAGCCGACAGGTACTACCTGCTGGCCGTGGACAAGCAGTGGCACCTGAGGTGCCTGAAATGCTGTGAATGTAAGCTGGCCCTCGAGTCCGAGCTCACCTGCTTCGCCAAGGACGGTAGCATTTACTGCAAGGAGGACTACTACAGGTATTCCCACCCCTATCCCTTACGCCCTGGCACACCTGGAGGGGTCACCTGCCCGAGCCCCGGAGTCCCCTCCCTGTCCCCAGCCTTTGGTCCCTTGGGGGTACTCTTACCAGTCCCCAGACCAGAGAAGCCCACTGCGTGCGCCTTCAAGCTGCAGCATCCCCATCCCCGCCAGACGCGCGGGGAGGATGCGCGCGGATAGGGGCACCCAAGGTCCAGAGCTTGATCAGCGACTATCCCGCTCAGGGGGAGCTTGGCAGCTCGGCCGAGGGGATTGGGCAAATCTCGGAAGGGTAAATGAACGTTTCTCGGTCCACCGAGACGAAAGCGGTTTTTTTTTTTTTTTTTTTTTTTCCGTTTACTACGAACTAAGCAAGGCCCGTGCCTTGGAACTCAACTGGTGGCCGGGGCAGCAGCAACTGGTGGCAGGTTTTCGCGGGTGGGGGGGGGGGCGGGAACTCACGTAAAGGACCATGAAAAGGAGTGATCGCTGTCGCCGAAACCCAGGCCTCTCAGTTCCGAGATGCCGTTCCCGCTGGTTGGAACCTGCCCGCCAGCCTCGAGAGACGCCGGAGAGTCAAGTCGCCGGCAGCTTGTTTATTGATTCTTCCCAGGTCTGCTTTTGGACTGGGGACGCGAGTGTTGTGCAGGGACTCGACTCCGCTCTCGGCTGAGGCGAGAAAAGTGGTTAAAAAAGAATTAGCTTCCCTCTGCAAAACTGTCCTTTTTCTTCCAGGGCCGTGTCTGAATGCTTTCAGGCACGCTCACGCTTCCATAAATAGTAACACCCTTCGTTTGTATGTTTTGTAATCGAGGAAACGTTTTCACTTGACATCGCAATGTAATATTCTTAACATAGTGTTGTGAGTTAGTCAGTGCAGGGTTTGTTTTTGGTTTTGTTTTTTAAAATTTTCACTTTACAGAGAAGAAAACGGAGGATCAGTTACCCGATTCTTCTGAATTTAATGCAAGGGTTCTTTGTCTTGTTCACCAGAGCAGGTCAATGAGCAAATAAAATTAATGTCCAAGTGGGCGTGGGTCCTCCCCTCCCGGACCCCTCCCAGGTCTCAGTCCTGGGCCACTGCTGACCATGCCCCAGGTGTCACAGTGGGAGGTGGCCCTGCCTTTGCCTCCACCAGCGCCCTGACTCGACTGTTTCCTTCCAGAAGGTTCTCTGTGCAGAGATGTGCCCGCTGCCACCTTGGCATCTCCGCCTCCGAGATGGTCATGCGCGCCCGAGACTCCGTCTACCACCTGAGCTGTTTCACCTGCTCCACCTGCAACAAGACCCTGACCACGGGCGATCATTTTGGCATGAAGGACAGCCTGGTGTACTGTCGCGCCCACTTCGAGACCCTCTTGCAAGGGGAGTATCCACCTCAGCTGAGCTACACCGAGCTGGCGGCCAAGAGCGGCGGCTTGGCCCTGCCTTACTTCAACGGCGCTGGCACCGTGCAGAAGGGGCGGCCCCGGAAGCGGAAGAGCCCCGCGCTGGGGGTGGACATCGTCAGTTACAACTCAGGTGGGCGCCCAGCCCCTCCCCAGTGCCCCTGTAGCCCTAACCTCCTCTGCTCAGAGGAGAATTCTATCCAGCTCCTTCCCGTCCAAGACCTGGCTGCAAGACGGTGCTTTCCTTAGCACGACCCTTTTCTCACTACAGCTCCCTTTCACCCAGAAAGAAGGGAGAGGTGGAGAGAGGGAAAGAGGGAGAGAAGAGGGGGAGGGAGAGGGAGAACAGGTGAGAGAGACCTTTTTGTAGTTTGGGGCAGAAAACACATTCATAAGGCTGCAATGACTTCCCCCAAACAGGCCAGGCCAAATCCTTGTTGCCCATTAGTTAATGAGCCCATTAGTTTCTGGCTCCCAGTTGGAGCAAAACAGCCCCAGGGCCATTCCTGAGTGGAGGCCAAATTATAGATCCTGGAGGAGGTTTCCCTAAATACTAAAAAAGAAAAAAAGAAAAAAAAAAGAAGTCTTTAGAGCCCAACCCCAGCCTGTCTAGAAAGGGCAGAGGCTGTGGCCACCAGCCCAGAGTTAATCAGGGAAACAGTTGGCAAGAGTGTTGAAAAACCAAATCCCTGATCTTGGTGAAAAGCAGCTGTAGGGGTGGGAGTCACTCTCCACAGCTGAGCTGGCCTGCTCCTTCCCTGGGTCAGGGGACCCATCCAGCCAGCTCCTTCCCTGTGGGATAAACCATCCAGACACCCAGACCGCCCTGAAGACTGGAAGAACCTCCAGGTCAGGCCCTCTGAGGAGGCTTAGTGGTGTCACAGGCTGCTCTTCTGTCCTCCTCCAGCTTTCTCTCTTAATTCAAAACAAAATGCAGGCAACAGGCCAGAGAGCACGCTTTCCTCCTTGCTTTGGGAGGCGCACACGTTATCATTCATCAATCTCTCTCACTCACCGGTTTCTCATTGTTGGTAGCCCGCCCTCACCTGCCATCCCCCAGGTGAGGATGGTGACAGGCCCTGAGGACCACAGTCTAACTCCAAGAGGGATGGAAGCTCTTCCGGTGAGTCCCAGCCACTGGAAAAGAGGTTCCAGAAAGCCCTAGGATAACTTTGGGGCAACCTAAGGGTTGGTTTAGCTGCTCTGACGCCCTGTCCCCTGGCCTGGCCCCAGATGGAAACCTCAGCAGGCAGGAGACTCAGGCCAGGGGAGTCCATTCTATTGGGAAGGACCTTGGGGACCTCATGGTGGCAACCCCTGTCTGTTACCATGAGCACCCAGATACCAGCCAAAGGGTGGGCGCCCAGAGCACGGATCTTGCCTGTTTTTCTCTTCCAGTTCCCATGTGCCTGGTGTGGTGTGTGAGCCACTGTGGCTCAATGGTAAAGGGACACTGTCCCGTCAGATAAGTGACTTGCCCAGGGTCACACAGCCAGTGTGTGCTAGAGGAATCTGGAGTCCTGCTCGGGCCCACAGCTTTCAGGGTCCCCGCAGGCTGAGTGGGCTCTGCCCAGCTCTCTCCTCGGCTTCCTCCTGGTTCTAGGGAGGTTTTCACAGAAAAGGCGCAGCGGGTGGTGTCCCAAGGAGCGGGGACCCAGCGTGACTGTACTGGTCCCAGGGGGTTCAAGCCCGGGTCACTGGGCAGAGGCGGAGGGCCGGCTGCCGGCTGAGACGCTGACCGGCTGGGTTGGTGTCGCACAGCGGGCGCACCCCTGGGTTTTGCCAACCCCCCGCCGGAGGTCGGGCTGCGCACTGCCCTTGTTGTGCCCGAGGCTGGGGCTCTGGTTTGGGGCCACGGTGCCCAGCGGGCTTACTTGGGCTCCTTTGATGCGTGGTCCCCGGGGCAGGCTGGGCAGGGCACTAATTGTTCTCTGTTAATAGAAGATGACATCGGAATCTCCAGCCACAGACCAAGGCCCTAATGCCCTAATTAGAGTGAGAGAGATTGACAGAGAGAGAGAGAGAGAGAGAGAGAGAGAGAGAAACTAGCCAGGCTTTTGGAGACAGGGAAGCCCTCAGCCAGAGAAGGTCCAGAAGTGTGGGGAGATTTCTAGCCAAAGGTGGCAAAAGCCTGGGCTTTCGCTTGTTTATTTAACCTAATTAGCTACGTTTGATTTCGCCTTGATCTTACTTTACGTGAGAAAGATCCACAGAGCTTTAGGGTCAAGAAAATTGTGCTTCTCCGAGGAGAGCTAGAGAGTACACATTTATTTCTTAGAACGAAAATCTCTTTCCACTTAGGCCTTCAGTTTGCAAATTAGTGCTGCTACAAGGTTATGGAGGAAGTTGGTGCTCTCCTTCATCAAGGAGGGAAAAGTAAGGGAGGGGCCTCCCTGACCCCAGGGAGTTTGTAGATCACACCACTGCAGAGCCGGTGCCTCTTAATTAACATCCACCTCCTCCCTTCTGGACTTTTCCCAGATACGAGCAAATAGCATAGAGTTAAGATCAGGTGAAAATGATCTAGAGAAACTGGGTTAAAGATGCCTGACCAGAAATCAATCTGCCATTAAAAAAAAGTTTATGAATCCAATGTCAGTTTGTTACTATAAGACTAGCCAAAGAAACACTTCAGTGCATTAAAAACACGTTAAAGGGCAGACAGTAAAATGGACCCGCGGTTTTAGCTCGTTATTTTAGCTTTCTTTGGAGCCATCTCTGCTTAAGTGTAAATCTCAGAAAAGACTAATGTTGATACTAAACACATCTAATTTATACACTGATATATTTTCAAACACATGTACACAGAATATGTTTATGATTCAGACTTCCAGAGATGGGAAGCTTGGCAAAGATCAGCGAGTGCTCGACATAAGGCAAACGTCTTTTCATGAGACTCTTCCTGATGTAGTTTGTAGCTCTTTGTGCAGATATCAGGCAGATATTTTAGAAAGAGACCTGGAAAGTTTATCTGGGATGCTGGATTGAAATGCAGCCCTCCAGGGTGAGAAGAGGATTTAGTCTGGGGCAGGTAGCTCTTGTTTGGGTAATTTAACATTAATTGAGAGACTAAATTTTTGCCACTTCCCCGAGTCTCCCTCCTTAGGGTCTTTATTGGCTTCCAAACTTCAAAAGCTGCCTGCAGTCGTTAAATTTGCCTGGCACTGACCCCTAGTGGTCTCCCAGGGATCAGTTTTCAGAAGGTTACACACCTGCAGAATAGAAACTCACTTCAGGATAGGGGACCATTCCCTAAATGACCGGAGAATAAAATATTTAGATCTTCTAATTAACTTTATAGTGCCAGATGTGTACTTACAGGTGTATGTTTAAGACAGTCTTAAGAGATTTATCATATCTTCTCATAATTCGGGGGGAAGAAAACCCCTGTAGCTTTAAAAGTAGACCCTGGGGAAACGCAATCACTTGCAAGTTTATGTGAGGCATTCATAGTAAACACACGTAATTTAGGCCAATGCACTGCGTTACTCTGTAGATGACATAGATTGCTCTATTAGTTCACATAATATAACTGATCACACAGTTTATCTGTTTATATTAATAACAGTTTAATAAAGAGCTAACAATCTTTTTGCACAGTGAATTGTATTCTATGTGAAAACAAGTCCCATAATTGTGTTTAATACACTATAATTCTCTGCTGAGTTCTTAATCAGCAATAATGGATATAGAATGAATATTCAGAGAAGCAATTTTATCAAACCTGTCTATAATGTTTTTCATAAACTTCATTTTAAAGACTAATGAGTATATAGTTAGGATAGGAATCAAACCCATTTCTAAGAAATAATAACTTGGGTGGGGGTGGATGGTTAAGGGCATTACTTACGTACCAAGTTAAGTCTTCTACCTCAAGTGTAATATTCCATTTAATGTGCTATTCAGGAAGGGTTACACATCACTCACCTATGACAGAATTGAAATCTTACTTGAAGAAGCCTCCAATGACTAAGGTGTGCCTCTTTGACTGTTTTGGTGTGGCTTCATTTATAATCTGGTTGTGAAATATAGCTCAGTTTACTGGAGATAAGTATAGTTTTATAGTCGGTCATGAGATGCTGTTTCATCCATCTGAGGATACAAAAGTGCAATTCTGTAGAATATTTGAACTTGACATCTCTCCCCGGGGATGCAATAGGATAAAATGTAAAGCATATTCTCTCTCTTATTTCTGGGTACAAGTTACCCTTTCTGGTGGAGTTTAAGGAGCCTCTGTTCAACATTTGGCCGTATATATCTAACTTGCATTCCATTTCAAGTTGATTTGACTTTGCATTTATAGTCACTCGTGATTTTACGGACGAACAAAGATTCAAAATCTTGATCAAATGCTCGTTGAGCTCCTGGCCCTGTGCATGACTTAGAGGACCGGATGGTGAACACGATAGAGCCTTTCTCTCCATGAACTCAATTGCTCTTTTGCCAAGTGTGCCCTCTTTATGGATTTCATGGAAATATGAACAAAGGAGACATTAGTCCATGCCTAGTCTTGTTACATTAGGGAGAATTTCTTAAGTGGATTTTGTGATGCAGCTGACTCTTGTTGATGACTATAAAACTACTGGGTTTCTGTATATATACTGTATATATACTGATATACAATTGTACTGATATACAATTTAAAAGTAATTGTAACCAGAGAATAGCAGGCAAATACTATTTTCTCAAGCAGAATGAAAGAGGTAATAGTAAGAGATGTCTCACTTCTTTCAAGATTCAGGTTTCTCCCCCCCATCTCCCCCAGGGAAACGACCAGGTTCACTTTAGATATTCTATTATAATGCACTAACATGCACGATGATCAGTGTGAATATATATGAGATAAGCATCTGAAGTAAGGTTTAAAGGGGAAAAAAAACCCAACCTGCCATGCCCTTTAAGTTGCGAAGTTGGCTGAATCAGTAAATATTTAGCAAAATGTTTTCATTTTGTAATCATATTTCTTATGCAGAGCCAGTAGGTTATTGGAAATGACCTCTTAAATGCACATCTTTACATCCTGGGCATAAGGACTTTGAGGCATGTTTCAAAGGCTGGGTTGTTTTGCCCTCAGTGTTGAGGGAGCTGTGCAAGGGGTGTTGTGATGCCGCCCTCCTTCTGCCCTGCCAGCCAGGGACACAGCTCAACCCGCCTCCGTACCACGTGCCAGAGCAGACGGGGCCACGATCCTAGAGGGACGTCAGAGCCTCTGAACTGGGAGCTGTGGGGTGCGCTGCAGGCATGAACCGAGGGAAGAAAAGTCTGCGCTCCTTCTCTTTCAGAAATATTTACTAAAATAACTCCAAGGGAAAACTATTTTCATCCTGGTTAGCCCTACGCTAAGCAGTTATAGCTAAAAGCCCTCAAAAATAATATTCCTACGGTTACATAAGAATCCTGCAAATCCTGTATTTTCTAACTTCTCTCCCTTGTCCAGCCACTTTTTAACTTTTTCTGGAAATGTTCTAGGATTAGCAGAAAAGGCTAAAAATTGGAACACAGATTCTTCCTTCGTTGGGGGGCTCTCCCAGACCTTCAGATGTGAGAGAGCTGAAATTACTCGCTCGCGTATCTTTCATGCCTTCAGAGAATACACCTCATCTCACAAATACAGACAAAACGTGGAGTCTCTAAAAACTGTGTGTGGAGCGGTGGTGTGCTGATACACATAAATATAGTAGAAAAGGGTTTTTTTCTTTTCCCTCTTGGAGAATATTTCTCTCCCTCCCACACTTAGAGTTTATTCATCTTTTCAAGGTTTTCTAGCAACCATTAAGCCGAAGAGGGGATTTATCTAATCTTTTTCTTCTACCTAAACTTCGGGTGTGTCCACATGAACAGACTAGTTTGGAGGTCGTGGGCAATTAACCTCTTTCTTTTGTCTGGCTACCACTCATAATTGGGTCGACAGCTTTTTCCACCGTTGTTGTCGTGTCGTGACATTATCATGCCACCTGCCATCTTCTCAGCTAACGCAGGACTTTCCACTGAGCCCCTGTTTGTCCACTGTGACTGCAACAGGTTGTAACGAGAATGAGGCCGACCATCTGGACCGAGATCAGCAGCCTTACCCGCCCTCGCAGAAGACCAAGCGCATGCGCACCTCCTTCAAGCATCACCAGCTCCGGACCATGAAATCCTACTTTGCCATCAACCACAACCCGGACGCCAAGGACCTCAAGCAGCTTGCTCAGAAAACAGGCCTGACCAAAAGAGTTTTGCAGGTAAGAAACCTCCATCGTTGGCTGTGTATACATCTTCCCCTTGCAGTAAAAATAGTTCTCTTCCCTGTTTGGAGTGATACGGCTATTTCCTGTACTGCTTCTCATTAGTCTACCTTAGTTAGCTCCCTAGAGGGTACTGAGAGGTACCCTGTCAGGTAACTCCCTCAGTTACTCTAGGTAACTCCCTAGAGAGTGTACTGAGATTTTGCAGGGGCTTTCCGGAGACTGCCCAAAGAGAGACGCAGGGTCTTCTAAGATGCAGCCACATTCTCCCTGCAGATGGACAGACGGGTGCACCAAAGCCAGTTCAGCTTGCCTAGCTGCTCTGCAAACGCGGGTGACGTTATCCGCGCAAGCTGTGGCTTTGGAGACAACGTTCACATTAGGGTCAGTGCACAGACTTGGCGGGGGGACCTGCTGGCGCTGTCTTACTTCAGCACACTCCTGGCAGCCTCACTACCTGTTGTGAGCTTCCAAATTCAAGACGACCCTTTTTGTCAACTCCTGAAAAGCCACAAGTATGGTTAGTGTCTCGGCAACCACTTGGAGAAAGTATTTTCCCATTTTAACCAACCATATTTCACAACTAAATACCGGGAGTGAGATCTGCTGTCCAACTGCTTTCCTAAACTCATCATGGTAAGAATATGTAACTAGAGACATGATAGTGGGTTGCTGTGGGTCACCTGTGATGCTCTTACACTTTTCAGTGACAAATAGCAGGCATTTAAAATTCCACCCGCCAGTTTCCGGTTGCTTGGAGTCTGTGGCCCTCGGGGTTTTTCCTATGCAAGTAATACTTGCCATGTGTCAGACTCAAGAATAGGCTGAAATCTGTTTCAATGATGTTCATTTCATGCGAGTGATTCTTACTTTGTGAACCATTCCCTGACCTCGCCTGCCCTCATTCTCAAAAAGACGGTAGTTGAGGAATCAGGGTGTGTTTCCCCCTCTTCACCTCTGTGCCTTCATTTCCCCACGGTATCTCCACTTAAGCATCCGTAGCCCCCAAGCGGCATTGTTAATGCTGGGGCGGGGGCACACGTGCTGCTCAGAGGGTGTCCGTAGTCGTACTGGAATTACTCTGTTTTAAAAGAAAGCAAAAAAAAAAAAAAAAAAAAAAGGCCCTGCTTTCCCAAGAAAAATAAACAATTATATTTAAAAGAGAAAGATATCCCCCCCCAAAAAAGAAGAAGAAAAAAAGGAAAGAGAGAGAGAAAAAAAAAAGAAGTATAAAAATAAACATCGGTAAAGAAATCCATTGGGATTGGTTTGCAGGTTTGGTTCCAAAACGCACGAGCCAAATTCAGAAGGAACCTTTTGCGGCAGGAGAATGGGGGTGTTGATAAAGCTGATGGCACGTCGCTTCCGGCCCCGCCCTCAGCAGACAGCGGCGCGCTCAGTCCACCCGGCACTGCGACCACTTTAACAGACCTGACCAATCCCACTATCACTGTAGTGACAGCCGTGACCTCTAACATGGACAGCCGCGAATCCGGAAGCCCCTCGCAAACTACCTTAACGAACCTTTTCTAACATTGGTGTTTTTTTTTTTTTTAATTCTTCCTCTTCTTTTTATTATTATTCTAATGATTATTTTATTATTTACAAGACTTTTTTTTTTTTTTTTCCCTAACCCACAAGATACTTGGGAAATAAAAACAACAGCTTGGTGTGTAGCCTCTGCAGCCACTTGGCAAATGAGTTTACAGTATTGTCTCCTTTACAAAGTGTATTTTTTTTTGTCTACAAAGTGTATTTGGATTTAAAAAAAATTAATTAGATCTTTCAGTCGGTAAGGGGAGTTTGGGAATCATTCTAATAAGTGCCTCTTAAAATTGTATGTTACTTATTTCCAGAATCTCGAAGAAAAAAAAAAGAGTGGTATTATGATGGGCAAATAATCATATTCCCGGTTATATAATTAGGTTAATAAAGAATCAGATAATTATTAAAATTATTTTTTTAATCTTGCAATTGTACGTGTACTTATGGAATTTTGAAAATTTCATATTGTCTTTTTTAAAATGGAAAAAACATGTTTTGATTATTCCTTTTTTTTTTTTTACAATTGAGGAATATGGTTAAACAAGAGCATTAAGGATAGCAAATCTAAATATTAAGGATTAATTAGGTGGGAAATCTAACCAGGAATGTGACTCTTTTTTTCTCTTAGGGTGTACATCCCAACAAAACTTTCTTATTAGTTAGTTATTGCTTTTCAACATTTGAAAAATACTTAAACCTCCTGTGTATCCATAAAAATTCCAAACAGAATTTGAAATTCTATACTTTTAACCTCCTCAAGCTAAAAATGATAGTTATAAAACCATTCTTTCTAAATTATTTTTTTCCCAGGGAAAATGGAAATAAGCAAAATATAATTTTTTAAGAAGTTAAAAAAATCAGTATAATTTAATCAATAGCTCTTAATTGGCTTCAGCTGTACCATGATATTGTATCTGGCATTCTATACAAATAATGTTTAAAAAAAAACAACTTAGTAACATGCTAGCAATGAGAATTCTTTGGTTTTGTTTTGCTTCATTTTACTTTGACACAGGTTGATGTATTTGTCAGAAAAAAAAATTTCTGACAGTAGAGATTTGAGGTTCTTAGTTTTAAAGTAGATAAACTCAGAAGCCTTGTGGATGCTGATCTGAATATATTTCCTAGTTTACAGTAGCATTTTTTTCCTTTTAATTTAAGCTAAAATCTTAATGGTCTGGGCAGTGGTGAATGTTCATCTATATGCTTCTGTTGTAGTTAAATACCAATTAGATTGTGGATTTCCTAAAAAAAATAAAAATAAAAAAGAAGTCAAGATATATGTCTTGCTTTAGTGGATTGTTAAGAATAACTTTGCACATGTTCTCCACTTTTTGGACCCCTTAAATCTCCTCTGGTGGTCGAAGTGGCTATTTAATAGATTTTAAAGGTGTCCTTCTGGCTGTATAAATGTGTGGTTACATATTGACAGTTCACTGCCCACATTAAAGTGCATTATTGTAACTTTTGCTCAGGGTCTTTAGAAAATTAGCACAGAAAGTAGCTTATTTTTTAAAAAAAGATGATGGAAGATAACACTGTAACAGAAGAAGGTGTGATTGCCATTATATATTTAGCAAGTGTGGTTATCATCTTATATGGAGCTTAAATCTTGACTTTTCATATTTCTATTACATTTTGGGCATTTACCACTAACCAGACCAAACAACCTTGGTAAGGCTGAGATCTTATTAATACACTTTTACAGGTAAAATATTGATACTTATAAATTTTGTTCTTTGACAGAACAATATATGGTACTATAGATCTACTTTATTAAGTAGACTAATTATAACTCAGTTCTCCTATGTGCCTTATGAGATAACTTGGAAGTAAGTTTGTGAAAAATCAGGATATATGTGTTGTTTGTTAAATTAACTGTTTTAAGCCCTTTTGACACCTCACTAGTTTTGTACTGTTTTACCTCTTATTTCTGAAACTCTTTTTATGGTGTATCCTGTTAGAGGGGACAAACATGTCATAGAAAGCAGTTGTGCACTCTTCCCAATATAGTTGATAAATTCAATAATCTTATATATTGAGCTTCGTGTTTATAGTACAGTAAGTGGTCTAGCAAAATTGTCCATGTTTCTTTGTTTATTGATAAATGCATTGTATAGAAACTATTTCCCCTAAATATTTATGGACCAAACAATTGTGATATATCCTATTAAATTTGTGTGAATAAACGATTTTGAATCTAAGGAGTTTTATTTCCCATTAGTTTTACTTAAGCCTTAACTGTACTAGTGTGTTTTCGATTGTCTATTTGTAAAAGCTATTAAAACGGTAATATGAAAAATTTTAGATATGCAAACATACAAATAGCTTTTAGATTTCCAAACTTCTGATTCATTTTAAATTACCATTGCATATGTAGTGTAATTCAACTTAGAATTACCTTTAAATATATTTTCCTACAATAAAAGTAATGCCCCACTGATTTGACTCAGCCTGATTTTTAGAATTAAAAAAAAGATAATTAGCAGATAAAGTAATTGCATGAAAAGAAACCTTAAATATGATTAAGTTTAATGTTAGGTCTATTGAGCACAAATGGATATTTGTAAATCTAAATAGAAATTGCAGACCCCTAAAAGCCAAGTTGCTCTGTAGTTAATAAATTGTCACTATGATTTTTTTCAGGGAGAACAAATCTTGGGGCATTACAGCCAAACATCCCGACGTTTGAAAATTCCCTAAAGTATTAAAAGAAGGGGAAAAGTTTGATCGGAAATCCACTGCAGTGAAGACAAAGACAATATTAGGTTATGATAATCATACATTTAAAAATCTATTGAGCCAAAAAAAGAGAGACAGACAGAGAGAGAGAGAGAGAGAGAGAGAGAAAGAAAGAGAGAGAGAGACCGGGAGACTTAAATGTCATTTACTGAATGTTAACAAAACTTCTGTTCTTTATGATGTCTAACACAAATGGAGGCTTAAAATTATATGGTTTTAAACAAAATTAGATAAATCGTGTATAAATCAGAGCAACCAGGCAGTAATATGCCCACCCCATATTTGAAGAAAATTATTGAATAAAAAATTCCCACACATTTGTCAAGCACAGTAGTTGTAAAATAAAATCCAAAAAACATTCATTTCACCTGCTTGCTAATGTGTATTAGTCCTCTCTGTTAATGGCATTTTCCAATTGTAAATTCAAAGAAAAGCTATCACTCATTTAAGAGTATAGGAATCAAAATCCAGTGATTTTAGTATTATTGTTTATTACTTCCTTTTTAAACAGAAATCTCTGCATGCACTTTTACATCTGTCACTTCTAGTGTACATCTCTGTATGATGACTTATCTTTGCTGTTTCTTGTATGATAAATAGCTTTCATTAATAAACATTTTATTTGATGGAAACATAGTTAACTTTATGTTAAACACACACTTTTGAAATTAATTTGGAACACTGTCTTAAAAGGCAGCACAATACATTTCCAACTTGTTATACTTAGGAAAAAGCCCAAATGATATAATGAGGTTAAATTCTGGTAATCTAGGATAAAATTATTTACTTGGTTTTTGACGTCTCATGACTTTTTATTAGTTGTATTCACTTGACACATGGACTAAAAATATTTTTTAAAAGAACAAAGAGAACCCAAATTACAACAAAAATAAACCTCAATATACTGTCATGTAAAATTTCAGCAACTTTTTTAGATAATTAGGGTAAAATTTATAGATCCTCTGTAAGTTTACATGTTTGCTATGCAATGAGCAAATTTATTGAAAGTATACAAATATATTCTGAACTATGACAAGATCCAATCTTTGCGTAGTTCAAACTACATATGATATCACAAACAAAAGAGCAAGTGGAAAGAAAAACAAATGTTTAGGAATGAGGTTTTTTAATTGTTAAGGGGATATTTGCAGACAGAATTTTTTAAACTATTCATATTTAGCTGTATATCCAAAGCATATGTTAAACAAATTAACATATAACTTTCCAGAAAAGTTTTCATTATGATGAAATTTTTATTATATACAAATGAACCCTATGTAAATGATGTAACTTTTATGAATGATAGTGTAAATATTTCACTTACATGTATTCTCAGAATTTTGAATGTTTTCTAAAATGCTTTCGCTTCCTGAATACTAAAAAAGAAAAAAAAATTTAAAAAGAGAGAGCAACTTACTAATAAAAGAAAAAAAAACAATGCACCATGACAAGTAGACTATTTTGAGTGATCATGAAACATGTTGGTTTTGTCAGTAACTTGAATGTTTATGCCTCATTGAAACCTCATCCACGGCTGTTGTAACTTAAATAGATTTTCCAATACATTTCCAGCCAGTTTATTCCAATCCTTGTCCTGTAGCTTTGCCTTCTTTCCCTGTGTTGTCAACTGCGGCAGTTTCGTTTAGAAATATTTTGGAACTTCACCTGGTTTTACAGACCTTTAAATATTTCTCTGGAATGTGAATTGTGGGAAGAGACCACAGAGGGAAAGAACGTAACTGAAATTAGACATCTGAAAAAAATAATACACATTTGAAACAGGCACATTTTTAAAGAGGAAAGGAAAGGAGCGTTAATTATGTGAGTGGGAAGAGAAAAAAAGCATATGATGCTGAATCCGAAGGTCCGTGGTGCTTTTCTGTGATGGACAGCGGTCTCTGAGTCTGCAAAACTGCACCCTTACTGTCTGGCATGGAAGAGAAAGACGCGGACTTCTTGGTTGGGAGCAGGGCACTATATTTTTGTAGCTTCTACCTCCCAAAGGCTTGGGTTAGTCTACTTCTTGCAAATTGGTCTTGGGCACAAAACGCTTCACTGGGAGTCAGCATCTGTCGGCTTTGGTGAGTTGCCACATTGAGGCTGACTTGCAGAGTGGGTGGGTTTTTTTTTATACCTCAAATAAGGACATGACTCCATAGCAAAGGACCCAAAGCAAACACTTTTAAAAGCTTGGTGATGTTTCATCACCTATAAAGTAGATAGCTTTATTTAACAAAACCTTATAGAATCCACCGCACGTTATTTTACAATAACATTTCTTTGGCCGCGCAGCATCTTATAAGCCACGTAGAAATAGCATCTCATTTTCTGTTGCAGTGTGCCTGCCAGGGAGAAGTGTTAGAAGTGGGAAATTCTGATGAAAAAAGATATACGTATATATGTATAACTGAATCACTTTGTTGAACAGCAGAAATTAACACTGTAAAGCAACTACACGTCAATAAAATTAAAAAAAAAAGAAGTGGGAAATTCTGGAATGGAAATTTGGAGTCATGTTATTCTAGGCTCTTACGGAGAATCCTAGGGATAATATCGTTATAAAAATAATGTAAAGAACTAATTTTGTATGGAGTTTTGCTGTTTAATTTTCAACTATGTTATAAACAAAGCTAGCTTTACTCGTAGGGAGTTTGTGTACGTGGACTCTCCAGGGGATCCAAAACCTTTTACATTTTATGGCCTCTAGACACCAGGGTTAAATGAGGACACTAGGACTTTGTCCAAACTGCAGAAATGGCATTGTATTTTCTTTGAAACCATACAGCTATATAACTATATAGATACACTCTGGATTGGACTTTTGGATCTATTTTATACATTTAGTAATCGGGAACCAACTCTGAATAATCAAATAAATAAAACGCTTCTGGTGTAAAGCCACAGTCCTTTGCTTTACAGTCCATGTCAAAAATAGGAAGTTACTTTCTTTACAGTGCACCATTGATTTTAAAATATTTTTATGATACCTATTCTGCCCATATAACATTTTTTTCAGAATAATATTACCATCTACCATATTTTCAAAATACATTATAACTCTAAGTTAATATATTATTTTGAATGCCCTCTGGAAAGATTTCCATTTCATTTTATCTGTTTCCATAGCAAAAAAAAAAAAAAGTTTGGAATTGGGTGTGGTACTCAAGGGAAAGCCTATGGATATGATGTAGGTAGCAATATAATCACAACTAAATTTCTCTTTAACTCTGTTGCAAAATAGATATTTTTACCTAACATCACTCCCCACTTCCAACATTCCTTTGCAAATATTAATATAGTAAACTCTCTCGTATCATGCATCACATCAACGAGTTTTTCTTCCCTTGGATTATTAACTTTTGCTTCTTTGCACTACATTTATCTGTGCTGAAATGACGAAAAGCAGGCAAGAATAAAGATCCAGGTATTAGCCATATGTAGAAAGTTCCTGGTGTGTATCTCTGTGTACTTTTTCCTCATCTATTAGAATTGTCAGGAATGATTTTTTTTCCTTTGGAATGTCATGTTTACATCTTGCATGATCTCATAAATTAATCTGAAGAGTAACTGGATACCTTTTATGGTCATTTGAAAATAAAATTTGCTACAAATAAGATACTCCAGTCTCTGTTGCCTCCTATTATGCATGAATATATTAATTTTTTATGTACTTTCCCTTTGAACCAGAAAATATTAACCTCAAAGGGTATTTAAATTGTTATTTACGATGAAAATACAAAGATGAAGAAGTCTGAAGGTGAGGTTGCCTTTCCTTAATCGTTCTCTTTCTGCTTCCTTTCTTATTCCGAAGCAGCAAAACTCATGAAGGGCTATCTGCTTTAACTTTGACATTCAAGGGTTTTGACAGCTTGCATCACTTAAAGTTATATTTATTATTCAGTAAACTTTAATTCTATAGAATAAATATCCTTTATGAAATGTGATTTTTGAAAAGCACAAAGGTATTTCACCATCTCAAGCAGTTGAAGCTGTTTGAATTCTACAGAGTGGTGTTATCAGAAGAAAAATATAGTGGAAATTATTTTAAATATAGTATTTGTAGCATTTTACCAGCTTGACCTGGATGCTCTGCAGGATTTTTAAAGAGCTGTAAAAACCTCCAAAATGTTATGTAAATAATTAAATGATGGTATTTTTCTGTAATATAAATAGAGACAGTTTATTTTATAAATACAATTACACAGTCATTTTATTATTTCAGTGCAGGTCTAAGTTCTCCTCTTGGATATGTTAATGACAAGGAGAACTTTATATTTCCGAGTGTTCTAATAGAATTCTTTATCTAATTTTCCTCTTAAGCATCACCAGCCTGCGTGTGTGTGTGTGTGTGTGTGTAACACCCATGAAAAGACATATATTTTTAAGAAAGAAGGCTCAACTTCTAATTAAAAGCTAAACAAAAAAGCAAAATAATGTCAATTTTCCTTAAGTTGGAGATATTGTAATAGGCCTACTTTTTGCTAACCTAACATGAAGCTACATTCCCCAGAGCTTCCCTGCTGATCTATCCTCTTTCTGGGTTCCGTGCATGTTACTGTCTTCACTGAGCTTGGCCATAACTTTGCTTTTTATTGGAATTACGTTCCTGGGTTGGACTTTTCTGTTCAACAAAGTTTGACTAATGTTTACATTTCAACACAAACAACCACCACCAAAACAGAAAAGGCAATTTTTGTTGGAGTGAACAGTTTAACTCACTTCATCTATTAAAAGAGGCGTGTTAGAAAGAAAAGGTTCTTTTATAATTCAAGGAAGGTATTTTGGTTTAAATTGAGCAGTGTTAGTCTGTTAAGGTGGCTAGAGCTCAATGCATTTGTAAGTGATCATGAGTATAAATATATACTTGTGGACACATAAGTATGCAGGATGGTATGCTAAATATGCATATTATATGATAGATGCGGCTAGATTCTGAGGCTTACCAAGAGACGTTTCACCACACAGGCAACTCCCATAGCCTGATTACCTAACCGTTAAGTATTAGATTATGAAACATTTCGCATCAGCTCTGGTGTTTTCTGTTTCTCTGCAGTACCTTGCGTAGGAACGTATCACCAACAAAAATGATCACCGTGGGCTTTGTTTTTTGTTTTCGTTGTGACTCAGATATGGATAAACTCATGGAATCACTCTGTAGGTTGGAAAGAACCTTAGTAAATAGTCTGGTTCAAATCCTACCCAACCCCCTCTTTTCTTCCTTTTGCTGTTGAAACAGAAAGCACTGAGACAGATGTGTACTGTTTTCAGTTCAGAGACAATTGTGGGCTTCCCTCAGAAAAACAAGGATATCAACAGTTCCAGTTTAACCTCTGCAGATTTACTTTTTTGTTTTTTTTTTAAACCCAATGCTGGAACCACGTCAGTGCAGTAGTATGGCCACTGCTAATACCGTTTATTTACTGCTGCTGCTTTGTGAGCGCTATGTACGTTCCATTTAGAAAGATGACAATGATAACAGAACACAGATGGTTATTACTTCGTGGACTTTTCTAGAACCGTTCACCGCTTCTATTCGTCTCTTCAGCTACTCACCCCCATCCTCTAAAATTCCCTTTCATCACATGTCTCTTCCCATCACACCACTGAAACCATTTTCCTTCCAGTTAGCAGTGATTTTCTTTTTTCTTTACCAAAATCATGGTATTTCCCCTATCTTTAATCACATTTGCTTTGGTGCCAGATTTTATACCCCTTATGACTTGCTTCTCTAAAACGACTCCCAAGCCCTGGGGTTTTCCACAATCAGAGCACCTGCTCTGCTGACTCAGGGCCACCATGTCACCGTCCAGCTTGGGGACCTCTCTGCCTGGCTCTGCGTGCTCCCTGGAAGTTCTTTCTTAAAGTTTCATCTTTTTAGGGATGACTCCAAATATATTTCTTGGGATACCTTCCCCTGACTGTTCTGTCAGTGAAAGCGCAGCAGAAACGATGTTGAACTCATTGTTTTCTCTGCAGCAAACTTCACCTCTGGGCTTTGTTATTTCTGCTCACGATTTGACTCTTCTCCCATCACCCAGACTGGGAGTCACCGAGTCATCAATTTCTCCATTGCCTTCTCCTTGACCAAAAAAACCTCCTTTTGTATCATTCTATTGCCAAATCCTATTGATCCTTTCTTTAGCCTATGTGTTTGATCAGCCCTGTTGATCCACTTTTTTTTTTTTTTTTGCCATGCCCCCACCCCTATATCACTGGAACTTGTAGGGGACAGACCAGCACAGACCTGTGGGAAGATATTCTCTGTGAAAGCTGTGAGTCGTTCCAGACATTGTTTTGCTTTCCCCATCTCTGCACCCTGATCCCCCATAAGAGTAGACCCAATGGTCAGCAATTTAAAAAAGATTATATTTAAACTAATTATATGACATAACTTTCTCATGAATGTAGAAGCCTACAATCTACAAGATAATGACTCTTCTCTGTGGGGATTTAAAAAGATCCTGGTTTGCTGCTCATTTAGACAGCTGGAGGAGGGCTTTCTTGGTCCATGTATAATTGGAATAGAATATACCTATCATTACTTTTACGTGGCAAACATTTTATTTTATTTTCTTAGAATAATACAATTTCTTTATTACTTTTAATATAGATGAACTATGTGGCAAACATTTTAAATATTAATTTCATATCAAAACAAATGCGATGCACAATAGGAGAAAGTAAGAGTTGCTTGAAATGTAAAATCTTCTGTTTCAAAGAAAATTTAGGTTTGCAGCTTGCTGTGCCCTAGGTCCTTCGGGACGCTGGTGGAGGAATTTGAAGTTGTGGAGTTGATGGTCTCCAGGGTCCTTTCTGGTTCCAGTCACACGTGACAGGTGTGTGAAGAGCAGAATCGTGGGCTTTGGGCAGATAGATCTGAGTTCACATTGTATCTCTTCCATGAGGTTCTCATCCAAGCCCTGATTTGCTCACATTCCCTCAGACTGCAATCACAGCTTTGCGGTTTTTTGCTTTTGTTTGTTTGTTTTTCTCTCAGTCTCTCTCCACTCAAAATCTTTCCTGTACGTTACCAGAGCAATCTTTCTAAACATTATCTTTCAGCTATACCTTCTTTCTTAGGAACTTTAATGAGTTCCCAATGTAGATATGATTAAATATAAACTCTATGAGACAGCCAAGGTTCTTGGTACTATGACTCTGGTCTTACTTTCTTGGTTTATTTTCCCAGAACGAACACTTCACTGTCTGTAGCACAGGCCATATTCTGTCATATTTTTGCCCACAGTCCCTTCTCTAAGTATAAAACATTTCCCATTGCTTCTTATCTGCCTACATCTTAGAAATCCTTTTTTATTCCTTCCTTACAGCACATATAATACTAATAACCAAAAAAAATTCAGAAGAAATAAAATCACCTGCAATCCCCAAACCATCATATAACATCTCTCTATGTTTTCTCTGAGTTCCTTTCCAGTTTCGGTATCTTGTTAAAGCTTATCCTGTGGTTCCTGGGGTATGATAAGCACTCAGTAAGTGGCAATTTATTTGAACCTCACAATGATCATTTCTTTAAATTATTCTAATTCTATCTCCATGAAAATTGTCTTCATTAATGTTTGTGATAAGCCAAGTCTTCCTTCCCGAGGCCCCCATAACCCTCACTGTATGTATGTCTCACACCCTCGACATGAGTATTTTTGTCCTGACACGAGTATTATTTCCTATCTCTTTCTCAAACATTATATATTTCTTGAGAAAAGGGATGGTGTCTTATACCTCTATTGCCTTTCTATAGGTGCTAGGAAAATAGTAATTGTTCAGTAAGCATTTTTAACAACCAAGTTGAGAAGCAGTACTTCTCTCATGGATTAGTGGATAGAACTGGCTGAAGAAGACATTGTGACCTGAGCTCTGGGGGAAAGATAAGCTTTCATTGTGGAGAATTACTGCTGGCACTTAGAATTCTCCATGATGTCAGGCAGGGGAAAGGCGACAGATACGGATCCAGCAGGACTTACTCGAGTCTTGCTTTCCTTCTCTGACCAATAAATGCTTTGTGGCTTTAACCTCTCCAGAATGGAGGGCATATGACACCCATCATCATTGTACATTTCTCATAGAGAGAAAATTCCAGAGGCCCATCCTGGCGTCCTGTTGGGAAGCACAGGAGCTCTTTGCCCTAAATCTTTCTGTTATGTCACTGCAGTAGCTCTTTCCATTTTGTTACAAGCACTGCTTTCCAGTGTGTTTTTGGAGGCATGCTGGAAAGGAATTAAAAAACTCAAAGGAGCACCACACTGGTCACCAATGATAACAGCACGAATGACAAAGACATTGAGCTGTTGCCCGCTTACCAGCCAATCCTTCCAGTCTTGGTAAGGTTGTGTACTACCCTGACCGGACTTTCTTATACATTTACAAGGCAAACTTCATACTTAGATAAGCATTGATATTTTTTTTTGGTGCCAGGTTCGTGTTAAGCTACATTTCTTCCTCTTGTGGACACCAAGTATTAATATATCTGGCTCCACAGACCTCTAGCCAATGGCAGTACCTTATCAGTATATAAACTCAGGACAAAAATAAATTCTGTACACTGATCAGAGTTTGGCATGAAACCCTTTGTGGTGGTCACAGCTGAGCTGCAAAGGCTTCTCAGAGTTTCCTCAGAGAGCAGTGTTCTGGTCGAGAGTCTCTGTGTGACAGAAGGGGTCATGATCGTTTCTCCCTGAGAGACCCCAGCTCACAGGTGTCTATATATCCTATTATTTTCCAAGGATGGTTGTCGATTTTGGTATCCTTCACGTTAGAAAATAGGTATCAATTTTCTCCACCAAATCCATGCTAATAGTCCTTAATAAGCATGAACTTTTTGAGATAAATGGTGTCTAGTGATTGGCCATCTCTACTTAATAAAATAGACACAGCCTTTAGATATATACATATAGATGTTCCTAGCAGCGAGGATTAATGACCATCCAATGAACATTGAAATAAGAGGCTCTGAAGTATTTCTTTTTTTTTTTTTTTTTTTTGAGACAGGTGAACTTTTCAAGCATGATCAGATATTTCAGGCCAGTTGCTCCCAAATTCTTCTTTTAAGTCACAAAACCTTGCTTGTGGAACTTTCTCGCGGAACTTTTTCACAGAACTGAATGTATGAAACAGGTGAGAATAAGGCTTTTCTGGTGGAGAAAAGAAGGCGTGTGGTAAGCCGTGGTCCCATAGAGCCTTGCTGTGGGGTCCGGGGGCTTCAGGTGCTCATTCTGGAAAGCATGAGTTTGGAACCAGTCCTGAGGTCCTGTTAAAGATTTTTTTTTTTTTTTTTTTTTTGCGGTACACGGGCCTCTCCCTGTTGTGGCCTCTCCCGTTGCGGAGCACAGGCTCCGGACGCGCAGGCTCAGCGGCCATGGCTCACGGGCCCAGCCGCTCCGCGGCACGTGGGATCCTCCCGGACCGGGGCACGAACCCGTGTCCCCTGCATCGGCAGGCAGACTCTCAACCCCTGCGCCACCAGGGAAGCCCCCCTGTTAAAGATTTTGATAAATGTGTAGAGAGGCCCCAAAATGAGCCTCTTGTGGCCATTAGTTAGATGGGGGAGAATGTAAAAGTGGTGAACAGAGCTGGGACCTGGGTGAATTCCTTCAACAGTGTCTGTCTTGGTTTCATCATCTGTAAAAAGTGAGGCTGCCCTAAATCATTGTTTCTAACACTTACCTTACCCTACGCTTCACCGGGAGGGTTTGCTGGAAGAAGGGGTTCTGGCCCCGCCCCTACTCCATGGAAGAGTTCTGAAATCCGTTGTTTCATAATTGTGCCCCAGGGAATGGGGTGAGTTTGGGAAAACACTGGCTTCCATCTTTTCTGCCATAACTTTCAGCACCAACCTTTTCTAGGGTTCCACTCAGTTCCTCCACTTCTTCCACGGGTTGCTCTATGACAGGGATGTTTCTTCAGATTGGAAAGAGCGTAGCAACTGAAAAGCAGGAATTTAAACCTGCTGGAGTAATGACAGTTATATAAAGGTGTTTCGCTTCCGGGAAACTTGCCAAAACAGCAGTCAGGAATCTTTGAGAAAGTAGCAAAAACTAGGGTGTTCAGAGTTCAGTCAGCTATTAAAGTGCTTCTCAATATCATTTGGGGTGAAAAGTACACTGATTACAAAATATGTATTTCCGCACCTCCCCAGGCTCGTCTGTCTGGGGGCGGGCGCAGAGGCATCACATGGTTTCAGTCACCCCAGTCTCAGTGTTTATCTGCTTCGTGCTCCGGAAGGACTTGTACACCACTCTCTTCCCAAGTCCCCAGGGGGTGTTTCAGACACGTTCGTTCACTCATCTGGCAGGTATGTAAAGGAGGTGCCCTTGTGTTTCCCCCTCCCCCTCTGGTTTCCCTGGGTGTCTTCTGAACAAGGGTGTCTTCCTGAGAATTCGACATTTGTGCCCAAGATGCTGTTTCTTAAGATTCCCAAGGAAGGAGGATGCCTCTCCTGGCTCACAGCTGCTCTGTCCCCTGGGGCGGAGTCCTTCCTCAACTTCTGCTTGGGGTCCCCCTGCCCGCAGACCTTGCTGCCAGCCCACAGGACTGGGCTGGGGGAGAGATACCATTTCAGCATTCCCCCCACGTCACCCCCAGACATCTGCATGCAACGCTCCTTTCTCCTTCAGCCCCCAAACAAAAGTCCTCAGACGATGAATTCCTGCAGATGGACTCATCCGAGGTCTGTCCATTTTGCCAGACCTGATTCGACAAATTTGAATCTCAATTCGGGCTCCAGGTGGGAGAACCACTCTGGAATGTGCGGATTGGGAACTGATTTGAAAACTCAATCCCAGAGAGCTCCAGTTAATGAATTGATACCCCCTGAGGGAGGTGCCTGGGGCTTGTTCAAGGACTCTGTTTTTATTACTGAATTAGGACAGACCTGTCAAGCTAGTCACGCTTGCAGATGGCGCGAAGCTGGGAGGGATAGAAAATACAGCGGATGGTAAAATCTGAATGGAGAAGATACCAAGAGGCTGATCTGAACCTAAGAGATAAAATTTAGCAGGAAGAACGTGTAGAGCTACATGGAGACCCTAACTTCCACCTGCACTAATTCAAGGTGTGATAGAGATCGCTGCATGCATTTTACCATGGAGTGCTTTCAAAACACAAAATCTTACCAGAGTTCTCAGATAGGACATAAAATGTGTTCTGGCTGAGGTGGGAGTGGTGGAGCTGGGGACCCCATACTTCTCCTCGCCTCTCTCCATGGCCCCTGCGGAGGTTTTGTAAAACCTGGTTTGAAAGCTCTTGGGCTCTCAGGTAGTGGAGAGAGTGAGGGAGGGGAGAAAAATGGGAGGACGGGATGGCTATGAAAACAACGTGATTAGTTTTAGTTCAAGGTATACTCACTAGGAACCCACAGGGTGATGTGGTCATTCCCGAAAACACGTGATTTTATCTGAGGCTGGGTTAATGCACTAAGAGTGTACTAAGACTGGGAACATGTCTGTTCTGGGCAAACCATACGGGGACATGATGTTCTCACATGGCTGTGATCATCTGGAAGCAATAATTTTGCATCTTCCTATTTTAGGAACATTTCGTCACTGTTGGAAACTTGGCCAGGGAAGTCACATATGATTGCATAGGCTGTGCACTGTGCAAGTCCAAGGACACTATTTTCAGAGACTGTAATGATTATAAAAGGCTGTTGCTCTTAACTTTTTCTCATTTTTCCTTTAGTGTTCCTGCCATTCAGAACTTTACGCTGGTTTCGTTTTTTTTTTTCATCTTTATTGGAATATAAACCTTTATAATGTTGTGTTAGTTTCTGCTGTACAACAAAGTGAATCAGCTATACATATTCATATATCCCCATATCCCTTCCCTCTTGCATCTCCCTCCCTCCCACCTTCCCTATCCCACCCCTCTAGGTGGTCACAAAGCACCGAGCTGATCTCCCTGTGCTATGCAGCTGCTTCCCACTAGCTATCTATTTTACGTTTGGTAGTGTATATATGTCCATGCCACTCTCTCACTTCGTCCCAGCTTACCCTTCCCCCACTGTGTCCTCAAGTCTGTTCTCTACGTCTGCGTGTTTATTCCTGCCCTGCCACTAGGTTCATCAGTACCGCTTTTTAAAATTCCATATATACGTGTTAGCATACGGTATTTGTTTTTCTCTTTCTGACTTACTTCACTCTGTATGACAGACTCTAGGTCCATCCACCTCACTACAAATAACTCAGTTTGGTTCCTTTTTATGGCTGAGTAATATTCCATTGTATACATGTGCCACATCTTCTTTATCCATTCATCTTTTGATGGACATTTAGGTTGCTTCCATGTCCTGGCTATTGTAAACAGAGCTGCAATGAACATTGTGGAACATGTATCTTTTTGAACCATGGTTTTCTCAGGGTATATGCCCTAAGCTGGCTTCTTTTAAGGTCAGCCATATACCAAAGTGTACGGCTAGAAAATGATATGAATTTAAAAGAAAAGATATTTGTTCTGCTAGGATTTAAAGAATTATAGTAACACCAGGGTGTGTTGTTTCCTTGTTGGGGTGTGGGATGAAAATAACTGAGGCAATAAAAATATTCCATACATTAAGGGTTCCAGTATTCTTTCCACAATCCCCACTGGATTGTGACTCTGACTTTCCCAGATTAGAGGGTGGCTTCAGGGTTATCAGGTAAATCAGCTCTGACCTCCTTCCACACTCAGTTTCCTCTTAAAAACAGTGGTCTGGATGGGGTGACCTCAGTGTTTTTTTTCAACTTTAATGCTTCACAATTCTATGGTAGTTCCCCGTCAGTGAAAACTTGTCATTTAGAGATGGAGGTGATGACACCTAACACATTATATTATAATTGAATCCGTCTGTTCCACTCAGAGTCATGCAACCTCCCTGGGGAGATGCTAAAGCAATCGTTCTCAAAGTATGGTGCCGGGAACACTGGGGGTTCCTTAGATGCTTTCAGAGCTTCCACAAGGTCAAAACTATTTGTAGAATACTACTAAGATGTTATTTGCCATTTTCACTCTCATTCTTTCGAGTGTACAGAGTGTGATAAGTTTGTGGTAATGTTTTCAGATCCTGTATTGCAACTAACCTTTAAGAAACTACCATTGTCTAGACTTGAGGACATGGGGAGGGGGAAGGGTAAGCTGAGACGAAGTGAGAGAGTGGCATGGACATATATTCACTACCAAATGTAAAACAGATAGCTAGTGGGAAGCAGCTGCATAGCACAGGGAGATCAGCTTGGTGCTTTGTGACCACCTAGAGGGGTGGGATAGGGAGGGTGGGAGGGAGACGCAAGAGGGAAGAGATATGGGGATATATGTATACATATAGCTGATTCACTTTGTTATACAGCAGAAACTAACACAACATTGTAAAGTAATTATAGTCCAATAAAGATGTTAAAAATAAATAAATAAAAGCCACTCTGGGAAACTGTTAAAAAAAATATCAATCGACAGATGAATGGATAAAGAAGATGTGGCACATATATACAATGGAATATTACTCAGCTGTAAAAAGGAACAAAATTGAGTCATTTGTAGAGAGGTGGATGGACCTAGAGAGTGTCATACAGAGTGAAGTAAGTCAGAAAGAGAAAAACAACAGGAAAATGTATGCTAATATACATATATGGAACCAAAAAAAAAAAAATGGTACTGATGAACCTAGTGGCGGGACAGGAAAAAACACGCAGACGTAGAGAACAGACTTGAGGACACAGTTGGGGAAGGGTAAGCTGGGACGAAGTGAGAGAGAGGCATGGACATATATACATTACCAAACGTAAAACAGATAGCTAGTGGGAAGCAGCCGCATAGCACAGGGAGATCAACTCAATGCTTTGTGACCACCTAGAGGGGTGGGATAGGGAGGGTGGGAGGGAGACGCAAGAAGGAGGAGATATGGGGATATATGTGTACGTATAGCTGATTCACTTTGTTGTACAGCAGAAACTAACACAACATTGTAAAGCAATTATTCTTCAATAAAGATAAAAAAAAAAAAAGAAACTACCATTGTCCAGTTTTGGGGTAGGATCAAAGAAAAGTATTTACAATGATCTGAAAGGCTATTAAAATATTCCTCTCTTTTCCAATTACATTTCCTCACGAGGCCAAATTTTCTTCATATACTGCAACCAAAACAACACATTGTAACAGACTGAAAACAAGAAATTGTGAGACTAAGTTGTAATTTCTAATATGATAAATATTGATATAAACCTGCAAAAAACAAGAATCTTTGAGGTCCTCCATAAATATCGAGTGTAAGAGTGAGAACAGAAAGTTTGAGAACAGATGTCCTAAAAAGTCATCAAAATAGCAAAATTTCCTCCTCAAGCAGGTAAACTGCTGCTGTTACTTTCTGGAACTCCTAACACTTCTGTCCTCATTTGTTTACACGAAGCTCCATCAGGAATTTTAAAAGTGATTATCCTGTAAAACCTGCAGTGCTTTTTGAGTTCGTATATTTTGATTCATTTGAAGCTGTGATGGGATTCCCTTTTGTGGACATTTTTTTCTGGGTTTTGCTTCAATTAGGGCGTTCTTTAGGAAATCTACAGGAGAACAAAATGGTAGCTAATTGTTAGGTCTCAAGTGTTAGGGAATAGATGTGGGGTGTCGGGGGTGGAGCAAGAGACTGGAAGCTGAGATGAGGGCGGTAGTAGTACTCGAGGTCCAAGATTCCAGAGAAGAGGTTACACCCACCGCCCTTGTATATTCCTCAAAAGAGGATGTAGGAAGGGCGGATGCCATGGCCACTGTGGCTGGAGGGGTCCCATGAGAAAGGAGAATGAAGTTTTCCTCTGGATGACCCTGCTTTGTGCTGTTTTTGACTTGAGAAGGAGTCAGGATGTGTCCAGATCACTGCATGATCTGTCACTCAAATGAGGGCCCAGTGCGTGATGCCTGTTGCAGAGGCCAGAAGCTGTACGGTGAAAGCCCAATGCCCCCAAACCCCAGCATTTACTCGGAAGTGCCTCATTAGTTGGATGATTTTTCTTTTCTTTTCTTTTTTTATTGGAGTATGATTGCTTTACAGTGTTGTGTTAGTTTCTGCTGTACAATGAAGTGAAGCAGCTATATGTATACATATAGCCCCGCCCTCGTTGAACCTCCCTCCCAGCCCCTGCATCCCACGCATCTAGGTCATCACAGAGCACCGAGCTGAACTCCCTGTGCTACACAGCAGATTCCCACTAGCTATCTATTTTACACATGGTATTGTATCTATGTCAAACCTAATCTCCCAATTCATCCCACACTCCTCTTCCCCTCTTTGGGTCCACACGTTCGTTCTCTACGTCTGCATCTCTATATTCTTGCATCTCTATTCCTGGACTATTTCTCTCTCTCTCTCTCTCAAAAATAAGCCTTCCACTTGAGTATTCACAATGCACGAATCAGCAAAAGGGAAAGAGTAGAAGAACTGAGTATACAAAGAACCTGTATTTGTGTACTTTCATGTACCTTCCTAATGAATTTTCAGATGATCCCTGGCCTGTTGAGTTTCCCATCCCTACCCCTCCCACTTAAAAAAAAATTTTTTTTCCAGGGCCGTATTCCTGTTTTTATCCCACTCAGGGTGAAGATACACATCACCTAGGTGAGGCAGACTGACAGAGGCTGGCTTCAACCCTTGCTGGGATGCAGGCAGCATTGGAAGGGACACAGTGGCTTTTATCAATGCCACCAGTATAACGCAGGCCCTTTCACTCCCAATCAGGTCACCAGTCATGAGATAACTGGAACCTTTCCCCAGGGTCAGCCCTGGATGTGAAAGTCAAGCTCACTGCAATTTTGGCTCATCAGATGGAACACAGGAAGAGGGGAGGTGACAGCCCAAATCCTAATAGTTAGATGAGGGCTGCCTACAAGCAAGGTTAGAAGATGGAATGCAAGGTTATGATGATATACAATCATTTGGAACGTGGTCTCGCTATGGTTATTTTCATACACGAATTTTCAAGGAACTAAGTGTAAAATATTTATGGAGTAGAATGCTTCTACCATTCATTCACTCATCTATACACTTTTGCTAATAATCTAAGTCCTCTCACTCCATCTTTTCATCACGTTTGAGTGACAAAAAGTCAAACTTGGATGAGCCTAACGATGTATTTTTTCCACAACCCCAGTCAAACAGCCGAGCTCTGCGGCAGAAATTGGCACAATAGGTCAGATGGATGCTGTGATAAATTCACAGCGTGAGCCTCAATATTTCCTGGCCATCCAAGAATTCCTTTGATCGAACTCACCCCTCATCCTCGGCAACAGCTCTTCAGATCCGCTCCACTCTTGTCAAACCTCTTACATCATCTTCTCCATGACACCACCTACTGTGCAGCCCACTCTTTCTAAGCAGATGACCTGGCTTATTTCCCGGGAGATGGAATCCATTAGAATGGGAACCATACCAACTCCTGCTAAAACGGACCAACCAAATCATCAAGATTCAACCTCTCTTCTCTCCTGTCCCAGGGAAGGGGGTTTCCTTTCCCATGTAAAATCCTTCTATCCGTGGATCCATATTCTCTAGTGTTTCAGGAGCTGCTCACAAGTCATTCATCTTCTCTCTTATTCGTCAACTTATCTGATTTTTTTTTTATTTTAGGGAATGGCATCATCATTTATCTGTTCTACAAGCCAGAAATCTTGGACTAAAACTTAACGCTTAATTTTCTTTTTTAAGAAACCTTTTCAAATTTTTAAAAATAATTTTTAAAGGTTACATACCATTTACAGTTGTACAAACTACTGGCTATAGTCCCTGTGCTGTAAAGTACATCCTTGAGCCCATTTTACACCCAACAGTTTGTGCCTCCCACTGCCCCACCCCTATATTCTGTCCCCCCAACTGGTAACCACTAGTTTGTTCTCTATATCTGTGAGTCAGCTTATCTTTTGTTATATTCACTAGTTTGTTGTATTTGTTTAGATTCCACATAAAAGTGATCTCATACAGTGTCTTTCTCTGACTTATCTCACTTAGCATAACACCCTCCAAGTCCACCCATGTTGTTGCGAATGGCAAAATTTCATTCATTTTCATGGCTAAGTAGTATTCCATTGTGTGTGTGTGTGTGTGTGTGTGTGTGTGTGTGTGTGTGTAAAGATATAGATATATATCTCATCTTCTTTATTCATTCATCTGTTGATGGAAACTTAGGTTGCTTGCATACATTGGCAATTGTAAATAATGCTGCTATGAACATTGGGGTGCATGTACCTTTTTGAATTAGTGTTCTTTTTGTGGATATATGCCCAGGAGTGGAATGGCTGGATCATATGGTGGTTCTATTTTTAGTTGTTTGAGAAGCCTCCATACCATTCTGCATAGTGGCTGCACTAATTTATTTTCCCACCAACAGTGCATGAGGGTTCCCTTTTCTCCACACCCTCTCCAACATTCTTTTAAATGCTTAGTTTTAGCTCTCATATCCAATCCATCATCACATTCTGTCAGGTTTTACTCCAAAATGTTTCTCAAATCCATGTCCCCCTTTGCTAGCTCTGTGGTCTGAGCCTGCACCCTCCTGGCCTTTGACCGCAGCAGTGCTTTGAATGGGCTCTATGTGTTCCCATCATATATTTTCCATCCGCTCAACACAACTCCAGTCATGTCCCCACCATCACCCCACCCTAGTCCTCCTTTCTAAACCTTTCTTATGCTGCTACCCACCATTTCAGAAAAAAGACCCGTTTTTAATTTGGGATGGAAGGCCTACCTTTCATTGTCGCCCCCTGATCCCTGCGCTTCAGTCCCGGGGATCGCATTCTCCCTGGGCACGGGGCCTTTGCACCTGCTGTGCCCTCAGCCTGGGATGCGTCTTAGTCCCTCCGACACACGCTCATTCTTCCTTTTTAGCTTGAGTGACACTTTCTTAGAAGCACACCTCAGACAAGATCAATTCTCCATGATAAGCCTTCATAGCATCACGTGCCTTTCCTTTCTACAACTGGTGACAGCTGCCATTGTATATTTATTTGTGAGATTACTTAATTAACTCCAATCTCCCTAACTTACCTACAAATTCAGGAGGCTGGGGACATTTCTACTCTTGCACTGTATCCCTAGCATCATGCCTGGCATGTGGTAGACACTCTATAAATATTTATTGAACGAATGTGGGTCGAATAAATAACAGTACGTTCAGGGCACGGTGTTAGATGCTCCAGGGCTCTGGTTCTTAAACTTCAGCAACAGAATAACCTGAAGGCTCGTTAAAGCCCAGTTTGCTGGGCCCCAATTCTAGAATTTCTGACTCAGTAGGTCATGGGTGTTGCGGAAGAATTTACATTTCTGACAAATTCCAAGGTAATGCTGATGTTGCCGGCCCAGGGTCCACAATTTGAGGACCATTTGCTTTAGGGAATTAAATACATGATTGTGACATGGTCAACTGTCTTCCAGAAATTTACAGTTTTGTTCAGGTGCAAATAGTAGATAAGAGACATTTGATTTAAAAAAATGCAGAATTTAAAAATGGTGGATGCCAGAACTAGAAAAGACATGTCATGATCTACTGTTTACTGTTGATACAAGTAATTGGTTGCTATGCCAGTTTTAGGGCCAGTAATTGCTATTTTGGTAATTGCTGTTAGTATCTGTCTGATATGATCTTAGAAAGAGTTCACAGGATTTAAAGTGAGTCTTAAAGTAAACTTCAGAAGCGTTGAGGGGTTGAATTTTCAGGGTGGAGTAGGATGAAAAAAATATATGAAAGGGCAATATATAGAGAGAATAAGCTAATTTAGCTGGAATGCAGATTCACATAAAAGAAGAGTATAAAATTAAACAGGAAGTGAAGGGAGGGGAAGAAGGCTTTGAAGGCAGCTGGATATAAAAGTGAAGGTCAGCCAGGAACACTTTTCTGTGCAGGACCAAACTATATCTACATTTGGTTTTTCATCCCCTATTTACTACCTGCCTCATCTATAGGGGACAATGGTCCACGGAAAAACCAGTGGCTCCTCCTATAGGGCACCAGATATGGGAAATAATATCTGTTCCATTTCTGTCACTACAATCTCTAGTATGAATTTGATAGAAATGGCAGGGCCAAGAGGGTCAAAACTTCTGTAAGACTCAGTTTTTAGGTGATAAAAGCAGGTCCTGGTACAAGTTCTCATAGCCCATTAAGATTCTACTTTTTTATTAAGGGTGCTAAAAACATCACTACCGTCTGCATAGGTGCTACAGCTATTGCTGAATCAAGATATTTTCAGAGATAAATTGCAAAGTACTCACGGCCACTGCAGATGGTACCCTGCTCAGGACACAAGAACTGAGGTCCTAAGGAAGGACTGTGCCTTGAAAAGTGACAAAGTTCTACTCATACGACCAGGTGACAGAGTGTCAGCAGTCCCGCTGTCATCGAGATCTTTAGAAACACAGCTGTTGGACTTCTATGCAGGGAAAACTCTCGGTTTTAGAATATATCACTTCATAAACATGATACTTTTCAATATCATGAAATATAAAATTTTGCATCACTTCTTTTGTGTCGTGAACACTCAATAGATATAGAATTGAATTAAAGAAGTCTTGGGTTCTTTTACATGACTAGATAATTTTAGGCATGTTTTATTTCACATGTTCATACAGGTTACACAGTAAACATTATGCTATGAAATTTGTCAAAGGTTTTGTATTCATTCCAGTAAGTTAGGTAGGGGAAAATTTTTTTTCTTCCCCAAAAGACCTTAAAAACTCCATTGCCCATTCTCAAGTGTGAAAGCAGTATTTAAGGAAAAATTCTGCCCTCTTATACATCTATTTGGCAGGATAACAGTTTGCCTAATGTACATTCCCTCTGGTGACCGAGAGTTGTGTCCTGATTTAAAAAGGAGTGAGTATACAATCAAAGACCTTCATTCTTACCAGAATCCAGCCCTTTTCTCCTTTCCCTTAAATAAGATGTCTCAGGAGGGGGGGTTACCTTTTCCTCACTGGTTAGCAGGAAGTGGTATGGTAGGATGTTTCTCTTCTGTCAGGATAGTTTTTCATTTGTTTTTGAAATTTGCATGGCATATTTGATCACAATTCACTGATATTAAAAAAACCAACACTATTTTTATATATAGAAGTACCACCAACAGGCTTCATTTAGTCCAGGTTGCCCAGAGAACTTCTGAGGTCCCACAGCACGTACTGTGGGTGACACCTTCTTTGTCACTTCACTCTATCATGTCTTGTATCAGTTTCACAGCTGTGTTCTGTGTAAATTTTTTCTCCTCTCTAAGATCACAAGCTCCTTGCACCCGGGGAGAGTGTTACATGTTTCTTTTGTGGTTTGGGGGCTGCATCTGTGGCCAAGCATAGCAAATGCTAGTTGATGGATTCATGGAGTGAGAAAAGCCATTTGTACATCTTGGACTGTTTGTTTAGTTATTACTAAGGAAGCAGATCATGAATAGAACCTTGAAACTCAATTACCAGGTTCTGTTTTTATTTTGTTTTATTTTTGTTTTTGTGAATGAGACGTTCTGACAGATTGGAGTATTAAATAGACCCCTAATAGTCCTGTCGGGAAGGAAAAGCATAATTACATCCATTAAAAAGATATTGTATGTGAGGACATTGTATGTGAGGACTAGGAAATTTGGGATTAACAGATACACACTACTATATATGAAATAGTTAAACAACAAGGACAGGGAACCAAAAAAAAAATTGAATCCCACATATGCCATGACTCATGAAGAAAAACAGAACTTGGTTTACTCTGTTCTAGGCTGAGGCAAGACAATTCAATTCATAGATTGAAATGTTTATCCCCCCAGGTTCACGTGTTGGAGCCCTAACCCCAGTCTGCAGTAATTGGAGACTAAGGAAGTAGTTAAGGTCAAGTGAGGTCACAAGGGTGGGCCCTGATGCAACAGGATTGGGGTCCTTATAAGCTCGTGCTGTCTTTCTCCCACGTGCCACACCAGGGACAGGCCTTGTGAGGATACAGGGGAGAAGGCAGCCACCTGCAAGAGGAGAGAGTCCTCACTCGAAATCGAGTCAGCCACAACCTCGATCATGAACTGAGAAAATTAATTTCTGTTGTTTAAGCCACCCGGTTTATGGTATTTTGTCATGGCAGCCTGAGCAGAGTAATACAGGCCATGTGTGATCAACATTACTTTCCTCTCTTGGCTCCTAATTTCTATCAGTCAGCAGTCCCACCAGCCCAAAGGTGAGCTTCTAAGACTTTTATCTACTCGTGCTTTAAAGGCAACAAAAAGGGCACCACTTAAGACCTGGATGCGCTGCAGACTAGGGAAGTGGCCTCACGTAACTCTTAATGCACAGCAAACAGTTCTGGAGGGCCTTCGTGGAGTCAGGCACCAGCCTAGGTGCAGGGGATGGAGTGGCAGGCATCCCTGTCTTCAGGCAGCTTGCATATTGCAGCTGTCTGTTGTGGAAACAGAGGGCACCCACACAAACACAAGTCCATATACAAGTAGTGTTGGATGGTGACAGTGCCACAGAGAAGAGAACAGCAAAGGACTGGGGTGGGGGAGGGCTGGAAGGAGTCAAAATTGCGTAAGGCCGAATGGAGCCATGTAAGAGGGGTGAGAGGCATGTGGCCGCTGGGGGAAAGTGTTCCCGGGCTGAGATGGCCACAGTGTGATTGAATGACAGAAAAGAGCAGAAAGGAAGCCAGCGGAGGGTTGGCAGCAGAGGCCTGACACCGTATGTCTGATATCTAATGTTCTAACGTCTAATGTCTAATGTTCTACTGCAATCACTTGGGCTGTTACGTTGAGAAGAGCCAAAAAACGTGTCAGGAGACTGTAGCGATTGGCCAGGTGAGAAACTATGGTGGATGTAAGCGGCTTAGAGCCATGGAACTGGCAAGAAGTGATGGGATTCGGATATACTGACATTTCCATAGGCTGAATGGGTTGGTGGACAGATTGGATAAGGGCTGTGAGAGAAAGGGATTAAGAATTATTCAAAACACGTTCATCTCAGCAGCTAGAAGGATGGGGATCCATCAGCCGAGGTGGGAAAAGCTGTGGGAGGAGGGCTTGGGGTGGAGAATGGGACATTGGGGGCTTGGATTTATACACATTAAGTTTGAGATAGTTATCAGATCTCAAGCGGAGACACTGAGTAAGCAGTGACTAAGGACTAACTGACATCTTAACTGATGCAATGAATGACATTTGGTGTGTTTGCTGGTGGGAAAGATCTTGCAGAGATGGGAGCTCTGGGAATGCTGAGAGAGGGGGAGAGGTGATCTTCTCCTGCAGGTGGGAGAGAGGCTGGGCTTTAGTGCCCCCCCCCGAAAAAAAAACATTGTCACAATCGAGCGTAACCCTAACCCTAACCCTAAGGATGGTAAGAAAAAAGGCAGCCTCGGCAGCACAGGTGTTGGGGGAGGGTCATTGTGATGAGAGCAACAGGTGGAAATTCTTTACTGACTAATTTTCTCAGTGGAAAAGGAAGCGAGGTGATCAGCGAGAGAGAAACTAGGGAAGGAGCGGTCGGAGGTTTGATGAAAAAGAAGACATGAAACAACGGGCTGGGAATGGAGAGCCCGCGGCCCGGGAAAGGATGCAGCATTGCCTGCCAGCCGGAAGGGCCCCCTCGAAGGTCATGGTGGTGAATTTCAACAGAGCCCTGCGTGTCCCAGCCGCCGTCAGCTGAGCAGGTACAGGCGTGGATTCCGCCCGAGCGGGAGCTTTGCCAAGGTACGAGGGCGGGCAGGGTGTGAGAGGGCCCTGGGAGGGAAGGCCAGGCCGGGGAGCGGCGGCCACGGTGCACCACGGAAGCCGAGTGCTTACAGGGGGCAGAGTGATGACAGGAGGGACCCAGGGACCTTGGAAGGGCGTCAGCATCCGCACACTGAGGTTCCCTGCACCGGCCAACAATTGCTGGAGTCCCGGTAGCAGAGGAAGTGAGAGAGTGAGGTTCTGAAAACGGAGACCGTCATGACGGGAATCCTCCAAATCCAATTTGCAGAAAGGCTTCTGAGCAACGGGGAGAATTCATTAATTAACAGGAGTTTGAAATAACGTCTAAAAGTGCCCCTTGGCTGTGACTTCTCTTTGGGACTATTTCCACAAACAGAGGGAAGGCAAAAAAAAAAAAAAAAAGTGGATGTATTCTCAGAAGTTGTTAATAGTAAAACCATATGCCTGGAAGTACCTCCAACAGGTCCTAGTTTGGATTAGCCCCCACTGTCCCGCAAGCTCTAAACACCTTGGCCAAGAGACGCCACCGTGCAGCTCAGTCCATCCTGTGCTCTAGGACTCTCTCCGGTTATGGCTTTTTGTAAAACACTTTTATTGAATTTGAAGCCTATGCCCTTATTTTTTCTTTTAGGGGAGTTAAGAACAAGTCAGAGTCATCTGCCTAATAGTCCTTAAACACCAGAAGGCAATTTCCAATTAGAGTTTGGTGCCTACCGAGAATCACCTGGCAGAAGGTTTTCACCTGGCTGAGAGGTAGAGCGAGATCTCTCCGGGCAAAAGGCCCATGAGAAAATTCATCACAGCGCGCTGACCTGGGGATGCCTCACTCCTCTTTATTAAAAAAAAAAAAAAAAAAAAAAAAAAGACTTTCATGACCTTCACGTGCATTTACAACAATAGCATGAAATCTCACTCAGAAAAATCATGAGCCCACACGTCTAAAGAAAAGGTAAGATTCAAAATTTTAAAACTCTAGTGTTAATATATTTGAAAAAGTAATCCACGCCGTGTCAAAGGTTGGAGCTGTCTCTGTGCTTGAATTATCCTTGGAATTCTCTGGTCACCGGCTTGGGAACACAAGCCTCCGTTCTGGGTTTGAGGCCTTTGCTGCAGGACAGCGTGTTAGGGAAGGTGTGACTGAGGCAGCTGACTCAGGTGCTCTTGAGGGGAAGTTTGTTCTGGGGAGAAACTGTTATTCTAAGGCCTTGTTAGGGTTTTGGAGCCTTGGGCTCTTTGGCAGGTCAGTGTGCTAAGTCATTAAAAAATATGGAAAGTCAGATAGAAAGTCTTTCCTTTTTCTTTTGGAAAGGCCGGAAACAAGCACAGCAGACACAGATGAACCAGAAATCGAAGTGCTGCTGGGATGGTGGCTGTCGTCTGTTGGTTGTATGTTTCTGGTTCTGATTAAACTTAAGTCGATTTTAAAGGGAAATGCTTTTAAGTCAAGGGGCCTTAAAAGCCCCCAGTGCAAGGGAGAAGTGAAAACAAAGATTATTTCAAACTTGCCTCATTTACTGCATCCATAGACACCCGTGGAAACATATTCAGAGATTGCTAACCGCGAACTAAGAGAAGGAAGTGGTTGGAAAGAAATCGGTTGTTTCAATGTGGTGTGCGTCACATAGCGGGAGAAGGTGGGAAAGGATTAGGTATCTCAAAGAGGAAGAAAAGCTGAGATAGACTGTTACAGAACTCCCTCCAACTAGCACAGGGAAAATGGAACAGGAAGAAATACAGCAGAGTCTGAGGGGCTGGAAGTAGGAAGTGGAGTGATATTGGGTCCTTAGCTCTCTTTCCCTCCCCCTCCCCCCGGCCCCATATCCCCACATCCCTGCATGGCCCTTTGCCTCTGCTTCTCTCTCTCCAGTTGGGTTTGACTGCTTGGCATGTGACGGACAGACATGGCTGCACCACAGCTCCTGGGGGGTCCATGTATGGGTTGGGACTAAGGACCAGAGTGGCTGACTGACTCACCTCTCTCCTAATTCAGGACTCCTGGAGAGAGATGCGGATGGGACCCACTGTGGTCAGGGCCACACCAGTGAGGCAGGGTTATATGATGCAAACCAGAAGGCCGGTTTCTCCCTGTGGGTAGGTGGGCACCAGAAGTTCTCTGAGAAGGCTGTGGCCTGGGCAACACCCCAGGAGTGATGCAGAGAGAAGCCTTTGTATCACTAGGTTGATGTGAATGGGACCCGGGCAAATGTATGGTTTGCATAGTATTTCAGTTTTTGCACGACTCTGTTCCTGTTGATATGTTGAGCAATCTCTCTCCTGGGACTGGAGAGGATGGGGGAGGATTGATTGTGTATCATAGTGAATTGCTAGTTCAGCCTGGCTCCTCTTGCCGGTGTGTCACTGTTCACGTTCCAAAGCCTTTTGGGTGACGAGGGGTGAACGCGTAGAGCTCCCTGCCAGTAAACAAGGGTCTAGTCGTCTTCTGGATGCCCCATCTCTCTTTAGTGCGATGACTTGGAATCGTGAATGGTACTAAGGGGAAGTTTATTTTTACTCTGAACATACTAACACTAATTTAGTAAACATGTATTTTTTAAAATTAATTTTTATTGGAGTCTAGCTGATTTATAATGTTGTGTTAGTTTCTGCTGTACAGCAAAATGAAGCAGTTGTACATATACACCTATCCAGTCTTTTTTTAGCTTCTTTTCCCATATAGGTCATTACAGATTATTGAGTAGAGTTCCCTGTGCTCTACAGTAGGTCCTTATTAGTTATCTATTTTATATACAGTAGTGTGTATCTGTCAATCCCAGTCTTCCAATTTATCCCTCTCCCTGCTTTTCCCCCTTGGTAACCATGAGTTGAAACATGTATTTAAATATGTCGATTTCATTACATTTTTAAATATTTGAGGGAATCGCAGCACCAAAGAGTTTCAATAAATTCGACCACAGGCCCATTTAGGGGCATATTTCTAGGCTATGAACATGAGAAACAAAAAGAAAATTTGCATCTGTAGGGAAGATTTCTGGATTTCATAAGTAGCCTAGAAACTTCACTGAACGAGTGGCTGTGTGTTTCTGCATCTATTTGGACTCGTCTAGTGACAAACGTGGGAAACCATGCTGTCTGCCGTGAGTCAAATATTGCTCTCTGGGGGCTGGGATCCTTCACACATCCTCCTTGCTGAGAGTGAGATGGGGAGGGGAGTGTCTCTCTCTTTCCTTTAATAGAATCTGTGTTTTCATTTAGTGGATTCTGGAAACAAAATTTAGGGCTCTTTTTTCTTCTCCAAGTTTTGCGTGCCTTTTGGCTCAGATATTTGTCTTGCCAAGAAGCTTTTAAAAACTAAGTGGTCTGTATTTTGAGATACCACCCTCAACCAAGAAGTAAACCGTGAAATTCTCTGTAATTTAATGCTTTGAATTCAAACACTTGGAAGGCATTTAGTTTGTGTTTAGCGGTGTTGATATGACTATGTTTTAAAAAATAGAACACTAGATTCCGTTTTCACTTAAAGAGCTTTAAAACGTCTCTTGTGTGTGGGTGAGTTTCAGAAAGCATCTCAAAGGGGATCAGAGTGGGAAGGTAAAGGGTAGCCCTTCCTTTATTTTATTAACCAAGTCTGATGAAGTATGCAGATTAGTAAACCAAGGTTCATATATCTGTATAAGCATTATTAACATAATCTTTCTTGCTATTGTCCTGTTAGCAGTAGTGGGTCATATTTTATAGGGGAGAATGATCATAAATATGAAAATGGATCTGAGGTCATGTCGGAGTCCAGGGTGGTACTAAGGGTTTTCATCCCTGCTCTGTTAATGCTTGGTGTGTGCCCTTCAGCAAGATACCTCATAATATTTATTTTTTGACCATGCCGTGTGGCATGTGGGATCTTGGTTCCCCGACCAGGGATCGAACCCGTGCCCCCTGCAGTGGAAGTGCAGTCTTAACCACTGGACCACCAGGGAAGTTCCCCTCATATTATTTTGAGATTCTTCTCATTCTAGGTATGAGAAAGAGAATGGCATCTCATGGTTGATCTTTCCAAATACGGAAGTCATTAAACTGAGTCATTCATGCTGTTGTTGAAGATATATCCTCAGGGTTGAGAAGTCCGGCCAGCTAGACAGGTTTTCCCTTTTCCCCTTGTTTGAAAGCAAAGCATCTTGATTTTTTGGGCCACTTTTGCCTGACTTGATCAGGCTCTCCAAGTCTGGCTCATGTGAACTAAATTAACAACAGTAATAACACTACACATCTGAGTTTATTAACAGCAACAACTTAGGGCTTCCCTGGTGGCGCAGTGGTTGGGAGTCCGCCTGCCGATGCAGGGGACACGGGTTTGTGCCCCGGTCCGGGAAGATCCCACATGCCGCGGAGCGGCTGGGCCCGTGCGCTATATGGCCGCTGAGCCTGCGCGTCCAGAGCCTGTGCTCCGCAACGGGAGAGGCCACAGCAGTGAGAGGCCCGCGTACCGCAAAAAAAAAAAAACCCCCAAAAGCCGCAACTTATTGATCTCCAGAGAATATGCCCTTCCAATATCCAGGTATTTGTTTCCGCCATTTAGGGATTCCAGTTTCTAGAATTAAGTTACTGGGAAGGACACAGTAATAAACAGAATATTGCTTGGTTGGTGATTGTGGAATCAGAGCAAAGGGAATGGATTTTTGGGGATGATATTTTAATGATGCCATGGTGGTAAATCCTGGTGGTGGATTTTCTCTGCTGCTCGACAGAGGGCACTTCTGTTGTGACTCATCTGGATTTGGTCTCTCTTTTCCTTTTTTTCTGATTCAGAGTTGGATAAGTACTGTGAAAATCTTGAATCTCGTGTTTCCATGTATCCTCTATTGCATGAAGATTGCAGCCCTTCTGTTAACACCTTCTTATATGAAGCCATTGCTGTTGTTTCCGGCTAAGCCTATTTTCCCGTAGCTAAGTGCCCAGAAGATTGCTTGGACTTGCGGGGGGGGGGTTCTAGATACCTCTCAACCACCCACTTTTAGACCATATTTCAAGGTGCGCTTTGTTCACAGATGACTGATCTCAGGGTAATCACTGAATTTTTTGAGCCTATGATGTACCACCAGGCTTGTTAACTCTTAATTTGCAGACTGGGTATTTGATACTCATTTTAGAGGTAAGGAGACTGAAGCTCAAAGAGGTTCAAGAGGGCTTCCCTGGTGGCGCAGTGGTTGAGAGTCCGCCTGCCGATGCAGGGGACGTGGGATCCTGCCCCGGTCCGGGAAGATCCCACATGCCGCGGAGCGGCTGGGCCCGTGAGCCATGGCCACTGAGCCTGTGCATCCGGAGCCTGTGCTCCGCAACGGGAGAGCCCACAACAGTGAGAGGCCCGCATACTGCAAAAAAAAAAAAAAAAAGAGGTTCAAGAATTTGCCCAGGGTCTCACAGCTTGCTTCTGGCTGAGTTGGGATTCAGAACCAGTTCTCTCTGATCAAATCTTGTTCTTTCTAACACTGAATCTTCCTACTTTTACTTTCAGGGGATACTAATGTCTAAGTTTTGTAAGAACCCTACTTTGCCTTTCAATCCTGATTAGAGTGGAATACTCTATTATATCACTATATTGCTATAATATAACAGTATATTATAGTAGAATACTTATATTTTAGAACAAAAATATGTAAGCCAGAGTCTTTACAGCGCATCAAAATGACAGAAGTGTTACACAGCTCGCATTTATTTAGAATTTAGTAAGTGCTCATATTATTGAAATGCTTGACACACATAATTTTGTTTATTTTTAAGGACAGTTCTTTGAGGTTGGTGGTACTGTTACCAACACTGTGGAGTTGGGGAGATTAAGTCAGAAGTTAAATAACCCACAGAGTGACACATGCCCTGACTCGAATCCATGCTGTCTGACCAGGTTTGACCTCTTACCAGTTCTATCGCACTGCCTCTTTGGTGAATAGAAACTTGAGGACTCCAGGTCCGAAGATCATACTGCCTGAACTAGTTTTACCTATAGGTCTCCTTCAAGAAAGTCTGCACCTCCTCTATGCCAGGTGTGGTGTCAGGATACGATGATAAATAAGTCCTTTCCTTTAAACATTTTATTGACATGTAAGTGACATAGCTATAACCCAAAGTGATAAGTAAGGGAGTCGCTGGGGCTGTGAGAATACAGATGAGGAGGAAATTCATTCTGCCTGAGGGAGGGGGAGGGGAGGGCATGCCACGTAGGAACTGAGAAGTGATGAGTAAGGAGAGTCTTTAAGTCCAAGGAGGCGGCAGGCGGGGGAGAGGGACAGCTAAGAGGAATATCACTGTAGGCAGCGGCAAGAGGCCTGGGGGCGAGAAAACACAAGGCTTGTCCCAGAAGAGTGAGTGCTGCAGCAAACCAGAAGAGGGCACTGGTGAATGACTGGAAAAGAAGACAAGAAAGTCAGACTGGGACCAGAGTTTGAAGAGCCTTTTACTCGTGGAGGTTGGAGGTTGGAAGTAACCGAGAGCCACGGAGGTTTTTCAGCATTGGAGTCACATGATTAGCTAAGACTCCTGTGGAGAATGGGAGATCAAGTGAAGGAAATACGGTGCTTCAGAAGAGCAGCTTTCAGTAATACAGGTGAGAGTAAAGGATGAGTGTCTGGTGTCGAAGAGCCACACTGGGCATGGAGGTCGCTCAAGTAGAACCTGCAGGGACTGGAGGCTGATTAGTTGGAACCAGGGAGCCAGGGGCGACTTTGGGGTTTCCAACTTGGGCAATGGAATGAATGGTGGTTTTCTTTTTTCTTTTTTGAATGTAGTTGCTTTAATGAAAAATGACACGGAAACATACAAAGATATTTACTTAAAGAAGGAGATAACACAATATATCCTAGACTAGGGCATAACTTCCCAGTCCCCAAGCTCCCCACGAGAACACATTGTTATGAATGATACCACTGCTTGGAATGAGGGTTACCACTCTTTTTCATTTTTATGGGGTTTTATGCCCTCCAGATGCCTCCCACCATGGGGGCTTGGCTAATCAATAATCTTCCCACAGGGTACAAGAAACTGGAATTGGTAACAATGCAGACTCTATAAATAGGGACATGAGCTTCACATGGGTTAGAGAATTTAATTTATACAACTAGTACTGTCCGTTAATCTTCACGCTGAAAAGTAATATTAAAATATTTTGCTAAGGGAAAGAATACAGTCGAATGGTGCTTTTCTTAACCAATGTTAACAATTTAAGTTGAGGAGCATGGGCTTCCCTGGTGGTGCAGTGGTTGAGAGTCCGCCTGCCAATGCAGGGGACATGGGTTCAAGCCCTGGTCCAGGAAGATCCCACATGCCGCGGAGCAACTAAGCCCGTGCGCCACAACTACTGAGCCTGCACTCTAGAGCCCACGAGCCACAACTACTGAAGCCCCCATGCCACAACTACTGAAGCCTGCATGCCTAGGGCCCATGCTCTGCAGCAAGAGAAGCCACCACAATGAAAAGCCCGTGCACCACAACAAAGACCCAATGCAGCCAGAAATAAATAAGAAAAAAATTTTTTAAAAAGCTGAGAATTTTTGTAATTGTGTTTTTATTGTTGTTGTTTGTTTTTTTGACATAACTTTCAAGTGTCTCGAAAATTTCTAAGCTGTGAATATAAGTTTTAGCTTGTATGGTCTTAATTTTTCTTCTCTCTGACATAATATTTTTTTCACATCTTTATTGGAGTATAATTGCCTTACAATGGTATGTTAGCTTCCGCTTTATAACAAAGTGAATCAGTTATACATATACATATGTTCCCATATCTCTTCCCTCATGCGTCTCCCTCCCTCCCACCCTCCGTATCCCACCCCTTTAGGTGGTCACAAAGCACCGAGCTGATCTCCCTGTGCTATGTGGCTGCTTCCCACTAGCTATCTGTTTTACGTTTGGTAGTGTATATATGTCCATGCCACACTCTCACTTTGTCACAGCTTACCCTTCCCCCTCCCCATATCCTCAAGTCCATTCTCTAGTAGGTCTGTGTCTTTATTCCCATCTTGCCCCTAGGGTCTTCATGACCATGTGTTTTTTCTTAGATTCCATATATATGTGTTAGCATACGGTATTTGTTTTTCTCTTTCTGACTTACTTCACTCTGTATGACAGACTCTAGGTCCATACACCTCACTACAAATAACTCAATTTCTTTTCTTTTTATGGCTGAGTAATGTTCCATTGTATATATGTGCCACATCTTCTTTATCCATTCATCTGTTGAAAGACACTTAGGTTGTTTCCATCTCTGGGCTATTGTAAATAGAGCTACAATGAACATTGTGGTACATGACTCTTTTTCAATTACGGTTTTCTCAGGGTATATGCCCAGTAGTGGGATTGCTGGGTCATATGGTAGTTTTATTTTTAATTTTTTAAGGAAGCTCCATACTGTTCTCCATAGTGGCTGTATCGATTTACATTCCCACCAACAGTGCAAGAGGGTTCCCTTTTCTCCACACCCCCTCCAGCATTTATTGTTTGTAGATTTTTTTTTTTTCTTGGCAGTATGCAGGCCTCTCACCATTGCGGCCTCTCCTGCCATGAAGCACAAGCTCAGGACGCACAGGGTCAGTGGCCATGGCTCACAAGCCCAGCCACTCTGCGGCATGTGGGATCTTCCCGGACTGGGGCACGAACCCGTGTCCCCTGCATCGACAGGCGGACCCTCAACCACTGCGCCACCAGGGAAGCCCATTTTTTGTAGATTTTTTGATGATGGCCATTCTGACTGGTGTGAGATGATATCTCATTGTAGTTTTGATTTGCATTTCTCTAGTGACTAATGATGTTGAGCATTCTTTCATGTGTTTGTTGGCAATCTGTATATCTTCTTTGGAGAAATGTCTATTTAGGTCTTCTGCCCTTTTTTGGATTGGGTTGTTTGTTTTCTTGATATTGAGCTGCATGAGCTGCTTGTAAATTTTGGAGCTTAATCCTTTGCCAGTTGCTTCCTTTGCAAATATTTTCTCCCATTCTGAGGGCTGTCTTTTCGTCTTGTTTATGGTTCCCTTTGCTGCGCAAAAGCTTTTAAGTTTCATTAGGTCCCATTTGTTTATTTTTGTGTCCATTTCTCTAGGAGGTGGGTCAAAAAGAATCTTGTTGTGATTTATGTCATGGAGTGTTCTGCCTATGTTTTCCTCTAAGAGTTTAATAGTGTCTGGCCTTACATTTAGGTCTTTAATCCATTTTGAGTTTATTTTTGTGTATGGTGTTAGGGAGTGTTGTAATTTCATTATTTTACATGTAGCTGTACAATTTTCCCAGCACCACTTATTGAAGAGGCTGTCTTTTCTCCACTGTGTATTATTGCCACGTTTATCAAAGATAAGGTGACCATATGTGCGTGGGTTTATCTCTGAGCTTTCTATCCTGTTCCACGATCTATATTTCTGATTTTGTGCCAGTACCATGCTGTCTTGATTACTGTAGCTTTGTAGTATAATCTGAAGTAAGGGAGCCTGATTCCTCCAGCTCCGTTTTTCTTTCTCAAGATTGCTTTGGCTATTTGGGGTCTTTTTTTTTCCCATAGAAATTGTGAGATGTTTTGTACTAGTTCTGTGAAAACTGCCAGTGGTAGTTTGAAAGGGATTGCATTGAATCTGTATATTGCTTTGGGTAGTAGACTCATTTTCATAATGTTGATTCTTCTAATCCAAGAACATGGTATATCTCTCCATCTATTTGTTTCATCTTTAATTTCTTTTATCAGTGTCTTATAATTTTCTGCATACAGGTCTTTTGTCTCCTTAGGTAGGTTTATTCCTAGGTACTTTATTTGTTTTGTTGCAATGGTAAATGGGAGTGTTTTCTTAATTTCACTTTCAGATATTTCATCATTAGTGTATAGGAATGCAAGAGATTTCTGTGCATTAATTTTGTATCCTGCTACTTTACCAAATTCATTGATTAGCTCGAGTAGTTTTCTGGTAGCATCTTTAGGATTCTCTATGTATAGCATCATGTCATCTGCAAACAGTGACAGCTTTATTTCTTCTTCTCCGATTTGGATTACTTTTATTTCTTTTTCTTCTCTGATTGCTGTGGCTAAAACTTCCAAAACTATGTTGAATAAGAGTGCTGAGAGTGGGCAACCTTGTCTTGTTCCTGATCTTAGTGGAAATGGTTTCAGTTTTTCACCATTGAGGATGATATTGGCTGTGGGTTTGTCATATATGGCTTTTATGATGTTGAGGTAAGTTCCTCTATGCCTACTTTCTGGAGGGTTTTCATCATAAATTGGTGTTGAATTTTGTCTCTGCATCTATGGAGATGATCATATGTTTTTTCTCCTTCAATTTGTTAATATGGTGTATCACATTGATTGATTTGCGTATACTGAAGAATCCTTGCATTCCTCGGATAAACCCCACTTGATCATGGTGTATGATCCTTTTAATGTGCTATTGGATTCTGTTTGCCAGTATTTTGTGTAGGAGTTTTGCATCTACATTCACCAGTGATATTGGCCTGTAGTTTTCTTCCTTTGTGACATCTTTGTATGGTTTTGGTATCAGGGTGATGGTGGCCTCAAAGAATGAGTTTGGGAGTGTTCTTCCCTCTGCTATATTTTGGAAGAGTTAGAGAAGGATAGGTGTTAGCTCTTCTCTAAAAGTTTGAAAAACTTCACCTGTGAAGCCATCTGGTCCTGGGCTTTTGGTTTTTGGAATATTTTAATCACAGGTTCAATTTCAGTGCTTATGATTGGTCTGTTCATATTTTCTATTTCTTCCTGGTTCAGTCTCGGAACGTTGTGCATTTCTAAGAATTTGTCCATTTCTTCCAGGTTGTCCATTTTATTGGCATATAATTGCTGTAGTAATCTCTCATGATCCTTTGTATTTCTGCAGTGTCAGTTGTTATTTCTCATTTTTCATTTGTAATTCTATTGATTTGAGTCTTCTCTCTTTTTTTCTTGATGAGTCTGGCTAGTGGTTTATCAATTTTGTTTATCTTCTCAAAGAACCAGCTTTTAGTTTTATTGATCTTTACTATCGTTTCCTTCATTTCTCTTTCATTTATTTCTGATCGGATCTTTATGATTTCTTTCCTTCTGCTAACTTTGGGGATTTTTTGTTCTTCTTTGTCTAATTTCTTTAGGTGTAAGGTTAGGTTGTTTATTTGAGATGTTTCTTGTTTCTTAAGGTAGGATTGTATTGCTATAAACTTCCCTCTTAGCACTGCTTTTGCTGCATCCCATAGGTTTTGGTTCATCATGTTTTCATTGTCATTTGTTTCTAGGTATTTTTTAATTTCCTCTTTGATTTCTTCCATGATCTCTTGCTTATTAAGTAGTGTATTGTTTAGCCTCCATGTGTTTGTATTTTTTAAATATTTTCCCCAGTAATTGATATCTAGTCTCATAGCATTGCAGTTGGAAAAAATACTTGATACGATTTCAATTTTCTTAAATTTACCAAGGCTTGATTTGTGACCCAAGATATGATCTATCCTGGAGAATCTTCCATGAGCACTTGAGAAGAAAATTTATTCTGTTGTTTTTGGATGGAATGTGCTCTAAATATCAATTAAGTCCATCTTTTTAAATGTATCATTTAAAGCTTGTGTTTCCTTATTTATTTTCATTTTGGATGATCTGTCCATTGGTGAAAGTGTGTTGTTAAAGTCCCCTACTATGATTGTGTCACTGTTGATTTCCCCTTTTATGGCTGGTAGTATTTGCCTTATGTATTGAGGTGCTCCTATGTTGGGTGCATAAATATTTACAATTGTTCTATCTTCTTCTTGGATTGATCCCTTGATCATTATGTAGTGTCCTTCTTTGTCTCTTGCAATAGTCTTTCTTTTAAAGTCTATTTTGTCTGATATGAGAATTGTTACTCCAGCTTTCTTTTGATTTCCATTTGCCTTGAATATTTCCATCCCTTCACTTTCAGTCTATGTTTGTTCCTAGGTCTGAAGTGAGTCTCTTGTAGACAGCATATATACAGGTCTTGTTTTTGTATCCATTCAGCCAGTCTATGTCTTTTGGTTGGAGAATTTAATCCATTTACATTGAAGGTAATTATCTATATGTATGTTCCTCTTACCATTTTCTTAATTGTTTTGGGTTTTTTATTGTAGGTGTTTTCCTTCTCTTGTGTTTTCTGCCTAGAGAAGTTCCTTTAGCATTTGTTGTAAAGCTGGTTTGGTGGTGCTGAATTCTCTTAGCTTTTGCTTGTCTGTAAATGTTTTAATTTCTCCATCAAATCTGAATGAGATCCTTGCTGGATAGAGTAATCTTGGTTGTAGGTTTTTCCCCTTCATCACTTTAAATATGACATAATATTTTTAATCAAAATACTTCTAGAAGCTAATAATTCAATTAATCAAAAAAAATTTTATCTATTATGTGGCAGACACGTGTAAATATTTGATGAACAATAACCATTCAGTCTCAAGGTGAAACAAAGGCAGCTGTCACAGTTGAGGCTTTCCATGGTTCTCTGGTCAGCTTATGATGGTGAAGGAATTGCCCTACCTCCTTGTGGTCCCTCAAGTACAGAGAGCGCCCCCTTGTGTTCTTGGACCTCACAACTGACATCCCTGGTAACCACCTGCCAACTCCTTAAACATGACTCATTAATCCTTATTTAGACTAATCATTTTCCTACCCAGAAGGTTTTGTTTTCAATCTTACATGAGAATTTGCCTCCAGAAGTTTATTTTTCATATATTCATTAAGGTAAGCCTGTTTCTTTAAACCAGGATCAACATATAACAAAAATTGGGAAACCTGAAAGGAAAACTCTAGCAGTGAGAAAAAGCCATTTCCTTTAGTCCTATGTTTTCTAATTTTTGCATTGTTTCTAGATACACTAATCTAAGGTTAAAAAATTTTTTTTTTCAAACTTTTAACAGACTGTATTGATTCAGAAGCCAAACAAGGCAGCATTTAGTGAGTAAGACATCTTGTTGAAAACATATCCCAGTGCTTTCAAGTGATCCTGGGCATGGGATTTGAGGCTGGAAAAGACTAGGTTTGGGTGATACAATTTAGGATCATTACTTATTTATTAAAAAGTGTCCTTTCTTATTCCATGAATGGAAGAAAGCTAGAGCATAGAAAACAGAGAATATAACTTTTTGACCAGGGACTGAGGCATGAGGGAGCTCTGTGTTCTTGGCTGCTGTGTCTGGAGTGGAGTTTTGCATCACTGAGCTGGGAGGGGGAGGAAGGGAGGGAGGGGGCAGGTCTTGGTCAAATACCACTGACTCTCATTGTTCTCACAGAGTTTTTATGTTTTCTTGAATAAATGTGTCTTCATTTGCTGTATGCCCTTAGGACCATTTCCAGAGACTTCTAACATTTTTTTTTGTTTTTTAAACTTTTACCAGTTTCCCTGGGGAGAGGGTCCTTGGAAGTCCTCACACTATCATGCTGGAAATAGAACTCCCTTCTAGACTTTTTTTTTTTTTTGCGGTACGCGGGCCTCTCACTGTTGTGGCCTCTCCCGTTGCGGAGCACAGGCTCCGGATGCGCAGGCTCAGCGGCCATAGCTCACGGGCCCAGCCGCTCTGTGGCATGTGGGATCTTCCCGGACCGGGGCACGAACCCGTGTCCCCTGCATCGGCAGGCGGACTCTCAACCACTGCGCCACCAGGGAAGCCCCTAGACTAGTTTTTAAAAATATTGTCATTATTCTAGAAAAACGAAAGATCAATCCCTTTGGCTTACTTAGGAATAATACTGTATTGCCATGTTTACTTTCTTTCATGTGTACATTTACAAGCTCCCATCTATATGAAAAAGAAACTGCCTCATTGCTATAACATTGCTATAACTGCCTCATTGCTATAACAATGTTATTGCTGCAATTTGCAGCAATTCCAAATACTCTTTTTGAATCCCAAGCCACCTCCCTGCATCTTTACTGTGACTCACCACCTCATGGCAGGAGGGTCACCCATGGGATCAATCAGACTTCTTGTGACACTATGGATAAGCAGAGTCTAGGCTGCTGAATTCAATCATTGAATCAGCTTCTCTTTTCTCTTTGCCACGAGGTCACCAAGTATTTCTACCTGCTTTAGTCCAAGGGAAGGATGCAGAAGGAAGACATTCCTGGACAGAGGGCTCTCTGAGTTCTTCATGAGCACACTGTAACTTCTCACCCAGCAGCCCCCTGGTGTCCATTGCCGCCTGCAGCTTTCCTCCCAGCTTTGAGCAGCAGGGGCCAGCTTCGGGGGCATGCAGTCTGTATAGCTACACTGTGCCTGTTACTAAAAAGGGTTTAATCCTCTGCTGTTACTGTCTTGAAATTCTTAATAACTTTTAGGCAAAGGATCTGCATGTTCATTTTGCAAATTCTGTAGTTGGTCCTGCTGAGTGAGAGGTCACCATGTCCTGCATACTGTCCCTCATGACCCAAAGGCAGACACAGAGGGTTCAGCCAACCTGGCCTCCCTTGGCAGCCTAGGCAGCCCAGGAAGCACTTCCTGGGTTCCTTGGGGATACTCTTAGGCCAGTTTGACCACTGGCACATGGGGTACCGTGTCGGCTGAGGCTTCAGCCTGCCCATACCCCTCACAAGTCCTTCTAAGTTTAAGTTAGCAAATATTTGTTGAGTACCTGTTATAGTCTCAGTACTGTGGTGGCTATAATAAACAGGAGAGACTAAAATCTCACTGAAAGGAATGAACGTATGGTTATGTGATAAAATTAGAACCGCGTTTTCCAACTGATGTTCCAAGGCACACTTGTATCCCATAGGTGTTAGGAGGTGATGCACTAAAGAAACGTTATTACTAATAAACAAGAACTTTGAGAACCAGTGGGTTGACATTTCTTCCCTCTGCAACTTTATGGAGACTTTTACACAATGATGGGCATCTTGAATCTCTTCACATTTCTTTAAAGAAGCATTTTTGTAACAAGTACCATTTATTGCTCAACTACTGTTGCTCCTTCAGTGATGAAATTTAGGAGGAAAGAACTGAAAGAATTTCCCACATCTAAGAACTTGTGACTCAAACCCAGTTCTTTATATTTCTAGTTCTCAAATGAATTAATGAGTGAGCAAATCTGGGTAAATCTCTTTGAACTGAATTTTAGGGTACAGAATTGGATATAGCATTAACATATGAGCTTAAGAAAGATATATGACTTTAATACATCATGATATTCAAGAGTTTGACCAAGCAGTTAATATTTATTACATCTAGACTCATAGATTCATTTAAATATCTCAAGGAAAACACATTTTTTGGCTTTGGTTACTCCCCTTTCAGATTTCTTTCTGTTACTTTAGTGCCAGGCTTTGCTCTTTAAGTATCAGATACCCTGGAATGATGTGGACTCTGGCATATTTGTGGGAACCACACATAGCTTTTCCAAAAAATTTCTTTATCTGAAAGATAACTTAAAGACTGTTATCCTGGACGTTACTTGAATGCCTGTAGACGCCTGCCTGGACTTGACCGCAGAGAGGCTCTGGTTCAAGTTGTTATTTTGCAACAGGGAAGCTGGAGCCAGAGAGGAGAGGGATCCGCCCATGACCATCTGGGAAATGACAATAAAGTGAAGATTGGATCCCAGAACGGCTTTCTCTCCTCCAGTCCTGTGCGATGAGAAACATCAACTCTCTGTTAGGTAAATAGCACACACGTCCATCATTCGTACCAAAGGAACACTTTTCAGGTTTCTCCGTAGAACACAGTTTGGGAAATGATGAATTGGAGACTAATGTAAGCCCTCACTTGTTTAAAATCCAAAATATGTGGAATGAGTAACACATGATAATGTATAAGAGGGCAGAGTTCACGTGGTATGAAACGACCGAGGAACGTATCACCTAATAAACATCTCATAATTGGAAGGGTCCTCAGTGCCAACACTTGGACTGTTGAGACCTCAGGGACAGGCAGGGGAAGAGGAAGAAGAAGCCAAAACCAGGAGGGATCAAGGCCAAGGGAAACAATCAGGCCAGAAAACTGGGTCCAAAAGAGCATGTCTGTTCCTCTTGGGCTACTCTGGAGAGAGAGGTTTAGAAACAAAATTTCCCAGCATAGATGGTACTTGAAGTCAAGAGAGTGGCAGCGACATGGTTCCTAACGTTATATTTTGGAACATGACCCAAGGCGATGCCTGGGGCTGGCCTCAGGACATCACTGTCTCCTGTTACTTCATTAGCTCACAAAACTCTCATTGGACAATCTGCTCAGCCCACTGCTCTGTTCTTGATCTCATGGACCAATCGCGGTGGCCTGTTCCTGCTTCTGCAGGGTCGTGCCTCCTGCCTCTTCCATGTCGGTGTCTTTATCCTGCTAATGCTTTGTGGCAGGTGTGACAAGGAGATCATCAAAAAATGCAGGAGTGTTTTATAGATGCAAATCTACACCTTGGATGCCACACTTCTTCCGATTAGAGTAAGATATTGAATAGATGGGAGTTCATTAACTAGGCAATTTACTTTTTACCTTTACCATGGACATCAGTTTTGGTCCTCATTCAGGCAGAGTGCAACTGACTTTAGATCAGTGATTCTTGTGGGAATCTAACAAAATTAATTAATGTTACTTAAAACTTAATTTAAACATAAATAGATTTAATTTCCCCCTATCAAGAAGAATTAAATATTACGGAAGAAGACTCTGTCTGGTGGAATTAAGCTTTGCAGGACTGGAAACCACTGCAATATCTAGATATTTTTCTCACAGCCACCCAGGAACAGATTTTTGTTCTTGGGATGTTATTTGCCCATTTGGGGTCACATACATTACAGTATTTCAGGCCTTGACATGTAACATCCGAATTGGTGTCCTGATTTAGAAAGGTATCAGGTTGTGGAGTGATTTTAGGGATTGACTTTGGCCTTTGAGTTTGTCACGGAGCAGCCCCCGGAGTGACTGGTGCTTTCTATCCTTCTGGCGGGCTTCTCCATGAATGGATCTGGTTATTCATTCATTCAATCGAGCAATACACACCCATCTTTAATGAGCACCTACTACGTGCTGCACTGTACAGGTGGTAGGGGTACAAAGAAGATAAGGTAATACAGCCTGCTGGGGAAGGCACACAGACAAGCTGGGACTTACAATAAAATAGAATTTTCCCAGTGCAGTGATAACAGTTATTCTGGGACACTGAAAAGGAGCAGCTAACAGCAGATGGGATGGAGAGAGCTGTTCAGGAAGGCTTGCTGGAGCTGCTGACACCTTGAACAACATCAGAGAGAATTTTATGGACTAATGGTCCAGAATCAGACTGAGCCAGCTCACTTCATCTGGTCCCATCCCTGCAATTAGGAAGTGGAAGACTCAGCTGGGCAGGGCAAACGGAATAAAGCATGTTGATCCTGGCATGTTGGACTCCTAGCTGAATCATGCTCTATGTGTGTATATATAAATATATAGTGTAGATATAGTATAGATATACACCTCACACACACACACACACACACACACACACACACACGTACGTGCATTGTATAGTCTGTCTGCCCTTCTCCATTCCTATCCTCCTGTCCCCATCCCCACCCCGATTCAAGGTAAGCACTGTTACCCATCTGATGTGAGTCTTGTCATGTTTTGTCTATTACAAACAAGACTGCAATAAGCTCCTTTGCACCCAATCTTTTCCTTTAAAAAGTGTTACATTGATTGCAAAATAATTGATGTTTATTATAGAAGCTTTGGAAAATAAAGGAGAGAACAGTGACGAAAATATCAAAGAAGGGAAACAAATCCAACCATACCCTGCCTTCCAGAAACAGACACTTTCCACATTTTGGACACTATTTCAGTTTTTTTTTCTATGCAACTACATATGCTTACTTGCATACATGTGCATACACACATTAGGATCACATTTGCGACATTAGGATCACACCATGTATGCTGCTTTGTAACTTTTTTTTCTCTAAGTTGATATATTGTCAGTATTTTACCATATCACTAGAGAATCCTCTTTATTTATAAAATCTTAATTGATTTCTTCCTCTGATCATGAACATAATTCATACCCATTATGTGTGTATGTGTGTGTGTATAAAGTATATATTGTCTTTGTATACAGATATGTCCTAATTGTAGATTAGATTTCAGATTTAAAATATGTATTATAATTATATATGCATATAGAGTATAATAGAAGTGAGATAATATGATACATGCTATTCAATAAATTGCATTTTTCCCTAGAGACTGTATCTTGAACCAGTCAATTTAGATAGAGCTATTTTTACATGGTTGTATGGTGGTCCATTATTCATTAATCAATCTCTTATCAATAGATTATCAATTAACAATTAACCATAAATGGATGGGCATTTTAATTATTAACAATTCTTTTTTCTTGACAGGATTACTGAATGAGTAACTGATCAAATATCTTTGGGCATGAATGACAGCATTTCAGTCGGAGTAACCCCTAGAAATTTCTTGTATAATTCCAAGCATGTTTGTTTCTTATAATTTCTGTGTCTCACAAAAAATAAACCAATCCCAATTTTTATTAAATAATTTTATTTAAATCGTCTAAACGTACCATGCGTTAGATTGGTTTTCAGAGCTCTGAATGGACTGAGGGTAATTTATAAACATTATCTCATTCTCGACAAATTGTGATAAGAAGTTTCAATCCTTAGTCAAACGTTGCCGTGTTTATAATTAAGGCTCAGACTAAACTTTCCTTGAATGAGAGGTATTTGACCACTAGCAATCGCAGAGTGCTTCCGGCTAAAGCAAAGAGAGGCCAGTTTCACTGTTCGCAGTAAAAAAAAAAAAAAGGAGCATCAAAGTACCAGAAGCAACCTGGTGTGGGTGGAGGCACCCCATTAGCAATTGATAGATTCTTGCTGACTATGGTCCATTAGAGCTTTTTTAGGCATATATGGAGAGATGGGGGCCGAGAAAGAGAAGTCCCAGAATAGATTCTACTAGAAGAGACCATTTCTGATAAGACACACTTGAACCCAGAGACAAGTTCCTTGACAGCTGAATGAGGGCTTTCTAACCATGAGCCATCTCTGCTTAGGTAATACCTGGACTCACATCGCCAGGAATAGCTAAACTGTCAAGGAAGACTTCCTGAACTTTGTTATTTATAAAGTACACATTTGTTCAATGATGTCTTCAAATCATTTAACCAGCACGACTTGGCACCAAGGTATCAATATTTGACCTAGAATCAGTCACTTCTGTGTCTTCTTTAGAAAAAGGGGAGGCTTTTCTTCTCTTTTCATAAGGTGTTCAAGTCCTAGGGGGTCACTTTCAGGGTCATAGGTGATAAATTATAGCAAAAACATTATTTAAAATATGTTGTTTTAGCATAATACACTGTACCTTTCCTTATGGAAACAAAAAATGCTTGTTATAATGTCAATAATGTCTATTTTGTTGGCTTATAAATGAAGGCCCTTATAAGCATTTAACTAAAAATGCGTTATATTTATTTATTGAAGATTTATATAAAATGTTATTGACAAAATCAAAATCATAAAAACTGCCTCTCTGAAGAATCCCTATACAGGTTTTTTTCTTTTAAATAAAATTATTTATCTTTTTGTCTGCGTCGGGTCTTTGTTGCGGTGCGCGGGCTTCTCACTGCAGTGGTCTCTCCCATTGCGGAGCTCGGGCTCTAGGCGTGCGGGCTCAGTAGTTGTGGCTCACAGGCTCTAGAGCGCAGGCTCAGTAGTTGTGGCGCATGGGCTTAGTTGCTCCGCGATATGTGGGATCTTCCCAGACCAGGGCTTGAATCCGTGTCCCCTGTATTGTCAGGCAGATTCCTAACCACTGTGCCACCAGGGAAGTCCCCTATACAGGTTTAAGATAGGAATAATGAAAGGTGGCTTACAAAATAATGACATTTTCAGAAAAGTATATTGATATATAAATATATGCTAGCCAAAGCTCCTTGATGAGTGGTTTTCTTAATTATGATGACTGTGTAGGAAAAATACTGGTGAAAATATCTACTCTCTCCTGGTTAAAAAAATTAACGTTTTTCCCCCCAGTAAAAGTAGAGACACTTTAGATTTTAGGACCCTCTTGGCTCCTGAAACCTAAGGGCTGCTTTAAAAATGGCCCTTTCAGCTTTTAGCAGCAGCCCGTTTAAGTCCACAACAGAGACGCCTAACGACTGTGGTTTAAATGGCAGGCTGCCGTTTTGGAAAATCGTACCTTTTTGAAAGAAGAGAAAATCTAGTAAGCCATTTAATTCACCCCCTTGGAACTAGCTGTAAGTTAAGGAAAAAATAAGTGGGGTGAGCAGAAAAGATGCTGAATTCCTATTTTAAAACTCTTTCAACGTTTGGTCAAAGTGGAGTCTGTCATGAAAGCCTCCAGACTAGCTGTTCAAATAGAATCATTTTAAAGAACTCAGGTTCCGTTAAAGAAGAAAGATGAAAAAAAAAAAGATAAAAATAAAAAAGATGGATGCCTTTCTGCCACTTGCACCTGGACAAGGAGAGTTAGCAGACAACTAACGAATGTGCGACCTCAGATGGTAGAATTTGTGCACCTGACACTATCACAACATTGTTAATCGGCTATACTCCAATATAAAATAAAAAGTTTAAAAATAAATAAATAAAATGGAAAGATTTAGCAAGACAAACAAGAAAATGAAAATGTATTATAACCATGAATAAAAAAGCATGTGTGAGTGCACGGAGATATTTAAAAAAGAGGGGATGGGAGGGACTCTTTTGCACAGAAGAAAGCCAGCTTACAAACGTAAAATGAATAATAGAATTTAAAAATCGCTGCTCTACTACCACCTCTATTATCAATTCAAGCAAGGATTATCAATGGATATGAAGCCCATTATGTAAATGTTTGTGGGGGAACAAGATAGCTACACAGTCTTCACGTGTTACCCACAGATGATGCGTTCAATACAAACAGGAAAAAGGTACTTTTACAATGGATAAATCTGACACATATCATGTTAAAGAAGAGATCAGCCTTTTGCTCACCGACGATGGGATCGATGCACATGGCACGCCTCCTGATGTGATGCAAGGAAAGTATAAACCATCACCCAGGTAGCACGGAAGCTTCCAAAGAACGTTCAACCTGATATAGTCACGAGGTAAGAATCTGAAAAATCCAGATCAGGAAACGGTCTACATCTGCAAGACAATGAGCTGGATTCTTCAAAAATATCAATGTCATGAAAGACAATAACAGACAGACCTAGGGCCTGTCCTAGGTTACAGGGGACGAAAAAGAGGCCTGGCAGCCAAAAGTAAGGGGGATTCCTTGGTTGGATTCTGGATGTCACACACACGCAGAGCACAGCTGTAAAGAACATTTTGATGACAATAGGGAAATTTGAATGAGGACTTAGTATTCTTGTGTAATATTACATTTATTTCATGTGATAATCATGTTGTAATTGGGAAGGAGAATGCCTTTGCTCTTAGGAGACACATAGTGGGGAGTTTAAGGTGAATTTATCATGTTTGCAACTTATTTTTAAACAATGGAGAAAAATGGAAATAAATATACACGTGTGTATGCGTGTGTGTGTGTATATATATATATATACAATTATGAAATACAAATAAAATATTTGGAAGAGAAATAGAGCAAAATACTAATCTGTCGAGAATTGGTAAATCTAGATGAAGGACGTGTGAGTGTTCATTATATTCCTGCAACATCTTTGTAGGTTTGAGAACTTTCAAAATAAAACATTGGGGAGATAAAGAAGAGTTTAAGTCTAATGGGAACTTAATTAAAACAAAGCCATTCCTTTCCTTGTAAAGGGACGTGTAAACAGGCCTGGGTCACAGTGTGAATGAGATCGACTCTTCTTCCCTCCCACACCTCACCATGTTAGAGATGTGGCCTTTATGTATAGCATAAGAAATTACAATGTTCAGCGAAGTTAGGATCACTTAGCTAAAAGGAATGACAAAGATACTATCTGTTCTAATTCCTCAGCTAAAGGCAAGTAATGGAAAAAACATGTTATGATTAGTAATTTTTGACTTTCCTCTTATGGCTCTCATTAATTTATCTTCAACTCCACCAGTGAGCACTCAGGGTCAAAGCTATGTGCTGGGCACCAGGGTCACAGAGATGACCAAGATGAGGCCTGACCATCTGGAAGCCCAGCTCTCTAGTGAGAGCTAAGTCACACTGAGAAACATGTAAACACACCTTAACGCTGAACAAGTTGCCCCAGCTTGTATGAAATTTTTTAAGAAATCATACTTTCATAAATTTTATAATATTAACTATTTGGTGTCTGAAGCATCAGTCTACTAATGTCTATAACGGAAAAAGGATGTGGAGGCATGGCATGCTTTGAAATTGGCAGGTTCTAGCCTTTGTTGTCTGCTGAGATGAAACTGTGGCTTGGAGTGGGTGATGTAGATGTGTTTATCTCACTATTTAGAAATGTTTATTAAAAATCTCTCAGCTCTCTCGTCAGGAGTGGCCATCTGAAAACCACGAGTAACTCCCTTGGAGAAAGAATTTGCTTACTGAGAGATAGAAGCCAAGGGTTTCTCAAATTTGTGGCATGGTACCCTGCATGGACATAGTCCCTTAAGAAGACAGGGATATTTCTAAGTGGACGGAATGCATAGGTTGATAAGACAATGGCTGTAACATCTGTCCCATCTTCATCAGGTGGTTTATGTAACCAGTCTAGCTTTCTAAGTTGGTGTTTCTTTTTTTTTTTAATAATAATAATTTTAAAATTCTCATTTATTTTGAAAATGGGTAAAATTAATATTGAAATTATGATGAGGAAACATACACTATGTTGACATAGATGCTATTCTAGTTTTCAATATATTTATCTTGACAATCCAATGTACATGACCTTTTTAAAAATATATGTATATTTATTTTATTTAAAAAATTTTATTTTATTTTGACATACAGTTGATTAACAATGTTGTGTTAGTTTCAGGTGTACAGCAAAGTGATTCAGTTATACATATACATGTATCTATTCTTTTTCAAATTCTTTTCGCATTTAGGTTATTACACAATATGGAGCAGAGTTCCCTGTGCTATACAGTAGGTCCTTGTTGGTTATTTTTTTTTTAAGTACAAGTCCCTTTTTTTGTTTTTAAAGATTTATTTATTATTTATGTATTTAATTTATTTTTGGCTGTGTCGGGTCTTAGTTGTAGCACACGGGATCTTCGTTGAGGCGTGCAGGATCTTTCGTTGTGACACGGGCTCTTCGTTGTGGTGCATGGGCTTCTCTCTGGTTGTGGTGTGCAGGCTCCAGGGCGTGTGAGCTCAGTAGTTGTGGCACATGGGCTTAGTTGCCCTGAGGCATGTGGGATCTTAGTTCCCTGACCAGGGATTGAACCCCCGTCCCCTGCATTCTTTAACCCAGGACCACCAGGGAAGTCCCTGGTTATCTATTTAATTTAATTTATTTATTTACTTATTTATTTATTTTTGGCTCTGTTGGGTCTTCGTTGCTGCACGCGGGCTTTCTCTAGTTGCGGTGCACGGGCTTCTCATTGTGGTGGCTTCTCTTGTTGCAGAGCATGGGCTCTAGGTGTGTGGGCTTCAGTAGTTGCAGCAGGCGGGCTCAGTAGTTGCGGCATGTGGGCCCTAGTGCAGGCAGGCTTCAGTAGTTGTGGCACACGGGCTTAGTTGCTCCTCAGCATGTGAGATCTTCCCGAACCAGGGCTCGAACCCGTGTCCCCTGCATTGGCAGGCAGATTCTTAACCATTGAGCCACCAGGGAAGCCCCCCTGGTTATCTGTTTTAAATATAGCAGTGTGTATATGTCAATTCCAAACTCCCAGTTTATCCCTCCCCCCATCCTTTTCCCCTGGTAACCATAAGTTTGTTCTAAGTCTGTGAGTCTGTTTCTGTTTTGTAAATAAGTTCATTTGTATCATTTTTTTTTTTTAGATTTTGCATATAAGTGATATCATGATATTTGTCTTCCTCTTTCTGACTCACTTCACTTAGTATGAAAATCTCCAGGTCCATCCATGTTGCTGCAGATGGTACTATTTCATTCTTTTTTATGGCTAATATTCCATTATATATATGTACCACCCTTTTTTATCCATTCTTCTATCGATGGACATTTTAAATTCAATAAAAATGTATCAAGCACCAGTGAAATGTCAACACTATGTTAGATACTGGGAATGCACAAATAAATAAAACTAATTTCCCACCTCGGAAGAAACTACAGACCCGCGAGATGAAGGGAAAGAGGAAGCAGACACGTAAACTAAGTAAGTGTAAAGGTGCTATTCGTCCTATAATAGAAATACATTAAGGACATTTCCTTAAAGTAAATCACAACATCAGAATTTCAGGTAAATGAGGGAGGGGGGAGAGTGTCATTCGAGGAAGGAGCAGTGTGAGAAGAAGGATGTTGAGGGACTGTCCAGAGTCTGTCCCGTGGGGAGACGGGACGTGGAGAGCTGTGCGAATGCGGCTGGAGGTGTAGACAGAAGCTCAACCACGGAGGGGCTTGGAGAACATGCTGCATCTGGACATTGGCTGACGAGACTGAGAATTCTAGGATTCGAAGCACGGAAACAAAATGACCAGAGTTGCCTTTTGCTGCTCTGACAGATATCACTGCAGGTGGAAGGAGGGTATAAATGAGTGAGATGTTGAGAGTGTGGACTCCAGGGGATGCGGTTGACAGACCTGTTCTTGGGGATGAGGACTGGAGAACAATCCCCCGGTTTGTGGCTTCGGTGCCTGAGAGTCACTGAGCGTGGCATTCAGTGACAAGGGGGATTCAGGAGGAAAACAGGTTTAACCAAGACTAATTTGCCATGTTAAATTTGAGGCGCCATTGGGTCGGCCAGTAGGTTGTTGGATACACAAGTCGTAAGGACTAGAGAGTAGTTTCCCCTAAAGAGGAATGGATTCACAGGTCATCAAAATATGACCGTTAAGAGTTGAAAGGGTAAGGGTAGATAAGATGAGCAAAGGAGGGTATATAGAGCCAAAGATAAAAAGACAGAAAGCTTTCCTTTAAAGAGTGGGTGAAGGACAGAGAGTCATCAGTGGAGACCCTGAAACCCAAGAGTACCTCATCCTCCTTCACATCACAAGTGAACTCGATTGAGAGTCTTAACTGGTAGGACTGTTTAGGGTCCAGAGTGTATCCAAAGGCAGACAGCCAGCAGAGGGTCGCTACCGTAGTGCCATCTTACAGCTACCTGGTATGTCTCCATTCAGACACTGATGTCTTAGAAAAAGCACTGGAGTTAGCAAAGCTGGATTGAGTTCCAATTCTTCTATTTGTCATATGACCTTGGGCATGGCGTTTAACTTCCGAGCCTGGGGTTTTCATCTGTAAAATTGGGACCAGGGTAGCGTATAATGCCTGTTATACCTATTTCGTGGGGTTGTGGACAGTCAGATAACACATTTGGTAATGATTTGTGAACTGCAAAGTGCATTAGCATTGAAGTGCTCTATAATCACTCTTGGAGCTTTGGAGTTTACCTCGGCTGATATCCTTGGACTGGAATGGAAACGGAGTAAATCGAGGCAAATTGGGGCCAGAGTGTGTACAACGATTTGTTCAATTTTCAGTCTTTTCTTTAAGTGAAGGCCTTCTTGAAGGAATGCAAAGCAGGCAGCCGGGAAAGATATGCTATTTTATTTCCTTGTTTGACTTTTAAACAATTAATCCCTTCTAGTTGTAAATCAGCTCCCTCACGAGTTTGGGCTCATGGGTACCAGGTTAGCTGTGTGATGGAGTAGATGCTGCTCAGGGCTCTGCCCAGATGCCCTTAGAGCCCTGCATTCTTGGACTTTTGCTGAGCACTCATCTCCCGCTGTCCTCCCCCTGCTTACTACTCCCCTCCCACTTCAGTGTGTCTGGGGTTTTTACTGCCCCCCATTCTTTCTGGAGGGCTGCCCTTGGGCCACTGGAGCTGCTTTGTCCACTTACACAGAGTCAGAAGCCCCTGGAGTTTGCATTCCCCTTCTGACCCCCAGTCCACAGCCTGTAGCCAAAGACCAAAGTGTGCCATGCCTAGCTCCCCTGCCTTGAGCAAGGATTAACCCAACCCCGGGCACAATTTGTACTTCAGTGCTCCCCTGCAGGATCCGGGAAGGGCAGGGCTTGACCTGAAGTGGCCCCTTCTTTGCTCTGTCCCCTTTCCTATTCTGCTTCCCTGCCCCCCCCCCTTTCTGGTTTTCCACTGGGGCGCTTCCCTAATAAACCCCATGCTTATGCTTCCTCATCTCAGGATGGGGTCTGCCTCTGGGGCACCTAAGATAAGGACACTAACTTGAATACCTGAAGATATTTCCACCTGCTCCCTTCTCATACCAAACCATTGGGTATTGAGTTTCAATGTACATAAATAGTTTTGTTTTTATTTTCTATAATTTTTATATAAAAGTTAGAATGGTGATATGGAGAAGTCTATGAATAAATTGATAGACCTAACCTAGAGTCCTATAAAATATCCCTCACAATTTTGAAAGTCTAAGGCAAATCATTATAATTATGCAATGTTTTGGTTTAAGCCTATAGTGTGAATCCCACGTGTTAACGCATGCTGTGTGTCAGACCCTGCCGCTGCTTTGCAGGCATTATCTTATTTAATCTCCTTAGCAAGTCTACAAGGCTGCGCTTATTATCCCCAACTTACAGATGAAGAAACCGAGGCTCTGGAAGTGAGGTAACTTGAACCAGGTCACACAGTAGGTGGCTGAACACTGAGTTCATGTACATGTACACCATGTAATTGCCATCAAATTTTATTGCATCAAAATGGATAAAATAACGAACATTTCCATCCAGTTTGTTCCTTGTTAATTAGAGGTAAACAAGAATGTGTTCTTTTGCAGCATTCTTGATTTAAAGTTGTTCAAAATCCCATGAAAACTTTTATACAACATAAAGTGTTAGAAGTTACTCATAAATAATCTTTTCCCTTCTGAGTGGTTTGGAAAGGAGGACGCTCTAGTAGTAAAGAGAGATCCTGTCATGAAAGACTCCTGGACAGTGTGTCTAAGTGAAGATAGAATTCTTATCGTTTTGGTATTTTAAGCCACTTAAGAATATTACATCAGTTCCCTTTGGACATTTGACTGATGAGATAGTAGAAAAGTTGAGAAAGACAGTCCTTTGAACCACTAGACTCTTTGTGTCTCCAGCTATCTGCACAGTGGATTAAATAGTGCTTTTCTTTTGAGGGTGTTTTAAGAATGATTAAATGATTAAACACACTGTTTTCATAATTTTAATCAGTTTTCCTATTACCTTGGCCCCAGGAAAGGCTATGGGCAGAATTCAATCAGGCCAGGAAAGAGTCCCGATACTTGCTCTGGGAGTTGTTTGAAAATTCTCAAAGGACATGTGGTCAAGTCCACTTTTGTGTGATGACAGATGGACCATATATTTCTCTAAAAAGTGAGCCATGTCTCTGAAAAGGCTGTAGCTGCTAAGTTATAGCAATGAAAAATGCAGAAGTTTATCAAGAGGAATGGTGTGTAACCTTACAGAATACACGGCAGCTAAATAAAAACAGTGTTGCAGGAAATACTGAAAAAAATATCCATGTGCCGATGGAGGAGAAGACTAGAGGTAAGGAAAGTTCAGAGACAGCCTGGCCCTGAAAGTCTGATTTAGCCTCTTGCCTGCGAACTGAGCACATAAATGAGAGAGGCGTGCTCTCCAACGTGCTGAGTGGCAAAAAATTAAGAACAGCTGAGTTTCTGTGCGAGACAAAATGGCCTTCCAAACCCCACTCCTTTCTATGGGAAGTAGCTGCCCAAATGTTTTACCATTCCATAAAATTTCCCAAGCATGTGCTTCAGTTGTTTTTAATGTGCTTCTTGAACACTGTACCCGAAATAGCTTCTGTAGACTGGTAGCTGAGATGTGTGCGTTCTAAATGGAAGTACCTTTGAGCCGAGGTAGCAGGGTGGGCGTTTGTGAGAACAGAGGCATGAACGTTGACTCATTTAGAAAAACGATGCATCCCAGCGAGCCAGAGAAACAATGGGATGGGGAGGAAGAGATGGAGGCGTGTATAGATAAGAAATGGGGACCAGAAAGCCGAGACGGAGGTTGAAAGACACTGGAGGGAGGTGCCAAAAATATCTAATCAGACTTGTGAAGAAAAGTTCCAATTTCAGAGGGTACCTTTTTAGTTTGAAATCCATCCTCATGGACTCAGCAGACCTCTCTGTGTTTACCAGTTTTCCCTGTGTTGGATTCTTTGGCTCATTCTAAATCTTTAGCCTTCCGTCCTCAAAATTTTACTTAAGATGCTTCAAATCTAGGTAGATCTTGCCCAAGGAGAAACATATCCAAATTCATATGACAGATTTGAAATCATATTTATTTAAATAGACATTCTATTTCCATGAGACTACTCTGGACACTAAAAAAAAAAAAAAAAAAAGAGAGAGAGAGAGAAAAGAGCCCAAGTAGCTCTGCTCATTAAAATATCTCTTCCTGTGTGTGCTGAGAATGTCAAATGGCCACTGCATTCTCCTCCAGGGAGTTTATAATCAAGCCCAGGACCCAGTTAGATGAGGGGAAAAAAAAGGCATTTTTTTAGTCTTAACAAAGTCGTATTCTTTCTTCCACCACTCCTTGCCCTCAGTAAAAAATAAAGTAAAAATTTTAAACCTGTTTATAAAAAAAAATGTTTCCACCTATGAGGCCATAATAAGGAACAAGAGTTTTTAGTGTGGCGGCAGAATCACGTCATATTTTCCCTCTGTCCTGAACACGTGCCTAAGGAGCTCTAAGAAGCAGACTTCTTCTGATAATGATTTTTTCCTCAAATATTAAGTGTTTGCCAAATCCATAGCATGATCAATGCCTAGCACTGTTTCAGATGTTAGAAAACATGTAGTAGATATGAGACCATCCTACCTTCAGCCTGAAATACAACAGAGAGACACACAAATCGGAGGGTCGATATGGAAATATTTTTGCATAAGATTCAGGGATGCAGATTCAAATGGCTGCAGGGGCCAGACAGGCCATATAAAAGTGTGAATGTTAGCCTACGTAAGGCATCTGGTTTTGGTGGGACCTATGGCGAAACTGAAGACTTTGAAATTAAAAAAAAAAAATCTTAAAGCAATGACCACAAAACACATCAGATTTGGAAGATATGGCCTGCAACTGTAAGTAGGCCAGGTCTGGCCCAGATACATGGAATACTTAAGTAATTATATGAATGACCTGGGGAGAAATAAGGAAAGTCTTAAAAATCATGCCAGCAGCTTGGAGATTAAGGAGCCTTTATCAGGGAAGGTTTTCTAGAAAAAAAAAAATCATTAGCTGTGGTCTAAAATAAGGATTCATTTTACTGCATTGAAGACCCAGAGACTGCAGGAGAGCCCAGCAGACTGAAATGACCTGTTCAAACTAGTATTTCTCATCTAAGTATCCCTCTTACACCATCACATGCTCTTAGCTGGTTCTAACACATTTATTTTGACTCTGGGAAGGACAAAGAAGAGAGATGGAGAGAAGGGATGGTGGTGCTGAGACCAAAGGGAAGGACCTTTTCCTCCTCTTCCAACCAGGTAAATGAAAGGGCTGGTTCTAGAGAAGAGCAATGAATTTCACAGCCCTGCTCACTGCGGGTACCAAAATCAGCTGCACACGGCAGCAGAAGTAAAGCCAGGAGCGGAGTGCTCATTCCTAAATCTAGGATGATGAATCACATATATTTATTTCAATGTCAGAGAAAAATTTCCTGAGAACCTTCTGTGAGCATTAAGATGTCATCTATTTCAAGGGGGAAGAAGGCTCCAGTCTTTCTCTCTCTGAAGCCACATTATTCTCCAGCACATTAATTGGTCCCGTTAGATTGATTTTTGAAAGATGAAACCTTGCTGAGGAAAAATTCTGATTTCCTGGTGTGATTATCTTCTCAGTACTTATCTTCCTAGGAAAAGCTCTTTACCAAAAGCGCTTTCGTGGCTAGTTTCGGGGAAGGTTTTTTAAACTGTGTTTTAACATAGCATTTTAAAGAACAGGTAAGAATGGTTCTGTGGAGGATTTAAATTTTTCTTTAAAAGAATTTTAGGTGTTGGCAATTGCCTGAAAAGCAGAGGCCTGAAATAAATGAGCAGAGGTGTCTCAAAAATCAGAGTGTGAGTCTGACAAGTAAGAACCTCAGTATCTGAAGCACCTTAGGGATGATACACATGGTCTAACGCTCCATCCAAGGCTTGAGTTTCTTCTGTGATACAGTATTTGTTGATAATCTATCCTCTGTTTGAAGTCTTCTAGTTTTGAGGAAATTTAGTCTCTTAATGAAACTCACTCCATTTTTCTTGACTTCCCAAGTCATTCAGAAATTCTTCCTTAAACTAAAAAAGATATATATATCTTTTTATTACTTCCAGTGACTATGGTACACACTAAATAAATTTAAATCTTCTTGCAAATAGATTTCATATACTTGAAGATAACTATTATCATACTCTAGATAGAATCATTAAATCCTGTTTCCCTTTCTGTTTCATTTCTCTAGCTCAATTATAATATTGCTAGTACAAAAGATGCGAGAATGTTTTCTGTGGTCAGAGAGCTGTTTTTCCTAAATTCAGTGAGGGGCAGGATGGAGTGGATGCACACAGTATGTATCTACCAAGATCTCTCCTGGACTGGGAGTTGGAAGAAGAAGTAAAATTCGTAATAGATCTGATTTCTGGACTTGCGACCTCTACAAATCTAAAGGAGAGCTTTACACTGCTAAGGGCTATGTCATGAAAGAGTACATGTGGATGAATGGCATGTTAACTCTTAGATGGGGGTAATCTGGGAAGACTTCATGAAGGAGGTGAGATACACTCAGGAGCTGGAAGACCGGAAGGTACATTGTTATAACAAACTGGATCACAATTCAGATGTCAAGAGTTACTCTTAAAGGAGTGGCTTTCTTACTACCTGCTTAAGGCAGAGACTGATAAATAAAACCAAAGCAAATTTAGGCCAAAATACTTTTCACTCTTTGACAGCAAACTTTTTTGTGTCTACAAGCTTTTGAGAATTTGTCAGGTGGTTCCAAATGTAGTTGGTATTCTTTTAAAAATAATGTAATTTATTAAAATAATAAAGGAAGTGTAATTGTAGCCCTAAATTTCAGTTGTAACATTAACAAATATGAGATGGATAGGGTAATGTTAAGGTACAAACAATACAGTCAGAAAATACAGCCATTGAGAAAATATACAGATTAACTACCTGCATTTAATCAATCACATGAGGCAACTACTTGGATGCAGGTTGCATTGCCCATTCAAAGTATGAGAATAACAGAATTTTAGAATTGGGAAAAGAGTTAGCGTTTATGAAGGAAACATTTTCTACCCAATATAGGAATCGCCCAACGTGGAAATAATAGTATATTTAATTGATGTCGTTGAAAATATGTTGGATGCCCCCTCCACCCACCAATTATAATTTAGTTCCCAGTTATTTTATTCAACAACACCAAATGTAGTTGGTACTCTTATTCTGAGTATATGCCAACATGGATTTTTATCTGAGTGAAATAAATTTTCTTAAATTACTTGATAACTTTTCTTAATATGTAACAAATTCATGTAGAGATTTTAACATAAATATATTAGATTAACTATGCATCCCCCAAATAATTTCTTTATGATAAAATTAAAAACATTTTTTCACCCTTCATAAATCATTAGTCTTTGTTGAGAGTTTTCTTCAGCTTTCCATCAGTGTTTCCCCTTTAGGCTGAAACCAAGCATGGAGAATTTCACCTTACCAGACAGGCCTTTTTGGAAACCATAAGCAATGGTAAGGGAGTTTAAGTTTATATTTAACTTCACGTGCTTTTTACCACAAATGATATAATATGGGGTATTGAGAAATCATTTTTTTTTTTGGTATAATTGAGCTAGCTTGCTGGTTTGTTCAATTTTTTATGAGCCACTTATAGATTTATTTAGGTATTTCAGTACACTTGGGCCTCTATCTCCCAGAATTGAATGTCTGAAGTTTTTTTTTCCCCCCTTTTTGGGTACATAAATAAGAGAATTTCATACCGGCAAAAAATTTCCATGTTGCAAAACAATAAGGTGATTATGCATTATATGAGGTTATTTGGAACCCCCAAATATAAAGAATGTGGAAATAAAATGACATAGATCTCAAATACACTCTACATTGATATGATTTGAGACCGAATTAAAAAAAAAAAAGAGGTGGGGGGCCATGTTGGGAGGGTAAGGCATTTGCTTCCTTTTTATTTCCTTATTTAAGGCTTTATGTATTTAAAAAAATGGACAAAATAGGGATTTGAGAAGTTGGAAACATTAAATCGAAAGTGACAAACTTAAACTCAATAGGAGTACCAGAAATTAAACACTGAGACTGGGGTCCTGATTATTTATTTATTCACTTATTTAATTGTATGTATATATTTATTCATCACTTTGAGCCATATAGTATAAAAATTAGTATCCCAGAGGAATTAAATCTTTCAGAAGAGAAGGGGAGAGAAAAAAGTGGCTAGAGGTAGAAAACATTAAGAAGTAGTAAAGAAAACTTGGTGAAAGTCTAGAATACTTATGATTAGATACAGGAGGCAGTGGGAAGTAATAACTTTGATGGGCATCGCCTTTCTGTTGTAGGTGTCCTGGAATTCTTTGGAAAGGTGTAGGCAGAGCGAGCTCGGGGAAGTCATAAGTATTTGGAATGAAATGGGGAACAATGCTAGTGGGGCAATTGCCACTTCAAACTGCTGGAAGGTGTGCCCTGAATCTGTCAGCAAGACTTCTGTCTGGGTTGAGTTGGATAAACAAGCAGGGCAAGGAGATCAAACCTAACTAATTTTTACTCTGGGTCTTCATTGGCCCCTGGAGAAAGCGACAATCTCACATTACTTTTTATTATGACTTTTTGGCCTTCATTCTGCTTAAGTTATTCAGTGAGAGTCTTAATATCGGGGTTTTCAGCCCTTACGTGGGATTAGCACCTTCTTAGGCAGACAGTTTTTCCTGAGCTGCCTCCAGTTATCACAGCATCAATGATAACTTGTTAATTTCAGAATTTTTGATCACATCGCTTACGGGATTTCACTTGTTGGTCCATAGTTCAGCTCTGATTATTTTAGGTGACATATTCATTCACCGTGGCTTTGTGTGTCTGATTCTCTCCACGCCTCCCTTCCCCACGGTCCACTAAGTGAAGGTGCTCCTTGAAGAAACTTGAGAATAAAAGAGAGCATAAAACGCACCCCCAGAGTGTCAAGAAGGTAGAGCATATCCTGAATGACCTCTAAACAGAGTTATTTAAATATATCAAAGAGAGAGGAATAAAATAACAGCTATAACAACAAAAACATCACAAGAAAACAGGATTTGGATACCTTTTTTCATACGTTAGTGCAGGAATTTAATACACTAATATGCATTATGGAGCATCAAGAAAGAAGGGGTACTGTGTTGCACTTTCCCCAGACTTATTTAAGATTAAAATAATTTTTGGCAGAGCATCTAATAGAGACAATATTTAGCACCACATGCTTTGAGAAGTGTTTCTTATATTCATTGATCAAAGCTTTTCACATCCAGTGAAGAGCCTGGCTTTTAATATAAGAAAATTCAGTACAAACTTCTAGCTATAAGACAAGTAAGTCCTGAGGATGTAATGCACAGCATGGTGACTATAGTTAATAATACTGTATTGCACATTTGGAAGTTGCTGAGAGTAGATCTTCAAAGTTCTCATCACAAGAAAAACATATTATAACTCTGGTGACAGATGTTAACTACAATTATTGTGATCCTTTTGCAATATATACAAATATCAAATCATGATGTCGTACACCTGAAACTCAAATAATGTATGTCAATTATACCCCAGTTAAGGAAAAGAAAGACAGTTCAATGCAGGAACCTGGTTATCGCACCCATGCACAGGGTTTGCCAAGTCTGTTTAGCTGTGAATGGGCAGGTCTTCACTTCCCCTCGTCTTTAGGTCTGAGATGGGCCCAGAGCTCATGGGGAAAGCCGAGGGACTCCAGCCTTGGAGGTGTGTTTTATGTCACCTGCATGGCTTTCCTGGGGGTCTCTCTCCAACACGGATGCAATGTAATGAGCTGATGACATTTCAACCAAAGCCAAATTTGCAAAAGCCAATTCATCCAAGAATCAATTCACCCAAGGGCCAGTTTTCTAAATGTACTCTTTTCTAAGCACTTATGAGAAACAGATTCATCATCTATAGGGATATTCATGCAGAATGAAAGGCTTTAGAAAGTGTTTTTGAGAATTTTGAAAAGTCCTAGTTGGTAGGTTTCCGTGGCAGTGTGTGAACGTTTCACCTGCCTTCTGCTGTTCCATATGCAGGGCCTGGGCACAGAGGGGACTCTGTGCTGGGGACACCAGAGGACTGAGAAGCAGAGGCAGCGACGTTGAGCCTCTGAGAGAGGAGGAGACCGAGGGTCAGAGAGGCGGGAGAGGAAGGTCAGAGGAGTGGGGAGAAGGTCAGAGAGAAGAGGATGCATGTTTAAGGCAGGGAGGAGGGTTTGATGTTTTGTCTTCCTACATATTTCACAGGCTCTGCCCAGCCGTCCAGTATGAATTTCTGTGCCCTTTAGAAGTACTTTACTTTTAAAAATGCAGTAATGTAGTGAATTGGTAGATTTGAGAAATAAGGTCTTGCAGACTGCTTTAGTTAACTGGCTTTTGGTGACTTCACCCAGAGCCTGAGGCCCTCGACCTGCAGTGTTATTGCCAAACATCAGTGTTTTGTTTATGATTATATTCCCAGGGCCTTGCACCGGGTCCTCCCCTCCCACCCTGAGGAAAAGGAGGAAAAGCAGGGACTATTTGAGAGAATAGAGGCAAGAGTACATACGTGAAGGTGCGAAGTATTTAGAGCTGAGCTGTCTCCAGGTGCCACCCTGTTTGTTCTCTCCTATGCGCAGACCTACTGTGGGCAGTTGGACACATTGTTTTTGTTCGGACTTGTTTAGTGGTCTTAAGAAGGCACCTGAAAAGCAAAACAGAGACAAAATATTGATATAATGTAATTGCTGTTTAAGGAGAGACAGTGCAGTGTTTGGCAATCTTTCAAAGTATCTCTGAAACGAAATTGATTTGCTCATTTCTCCATCTTGTCCCTTTATTTATTCTATATTGTTAATAGAATTGTGTCTACTTCATTGATAAACAACTGCTGTGACTCCTTATTTAACAGAATTTGTCTTTCTCCTTATTTAAAGGAATTTGATTGTTTAAAAATCACTGCTTTCAGCAAGTATCTCAGTTCAGTTCAAACAGGACAGCCCCCTGCCCCCAACCCTCCCCACCATCTTGGTGACAATCTCAACTCTGAATAACCAGACTCACTCAAAATTCTGTACTTTCATTTGCTTTCATCTCAGGGGTTTATACCCATTTAACTTTATGTTTTTGATGATTGTTGTTGCTTCCTTTTCCATAATGTAAAACTCTGTTTTGAACCAAATGAGATTTTATGTATTACCAAATAAGCTAAGTTTTAAAAAATAACTTAATCTTATAATGACTTCTTTCACCCCACTGCTTATGATATACAATAATGTGGAATGATTACTATATAGGAACTCTTTTGGAAACAAATAGCTTTTAAGCACTTTCGATGGGATATTTCAGAAATTCACAAAACTGAAGAGAATAATATAATGAGCCCACATGTGTCCATCCCTCTGCTTCAACAGTTAATAACCCAAAGCCTGTCTTGATTCATAGATAGCCACCCACCCCCACTGGATTATCTTGAAGCCATCCCCAGGCGTCATACCATTTTCTCCCTGAATATTTCAGAATGTATTGTTATCTCTTAAGGGTAAGAATTCTTTTACAAAGTATAACCATAATACCAATTATAAAAATTTAAAATGTTGTTAATATCAACTTTTCCCTGACTATTGCATGATGTTTTTTTTAACAGTGTGTTCCAATTAAGATCCATGGCAGATTGAATAGGCTTGAAATTCCAGATTTAATTTCTGCTTGTTAATCCATTCCTGTTGAAATATTACATGTTAAATATTTAATGGGCTTATTTTCCAGGTGTATAAGGACATAGAAGGTTATCTGGAAGGATAGATGTTTTTCAGAAGTCTTTTGTTATTGTTATTATGATGCTTGTATTAGTACTTGTTGTTGTAGTGGCTTTTACTAACTTGGTGTAGTTTTGCTATTAGATTTAGGATTAATCTTTTGGGCTGTTATGATGGTTCCCAAACCTTAATTTAGAATCAGTTTTAGTTATGTTTTTACTGTGCAGTGTAATTGAATACAGCTAAAGCATCCATACAACAGTTGGAAATATATTTATCTACAAGGAGGACTATTTATATCAGTGATTCTGGGGCAAGCTCTTCAGATTTTAATTACACCCAAGGGAGATAGCAGTGCTCAGCAATATCTCAAACTTTTCATGCCTCTGGAGTTCATTACCATACAATAACTACATTATCTGTCACACCTTATTGCTTAGTTTTTGCCTTTCAAAGCTTCTTTATTAACTGCAATAGTTGATAGTAACAGAAAACACAAAAGGGCCACTATAATTGTAAATCTAGTCCTGTATTTGGGTGGAGTGCTGAAATTATCTGTGGGAACAGTTCATTTTTTACTTTTTCAACTCAAAAGATGCTTGTAGTTCTAATCTAGATTTTGCTTATGAAAAATAGGCTTGAAAACATTGTATGCAGCTAAGTGGACATCAGTAATTACCTCCTTTTTCCACAAAACCTCCCAAACTTTCTCTATGATGCAAGCGATACAAATTCATTATAGAGAAATTAGAAAATACAAGTGAGCACATAAAATAATTGTCAGAGATAACAACTGTTAATCTTTGGTTAAGGGGTTAGAATTTTTCTAATATGCTATAATGTAATTAACAAAATAGTAAAAATCGGGTATATCTCTATATTCATTTTATAACAATTCAAACTCTACAAAATATTCTTAGCATGCTTTTTTCCTCTCAGCAATATGTTATGAACATCTTTTCATGTTAACACACTGGTACTCAATCATTCTTTACTGCTATGTAAGAGTCCGCTGTTAGACTGACATGATATATACATTTATACTGATTCTAATTTTTTGATTTTATAAAAAACTGTACCAGAAACATTCTTGTACATGTGAGATACATTCTTGTGTATTCTGGTCCAGTTAAATTTTTGTGATAAATTACTAAAAGGAGAATTGGCAAAAGGTGGCAATTTTAAAGGGTTTTGAATCACAATGAAAAGTTGACCTCCATGGAGTTATTCCTCAATATTCCTCTAGACTTTCTTGTGGGTAAAGGGATTCTATTTCCCCTCGGGCTCACCAACTCTGGGTATTATTATTATTATTATTTTTTTTTTGCGGTACGCAGGCCTCTCCCTGTTGTGGCCTCTCCCGTTGCGGAGCACAGGCTCCGAACGCGCAGGCTCAGCGGCCATGGCTCACGGGCCCAGCCGCTCCACGGCATGTGGGATCTTCCCGGACCAGGGCACGAACCTGTGTCCCCTGCATCGGCAGGCGGACTCTCAACCACTGCGCCACCAGGGAAGCCCTGGGTAGTATTATTTTTAATCTTTGTCAATCTGATAATGAAAATTTTATCTTGTGTTTTAATGTGCATTTGTTGAATCAATAGAGGGATTTTTTTTTGGTACATTTATCGGACATTTGTATTTTTTCTACAGTGCATTGCAGCTTTGTATTTTTAGAGTTGTTTTCTTCTAGAGCATTTATAATTTTTCTCATTAACTTGAAAAGCCTTTGACATATTGAGGAGTTAAGCTTTTAAATACAATATATTTTGTAAATGTTATCCTACTTCATATTTTAATTTTGTGGATTTTATTGTTATATAGAAGTTATTAGTTCTAAGAGAAAAATTTTACCAATTATTTTTTCCAACATGATAGAGACAGCAGTTTTATGTATATGCCTGTTTCTTGGATTTCTGTTTTAACCAACCCTGGTGCTTTAAACTTATGTTTTGTTGTCTGATAGGCAAGGCCCCCTCTGCCTACTGTTCTTTGAATTTTTTGTTCTGCTTTGTTTTAAAAAATGTTTTGACTACTTGGTAAATTTATTTTTCCCAAATATTTATTTTTTTCAGATAAAATTTAGACTCTTTACACTGATTGGAATTGAAGCTGTAACTGAGTTCGTTTAATAGTTAAATTTGGGTAGAATCAGGAGCTTTATTATATTAAGCCCTCTAGTGAGGAAACATGGAATGTCTCTCCAGATATCCGAGTTTGCATTTTTGACTCCCAGGAGAGTATGAGAGTTTTATCTTCATGGGTTGTCTTTATTCCCTTACTAAATATTTATCGAGCTCTTACCCTGTGCCAGGCGCTGTCCTAGGTGCTGAGGATCCAATGGTGAACCAGACAGTCAGGTTTGTGTCCTAGCGTAAGGAGATGGAAAGTAAACATATGAGCAAGCTAATAAATTTTAAAAACCCAGAATGGGAAGTAGTAAGAAAGCCATGAACGAGGTTAGTGTGATAGAGGGCAGTGGGGGGGAGGGAGCAGCTTTAGCAGGTGGCAGGGAATCCCCTCTGAAGAGAGGATGCTTGAGCAGAGATTTGATTTCTTCTGATGAAGACCCAGTCACCTGGGAGAATATTTCTGGAGAGGGGCAAGCAAATGGGAAACACGGATTCAATTGTGCTTGTTCCTTTGGGGTCAGCGAGATGGGGTGTTGGAGCAGATGAACGAGGGCTCAGGTTGTAAGGAGTTGAGGTTGAGGTGGGCGGGATCAGATCAGATCTGGGAAAAGGAGCTTGGCTTTACCTTATTGCATCAGGAAGTCTCTGAAGAGCTTTAAGCAAGGGAGGGGGTGTGACCAGATACATGTCTTTAAAAGATCATGCTGGCTGTGCTGTGGAAAATAGACTGTTGAATGGCAAGGGAGCACGTGTAGAGGCTTGTCAGGAGACTGCTGCAGAGCAGAAGGAGATGTCAACAGCAAAGAACAGGTCACTTAGGTAAGCTGAGTGCTTAACTCACCGGAGGAAACTCAAGACTGTGTTTTCCCGGGAAGTGGCCTCCAGACCATCTCTGCTGCCTTACAGGGCAAGAGACAGGAGGAAAGGACCCAGGAGACAGGAAAGGACCCAGAGTTTTGGTAAGACAACTGCAAACTCACTCAATGATACCAGGTAGTTATTTTAAGAGTATTTATACTGTTTTAAGGTGAGATACTTAATTATTTTTCTAAAACTTGCTCTGAATTTTTCAATCTCTCATATCTGTTAATGACTAGTAATTAAATCTATAAAGGTTCAATTTAATGAAGATGATTGTTAACATACCTAAATTACCCAGACTGCACATATTAGAGGAGAAAACAGCAACAACCCTGGAAAGCAATGTTACAAAGAATGCAAGAGTATCAGCCAATGACAATTTTAGAGCTTACAGGCACTATGACTCCACTGGGGATTAACAAAAATCTGTGATGGATAGTGGTACAATTTATCTATCTACAAAAATAGTTTTTCTCATTACAGTTTTAGAGAACCTAAAATTTCTATCATTAATTTCATTCTTGTTTAGTTATCTTTATTAATAATTTTGCATTACTTAGTACTTTATAGTTGACACATTTATTTAATCTTCTCTGTTATGATGTCAGCTTATACTTTATTATTTTTATTTCACAGAGAAGAGAAGATTCAGAGACATGAAATAACATGTCCATTAAAGGTCCCTCAGTTGGAAAGTGGCTAACAGGTCATGCAAATCCTGCCTTCTCTTTCCAAGACCAAATTATGTTTCCACCAGTCTGCTAGCTAAAGACATTGGTATAATTTTATTTTCTTTGAGAACATAACTCAATATTTATGGTTATTTGTTTGAAATTAGCTCTCCTAATCTAGTAAGCAAAATCCTGAGGGCTGGGGCAGGATTTACAGTGGGGTGGGGGTAGAACAAGCAGGGATTCTGAGGGTGAGAAGGCTGGTGATATTTGGTTACGAGGCATTCAACAACCTTGTAGGCCCCCTGGGCTCAATTGAGACTAACCTCTGTGGTCCAAGACCCTCACCTGAGAACCTACTGGGACTCTCTGACTTATATGGGGCGGAGGGCAGGAAGGTCTGTTTGTGTTGGGTTGAATTTTGGTCTCTTTCATTGAGCTCCTCAAATACTAAGTTTATTTTTTTCTCCTAGGAGTAGGGCATACTTTTTAGGAATCCTTCGATTATCTGATTAGATTTGAAAAAAAAAATTATCCCTGGTGGAAATCTACCTTATTCCTAACAGCATTACTGTTTGTCTGTCTGTCCTTGACATTTTCTTTTTAAATTTTATTTATTTATTTATTTATTTTTGGTTGTGTTGGGTCTTCGTTTCTGTGCGAGGGCTTTTTCTAGTTGCGGCGAGCAGGGGCCACTCTTCATCGCAGTGCGCGGGCCTCTCACTGTCGCGGCCTCTCTTGTTGCGGAGCACAATCTCCAGATGTGCAGGCTCAGTAGTTGTGGCTCACGGGCCTAGTTGCTCCACGGCATATGGGACCTTCCCAGACCAGGGCTCGAACCCGTGTCCCCTGCATTGGCAGGCAGATTCTCAACCACTGCACCACCAGGGAAGCCCTGTCCTTGACATTTTTGTTGTCTGTCAGTAAGAGGAAAGTTCATAGGGAAAAGGATGGATGTAGGCCCTGATATAAGCTTGTTCCCCAAGCCACCCCAGGAACTGAGGTGTTGAAAAGATTTCTTCTCAGACTAGCATCTTTTGGACAAATTTTATCCATAGTCGCTCCTCAAATTCTGTGTGAATTTTCCCCTATCTTGCTTGGCTTTGTTCATGAGAGTCTGGTTCTGGAAGATGGTTCCTCTCCAAATCTCTTGTTGGGGTTTTGTAATTTTGTAGGACGTGGTGAGGTAGAGTCTGAGTCACAAGCTTTTGCAGCCTGTTTGACCAACTTTTCTCACTCTTAGGATTTGTCTCAGTCTAAACTTAGTTCCCCTGCTCCTTGGTGTTCTTCTAAGATATACCAAATGACCAACGTTGTCTATTTGAGAAGTGCCTTAGATCAAAAAGAGTATATAATTTCAAAAATCCAGTATGGTCTGCATTTTCTCATAGGTATGAGGAAGTGTTCAAAAGAAATTCATATTTTAAATTGTGTCCTTAAGATATTCCTCAGTCAAAGCAAAAGAACATTGTGCAAATCTTAAAACTATCTCTCTCCCAAATCTCCTTATATCACAGCTTGGATCTGATAACCTTTACTGTACTGTTATTGCATTATTCCTCTTCCTCCATCCTACGTTCCACTGCTTTCCTGGGCCTCCTTCTCTCCCTCTGACCAGTTCCCCATCCCTCCTCAACCATCAGAAGTCCTGCTGATTCACTTTGTTATGCAGCAGCAACTAACACACCATTGTAAAGCAATTATACTCCAATAAATATATGAAAAATAAATAAATTTAAAAAATGTAAACATTTTTTGTCTTTTTAATTTTTGCTTTTTGCTTGAGTAATTAAAACATTTCTCATTAAAAAAATTGTGAACATTAAAATAAAAAGTCTTGACACTCAGTTACCTCCTGAAGTTAAGCACCCATCAGACAGAGAAAACTTCTTAGAGTTGACTGTAAGCCCTGGTCTTATCAGAGCTGAAGGACATTGTGAAGACTTGCCAAAGTTTAGACAGGATAAAGAAAAATTACCAGGGGGACTTAGAATAGTTTTAGGAACCTATAAACCAGGTTAGTTCATATGTTAGCAGAAACCTCCATGTTAAAAATGGTATGGATGGACTTCTCTGGCAGTCCAGTTGTTAAGACTCCATGCTTCCACTGCAGGGGGCACAGGTTCAATCCCTAGTTTAGGAACAAAGATCCCACATTCCATGTTGTGTCGCCAAAAAAAAAAAAAAAAAATTGTATGGAAAAGGCAGAACGGGAAACCACAAGGGTGACTTAAAAGACCCTGAACTGCATAGGAAACCGGAGGGGTTTAGAAAAGCTATACATGGTGGACAAGGTGTCTTAGAGGCACTCATCAAAGTCTGTTCTGTGAAAATAGATTACACTGTAATCCAGTCCTGCAAGCAAAGAAAGCATGAGTCTGTGGACGACTTCAGAACAGGCTCTTACACGCTTTCAATCAGCACTGAGGAGTAGACTGCACAGCAAATGTGACTCCAGTTCTCTCCCCACTTTCTGTAAATGGCATCAAGCTCAAAATGGAGAATTCAGTAGTGAGCATAAACTCTAATGGGAAATAACCCCCATTGCCAGAATGCCAGCGTCTCTCTAAGCATTTTGAAAGAGCTTTAGAACTCATAATAAACTGATGAATTTATACATAAAACAATTATAGGTTCCCATCCCGGTCATTTAACCCTGCAGAAGAGAGTCTCTCAATAGCTACGTTTATAAACTATAAACAAAAAAACCTGGGGAAAAGAGTTGCCTTGCATCAGCCAAGGAACTAAAGGAAACAATGAAGCAAGTGATCAGAAAATGTGCTGGAAGAGGGGGAATAAAGCACCTAATCTCCTATTTTGCCCTTAAATTCACAAGGTGAAGTTTGTATAAATATTAAAAAGATAAACTTGTAATTTTTTTTTCTTTTGGCGGTACGTGGGCCTCTCACCGCCGTAGCCTCTCCCGCTGCAGAGCACAGGCTCCAGATGCGCAGGCCCAGCGGCCACGGCTCACGGGCCCAGCTGCTTCATGGCATGCGGGATCCTCCTGGACCGGGGCATGAACCCGTGTCCCCTGCATCGGCAGGCGGACTCTCAACCACTGCGCCATCAGGGAAGCCCTGTAATTTTTAAACTGATATAGGCACTCTGATAGATTTATCAATCTTAAATCTTAACTGTTACACAACCTCACCCTTGGAGTTAACAAACTACCCATGGCATGGATATCTGCCTACAGTAAAGGTAGTATATCAACCATGTACAAAGCTAGTAGGAGGGCCAAAAGACAAAAGTAGTAAAATCATCTATATCCATGATAAGTAGTTAAGGAATACACACAAAAAAGATGTAAAATATGATGGGGGGAGGAGAGTAAAAATACAGTGCTGTTAAAATGCATTTGAAATTAAGAGATCAGCAATGTAAAATAATCAATAGCTACATATAAACCTCATGGTAACCACAGGCCAAAGATCTATAATAGATATGCACACAAAAAAGTGAAGGGAATACAAACATAATACTAAAGATAGTCATCAAATCACAGGGGAAGAAAATAAAAGAAGAAAGGAACAAAAAAACCCTACACAAACAACCCCAAAACAACAAAATAGCAATAAATACATACCTATCAACAATTACTTTAAATGTAAATGGACTAAATGGCTCCAATCAAAAGACATAGAGTGGCTGAATGGATTTAAAAAAAAAAAAAAGACCAAAATATATGCTGCCTATGAGAGACTTACTTCAGTTCTAAAGACACACACAGACTAAAAGTGAGGGGATGGAAAAATGTATTCCATGCAAATCGAAACAAAAAGAAAGCTGGAGTAGCAATACTTATATCAGACAGAATAGACATTAAAATAAAGACTATAGCAAGAGACAAAGAAGGACATTACATAATGATCAAGGGATCAATCCAAGATGATATAACAATTGTAAATATGTATGCACCCAACATGGAAGTACCTGCTATATAAAGCAAATATTAACAAACATGAAGGGAAAAATTGACAGTAACTAACACAATAATAGTAAGGGACTTAAACACCCCACTTACATCAACTGATGGATGATACAGACAGAAAAATCAATAAGGAAATAGTGGCCTTAAATGACACATTAAACCAAATGGACTTAATATGCGTATAAAACATTTCGTCCAAAAGCAGTAGAATATACATTCTTTTCAAGTGCACCTGGAACATTCTCCAGGTTAGATCACATTCTAGGCCACTAAACAATTCTCAGTAAATTTAAGAAAATTGAAATCATATCAAGCATCTTTTCCTACCACAATGGTATGGGACTAGAAATCAATTGAAGAAAAAAAAAACTTCAAAAAACACAAACACATGTAAGATAAACAATGTGCTGCCAAACAACCAGTGGATCACTGAAGAAATCAAAGAAGAAATAAAAAAATACTTGGAGACAAATGAAAATGAAAACACAATGATCCAAAATCTATGTGATCCAGCAGAAACCGTTCTAAGAGAAAAGCTTATAGTGATACAAGCCTATCCCAGGAAACAAGAAGCCTATCTCAGGAAACAAGAAGTATCTCAAATAAACAACCTAAACTTACACCTAAAGGACTAGAAAAAGAAGAACAAAGCACATAGTAAAAGGAAAGAAATCATAAATATCAGAGCAAAAATAAATGAAATAGAGACTAATAATAGAAAAGAGCAATGAAATTAAGAGTTGATTCTTTGAAAAGATAAACAAAATTGATAAACCTTTAGGTAGACCATGAAGAGAAAAAGAGAGAGGGCCCAAATCAATAAATCAGAAATGAAAAAGGAGAACTTACAACTGTCACCACAGAAGAGATTACTACAACCAACTATATGCCAATAAAATGGACAACCCAGAAGAAATGGACAAATTCCTAGAAATGTACAATCTCCCAAGACTGAACTGGGAAGAAATAGAAAACATGAACAGACTAATTACCAGTAATGACATTGAACCAGTAATAAAACTCCCAACAAACAAAAGTCCAGAACCAGATGTCTTCACAGGTGAATTTTACCAAACATTTAGAGGAGAGGTAACACCTCTCCTTTTCAAACTATTCCAAAAAATTGCAGAGGAAGGAATGCTCCTGAACTCATTCTACAAGACTAGAATCACCCTGATACCCAAAACAGAGAAAAATACCACAAAAAAGAAAATTACAGGCCAATATCACTGATGGACCTAGATGCAGAAATCCTCAAGAAAATATTAGCAAATTAAATTCAACAGTACATTAAAAGGATCATACACCATTATCAAAAGGGGGTTGTCCCAAGTGGGATGCGAAGACTGTTCAAAATATGAAAATCAATCAACATGATAACCCACATTAACAGATTGAAGAATAAAAATCATATGACCATCTTAATAGATACAGAAAATGCTTTTGACAAAATTCGGCATCCATTTATGGTAAAAACTCTCCACAGAATGTGTATGAAGGGAACATACCTCAACATAATAAAGGCCATATATGATAAGCCTACAGCTAGCATTATACTCAATGGTGAAAAGCTGAAACATTTCCTCTAAGATCAGGAAGAAGACAAGAATGTCCACTCTTGCCACTTTTATTCAGCATAGTATTGGAAGTACTAGCCACAGTAGTCAGACAAGAAAAATAAATGAAAGGAATCCAAATTGGAAAGGAAGAAGTAAAACTGTCACTATTTGCAGATGACATGATATTAACAATAGAAAATCCAAAAGGCACTACCAAAAAATATTAGAATTCATCAATGAATTTAGAAAAGTTGCAGTGTACAAAATTAATATACAGAAATCTGTTGCATTTCTGTACATTAACAACAAACTATCAGAAAGAGAAATTAAGAAAGCAGTCCAGTTTACCATCACATCAAAAAGAATAAAATACCAAGGAATGAACCTACTTAAGGAGGTAAATGACTTGTACTCTGAAAATTCTAAGATGCTGATGAAAGAAATCAAAGATGACACAAACAGATTGAAAGATATACTGTGTTCTTGGACTGGGAGAATAAATACTGTTAAAATTATCATACTACCCAAGGCAATCTACAGAGTCAATGCAATCTCTATCAAATTACCAATGGTATTTTTCACAGAACTACAACAAAAAATTTTTTAAATTATATGGAAACACAAAAGACCCCAAAAAGCCAAAGCAAACCTGAGAAAGAAAGATGGAGCTGGAGAAATCAGGCTCCCTGACTTCAGGGTATACCACAAAGCTACAGTCATCAAAACAGTATGGTACTGGCCCCAAAATAAAAACATAGATCAATGGAACAGGATAGAAAGCCCAGAAATTAGTCCATGAACTTATGGTCAATTAATCTATGACAATGGAGACAACAATATACAATGGAAAAAAGACAGTCTCTTCAGTAAGTGGTGCTGGGAAAACTGGACAGCAACATGTAAAAGAATGAAATTAGAACATCCTCTAACACCATATACAAAAATAAACTCAAAATGGATTAAAGACCTATATGTAAGACCAGATACTATAAAACTCCTAGAGGAAAACATAGGCAGAACACTCTTTGACATAAATTACAGCAGTATTTTTTTGGATATGTCCCCTAGAGTAATGGAAGTGAAAGCAAAAATAAGCAAATGGGACCTAACTTAACTTAAAAGCTTTTGCACAGCAAAGGAAACCATAAACAAAACGAAAAGGCAATCTATGGAATGGGAGAAAATATTTGCAAATGATATGACTGACAAGGAATTAATTTCCAAAATATACAAACAGCTCAAACAGTTCAATATTAAAAAAAACAAACAACCCAATCAAATAATGGACAGAAGACCTAAGTAGACATTTCTCCAATGAAGACATACAGATGGCCAACAGGCACATGAAAAGATGCTCAATATCACTGATTATTAGAGAAATGCAAATCAAAATATTGGGATTAACATATATACACTACTACATATAAAACATACAGCAAGGACCTACTGTATAGCACAGGGAACTATATTCAATATCTTCTAATAACCTATAATGGAAAAGATTCTGAAAAAAAAATATCTGAATCACTTTTCTGCACACCTGAAACTAACACAACATTGAAAATCAACTACACTTCAATAAAAAAAATGAGCAGAAGACCTGAATAGACAGTTTTCCAAAGAAGACTTACAGATGACCAACAGGTACCTGAAAAGATGCTCAACCTTGCTAATTATCAGAGAAATGCAAATCAAACCACAGTGAGATATCACCTCACAACTGTCAGAATGGCTATCATCAAAAAGACTACAAATAGCAAATGTTGGCGAGGATGTGGATAAATGTGAACCCTCCTACACTGTTGGTGGGAATGTAAATCTGTGCAGCCACCATGGAAAACAGTATGGAGGTTCTTCAAAAACTAAAAATAGAGTTACCATATGATCCAGCAATTCCACTCCTGGGTGTATATGTTACAAAAATGAAAGCAGTAATTTAAAAAGATATATGCACCCCAATGTTCATAGTATCACTATTTACAAGAGCCAAGATATGGAAGCAACCTAAGTGTCCATCAAGAGATGAATGGATAAAGAAGATGTGGTATATATACACAATGGAATATTATTCAGCCATAAGAAGAGTGAAATTTTGCCGTTTGCAGCAACATGGATGGACTTGGAGGGTATTATGCTAAGTGAAATAAGTCAGACAGAGAAAGACATATACTGTATGTTATCATTTATATGTGGAATCTAAAAAAATAAAATGAATGAATATAACAAAACAGAAACAGGCTCACAGATATAGAGAATAAACCAGTGATTACCAATAGGGTGATGGAAGTGGGGAGGGGCAAGATAGGGATAGGTTATTAAGAGGTACAAACTACTATGTATAAAATAAATAAGCTAGAAGGATATACTGTACAGCACAGTGAGTATAGTGAATATTTTATTACGACTTTAAATGGAGTATAATCTACAAAAATTTTGAATCACTATGTTATACACCTGAAAAATAATATAATATTGTAAATCAACTATACCTTGATAAAAAATAAATTTAAAAAGAAACACAGGAAAAACAAAAATAATATTTTTCTTAAAAGGAATGCTCAGCAAACTAGTGAAGTTTAGAGTGCTATAAAGCTTCCTAAAGAGATGGCTATTATAAAAGTAAGTGCTCATATAAAAGTAGGTGCCCTTGTAGAAGTAGGTGCTCATAGCTAGCATGGAGGTTAAAAAAAGAATTAAACAAAATGCCTTGGCTGATCATTATGCCAGGCAGGCAGCCCTCACTGAGAGCCTAACTAAATTCTTGGAGAGGTTCAAAGGCTATTATAGAATGCCTGCAGCCAACTCCAGTCAGAAAATAGGTACTGGGAGAAATATGAGTGTAAATTGGATGTAAACAAGCTACCCTTTCTCTTCTTTTGCTGATTTAAAGCTACCTTTATCTATGTTAGTTATAAAGCCACTATTCTTAATGCTGCTTTTTGCATCCTTAATCACTGCTTTATATGAGCCCAGTACCCAGTTGCAGCTGACTAGCAAACTGATGGTTTGTGTACATTTTCATTTGGGAGTGTCTTAGCTTGCTAGGTCTGCCATAACAAATGACCACAAATTAGGTGGCTTAAAATAAGATATTTATTTTCTCATAGCTCTGGAGGCTAGAAGTGCAAAATCAAGGTGCCAGCCAGGTCTGATCCTTCTGGAGAAGGAGGGAAAATCTGTTCCACACCTGTCTCCCAGCTTCTGGTGGTGGCCAGTGTGGCTTGAAGCTGCATCACCCTCATTACTGCTTCCAACATCGTGAGGGGAGCAGAATAGGTGATCCCAATATGTGCCACTTTGGCACATGCATTGTTTTGGGCTGAAGGTGAGAAAGACTCAGCTGACACAGGAAAAGGTTATTTGGCCTCTCCCTTAATTGCCTAAAAGAATTTAGATAGAGGGCCTGTACCAGGAAGAGAGCAAATACCAAGGATAACTTTTTACATCAGAAAGACTTATTTGCATGGCATGGCAAACATTTGTTTACCAAATATTTGCTCATCTTCCTATGAATTGCCTTCTTCCCCTTTGAACCCTGACCCCTACCCGCTTCTCCTTAACTTGGGATGGCACATAAGCCTCAGTTGCCTGACTCTCTTTGTGGTCCCATATATATATAATTTGGTTTTCTTCTGTTAGTCTGTCTTAAGCCAATTTAATTATTAGACCAGCCAAGGAACCTAGGAGCGAAGGAGGGAAGAGTTTTCCTTCCTCACAATCCCATGGCATTTTCCCATGAGTCTCTGCCCAAATCTTCTCCCTGATAGCACCCAGTCATGGTTATTGGACCACCCTTATGCAGTACAAGGTCATCTTCACTTGATTACATCTTCCAAAGCTCTGTTACCAAATAAGTTCACATTCAGGTTCCAGGTGGACAAAAAATTTTTTGTGGGGGAGCACTACTTAACCCAGTGCAGGGCCCCCCAGCCTCCCTTGGTTCCAGCTGCCTGTACTAATCAGTTGATTTTCTGGGTAAACGAACTCAACCATTAGGTGATTTTTAGATGGAAAATAGCACAATAGACTAAGTAACCTAGCCCAAACTCCCTATTGTGTTGTTCTTAGAAAAGGAAGTTCCTGTCTCCACTGGAAAATAGTCAACAAACTTTTGTAGGAGCTGGCTTTTGTAACTAGACTTTTATAGAAATAGAATTGAAAGGGGGCTCGAAAACAGATGGTGTTTGTTTGGAGGATATCGCACTTTTATAGATCTTACAAGTAAGATGCACTATTTGTTTTTGATTTACCTAATGATCTCCACACTACAGATTTTATTACTCAGCACCAAACTATTCTTTGTAAGTGATGCCAAAATATTACAACATTATTTGACAATCCAGTAGGGGTATTTTGGCTGCAAACATGTCATTGGGTGACCTCCAATGACTGGTTTTGGATTTGTAGCCTACAAGCTACTACCCATAATCTGGACAGGAACTTGTTATCTTGGTAAACTGATGCCTCCTTCCTTCCTCTCTTCCTCCCTTCCTTCCTCCCTTCCTTCCTTCCTTCCTTCCTTCCTTCCTTCCTTCCTTCCTTCCTTTCCTTCCTTCCTCCCTCCCTCCCTTCCTTCCTTCCTTCCTTCTTTCCTTCCTTCTGTGCCGTGTGGCTTGTGGGATCTTAGTTCCCTAACCAGGAATTGAACCTGGGTCCTCAGAAGTGAGAGCGCAGAGTACCAACCACTGGACCATCAGGGAATTTCCTGGTACCTCTTTTCAGTGTAGCTCCTGACATCAATATAGTTTCTTCCTTTGGCCCATACATCTCTCCTTTAGGAGAAAGACATAATTAGAAAACATAATTCAAGGAGAAAAACTCGACCTTGATTTGGAACCTAAACCTTAACGTCTCAAGGGGAATTCCAGATTACATTATTGTCTCCTCAAGCTTCTTCATTCATGCTTTACAAAAGGCCCAGAAAGTGGGGGAACACACCTACGTGCTGTGGTTAGGAGAATAGCAGGCAAGTTAGATGATACCTGCTCATCTGAGAGGTGCATAAACTTGGCAGGTGGCGGTTAAGAATGGAACCACTGTAGCCACAGCATTGGCTTCTCAAGGGTGGACCTGTGCTGCTTTAGGAGAAGAATGTTGTACTCCCACCCCTGCAGATTACTGTTAGTAAAAAGAGCTGGAATACAGCAAAGAAATTAGGAGATTAGGTAATTTGGTTAATAACCCCCTACCTGGTTCTGTGGGCTCTTCAGATTGGGGCTAGAATCTTCTCTATTGATTAAATCTTGGAACTCTCAGATCTTGTCTGAGAAGTGGACTCAAACGGATCAGAATCTTTCTCTTAGTATTGATATTTGTCAGTAGTGTGGTGATTAGATGTGTGATCTCCAGAATTTTAACATGCTGCTGTACAGTCACTATCCCATGAAATGATCCAACGAATGAAATTGCCCAGCAAAAAATCAGGAAAGCCTGACATTTATGGAGGGTGAAACAACCCCTAGTGTTATGGGTTGAGTTGCATCACACAAAAAAGGTATGTTGGACTCCTAAATCCCAGTGCCTCAGAATATGACCTTATTTAAAATAGGGTCTTTACAGATGTAACCAAGTTAAGATGACATCTTAGGGTGAGCCCATATCCAGTATGACTGGTGTTCAAATAAAAAGGGGAAGTTTGGACACAGAGGCAGACATGCAGAGGGAGAACACCATATGAAGATGAATGCAGAGATTGAAGTGTTGCTTGTGCTAGCCAAGGAATGCTGAAGATCACTAGCAAACAACCAGGATCTAGGGGAGAAGCATGAAAGAGTCCTCACAGCCCTCAGAAGGAACCAGTCCTGCCAAAACCTTGATCTTCTAGCCTCCAGAGCTGTGGGGCAATAAGTTTCTGTTTAATCCACCCAGTCTGTCGTACTTTGTTATCTAGCCCTAGCAAATTAGTGCAACTGGAAATCTTATAGGTGACCATGACACTTAAAATAGCAGAGAAGATCTAGATGGATCCCACACGGAGATGCTAATGGTCTGTCCTTCAGCTCGGGTTGAAGATACTGGGATCCTATAATTGGAACTACCTATCCCTACACAATTAACTATCCACATTGACACAACTTCACCATTCCATTGTCTTCATTAGCACAGATTTATTATTTTAGTAAACTCTTTCCTGGGAAAATAAAAGTTGGAAATGTTTTTATTGTTTACACCAAGAAGTTCTCCAAAAAGCCATCAACTCTTCAATAGAGAGCATCAACCAAGGACAGTTTATGCCCTAAAAATCTTTGAAACCATGTCTTCAAAATCCTTGTCTTGCTAAACTACTTTAATGCTACCATCAGTCCTAAAGTATTATATCATGTCTCTTACCCAATATTAATCAAACCCCCACCTGTATTAAAAGACCCACCTTGAAACAGACTGCAAATTCTCAGTAAAGTTGACCATGCCCTTCCTTGTTTGAGATCCTTCCAAAGCTCTGTGAGGTGGTGGTCTACGCTGTCAAGGCTGGCAATGAACTTAGCTCTGTCTTATCAGCAAGTTGTGTTGTGATATTTAGGAGCCAACATTCTAAAGAATGAGGCAGTTTTTTAAGCAGTTGGAACTCGTAGTGATTCTGAGTGAGAGGAGGGATGGTCGAGGTAAAGTGACAAATGGTGAGTTTGAGCCATCCATGTACCTTCACCCAAAGAGAACCAAGGACCAAAGAAAACCAAGGAAACTAACATGTGGACATAGTTAGAGGTGGGGGGCAGGCTGGGGAAGTGATGACAAACATCAATTATGTTAAAAATAGATCTTTGACCTTGATTGCAATGCTATTTACTTATTGTCTCTGTCCAGGCTGCTAAAACAAATTCCTATGGACTAGGTGTCTTAAACAACAAACATTTATTTCTCAGTTCAGGAGGCTGGAAGGCCAGGCCAGGGTGCCAGCACGGTCAAGTTCTGGTGAGAGTTCTGTTCCAGGTTGCAACCAACTTCTTGTATCTTCACATGACAAAAGAAGAGGGCTAGCTAGCTCTGTGGCTTCTTTTTTAAGGGCACTAATTCCATTCATGAGGGGTCCATCATGATGACACAAGTACCTCCCAGAGGCCCCATCTCCAAATATCATCACATTGAGGATTATATTTCAATATATGAATTTTGGAAGAATACAAACATTCAGTCCATAACACTTACCTTGCAATTAAAAATTCCATGTAAGTATGCTCTAGTCTTGCTATTCAAAGTATGGATGTTTGTGGATGAGTATAGCACCGGGATCACCTGGGAGCCTGTTAGAAATTCAGCAACTCAGTTCGTACTCAAAAAGTGCTGAATCACAGTCTGCATTTTGACAAGAGCCCCAGGCTGACTCAAATGCACATTAAAGTTTGAGCAGCATGAGTCCAGTAGATTTCAAACGGAGGTGAGGAACTTAAATAATCAAGCCCTCCTGGCACAGGTTGTACAAGAATTTCTGTGTGGAAAGTCCCAGAAAATGGGGATAAGTTTAGGTCACCCTTGGAAACTTTTTTTTAAGTCTTTATTGAATTTGTTACAATATTGCTCCTGTTTTATGTTTTGGTATTTTGGCCATGAGGCATGTGGGATCTTAACTCCCCAACCAGGGATCGAACCCACATTCCCTGCATTGGAAGGCGAAGTCTTAACCACTGGACCACCAGGGAAGTATCCCACACTTGGAAACTGAAGCAAGTAAATCACCACATCATAGGTGGGATTTGTCATTGCTGGAGGGAGGTAGCATAGTAGAAAAAAGCAAATCAGAGGATTCAGACATCAAGTTCTGTTTTTGCCGTTTACCATCTATAACCTTGAGTTATTCCTTACTAAAATTTCCCCCTTTGGCAACCAAAGTGAGCTTATTCACAGACATAGAACACACGTATTCCCTTATGTGGCTCTTGCGCCAGGCACTCTGCTAGGCACTAGGTATACAAAGGTGGATGAGACACTGTCCCTCCAAGGTCTAGGCTTGCTGAAGTTTAAGGGAGTTCCTTTACACAAAACTTACACATGGCGCCTGGCTGTGCAACTCTGAATTTCATTTTCTTTGATTACTCTAAATGGCTCTCGTGTCATTATTTCATTAAAGCATGAAGCATTTCCAGTGTGACGTCCTACCAGACTTCCTGTGTGGTGTGTCGGCCTGTGGGCTTCATGGGATGGTAACTCTACTTCTCACAACTCATTCAAAGGTGATTGGTGGGGGACGGGAGGGCAGACCTATCACAGACTAGGAAAAACTCCTATTTTAATTTACTGTTACAAAACGTTGACTTTAGTGTTGATAGGAAACATTAACTGTAACAGGATAGTACAAGCCCCCAGTATTTACTCCATTTGAACAACGAGAGGTGCTTAACAAATACCAGAACTCTGGCACATGCCATGTCAAAAAGCCAGCTTTTCTGTTCACTCGCTAACCAGATGAGGGATGACAGCCCTGAGAGCCTAACTAGCACTTCACGTAAAACTGATGCTTTGTTAATGGGGGAGCTAATTACTATGCCACTTCCTTGGCTTAAAAGTCTTGAATTTCTCTACTTGCTTATGCCTGGGGCACAAAGAATAACAAAACCAAAGACAAGCCTTCCTAGGAGTTACATTAATGAAATAACCCAGCCGTGTTTTAGTGGGATTGTTTGTCATCAAATATGTATGAAGAACCCGGTGCCCCACCTGACTAGACGCGACCATTTACCTCGGTGTTTTCCTATTGTGGCGACATGATCATAAACGTATTAACAAGTCCCACAGTGTGATCAACAACAGATGTAGAATTAAAAGTGTTGACAAGTTTCATCAGGTATCTGGACCTTATGCCCTTTCCACCACATCTAAATCCCATTGCTCCAAAAAACTGCCCAAGCAACTGTTCTCTCTGAAAAGCTGTTTGCTGTGAAAACATTCCCTTTTGTTTTATGCTTCGACTGGAGAAACACAGATTCCCTTGAACCAGCTTTTTTGAAAGAAAGAAATACTTTCAAAAACAAATTTATGAAATGAAATCAGTGATTTGATGAATATCTATTAAAACAGAATAAAATAGTATTTTAAATAATTTAAAGGGGGGGGGGTTAGTAATCATCTGATGCTTTTTGTCTTCCAGCCTCTTCCCCTTTTGGAAATTTCCCAATGCCCTTCTCGGGGTTATATGCATCCTCTGGCCTCAGGATCTCAGATGCAAGGTTGAGCACATCACCCAGGCTGGCTGGTTGGAATCCTTACCTCTCCAGGCCTAGCAATTCATGCCATCAATGAGCTGTAATTCCACGGGTAGAGGGAGCAGAATTTTCCTCTGTGCTTTTGGAAAAGCCCTTGGGAAATACATGCCTTCTGGGTTCATGAGCTGTGAGAACAATGTAAGTCTAATGGTATATTTGCTACCACTTGGGAAGAGCATCCTTGACCACAAACCTAACGTAGAAAAAAGCAGAGCTGAGGATGGAAAAAGAGAGTGCAAGAGGAAGGATGGTGAGAATAACAATGAGACCATGTTTGAGGCTCCTAGTTCCAGCCAGACCTGAAAACATGTCCACCCCTGAAATTTTCAGTCATGTTAGCCGCCAACTCCTTTTTTTTCTTTCTTTTTTTTTTTTTTTTTTTTTTGCTTAATCTAATTTAGATGGTCTGGTACCGCAGGCTGCAAACTTTATTCTAAAGAGCCAGATAGTGAACTGGCTTTACTTAAGCTTTGCATGTCGCATGCTCTCTGTTGCAACTACTCTCGCTGTAACATGAAAACAGCTACAGACAGCACATAAACAAACAAGCATAACTTGTTACAATAACCTGTCCCCAATAACAGTCTCACTGGGGACACCAAAATTTGAATTTTATATCGTTTCCATGTGTCTCAAAATATTATTTTTCTTTTGTTTTTTTTCAACCATTTAAAAACATAAAAACCATTTTAGCTCAAGGGCTGTGCTCAACAGGTTACGGCTTGTCTAAGTTTCCATCCTTCCTTTCTGCCGACACACTCAGACTTTCCTCCAGCGAGTCACCCCTTTCTCCACCCTATGTTGTTCACTTTGGGTGGATGGACACTACCCTTAGCTCTAGGAATAGATATGATTGGTTTAAGCCAATAAGAAAATTCCATCTCCCTGGCCACAGAGTTGATTCAGGAGTGGACCCATGATGGAATTCAGCCCAGGGATACTTGAAGACGTTTCCTCTCTTCTCTCCCTACCTGCTCTGCCTCCCATGCCATCTGTCAAAGGAGATGTTCTCTTTTTAGCTGGTATTGCAAGGAATGAGGATTTGAAACTCAGAATCACTGCGGCCGTGAAACTCCAGCTTCTAGGAGGCAAGGTATTGTGGACTGGGAGTGAAGCTGAAGCGGAGCTGGGATCACGTGACACAGTCACTGAGCTGGATGAAGCCACATCTGAAGCCCAACTACCTATGGGCTCTTCAGTTATGAACTGATAAATCTCTTTCTTTGCTTAGCTTCTTTAGGACAAATTTTTTGATAGATTTGTATGTCTTAAAATGAAAAGAATACTGATGAAATTTTTAAAAACCTAAGAGGGCAACTACCTGGCTGACTCAGGAGGCTCACATCACTGAGCAGCATCACGGCCAGTTTAGTCAAGTTTAGGGTCAAGGCCTCAGCTTTTCAGGTTCAAGTGCTCAATTTTTTTTTTTTAATCAAAAGTCGCCGAGACGCTTCAGGAAGTAATTCACATCAGACAAATGCACAAAAGGCAGTATATTTATTTATAAACAGAAGTCCCCACCCCAATTTCACAGTTAGGAAGAACTCCAAACTCCTTACTGCTGCTGCGAGATGCCCCCCATGGCCAGTGCCCTCTGCCCTCCTCCCCCACCCCTGCTGCTCCCTCCACTGTGGCCAGTAACCATATCCCTGCTCATCCCCAAACACCGTGAGTGAGGAGCACGTTACAATTACTTTTGCCTCCATCTAAAGTCCTCAGAGCTTACTCTGGCTCCCTCATTTTATTCAAGCCTCTGGTGGAAAATCATTCCCAGAGAGGCATGCCCTGGCCACCTGGTCTACAATAGCTCTTCCTCCTATGCATACATGCCTCCATCACTCTCTATGCCCTGACTCTGCTTTACTTTAGCCATATAATTTTAATCCAGCTGAAATTATGTTCTCATTGTTTTTAATCATCTGTTCCCCTCACTAGAATACAAGTTCCATGAGAACAAGAACCTTGACCACACTGTTCACCATTATATTCCCAGTGAGGTGCATGGCAATAAATAATTGCTGAATGAAATGAACAAATGAAATGAAATTAAATGAAATCAAATCAAATGAAATGAAGGAGGGAGGGAGGAAGAAAGAAAAAGAAAAAAGGAGAGAGAGAGAAGGAGGAAGGAAGGGAAAGAGGGAGAGGGAGAGAAAGAAGGAAGGAAGGAAGGAAAGAAAGAAAGAAAGAAAAGAAGGAAGGAAGGAAGGAAAGAAAAAGAAAGAAAGAAAGAAAGAAAGAAGGGAAGAAAGAGAGGGAGGGAGGGAGGAAGGAAGGAAATCAGTCCATGCAGTCTTATTTCTGTAAGAAAATCTACAGAGGGAAACAACTAGTTTTTAGAAAATGTCTGGAAAATGTAATTCATACTAAAATTTTCTCAACTTAAGACCACAGATGGATAATTTAAAAACAGACCATTATCATGAACATAACTGTAAACCATCTCCATGGTAAATTACTTGCCAAATAACATGATTTAACAGATTTACATGTGTATAAGAATTTATAGCTTGCAAAGCACTTTTCCCCTAGATTTGCATTTAACTCTTATAAGACCTTCCTTGAGGAGACATTGTTATTTCTCTTGTATTGAGATAAGACGGAAGCTCAAAATTTTAAAATTCTGTGAATAAGCTCACTTTGGTTGCCAAAGGGGGAAGGGGGATGGGGGGAGGGATAAATTAGGAGTTTGGGGTTAACAGATACACACTACTCTATATAAAATAAACAACAAGGACCTACTGTATAGCACAGGGAACTACACTCAATATTTTGTAATAACCTATAATGGAAAAGAATCAGGTTCATATATATATGAACCTGAATCACTGTGCTGTATACCTGAAACTAACACAGTATTATAAATCAACTATAATTCAATTTAAAAAATTAAAAAAAATGAATATGTGTAACTATATCTCTCCATGCAGGCGTCAACTCACATCTTACTGTTAGAGGTTTACACATACTTTACTACACTAAAAGCCATGGTCCTTGAAAGCAGCATGTATTAGCGACCATAGTCTAGTGCCTTTCATGTCTAGTATGCATGGAATATCCATTTTAAAGCAAAAATATGACATTTATTACATCAAAAATATTTTACCCACAGAAAGTCAGAAGTGTGTCTGTATAGTGATTTCTGTATACTCTGATTTCCTCTTAATAATGGCTTATGTTCTCATGGGGACTATTTTTTTATTGTCTTCATTAATGATCTGGACAGGGTAGAGGGATTGAAGCAGATGGTACCAATAGCTGGTCTTTCCTTCTCAACATTTAAGGTAAAATGAAGGATGGGATAAAGCTGTAAACTAGGGAGGCATGGGATCCCAACTTGAAATACTCCCTGGTGTTTTTCAGTGGCTTTATTTGGGAATGATCTTTACGCTAATGTTTACTGGCTGAAAGTGGGGAATAACTCTCTTAGAACAATATCTATGTAGGAAATAAATACCACGAAGAGAAAAATACCAAGAATGTATTTAGGAGCCTTGATGATGGGTAGAAAATAAGCAAGGAAAATGAAATGGATGGACACCCATTAAAACCATCCAGATGGTAGATATTCTGGCCCAGTGAGGAAAAAACAAAACCAAAGCCAAAACCAAAGTGTCACAGAATTTATAGCAAAAAGTCACACAGTAGTATCTTGCCAATCGGGGTTGTATAACAAAGAGTTTTTGGTTTCTCGACTGTAAGCTCAGTGAGGTTGGGGCAGTGCCCGTATTTGCTCACGGTATTTCACTCAGGATCTACACCCACACCTGGGATGAATGAATAAACGATTTGTAGACTCAAAAACTGTAGTCTCAAACTCTGCTTCGCCTGATAATGAGTTATGAAGAGCGTGGAGACAGGGAAGCCTCCACAGCAGCTAAGTGTTGGGAGGAAACTTGTTACTTTTTTGTATTCCTGTCCTTTTCAGCGTTTTTCTCATTTGCATTCTTTTTTCCACCTCCTCAACCCTCTTATTCCTTTTTTACATAAAAGGTATTTGCAAATGCTTGCAAAAGTATTGCTTAGAGGAGAGCAAATTTCCTTTCAAGATCCATGTAGATTTCTGGTAGTATGAACATGCACTTTGAATAATTAATTTTTTTTTTTTTAGATGAGTGTAACACTTTTCCACTAGAGAATATTGTTTTGGCTTGAGAATTTTCACATTTTCTGTAAATAGAAAAAAATGATTCTCCTTTGTGGCAGGGACTTGAAAAAAGAATTATTCCCAAATATGTCTCATTAAGACAACAAAATCAGCTTATGTCCCAAGAGCTTCTCTCTCTGCACCATCTTGCAGGAATCCCATCTGTTTTTGACTGTTGATGTAACAGTGAAAGTAATCTTTTAAGTTAATGCCTAGCAACAAGGTGATTTAGCAGACATGTTAAAACAATACGTTTTTATAAAAGTTTGCTTGTCAAATTTGATGGAGTTTGACTAAGAAAAATCGTCAAGGAAGATCTAGCCATTAATACTAATGTTTACCTTTACAATGACTCTCTGTAACAGGAAAGGACAGAGCCATCATAAACAGATGATTTAAAATGGAGAACACGTTCCTAAATGCTCATTTCATGTGAAATGGCCCCGCACTTAAATTTATTGTCAGTGAAATCATAAGATCGGGCTCACTTGTGCTCCTGGTACTATGCTAGACTCAAAGAATAATGTCTTGAACTTCCTCCTCTTTCTTTGACCTCTTTCCATAAAGCATAAGGGTGACTAAGCACCCAGAAAGTCTACCACCATTTTTCAAGCCGACGGAGCATTTAATATAAACAAACCTTGCAATTCTTTGCCGGTCTATGGGTGAAACCTTGCCAGAGTGTTTTATATTGGCTCATGTTTGAAGGTGATCATTATTTTCCCCCTTCAAAATTATCTTAGTGAGTGCTATAAATTTAAGATATGCAAATCTACAGAGAACAGGTACTATCTGCAAAGCAAAGTGGAGCCTGACAAGTGGAATAAGATTTATTGCTTGAATCATTTCTAAATTTACAAGAGGATTTACGGCAGTGTTCACTTACCTCACTTGAAAACGGAAGAAATAATGCCCACATTGCTTATTTCCAAAAGATGTAAGGATCAAACGACATATGTGTCAAGTACTACACAAATGCCGGATATTGTTATATCTGTAATTAAATAATACTAAATAAATAACGCAAAATGTCTTTAAAAGTCTTTTTAACTGTATTATTTTAACTCCTCGAGTCCAGAACCAAAGTTTAGGTGTGTACTGGGAATTTTGGAGTTTTGGGGTATCAGCTGGGACTGTATTTAAGTTGGATGATTTTAGCTCAAAATGTCAGAAACCCTCAAGTCAGTATGACTAAAACAACAAGCTATTTGTTATTTTACAAAACAAATGGCCCAGAGTTACTGCAGGATGGTCCAGGGTCTTCTTTGCCATTCATTTTTTCTGCCCATCCTCAGATCCTCAGAGGTGATTACATGTGTTACCGACCAGGGTTCTTGGCCTTCCCCAATCAATAGAAATTGTCTAGAGGCCAGGCAAGAAGTTCAGGCAAGGCTTTATTGGGGCCCCTGCTGCAGCAAGAGGGGCGAGAGCAGACAAGTTTCCCTTGCTGGCTCGCTCCCCGAGGGCGGGTAACCTTCTTTCTTATATGGGGTGAGGGGTGTGTCCAGGGGTCAGGCCAGGGGGTAGCTTAGGTGGTTTGCCCACCCCTTAGGTGGTGGTGTGTGCAGGGGGCATGCGCAGTACCCTCCTTTTGCTCCCGACACCCTGTTTTTGCTCCAGGCTCTTCAAAAGTGGCAGTTGGGTTTTTTGGTCTCTTTGTATCTTTTTGGTCCAGAATTTGCCCCAAATGTGCATGCACGCAGTTATTTTTAGTCCCTTATAGTTTCGTTGTATTTTGTTGCTTGAGGCAAAGGGTCCCAGGTCCCAGCAAAGGGTCCCAGGTCCCAGCCTGTCCCACATGCAAAGGGAAAAAAGGCATGATGTCTTTCTGCCTACTTACAAGGAGTGAGGAAATCTTTCCTAGAAGCCCTGACAGACTTCACATCTTGTCTCCTGACTTTAACAATGCTGTCACACGCCCATTCAGTGCCTATGGGAAGAGGACTCTGTGACAGGCTTAGACAAACCGGCTCCAACCCTGGATGTGGGTCGGGGCCCATGAACGGAGTGGGGATTCTGTCAGAAAGGAAGGGGTGGGGGATGAACACTGGGTAACTAACCAACAGAACCCACAGTACGTGGTTCCGTGGTCTTAGGCCCCTTCTCACTAAATTTTAATTTACTCCCAGTTACTTTCCTCATTGTTTTAATTAACTCACGAGTTTATTATTTCTCTGGGAATGACTCTTTCTTAAATCTCAGATTCATGTTGCCAAGATTCTGCTAGATATCACAAATGTGATATTTACAAAACAAATCTCATCATCGAAACCCTTAAGCCTGGGTATCCTGGACATTGTTTACTCATGTCACCATTTTGACAGTGTGGCCATTTAAAAACATAGCCATGAATTCTTTGACACTTCTCCCATTGAGGGGTGGGGTTTACATTCCTGCCCCTTGAACCTGGGCTTATGCCTGCTTTGACCAAGAGAGTACCATGAAGGTGATGCTATGCTACTTTTGAGGCTAGATCATAAAAAGCCTGGGACCTCTTCCTTATTGTACTGGGACACTTGCTGTTGGAGCCCTGAGGCACTATGTAGGAAGCCTGACTTCACAGAGGTAGCCATGGAGAGAGAGAGGGAGAGGGAGGGGGAGGGGAGGGGGAGGGGGAAGGGAGGGGGAGGGGGGGAGGGAGAGAAGGGGCCCAGTGAGCTCCAGACATTCACGAGTCAGCCTAGCCTAGGTGCAAGACTTGAGAATGAGAAGCTTCGATATGATTCCAGCTCCCAGCCATCAGGTCAGTCCCAGTTATTCATTCAGCTCTTCTTGGCTGAAGCTCCAGACGTTGTGGGCAGGACCGGGCCTTCCCTTCTCTGCCCTGTCTGAATTCTTGACCCACAGGATTCTTGAATGGGAAGATCGTTTCTTCCAAAGATGACTGCAACAAAATCCCGTTCCAGTTGCGCTTCTGTACTGGGTCTCCTCCTACATTGCAGCGGGGTCTGTGTCCTCTCCCCTTGAACCTGGGCAGGTCTTTGACTGCTGTAACCCCCAGAGCACAGAAGAAGTGATCCAGGTGGCTTCTGAGGTTGGGCTGTAAAGCACCTTTCAGCTTCTGCCTTGGTCTATTGGTCTCTCCCTCTCCAGACGCTCCTGTTCAGCTTTTTCCTCTCACAGCCCAGCCTTCATGCTGAGAGAAGCCTCAGCCACATGGAGAGCCCACATGTGGGTGATGCGGTCCACCATCCCGGCTGATCCAGCCTTCGAGTCATCCCAGCCCAGGGGGCAGATATATGGGTAAATCGCCTTACCAATGGCTCTGTGTCTACTCATTCCGAGACAACAGAGACCCCCCAGCTGGGACACCAGATACTGTGGAATGGAGTCCAGCCATTCCCACTGTATTCTCTCTAAATTCCTGACCCACAGAATCCAGTAGTACAACAGAGTGACTGTTGTTTTGTGACATCAAGTTTGGGGTGGTTGGTGATGCAGCAGTGGATATCCACAATAGTAGCGTAGTTAGTTGGTTATTGTTTTAAACCACTAAGGTTTGGGATGGTTTGTTATGTGGTGATAGATAACAGAACCCCCAGCTACTCAGGTTTGAAAATGTTTCACTCTTTCCTTTCTTTTGTTTCATATTCATTCAGAATTCTTATTCCATGAATTCTACTTTTGTCACATCCCTTGAATTTATCCTCTTCTTTTCATTCCCACTGCCACTGCTATGTTCAAGCATTTCCACCTTTCTCTAGATTGTTGCAATAATCCCTTAACTAATCTCCCTGTTCCCCACTTTCCTACCTACCGTTTCTCGGTCCCCTCTACCCGAACTCTCCCACTCATGGCCCCTGGGTCGTCACAGTAAACAGAGAGCTGAAGGGTCACTCTGTACACCTGCTCAGACACTGGCCATGACTCCCCATGGCTCACAGAACCAAGTCTAAATTCCTCATTCAGCGTTCAGAACTCCCCGTGAGTCTACACTCTGGCCACAGGATTGTAGCTCTTCGCTACATGCTCCAGTCTTGGTTTTACTGCAGAAATGTCTTTTGCATCAGCGCCCTTCCTCTCCAGTGTCCCCTCCTCCAGTTCAAACCCTGCCATCTTCCAATAAGGTCAGTAAGACTTCCTGGATCTGCTGTGGACAGAAATTGCCTCATGTCCTTAGAAAACTTCATTTTACTGCTAATAAAGGCTTTGTCACATCTGCCTAATTTTACAGTTGTCTCTGTAAATGTTCTTCCATCACTCACCATGTTACCGAACGCAAGTTCGTGTGCCCCATGCACAATGAGGCCAAACAAACAGAAATGTCAGAGTGTGGAGCAGAGAAAGGTTTATTGCAGGGCCATGAAGGAGCCGGGTAGCTTGTGCTCAAAAAAATCCCCAATCTCCTTGAAGGGTTTTCAGCAAAGCACTTTTAAAGGCAAGGTGAGGGAGGGGTGTGGTTAGTTGTTGCAAAGTTATTGGTGTCAGAATCCTTTGTTCTTGTTGCTGTCCACGTAGGTCAGGTTGCTCGTGATGTTCCTGTAAACCTCCAATAAAACAAATGTTATTCTGTTCTGCAACTTTTTATCTCTGTATGAATGGACTGTTAAAGGTCAGAGCCCTGAGAATAGGCTATGCTGTATACACACACACACACACACACACACACATACATATATATATATATGTTTTGTTAACATCCATTAGCTCCAAAGGAATACAACGTTTTTCCTAACTCTACACAGCTAAAATTTTTTTTTAAACGTTTTTATTGGAGTATAATTGCTTTGGAATGGTGTGTTAGTTTCTGCTTTATAACAAAGTGAATAAGTTATACATATACATATATCCCCATATCTCTTCTCTCTTACGTCTCCCTCCCTACCACTCTCCCTTTCCCACCCTTCTAGCCGGTCACAAAGCACTGAGCTCATCTCCCTGTGCTATGCAACTGCTTCCCACTAGCTATCTATTTTACATTTGGTAGTGAATATATGTCCATGCCACTCTCTTACATTGTCCCAGCTTACCCTTCCCCCTCCCTGTGACCTCAAGTCCATTCTCTATTATGTCTGCGTCTTTATTCCTGTCTTGCCCCTGGGTTCTTCATGACCTTTTTTTTGTTTTTTAGATTCCATATAAATGTGTTAGCATACGGTATTTGTTTTTCTATCTCTAACTTACTTCACTCTGTATGACAGACTCTAGATTCATCCACCTCACTACAAATAACTCAATTTCTTTTCTTTTTATGGCTGAGTAATATTCCATTGTATATATGTGCCACATCTTCTTTATCCATTCATCTGTTGAAAGACACTTAGGTTGTTTCCATCTCCGGGCTATTGTAAATAGAGCTGCAATGAACATTGTGGTACATGACTCTTTTTCAATTACGGTTTTCTCAGGGTATATGCCCAGTAGTGGGATTGCTGGGTCGTATGGTAGTTTTATTTTTAATTTTTTAAGGAAGCTCCATACTGTTCTCCATAGTGGCTGTATCGATTTACATTCCCACCAACAGTGCAAGAGGGTTCCCTTTTCTCCACACCCTCTCCAGCATTTATTGTTTGTAGATTTTTTGATGATGGCCATTCTGACCAGTGTGAGATGATATCGCATTGTAGTTTTGATTTGCATTTCTCTAATGACTAATGATGTTGAGCATTCTTTCATATGTTTGTTGGCAATCTGTATATCTTCTTTGGAGAAATGTCTATTTAGGTCTTCTGCCCATTTTCGGATTGGGTTTCTTGTTTTTTTGATATTGAGCTGCATGAACTGCTTGTAAATTTTGGAGATTAATCCTTTGTCAGTTGCTTCCTTTGCAAATATTTTCTCCCATTCTAAGGGTTGTCTTTTCATCTTGTATATAGTTTCCTTTGCTGTGCAAAAGCTTTTAAGTTTCATTAGGTCCTATTTGTTTATTTTTGTTTTTATTTGCATTTCTCTAGGAGGTGGGTCAAAAAAGATATTGCTGTGATTTATGTCATGGAGTGTTCTGCCTATGTTTTCCTCTAAGAGTTTGATAGTGTCTGGCCTTACATTTAGGTCTTTAATCCATTTTGAGTTTATTTTTGTGTATGGTGTTAGGGAGTGTTCTAATTTCATTCTTTTACATGTAGCTGTCCACTTTTCCCAGCACCACTTATTGAAGAGGCTGTCTTTTCTCCATTGTATATTTCTGCCTCCTTTATCAAAGGTAAGGTGACCATATGTGCGTGGGTTTATCTCTGGGTTTTCTACCCTGTTCCAATGATCTATATTTCTGTTTTTGTGCCAGTACCATACTGTCCTGATTACTGTAGATTTGTAGTATAGTCTGAAGTCCAGGAGCCTGATTCCTCCAGCTCCATTTTTCTTTCTCAAGATTGCTTTGGCTATTCGAGGCCTTTTGTGTTTCCATACAAATTGTGAAATTTTTTGTTCTAGTTTTGTGAAAAATGCCAGTGGTAGTTTGATAGGGATTGCACTGAATATGTAGATTGTTTTGGGTAGTAGAGTCATTTTCACAATGTTGATTCCTCCAATCCAAGAACATGGTATGTCTCTCCATCTCTTGGTATCATCTTTAATTTCTTTCATCAGTGTCTTATAATTTTCTGCATATAGGTCTTTTGTCTCCTTAGGTAGGTTTATTCCTAGGTATTTTATTCTTTTTATTGAAATGGTAAATGTGTTTTCTTAATTTCACTTTCAGATTTTTCATCATTATTGTATAGGAATGCAAGAGATTTCTGTGCATTAATTTTGTATCCTGCTACTTTACCAAATTCATTGATTAGCTCTAGCAGTTTTCTGGTAGCATCTTTAGGATTCTCTATGTATAGTATCATGTCATCTGCAAACAGTGACAGCTTTATTTCTTCTTTTCTGGTTTGGATTCCTTTTATTTCTTTTTCTTCTCTGATTGCTGTGGCTAAAACTTCCAAAACTATGTTGAATAAGAGTGGTGAGAGGGGCTCCCCTAGTGGCGCAGTGGTTGAGAGTCTGCCTGCCGATGCAGGGGACACGGGCTTGTGTCCCGGTCCGGGAAGATCCCACATGCCGCGGAGCGGCTGGGCCCGTGAGCCATGGCCGCTGAGTCTGCGTGTCTGGAGCCTGTGCTCCGCAATGGGAGAGGCCACAACAGTGAGAGGCCCGCATACTGCAAAAAAAAAAAAAAAAAAAAAAAGAGTGGTGAGAGTGGGCAACCTTGTCTTGTTCCTGATCTTAGTGGAAATTGTTTCAGTTTTTCACCATTGAGGGCGATGTTGGCTGTGGGTTTCTCATATATGGCCTTTATTATGTTGAGGTAAGTTCCCTCTGTGCCTACTTTCTGGAGGGTTTTTATCATAAATGGGTGTTGAATTTTGTCAAAAGCTTTCAGTGCATCTATTAAGATGATCATATGGTTTTTCTCCCTGAATTTGTTAATATGGTGCATCACATTGATTGACTTGTGTATACTGAAGAATCCTTGCATTGCTGGGATAAACCTCACTTGATCATGTGCATGATTCTTTTAATATGCTGTTGGATTCTATTCGCTAGTATTTTGTTGGGGATTTTTGTATCTGTGATCATCAGTGATATTGGCCTGTAGTTTTCTTTTTTTGTGATATCTTTGTTTGTCTGGTTTGGTATCAGGGTGATGGTGGCCTTGTAGAATGAGTTGGGGAGAATTCTTCCCTCTGCTATATTTTGGTAGAGTTAGAGAAGGATAGGTGTTAGCTCTTCTCTAAATATCTGATAGAATTCACCTGTGAAGGCATCTGGTCCTGGGTTTTTGTTTGTTGGAAGATTTTTAATCACAGGTTCAATTTAAGTGCTTGTGATTGATCTGTTCATATTTTCTCTTCCTTCCTGGTTCAGTCTTGGAAGGTTGTGCCTTTCTAAGAATTTGTCCATTTCTTCCAGGTTGTCCATTTTATTGGCATATAATTGCTTGTAGTAATCTGTCATGATCCTTTGTATTTCTGCAGTGTCAGTTGTTCCTTCCTCTTTTTCATTTCTAATTCTATTGATTTCAGTCTCTCCCTTTTTTTCTTGATGAGTCTGGCTAATGGTTTATCAAGTTTGTTTATCTTCTTAAAGAAAAAGCTTTTCGTTTTATTGATCTTTGCTATCATTTCCTTCATTTCTCTTTCATTTATTTCTGATCTGATCTTTATGATTTCTTTCCTTCTGCTAACTTTGGGGTTTTTTTGTACTTCTTTCTCTAATTGCTTTAGGTGTAAGGTTAAGTTATTTGAGATGTTTCTTGTTTCTTAAGGTAGGATTGTATTGCTATAAACTTCCCTCTTAGAACTGCTTTTGCTGCATCCCATAGGTTTTGGGTCGTCGTGTTTTCATTGTCATTTGTTTCTAGGTATTTTTTGATTTTCTCTTTGATTTCTTCAGTGATCTCTTGCTTATTAAGTAGTGTATTGTTTAGCCTCCATGTGTTTGTATTTTTTACAGGCTTTTTCCTGTAATTGATATCTAGTCTCATAGCGTTGTGTTGGAAAAGATACTTGATACAATTTCAACTTTCTTAAATTTACTACGGCTTGACTTGTGACCCAAGATATGGTCTATCCTGGAGAATGTTCCATGAGCACTTGAGAAGAAACTGTATTCTGTTGTTTTTGGATGGAATATCCTCGAAATGTCAATTAAATCCATTTTGTTTAATGTATCATTTAAAGCTTGTGTTTCCTTATTTATTTCCATTTTGGATGATCTGTCCATTGGTGAAAGTGGGGTGTTAAAGTCCCCTAGTATGACTGTGTTACTGTCGATTTCCCCTTTTATGGCTGTTAGCATTTGTGTTATGTATTGAGGTGATCCTATGTTGGGTACATAAATATTTACAATTGTTCTATCTTCTTCTTGGATTGATCCCTTGATCATTATGTAGTGTCCTTCTTTTTCTCTTGTAATAGTCTTTGTTTCAAAGTCTATTTTGTCTGATATGAGAATAGCTACTCCACCTTTCTTTTGATTTCCATTTGCATGGATTATCTTTTTCCATCCCCTCACTTTCATTGTGTATGTGTCCCTAAGTCTGAAGTGGGTCTGTTGTAGACAGCATATATATGGGTCTTGTTGTTGTATCCATTCAGCCAGTCTGTGTCTTTTGGTTGGAGCACTTAATCCATTTACATTGAAGGTAATTATCAATATGTATGTTCCTGTTACCGTTTTCTTAATTATTTTGGGTTTGTTACTGTAGGTCTTTTCGTTCTCTTGTGTTTCCTGTCTAGAGAAGTTCCTTTAGCATTTGTTGTAAAGCTGTTTTGGTGGTGCTGAATTCTTTTAGCTTTGCTTGTCTGTAAAGTTTTTAATTTCTCCATCAAATCTGAATGAGATCGCTGCTGGATAGAGTAATCTTGGTTGAAGGTTTTTCCCTGTCATCACTTTAAATATGTTCTTCCACTGCCTTCTGGCTTGCAGAGTTTCTGCTGAAAGATCAGCTGTTAACCTTATGCAGATCCCATTGTATGTTATTTGTTGTTTTTCCCTTGCCGCTGTTAATATTTTTTCTTTGTATTTAATTTTTGATACTTTGATTAATATGTGTCCTGGCGTGTTTCTCCTTGGATTTATCCTGTATGTTACTCTCTGTGTTTCCTGGACTTGATTAACTATTTCCTTTCCCATATCAGGGAAGTTTTCAGCTATAATCTCTTCAAATATTTTCTCAGTCTCTTTCTTTTTCTCTTCTTCTTTTGGGACCCCTGTAATTCGAATGTTGGTGCATTTAATGTTGTCCCAGAGGTCTCTGAGACTGTCCTCTATTCTTTTCATTCTTTTTTCTTTATTCTGCTCTGCAGTAGTTATTTCCACTATTTTATCTTCCAGGTCACTTATCTGTTCTTCTGCCTCAGTTATTCTGCTATTGACCGCTTCTAGAGAATTTTTAATTTCATTTATTGTGTTGTTCATCACTGTTTGTTTGCTCTTTAGTTCTTTTAGGTCCTTGTTAAATGTTTCTTGTATTTTCTCCATTCTATTTCCAAGATTTTGGATCATCTTTACTATCATTACTCTGAATTCTTTTTCATGTAGACTGCCTGTTTCCTCTTCATTTGTTAGGTCTGGTGGGGTTTTGCTTTGCTCCTTCATCTGCTGTGTGTTTCTCTGTGTTCTCATTTTGCTTAACTTACTGTGTTTGGGGTCTCCTTTTAGCAGGCTGCAGGTTTGTTGTTTCCATTGTTTTTGGTTTCTGTCCCCAGTGGCTAAGGTTGGTTTAGTGGATTGTGTAGGCTTCCTGGTGGAGGGAACTAGTGCCTGTGTTCTGGTGGATGAGGCTGGATCTTGTCTTTCTTGTGTGCAGGTCCACATCTGGTGGTGTGTTTTGGGGTGTCTGTGACCTTATTATGATTTTAGGCAGCCTCTCTGCTAATGGATGGGGTGGTGTTCCTGTCTTGCTAGTTGTTTGGCATGGGGTGTCCAGCACTGTAGCTTGCTGGTCGTTGAGTGAAGCTGGGTCATGGAGTTGAGATGGAGATCTCTGGGAGATTTTTGCCGTTTGATATTACGTGGATCTGGGAGGTCTCTAGTGGACCAATATCCTGACCTTGGCTCTCCCAGCTCAGAGGCACGGGCCTGATGCCTGGCTGGAGCACCAAGAACCTGTCATCCACATGGCTCAGAATAAAAGGGAGAGAGAAAGAAAAAGATAAAATAAAATAAAAAAGTTATTAATATAAAAAACAAAAAATAATTATTAAAAAAACTTTTTTAGGTAATTAAAAAGAAAGAAAAAGAACAATGAAACCAAAAAACAAATCCACCGATAACAACCTCTGAAAACTATACTAAAAAAAAAAAAAAAGAAAAAAACCGGATGGACAGAAACTAGGACAAGTGGTAAAAGCAAAGCTATACAGACAAAATCCCACCCAGAAGTATACACATGCACACTCACAAAAAGAGAAAAAGAGAAAAAAAATATATATATCGTTGCTCCCCAAGTCCACCTCCTTAATTTGGGATGATTCGTTGTCTATTCAGGTATTCCACAGATGCAGGTACATCAAGTTGATTGTGGAGATTTAATCCGCTGCTCCTGAGGCTGCTGGGAGAGATTTCCCTTTCTCTTCTTTGTTCGCACAGCTCCCGGGGTTCAGCTTTGGATTTGGACCCGCCTCTGCGTGCAGGTTGCCTGAGGGCGTCTGTTCTTCGCTCAGACAGGATGGGGTTAAAGGAGCCGCTGATTTGGGGGCTCTGACTCACTTGGGCTGCGGGGAGGGAGGGGTACGTATCTGGGCGAGGCTGCGGCGGCAGAGGCACTGTGACGTTGCACCAGCCTGAGGCGCGCCGTGCGTTCTCCCGGGGAAGTTGTCCCTGGATCCCGGGACCCTGGCAGTGGCGGGCTGCACAGGCTCCCTGGAAGGGAGGTGTGGACAGTGACCTGTGCTCGCACACAGGCTTCTTGGTGGCAGCAGCAGCAGCCTTAGCGTCTCCTGCCTGTCTCTGGGGTCCACGCTGTTAGCTGCGGCTCGCGCCTGTCTCTGGAGCTCCTTTAAGCAGCGCTCTGAATCCCCTCTCCTCGCGCACCAGGAAACAAAGAGGGGAGAAAAAGTCCCTTGCCTCTTCGGCAGCTCCAGACTTTTCCCCGGACTCCCTCCTGGCCAGCCGTGGCGCACTAACCTCCTGCAGGCTGTGTTCACACCGCCAATCCCAGTCCTCTCCCGGCGCTCTGACCGAAGCCGGAGCCTCAGCTCCCAGCCCCGCCCGCCCCGAAGCCTTTCGGGCTGGTGAGTGCCGGTCGGCCCTGATCCTCTGTGCGGGAATCTCCCCGCTTTGCCCTCCGCACCCCTGTGGCTATGCTCTCCGCGGCACCGAAGCTTCCGCCCTCCGCCACCCGCAGTCTCTGCCCGGGAAGGGGCTCCTAGTGTGTGGAAACATTTCCTCCTTCACAGCTCCCTCCCACTGGTGCAGGGCCCGTCCCTATGCTTTTGTCCCTGAGTTTTCTTTTTTTTCTTTTGCCCTACCCAGGTACGTGGGGAGTTTCTTGCCTTTTGGGAGGTCTGAGGTCTTCTGCCATCATTCAGTAGGTGTTCTGTAGGAGTTGTTCCACGTGTAGATGTATTTCTGATGTATCTGTGGGGAGGAAGGTGATCTCCGCGTCTACTCTTCAGCCATCTTGAAGCTCCTCCCTACCCTGTATATTTCAGCCTATAGGCAACACTCTTTTACAAAACGTGCAGAGCCAGCATGACGTAAGCACAGCTGACAGAACAGATCTAATGTGGAGTCAGATTTGCTCTTCCTCATTACAATACTGTGATCTTCTAAAGGCAGGAATTATCTCTTATTCATCTTAAGACTTCTGACCTGGGGAAGCACATAGGCGTTACTCAATAAACATTTGCTAAAATGAATGGAATTTTGTGGGGTTTTTTGGTTTGTTTGTTTGTTTTATCCATTGTCAGGAAATTTGTTTATCGTGCATTGCTTCAACTCCTTGTATTAGTTTCCCAGAGGTGCCATAACAAACGACCACAAATTTGGTAGCTTGAAACAGCAGACATTCTCTGCCAGTTCTGGAGGCCAAAAGTCTGGAGGCTGTAATTCCTCAGAGGTTCAAGGGGGGAGCCTGTTCTCTGCCACTTCTAGCTCCTGGTGGCTGCCCAGCTTTCCTTGGTGCTCCTTGGCTTGTGGCCACCATCACTTCAGTCTGCTTCTGTCTTCAGAGTATTCTCCTCTGTGTCTGTGACAGAGTTCCTGCCTCTTTTTTTTTTGAGGACATTTTAACCTAATCATATCTTTTATAGTAGAAATTAATATTCACAGGTTCTAGGTATTTGCCATTCTTTGACCTACAACACTCCTTAAAGCTACTGAGATTTGCTCTCTTTACATCCCTTTTCCTCCTCTTGCGAGTTTTTTTTCTCTTTCCTTGGAATTCTTATTGAATAGTAAACATTTGCAGGTTCTTTTTCAAGGTTGCTTTTCACCTTAAATCTCCTGCCAGCTCTTTCCATGTTTAAGTTTTAAGAACTGATATCCATTGTGTGGCGTATTTTAGTGGCAGTGATATATATATCACTGCCACTACATATGCATATGAATATATGTATATATATACACATATATATGTATGTATCTGTATCTCATTGGTCTTTTCCTGGCTTTCATGAACAAATCTAACAGAAGAAATTTAGTTGCAGTATGGTGCCTGCTAAATTAGCTTTTGGATTTCCAATCAAAACATAAACTTCACAGAGCAATCCCGGTAGCTGTTTGGCAAGTGAAAAGAACTAGAAGAGTGGTTAGAAATCTCCCGTCTGCAAGTAACATAAAACCAACTTACGGTGGCCTAAATAGATGGGAATTTCTTGTTTTTACAAAGAGTTTTGTTGGTGGCCAATCACTGAGATGTCAGTTACGTATTCCTTATATTCCCTTGGATTTTCCTCAGAGTCAAGAGATGATTTCCCCAACAGCTCCCAGCATCCTGTCTATGTTCAAGGCAGGAAGGGAGTGCACACTAGTCACGTTTGCTTCTGTTTATAAGAATAGAAAACAAATGCTTTTCTAAAGTCCCCAGCAGAATTGCAGTTATATCTTAATGGCCGGAATGTCTCCTAGTTTTAAGGAGAGCAGGGAAACTGGTATTTATCCTGTAATAGTGCAGGTGTGAGGGAAAGCAGCATCTACTACCCCAAAATATGCCTCTTTGGCATAAGGACGATCTTGAGCTGGTTATTTTTGAGAAGTAGCAGACACAGAAGAAGCTCTGAAAACTGAGCAGAAGTTACCCTTTTGAAAGAGAAATTTACATTTATAAGGGATTAAATATCCATTTGTAACTGTGCTTTATTCTCTGTACCAGGAAGAGGAAGAGAATAGAACTCTGGAAACTCTTATCAATGGAGAAGGCACTGACTTAAATTTGCATAACGACCATACCCTTGCTTACTGTGCTCTCCTTGGTCATCTCCCGGGAACAGGCCTCCTCCCCCATCCCCCAGCCACTAACACCCTTCTTTGTCTTTAGCTGGAGATGGTATTTAAGGTGATGGCTTGGGCCATCTGTGAGAGTTACTCAGTTTTCCTGGGCCTCTCCCACATATACAGGAAGTATCCATGTTATTAAACTTTTGTTTTTCTCCTGTTAATCCATTTTTTATTATAGGAGGGTCTCAACTAAGAACATACAAGGGTAGAGGGAAAATTATTTTTCCTCCCCTCTAGTGGCAAAGTAGGAGGAGGTTCAGAATGTCTTACTAGAAGAGCCTAAAACTAGATTCTGCCTTAGAGTTAAAACTGAGCTTCTTGTTATAGAATTAGCATCCTGAGACCTATATATCAAGGATAGGACTGGTCCCACATTTTCAGTTTCATGTAAGTATTGACCACAGAGAACCCTGGTAAATGTTAGAGTTTCGCCTTCATCACTTGAGATGCCTGCCAGAAGACCTCCTCTCTATGGTGAAAATGACAAAATTACCACCTCAAAGGGCTTCTCCTGCTCATAGAGTGAAGGAACACTCTATGTCAAGAACTGGGGATGGGCTGAGATTTGACCCTACTTGCAGGGAATCAAGTAAGCCTGCCACTCACTGGATGCTGGCAGAAGACACGAGACTTCTGGGTCAGAGACAAAGGACTTTCTTACTTACTCATGGCAGCAGCCACATTCCTGCTTCAGTTCCCTGAGCCCCAATTCCCACTGGGTGATGTGAAGAAAGTCAGATGACACCTGAACACTCACTGGGTTGGAATAGGAGTTTATGGAACCAGAACCTTCTATACTGCGGAGTGAATATGCCTGCCCTTTGCCCTGGTGGAAAGCATTGTTTCTGCCTTCCAAAGATGTTTGCTAGGAAGCATCGTTGAAATGACAGTCTGAAACAAAAGCAGTCAGGGCCTGTGTTTTCAAGACATGTGGAAATATAAGAAGCTAAAGGAAAATTGTCACCAGACTCGAGTCCATCACATACACCCTAGTGTGCTCACCCTGCTCTAACTGACCTGTACCACTGCTATTTCAAGAATCAACAGAATTGGCTTGCAGAAGGCATATCAGTTTTGGAAACTCGCTAATTCTTTCTTTTTTTCTAAATTTTTATTTTATATAGGACTGTAGTTGATTTACAGTGTTGTGTTAGTTTCAGGTGTACAGCAAAGTGATTCAGGTTATACATATACACGTATCTATTCTTTTTAGAATTATGTTCCCATTTAGGTTATTACAGATTATTGAGCAGAGTTCCCTGTGCTATACAGTAGGTCCTTGTTGGTTATCTATTTTATATATAGTAGTGCACATATGTCAATCCCAAACTCCCAATTTGTTCTCCCCCCCCCGCCACTCTTCCCCTTTGGTAACAATAAGTTTGTTTCCTATGTCTGTGGGAAGCTCGCTCATTCTTGTTTTACTGCACCCCAGGATGGCCATATGCTCCTGTGCCCACCCCCTTCTTCCTTCCCCATCCTTCCAAGCGCCCTGCTCCCTGGCTCTCACCATGTTCATAAGCGCTTTCACTAGCACCAAGAAAGGCATTACTTTCAAATTTGTGTACTGAATAGGTTATCTGACTGAAAGACAAAAGGTTCTAACCTGAGCAAAGAGTATAAAAATTATAGGTAATGAGTGAGGTGCTGCTGAGGTCTTCTGACCATTGAGGGGTGAGAATCCACCAATTCTGTAAAAAGACAATGAGTGGTTTGGGGGCAGGCAATGCAGGCTTGACTTAAATGGGTTCTGGATGAATCTGATTATAAAAGCTTCACAGCAGGTCACCTTCGGCTAAGCAGTATAGCTGCCCATTGACTAATAATGATGTTGGATTTCTGTTGAAGGCATCATACGCTACCAGCTGGATAGGATTTTTTTTTCCCCTGAAGGCTGGAAATAGGTTTCAAAAAGCTAAATTGACTTCATTTCATCACAGGTACAGACCAAATTCTTTGTTAATGATAGCACCTGTGGGAAAAGAAAACTATCTAGTTATCCTTAAGTTACAAAGAAGATCATACAGATTATACTTTAGAGAGAAGACCTTTAAGATTTTATGAAGCATATACAAAAAAGGTGCCTAAAGGGCTTCCACTAGAAATTTCTGTAGTGCCAGAAGTTAAGGGGTACTAGGAAAGCCAAGCATATTGAGATCAGGACAGGCTCTGTGACATTGTGGAGGAGTGAGGAGTGGCTCACTGGTGGTGAGCCACCAACCAGTCAATCATGATTCATGGTCAACTGCAAGGCCTTAACCAAAAACTGGATCTGCACGCCCGCGTCCAGCCCCTAAGATTTGTTGGGACTCATGCCTGCGAGGAGAGGGGCACCTCTCCCATGACTTCATGAATAGATTCCCACTGTGACCCCAGATGTCCAGGGCTTCACAGGTAGCTTTTCCACACTAAGAGGTCAAGAGCCTTACTCCGAACCGCCATCTAGATGAAGGCTTCCCTAAGCCTGCTGATGGATCTGACCTTGAATATTACTATTCGCAGCCACGTCCATTTCCTTACTGTCCTCTCTCTGCACCACACACCTCACTTTCCACCCCACGCCTCTGCTTCTTCCGGTTTTCCCCTGCTTGGACCACTCTGCTATCTTCTTTCCACCGGCAGAAGCCTACTATTTGCACCAATCTCAGCCTCCCCTTCCTACCTCCAAGATATTCCTTACTGTGTCTTCCTCAGCATCGTGGTTACAATTTACTACACTATCAGCTCACGTTTCTCTGTTGCTGCTGTTGGCACTTCTATCTGTTATCTCTCTCGCCCACGACAAAGCCTCTGTGTCTATTATCATGCTACGCACTTAACATTTAAAACTCTTTTTCTTGCGAAATGAATGCCTTTTAAGTCCACCAAGAGCCGGGAGGTGAGCACAAAAGTAAAAAAAAAAAAAGCCCAGTCACCCCTCTGAGATCAACAGAGCAGCTGAACAGATTCTCACCTTTGTATGAGTCATGCTCCGCTGCAATCTGCCAACAGCAGGGAGGTTTGATGCCGATGGGAGTGGAAACGAAGACTAAAACGCAGTTTCTTTGAAATATTCTTAGGAAGCATTAATTCCATTTTTTCTCATTTTTTTTATAGTTGCGCTTTTGGCGCTGGGTCAGTGCCACCTATTTTAGGGTGGTACTGTCCACTAGGACAATGAACTGCCATAGCTTTTTTTTCTGGAGCAATGTTCATATCTTCTCAAAAAAGGAACGCTCCCACCGGCACTGCTTGTAAGGCAAAGGGAGAGATACACGACCATGAGCTGGTATGAGTGTCATGGAGAGAAGATGCCAGAGAGGAGGAGAGATCAAAATACATTTGTTTCTCAAGGCAAGAGATCAAGGGAGAGAGTTCAAGGGAGAAAGCTCTCCAACTTGAGGTACAGAAGGATCGTTTATGGAGTATCAATGAAAAAAATATTGCCTGCCGTATCAATAAACAAAAAATTTTGTAGCCATCAAGCCATCCCATTACAGCCGCCCCTGTGGTGAGCCCTGTGGGAACTCAGAGTAGAAACGGGGTGCCTCCATCAAGCTATCAGCCACTGTAGCCACCCCACCCCATCACCCCCCCAGCAGTGCACCCTGAGGAAACTCAGGATGAGAAAACACAAGATACTGGCCCCAGACAGCTGAGGTGTACATCATAGGAAGGATTTCAATAAGCCCAGATGCTAGTATCTTCCCATATATAGAAAAGTGCTAAATTCCTTAACTTGAGATATCTGGTTTTCTTTAATTAACAGTAATCTTTTGAGTTCCAACTACCTGGTCTTTGTTGCAAAACCTCCTATGTATCCCAGCTCTTCCCTTAGCCCTTTGGAGCAGTCCCTCAGATAGCAGTCCCTATCTGAGATGCTGTGTCCTGGGCTTACGTCCTCAGTGTTGTCCCCTAAATAAAACATAATTCTCAACTTTTAGATTGTGCACTTTTTTCCAGTCGACAGGAGCGTATGAAAAAAGATTCCTGAGCCTCAACCCAGACCCATCATATAAGAATATGTGGGAAGGGATCAAGGGGCGGAAGAGACAGAGAGCGGGAATCCACATTCTACATTTTTAAGAAAATTCAGGAGCTTTTTATCCAGAGCGTCTGAAGACCACATTTTAAGAAACAGCATGACTTTTGAGACAGATAAACCCAGTTTAGTCACCTTGTAGCAGCACAGACTTAATTACGCAGAGCCTCAGTTTTCCATCAAAGGGAAATAATATCAACGCACCTCACAGGGCTGACCACGGGGATGTTAGGAAGTTTAAAGCACTGTGTTCCACATGGTGCCAGGCACAGGTGTCTTTGGAAATATTTACAGTTGTAACATTTTAGAAAAGGTAATATATGGAGCTATCTGAAATAATCTTTCATTTGAAGTGAGATGAGTTGGCAGGATCTCTTTCACACAGACCCATGTGTACAGTAAAGGTCCAAACGTCTGTTCTTTCATTTTTGTGTTTGTGGTGAGGCAAAAGCATCCCTCATTACAACATTCACTGGGAGATAGGGGAGAAGATAATCTGCTTATTGTAAGAATCTCCATTCTCTTGTTTTTCTTCTTCTTCTTCCCCTTCATGGAAATAATAGAGCTGAGAATTAGTTTCAAACTCGACAGTAGAAATGCTCAACAACACACTGGTTCTGGACAGGGGTTTCTTTAATAATGTAGAACTAATGGGGTATTGTGGAAGAGCACAGAAGTCTTCTAAGAAAGCTAAATCCCAAAGTGAAAAAAGCTATCCCAAATCACTCAGCTTCTTTATAACCTATTAGGACCCAACTGTTACATGACTTTATATGAGCCTTTAAACCTACAATAATGCCTCATGATGGGATGCTACTATATGAAACAAAACACTTGGGAAACTGGTAATTTAAAAGAGATTGAGATTCTTTAGAAAAATAAGACGAGTTTAACTTCAAATAGCCAATTGTCATAGTACATTTAATATGACAGTGTTTCCCCAAATTCAATTTGTAACATATTCCCACGGACATTACTTTTATAAAACATGGCATGACTATATTTAATTTTGCAGCTTATACAGTCCCTTGAAGAACAAACTACATTTTAATTTTCTGTCGGGTAAAGTAGCATTTTATTTTGTGTCTCTTGTTATATCCTTCCAGTTTCATATATGTGTCATTTTTCTTTATTTTGTCTTGAGCTTCAGCATTAGTCATCTCAGGCTGAGGGGCAGTAATCTTCATAGGAAGCCACTGAATCCCTTGGGTCATTTTGTTTAGTTTCCTGGACTATTTAAATTATAATTTTTAAAAAGTAAAGTGATAGAATGTGATACCTTCATTTTGCTTTTCAGTGCATTTTGACAAAATATTTACCTGATGTATTACTTCTTAAATGCTGAAAAACACTAATCATATTTATTTCACAGGTTAAAATATAAATACCAAAAATAAATTCATGGCATTTGATTGTGTATTTTCAGAACTTGCTTTCTTAGAAAAATATTCAGCCTGTGAAACTGAAGTTGAATGTAAATGTATACAGTCAGAATATTAGAGTTGAAAAAGACATTAACAGTCATCTAAGCCCTATTTTTATAGGAAAAATAGTTTTAAAATGTCAGTGTATCATTTTGGCCATTTATTTATTTATTTTTTTGACTTTTTTTTTTTTAAGCTTCACTGTTTACAGATAACTTAGCCTAGCTATTAACAGCAATTCCCTGTCAAGAGAGTTATAACAGTTTTTGGCTATCCCCAAATTGTCACTTTCTTTGCTTTGTTTCATGTTTTGAATTGTCAGGTACATTTTCTCTGTTTACTAACTGTGTCTGATATTTAGATATTCTCACCGCAGATGTCAATCACTTTCACCAGTATTTACGCAGCTATTTAAGTAAAATATAATGTAAGTAACAGATATCAAGACAGCTTAGAGATGAGAAATGAAACATAATTTAAAATGTTTTAAAAATAGCCCTTTTCTTATTATAAAAGTAATATTTATTCATTTTGGGAAGTTAGCATAATGCACAGAGAAGAAAATAAATTTCCAGGAATAATTCTACTATCTTAAAAAAAGTAATACTTTAATAGCTTGATGTATGTATGTATATATATATATATATATACACACATATATAATTTACACATATATATGGCTATATAGAAATATATTTGTCCAGTATTTTGTGCACTCATGCACACATTAAAAATGCTTCCAACATTAAAAAGTTGATACATGTGCATCTTGAATTATTGAGAAACATTTTTTTTGAGTTACAGTGGACTGCGCTTTTAGATACTAGCATCTAAATCTAAATAATGGAGATCAGACCTGAATTTTCCCTATTATAATAGGGAATTAAATTCTTGACTAAGGGCCAGATGTCTATTATGTTGTATAAATAATTGCAAGCATTGTGTTAAAACCAACTAGAAAAAAATGCATCCATACACTGGTTACCATAGAATTTTCTGGTGCATCTATGTTTAATGTAAGGAGATATTGTAGATTGATTTTGTTTAATAATACATTATCATGAGTTACTAGATAAAGTTCTTATTTATGTAATTTTTTTAATAGCCACAAATGACTGGGTAAAGTGAAGTTGAACACCTTCATTAAGAATATAGCATTTCGGGGCTTCCCTGGTGGCGCAGTGGTTGAGAGTCAGCCTGCCTATGCAGGGCACACGGGTTCGTGCCCCAGTCTGGGAAGATCCCACATGCCGCGGAGCGGCTGGGCCCGTGAGCCACATGGCAGCTGAGCATGCGCGTCTGGAGCCTGTGTTCCGCAACGGGAGAGGCCACAACAGTGAGAGGCCCGCGTACCGCAAAAAAAAAAAAAAAAAAAAAAAAAAAATATATATATATATATATATATATATATATATATATGGCATTTGGACTTCCTGGTGGCACAGTGGTTAAGAATCCACCTGCCAGTGCAGGGAACACGGGTTCGATCCCTGGTCCAGGAAGATCCCACATACTGCGGGGCAACTAAGCCCATGCGCCACAGCTACTGAGCACACGTGCTGCAGCTACTGAAGCCTGCACGCTTAGACCCTGTGCTCGTCAACAAGAGAAGCCACCACAATGAGAAACCCACACACCACAACAAAGACCCAACGCAGCCAAAAAAAAAAAATAAAGAATATAGCATTCAAGACGCATCCTTTAGATTTTAGAAAGATTTCCTAGGCTTTAGAGATTTAGGGTCATTTGTTATTTTTAATAAAAATCTTCATGTAAGTTGATTTTACTCACTTAGTTTTCTCATTACCATTTTTTTTCATTAACAATAAAGTCTCCTGAAACATTTGAGATAGGCTTTTTCCCCACATGACTTGGACAATCACATTCTATTTTTGGTGCTAAGATATTAGAAGAACTTTGAAAGTGAGAACTGCCTGTAATTTCACTTTACTTAAAAATTTCTATCATCTTTAGAGCAGGGGTCCCCAACCCCTGGGGACCTGTTGGGAACTGGGCTGCGCAGCAGGAGGTGAGTGGCTGGCGAGTGAGCCAGGCTTCACCTGCCCCTCCCCATAGCTCGCATTACCGCCTGAGCCATCCCCGCCCCCCTTCCCCCCTGCCTCCCACCGCTGTGGTGGAAAAATTGTCTTGCATGAAACCGTTCCCTGGTGCCGAAAAGGTTGGGGACTGCTGCTTTAGAGAATGATTTCATTACTTTTATAACCCTATACCTCAATAGTTAGACACCCCACAGTTTACGTTTTGCCTTCCTCTCAGCGTGAGGAAATCGTGATCTTTTCTGTTGGTTTCCCAGATGCGTATCCAGCTTGCTTTTCCATCCCTTTCCCCTGCTATTTCCCCAGCTCTCTTCTATACATCTTTGCTGAAGAACAATTAAGAAATGGGCTGATTTTGGAGGTCCCTGAAGAGGCTTCTAGGATCCCATGGCAAGGTTAGACTGAGAACAGCCTGTGTCATACCCTCATCTGGCCACCTTTCCAAACCACTCTGGTCATTAAATACTCAGTAGCGGGTTAACTGGGGGCTGGTGTTTGGTGAATAATGTTGCTCAAGTGCAGGGGGTGCTTAGATACTGGGAGATGACAAAACCATATATGCCATTTCTTTTTGCTTCAGAGTTTCTTTTCTTGAGAGAAAATATAGTAATCTTTGGGGAAGGAAGTTGCAAACTATCTCTGAGAGCAAAGTGTGTATGAGACAAAATTTCCAGCCTGATATGGAACAGTGATGGTGACTCAGAGTGTGCTGTTCAGAAGAAAGTCCGAAGTACAAACATGGAAATGATGTTATAAATATATTTAGGAGGTGGGAGATCTGGAGGTCATCTGAGAAGTGTCTAATTGAATGTTTGCATAAAATGGATTTGGGGTCCCTTCTTTGTAAACAGAACACTATCACCGTAGCTATAAGATTAGTCATGATCTTAAGTGTGGAGGAGACTCAAAGCTCATTTGATCACCCAGGTCTGTCAGAACTGAAGCAGTTTTCCCAGTTCATGTCAGGAGAAGCTTTGTATGGTCGTGTTGGGATTAGAACCCATGTCTTCTATTTATCAGTGTTTTGCCTTCAATATTATTTTTTTATTCATCTAGGAAGGAATGTGCTGTTTATTACTTTTCTTCCTGTTTTCCCTTATTACATTTATCCAAATTTCCAAAGAGTTAACCCACTGCTGATCCAACATAGTCCAAACTGATCTCTTTAGTTGTCTACATAATATAGTGGTTAAACATGATGGTTTTCAAGTAAGACAGACTTGAGTCGTAGTGCTGTCTATACCTCCTCATAGTTGTGTGGCCCTGATTGAGTCAGTATACCTCTCTGTGCTACACTTCCCACATCTGTAAGATGTAGATCATCTATAGGGTTGCCTCACAGCTGTATGTGCTACACGTTATGGTCCATATGCTCAGTACATCACGTGGTCTTACTATGTGACACAGCATTCTTGTCATTGCAGTTATGTTTCATGCCACATGACTACGTGAATTGTTTCTTAAGTAGGAATTTAACACAAGAGTAATAATTTGTTTTTAAAGTGTGATCAAGGTTTTAAAATCTGCCTTGAAATCTTAAATTGCCAAAGGAAGTCTGTCCTGCGTGTGAATCTAAGCCACTGCAGAGGAGGCAACATGGGTCAGAAACCTCACAGAGGGTCCTCGAGCCTTTAGAGGGTCCCAAAGAGGCAAGCTAGGTGAGCTGTAGGTATCCCGCAGAACCAGACTCAAATCATAAATCCCCGTATCACTGCGCGGGTTTCTACAAAGTGGCATTCCGTGCACCGGGTAGGGAATATGATGTAAAGAGCCATCAACCATTATGAGAACAGCACGCTGCAGTACATAAACAAAGTGAGGTGGAAAACAAAACAGAAAGTCTGCATGAAAGTCTGCATGAAACAGAAAGTCTGCATGAAAGTCTCAGCTGTATACTGTATCGTGAAAGGGCATTTTAGTTCAAATGTGGGAAGCGTCGCCAAAAAAGCTGGAAGCAGGCAGACTGAGACAAATTAGAACAGAGCAGAAAATGTGTCATACCTCTGTAATTCACACAACAGCCCATGCAGCCCGACCACAGGCTGGTGAGATGTTGGCCATCTGACTCTTTATAGCTGTGGTCTGTTTTTCCTTGAAACACCCCTTTCCTCTCTGTGTTCCCAGACACTTGACATTTCTCTTGAAGTACAACTCAAGGTGAATACACAAGAATCAGTCTTCTTCTCAATTTTCAGGACAACAGCTCTTCAAGAGAAATATTTTGAAACCTACAAAGTCCTTGATTGAATTGACATCACAGCAAGGAAATTCAGCCAAGTGATTGACGGCCTTGGAGTCAAACAGGCCTGGAACAGAATCTGGATCAGTCACTTATGGGTAGTGCTCAGGCAAGAGATTTAATCTGTCTCTGCCATAGTTTCTTCCACAGTAAAATGGAGATAATAATAATAATAATAGTAGTAGTAATACCTATCACATAAGATTAAATTATATATTTAGAAGATTAGGGGACTTCCCCGGTGGTCCAGTGGTTAAGAATCTGCCTTCCAATGCAGGGGACATGGGTTTGATCCCTGGTTGGGCTACTAAGCCCACTCGCCACAACTACTGAGCACACAAGCCACAACTAGAGAGCCTGTGTGCTCTGGAGCCCACCCGCTGCAGCGAAGACCTGACGCAGCCAAAAATAAATAAATATTAAAAAAAAAAACATTAGCCATTATACTTGGTACATCATGAGCTCTCAGTAAATATTAGTTATTATTTTTATTGTAGAATCTATTTTATTCCTGAGCCCATTACTTCCTATTTGTTCCCCAGACCAAATCTTCCAAGCCAAAGAAGAAAAAGGTAGGTTAATTTTGTATCAGTTTATTGGTGACTATGCCTTTTAATAAGTATTGACTTCAAAAGAGGATGCAGCTCTACTTTTGAGTATGTATCTCAGCGCTAAGACTGTGCACCTGAGAATGCATAGCTGTCCCACGGCAGGTGCATACACCTGCCCACATCAGGAGCCAGATGCCTCCATCTGACCCAGGATCTGCCTCATCCATTCTTCATTAAGAGGATGACTTGGAAAATGGAAGGAAGACCCTAAACTCTCCCTATTGGTAAGAAGGGTGAAGTGCAGGCAAAAAGTGGTGCTGACACTTAGGGTCATGGTCAGAATTAGTTTATGCAGAATGATGAATGTAAATGATGAATGTAAATCACAAAACTCAACTACTTTTAGAACAAGCTTCCCCCACCAAAGAAAGTAGAACTCTCCTTAAATGTAATGTATCAGTGTAATTGCTTTTGGGAAAGCTCAGGAGGAAACTGGAGATGTTTTCAGTGTAGGAAGGCGGAATCTCCCACTTCGGTGATGTTGATTGGTGACACATTTCGATGGTTAGCATAAGGTCTGCCGGCACAAAAATTGATCATATCTAGTGACACGTGCCGTGCGGCAAACAACAGCTGTGGTTGTTTTAGGGGGCGGAAAAATGATCCATGTATAATGTGCTGTGCTGAAAACATTTGCAGTTAATCACAAAAAGTACAATAACGTGCTTCCGCAAGTTTTAAAATATGTGGGCCAAGAAAAACTGAGGTGGCACCCAAATCTACCTAATCATCAGCATTATGTAAGGGCTCTCCTAGAAAATGCTGACTCCCTGGCACTGCCCCCTGAAGGTTGTGATTCAGCAACTCTAAAGAGAAGCCCAGGATGACCCACTTAGGGGCCGCTCCCAGGACTGGCCCGCTCTGCTTTGCTTCATAGGTCTTCTGTCTTTATCGGAGCTTCTTCATGGGGTCTTAAACCAAGCTGTGAGCCCAGATTTGTGTGTGTCATCAGAACGAGTGATGACTGAGGTTTCAGAGTCAGAACACGGTTATGATGACTGTGGAGGACCTGTTTTTCTCCTCAGCTGGTGTGGAATAATTAAAGTTCCTCAAGTTCACTCAATAAATATTTACTGAGCACTTCCTCTATGTCAGACACTGTTCTATGTGCTCGTGATACACAGAGAATGCAATAGAAAAACATCCCTGGTCTCCCAAAGCTGACATTTTAGTACAGGGAGACAGGAGAAAATTAAATACATAGGATGTAGAGAAATAATGATATGAAAAATGTTCAGGGAGATGGCAAGTCCAGAATGTGTGTGTGTGTGTGTGTGTGTGTGTGTGTGTGTGTGTGTGTGTGTGTGTCTGAGTATGCGATGTGGATTTTAAATAGGGTAGTTAGGGAATGCCTCCCTGAGATTATATTTGAGTGAAGACTTAAAGGAGGTAGGGGAACTAGCAGAGCTGATACTTAGTGGAAGGACATTATAGGCAGAGGAAACAGCCAGTGCAAAGGTCTAGAGACGAGCCCACTGGTTTCCTGTGGCTGCAATAACAAAGAACCACAAACTTGTTGGCTGAAACAACGGACATGTATTCTCACCATTCTGGAGGCCTGATGTCCGAAATCGGTATCAATGGGCTGAAGTCCAGGGATCGGCAGGGCTGTGCTCCCTCCGGGGGCTCCAGGGGAGAATCTGTTTCTTGCCTTTTCAAGCTTCAGGTGGTGCTGGCCTTCTCTGGCTTATGGCTGCATCACTTTAATCGATTTTTGGCCTGAGAAACTTCAAGGTCGGAATTGCCATTAACTGAGAGGGGAGAGCTGGATTGGAGGAGACCAGGAGCTGGGTTCCGGACAAGTTCCATTTGAAAGGCCTATTATAGTTCTAAGAGGAAGTCTAGGGGAGAAGTGCAAGCTAAAGATATCAATTTGGGGTCATAGCTATTCTCTTTCTTCGGGCCTCCCAGTTACTAAGTCCACAAAATTTTGATCTCAAGTGTATAAAGTAGCAGAGATGGTCTTTGCGACATCACTGGACAAGGATATTAACACCCATGAGAGATGCTCGTGCAGTGATAGAATGCTTTATGCTCACATGTTTTCTCCAAAGTTGAATAAAGGTGTTTGTCATTGTGCAAAGGAAAATCAGCCGTGCAACTGCTGAATCCGGTTAAAATACTGATAAAATATATTTCTGGCAAAGCAAAAAAAAAGATATGAATTTGGGAATTGTCAGCACGTGTATGGTGTTAAAGAGTAGGAAACTGATGAGTTTCCCAAGTCGATGAGTGAAGAAATGTGATGCAAAAACGGAGCCCTGGGGCATCCCGTGGTTGAGAGCTTGAGGGGGAACCAGCAAGTGAGACTGAGAAGCCCCTGATGCGATTGGAAGAAAAAGAGTGGTGTCCAGGCAACAGGTGAACAGGTGCTTTCAAGGGGAAAGTGATGACTGTGCCACATGCTTCTTAGAGGTGATATTACGATGGAACAATTATAAAAGAGAAGAAGAGGACAGGATTGGAGAGATGGGGAGACCCAACAAAACTTTTGAGAAATTGCTATAAAGAGGAGAGGAGACACAGTGGGGTCACTGGAGAGAGAAGTGGGATTCTTTGAAGTTTTTTTTTCTAAAAATCTTTATTGATGATAAGAATGACCTAATATAGGAGGACCAATAGATGACTCAGGAGAGGAGAAAGAGGGGATGGAATCCAATGTGGAAGTGGATGGCATGGCTCTAGGCAGGTAATAGTACAAGGAAGCAGAGATGCTGGTATGTGGCAGGTGAGGTATGGAAATTCTCTTCTCACTGCTTCCGTTGTTTCTCTGAAATAGGAAGTCACCAGCTGAGAGTGAGCATAGAGAGCCGGTGTTGGAGGTTTGAGGAGAGAGAAGGTATGAAATAATTATCTGGGAGATCAAAGTGAATGCACTAGGGATGTGGGAATGATGCCAGCAGCATATGGACCTCCATGAGGTTCATGGTCTTGATTTAAAGTCAGACAAGTCAGTGTCCCTTTGTGGTTGGTCTCCCACTACCTTCGGCAACAAAGATACAGGTGTGGGGGGTCCATGGAAAGATGGACAGAACCAGAGCTGTGATTTGGACAAACCCATCATATACCTTAAGAGAAGAGCACGGAGTTGAGGGTAAATGCAAGGAAATGATGCTAATGATTGACCATGGAGGGGAGTAAGGACACGAGTGGGAGAGGTTACATTGGAAGAGTGGGCTTCATGGATTGTAGGTGGTGCTGTGGAAGGATGTAAAATTGGAGTTGTAGAGGGAGGCGGTAGACTGATTGCAAAAAGTGGCCCTAGGGACTTACCGGTGGTGCAGTGGTTAAGAACCCGCCTGCCAGTGCAGGGGACACAGGTTCAAGCCCTGGTCCGGGAAGATCCCACATGCCGCGGAGCAACTAAGCCCATGACCTACAACTACTGAGCATTCTCTCTAGAGCCCGCGTGCCACTAGTACTGAGCCCACACGCCACAACTACTGAAGCCAGCGTGCCTAGAGCCCATGCTCTGCAACAAGAGAAGCCGCTGCAGTGAGAAGCCCGCGCACCGCAGCAAAGAGTAGCCCCCGCTCGCCACAACGAGAGAGAGCCCACACACAGCAACGAAGACTCAATGCAGCCAAAAACAAATAAATAAATAAAAATTTTTTAAAAAGTGGCCCTAATTTTCTATTCCTCCTTAGATCCAGGCCTCTCCCCACATCAAGAGGAGGATTCGTGGCGGTCCAATGGTTAAGACAGTACACTTCCATTGTAGGAGGCTAGGATTCGATCCCCAGGTGGGGGAGATCCTGCATCCGCCTGGCGGTGTAGCTAAAAATAGAAAAAATAAAAGTATAAGAGGAGGAGTCCATTTTCCAGCTCCCCTTTTTTGGTCAGCTTTATTGCAGTATAATTGACCAATAAAATCATAAGATATTTAAAGTCTACATTGTGGTGATTTGATATACACGTACATTGTGAAAGGATTCCTACCATCTAGTTAATGAACACACGGCTCACCTCACATGTTTACCTTTTTGTGTGTGTGTGAACATTTACATTCTCTTAGCAAATTTCAATTACATAATACAGTGTCACTATGTTTTACGTCACCATGTACAACATCAGATCACCATGTTTTACATCAGATCTTCAGACCTTATTCATCTTATAGCTGAGAATTTATATCCTTTTTACCAACCCCTCCCTATTCTCCCCCATCCCTGCCTTTCTGGCCCCTGGCAACCACTTTTCTACTCTCTGCTTCCATGAGTTTGTCTTTTTTCTTTTAGATTTTACACATAAGTGATACCACACAGTAATTGTCCTTCTCTGACTTATTTCACTTAGCATCATGCCTTCAAGGTCCATCCATGTTGTTGCAAATGACAGGATTTCCTTCTTTCTCATGGCTGAATAATATTCCATTGTATACATATTCCACATCTTTATCCATTCATCCATTGATGGACATCTGTGATGCACATCTGTGAACCATCATCACAGTCAGTATAACGGACATTCCATTGTCCCCAAAAGGCTCCTCCACAGTCCCTCCCTCCTGCCACTGCTTTTCCCTCCTTAACCTGTTCCCGTGCAGCCACTGATGTACTTTCTTCACTAGAGATTATTTGGTACTTCAAAAAAAATGAAATAATATAGTAAATATACTTTTAAGGCCCAGCGTTTGGCTTCTTTTGCTCAGTACAATTCGATTATCTTGAGTGTCTTTCACGTTGAGTGTGTCATTAGTTCATTGCTTTTTTTATTTTTTTGCCTCAGTAGTACGGATTAGATGAGCACACTGCAATTTGTCTATCCATTATCTGTTGACATTTGCGTTGTTTCCAGTTTGGGGCTATAACAAAGTTCACTATGAACTTTGATGTGTGAGTCTTTGCCAGGACATTTGTTTTTATTTCTATTGGGTAAATACCTAGGAGTGGAATGGGTGGATCATACGGTCCATGTATGTTCACTTTTCTAAGAAACTGCTGAACTGGTTTCCAGAGTGGTTGTACCATTTTCTATTCCCATTATCAGTTTACAGAATTTCCGATTCTCCACACTGTCAACATTTGGTGTAACCAGTTTTTGTAATTTTCAATAGTCTGATGTAGTGTGTAATGGTATTTCATTGTGGTTTTCATTTGAATTTCTCTAATAACTGTTGATGGTGAGCAACTTTTCATGTGCTTATTTGCCATCAGTGTATCTTCTTTGGTAAACTGTGTGTTCAAGTCTTTTGCATCTTTTGAAATTGGGGTGTTTACTTTCTTACTATTAACTTTTGAGGGCTCTTTATATATTCTGGGTATAAGTCCTTTATCAGATAAATATTTTGAAAATATTTTTCATAAGCTGTGCCTTGTCTTTTCATTCTCTTAACACTGTCTTTAAAACAGTGAAAGGTTTCAATTTTGATGAAGTATAATTTATCAGTTTTTTTCTTTTATGGAATGTGCTTCTGTTGTCATAGTTTTAAGAAATATTTGCTGAACCATAGGTCACAAAGGTTTTCTCCTATATTATCTTCTACAATATTGTAGTTTTAGGATTTACATTTAGATATATGATCCATTTCAGTTAAATTTTGTATGAGGTGCAAGTATAGATTGAAGTTTCTCTTTTTTTGCATGTGTATATCCAGTTGTTTCAGCATCATTTGTTGAAAAGACTGTCATTTTCACATTGAATTTTCTTTGCTTCTTTGTTGAAAATCAGTTGTCCTTATATATGTGGGTCTATTTCTAGATTTTTTTTTATTAAAAAAATTATTTTATTGATATATAGTTGATTTACAATGTTGTGTTAGTTTCTGGTGTATAGCAAAGTGATTCATTATACATACATTTGTATATATTCTTTTACAGATTTTTTCCATTATGGTTTATTACAAGATATTGAATATAAGTTCCCTGTTCTACACAGTAGGTCCTCGTTAATTTTATTTTTCAATTTTTATTTATTTTTATTTTTAATTTAAAAACTTTTTAACATCTTTATTGGAGTATAATTGCTTTACAATGTCGTGTTTGTTTCTGCTGTATAAAAAAATGAAGCAGCTCTATGTATACATATATCCCCATATCCCCTCCCTCTTGCATCTCCCTCCCTCCATCACTATTCCACTCCTTTAGGTGGTCGCAAAGCACCGAGCTGATCTCCCTGTGCTATGTGGCTGCTTCCCACTAGCTATTTATTTTACATTTGGTAGTGTATATGTCAATGCTACTGTCTCACTTTGTCCCAGCTTACCCTTCCCCCTCCCTGTGTCCTCAAGTCCATTCTCTACATCTGTGTCTTTATTCCTGTCCTGCCCCTAAGTTCATCAGAACCATTTTTTTTTTAGATTCCATATATATGTGTTAGCATATGGTACTTGCTTTTCTCTTTCTGACTTACTTAATTCTGTATGACAGACTCTAAGTCCATCCACCTCATGACAAATAACTCAGTTTCATTTCTTTTTATGACTGAGTGGTATTCCATTGTATATATGTGCCACACCTTCTTTATCCATTCATCTCTTGATGGACACTTGCTTCCATGTCCTGGCTATTGTAAATAGAGCTGCAATGAACGTTTTGGTACATGACTCTCTTTAAATTATGCTTGTCGCAGGGAATATGCCCAGTAGTGGGATTGCTGGGTCATATGGTAGTTCTATTTTTAGTTTTTCTTTTTTTTTTTTTTCGGTACGTGGTCCTCTCGCTGTTGTGGCCTCTCCCATTGCGGAGCACAGGCTCCGGACGCACAGGCTCAGCAGCCATGGCTCACGGGCCCAGCTGCCCTGTGGCATGTGGGATCCTCCTGGACCGGGGCACGAACCCCTGTCCCCTGCGTCGGCAGGTGGACTCTCAACCATTGTGCCACCAGGGAAGCCCCTATTTTTAGTTTTTTAAGGAACCTCCATACTGTTCTCTATAGTAGCTGTACTAATTTAAATTCCCACCAATCTGTATACCTTCTGTGGAAAAATGTCTACTTAGGTCTTCTGCCCATTTTTGGATTTGGTTGTTTGTTTTTTTCGATATTGAGCTTCATGAGCTGCTTGTATATTTTGGAAATTAATCCTTTGTCCGTTGCTTCATTTGCAAATATTTTCTCCCATTCTGAGGGCTGTCTTTTCGTCTTGTTTATGGTTTCCTTTGCTGTGCAAAAGCTTTGAAGTTTCATTAGGTCCCATGTGTTTATTTTTGTTTTTATTTCCATTTCTCTAGGAGGTGGGTCAAAAAGGATCTTGCTGTGATCTGTGTCATAGAGTGTTCTGCCTATGTTTTCTTCTAAGGGTTTTATAGTGTCTGGCCTTACATTTAGGTCTTTAATCCATTTTGAGTTTATTTTTGTGTATGCTGTTAGGGAGTGTTGTAATTTCATTCTTTCACACGTAGCTGTCCAGTTTTCCCAGCACCACTCATTGAAGGGCTTTCTTTTCTCCATTGTATATTCTTGCCTCCTTAATCAAAGATAAGGTGACCTTATGTGCATGGGTTTATCTCTGGACTTTCTATCCTGTTCCATTGATCTATATTTCTGTTTTTGTGCCAGTACAATACTGTCTTGATTACTGTAGCTTTGTAGTATAGTCTGAAGGCAGGGAGCCTGAATCCTCCAGCTCCATTTTTCTTTCTCAAGATTGCTTTGGCTATTTGGGGTCTTTTGTGTTCCATACAAACTGTGAAATTTTTGGTTCTAGTTCTGTGGAAAATGCCATTGGTAGTTTGATAGAGATTGCATTGAATCTGTAGATTGCTTTGGATAGTACAGTCATTTTCACAATGTTGATTCTTCCAATCCAAGAACATGGTATATCTCTCCATCTGTTTGTATCGTCTTTAATTTCTTTCATCAGTGTCTTATAGTTTTCTGCATACAGGTCTTTTGTCTCCTTAGGTAGGTTTATTCCTAGGTATTTTATTCTTTTTGTTACAGTGGGAGTGTTTCCTTAATTTCTCTTTCACAAATTTTGTTGTTGTTGTATAGGAATGCCAGAGATTTCTGTGCATTAATTTTGTATCCTGCTACTTTACCAAATTCATTGATTAGCTCTAGTAGTTTTCTGGTAGCATCTTTAGGATTCTCTATGTACAGTATCATGTCATCTGCAAACAGTGACAGTTTTACTTCTTCTTTTCCAATTTGGACTCCTTTTATTTCTTTTTCTTCTCTGAATGCCATGGCTAAAACTTCCAAAACTATGCTGAATAATAGTGGTGACAGTGGGCAACCTGTCTTGTTCCTGATCTTAGAGGAAATGGTTTCAGTTTTTCACCATTGAGAACGGTGGGTTTGGCTGTGGGTTTGTCATATATGACCTTTATTATGTTGAGGTAGGTTCCCTCTATGCCTACTTTCTGGAGAGTTTTTTTTTTTTTATCATAAATGGGTGTTGAATTTTGTCAGAAGCTTTTTCTGCATCTATTGAGATGATCATATGGTTTTTCTCCTTCAATTTGTTAATATGGTATATCACATTAATTGATTTGCGTATATTGTAGAATCATTGCATTCCTTGGATAAACCCCATTTGATCATGGTGTATGATCCTTTTAACGTGCTGTTGGATTCTGTTGCTAGTATTTTGTTAAGGATTTTTGCATCTATGTTCATCAGTGATATTGGCCTGTATTTTTCTTTCTTTGTGATATCTTTGTCTGGTTTTGGTATCAGGGTGATGGTGGCCTTGCAGAATGAGTTTGGGAGTGTTCCTCCCTCTGCTATATTTTAGAAGAGTTAGAGAAGGATAGGTGTTAGCTCTTTTCTAAATGTTTGATAGAATTCGCCTGTGAAGCCATCTGGTCCTGGGCTTTTGTTTGTTGGAAGATTTTTAATCACAGTTTCAATTTCAGTGCTTGTGATTGCTCTGTTCATATTTTCTATTTCTTCCTGGTTCAGTCTTGGAAGGTTGTGCTATTCTAAGAATTTGTCCGTTTCTTCCAGGTTGTCCATTTTATTGGCATAGAGTTGCTTGTAGTAATCTGTCATGATCCTTTGTATTTCTTCAGTGTCAGTTGTTACTTCTCCTTTTTCATTTCTAATTCTATTGATTTGAGTCTTCTCCCTTTTTTTCTTGTTGAGTCTGGCTAATGGTTTGTCAATTTTGTTTATCTTCTTAAAGAACCAGCTTTTAGTTTTACTGATCTTCGTTATTATTTCCTTTATTTCTTTTTCATTTATTTCTGATCTGATCTTTATGATTTCTTTCCTTCTGCTAACTTTGGGATTTTTTTGTTCTTCTTTCTCTAATTGCTTTAGGTGTAAGTTTAGGTTGTTTATTTGAGGTTTTTCTTGTTTCTTGAGGTAGGATTGTATTGCTATAAACTTCCCTTTTAGAACTGCTTTTGCTGCATCCCATAGGTTTTGGGTCATCATGTTTTTATTGTCATTTGTTTCTAGGTGTTTTTTGATTTCCTCTTTGCTTTCTTCAGTGATCTCTTGGTTATTTAGTAGCATATGATTTAGCCTCCATGTATTTGTATTTTTAACAGTTTTTTTCCTATAGTTGATATCTAGTCTCATAGTGTTGTGGTCAGCAAAGATCCTTGATACAATTTCAATTTTCGTAAATTTACCAAGGCTTGATCTGTAACCCAAGATATGATCTATCCTGGAGAAGGTTCCATGAGCCTTTGAGAAGAAAGTGTATTCTGTTGCTTTTGGATGGAATGTCTTATAATTATCAATTAAGTCCATCTTGTCTAATGTGTCATTTAAAGCTTGTGTTTCCTTATTTATTTTCATTTTGGGTGATCTGTCCATTGGTGAAAGTAGGGTATTAAAGTCCCCTACTATTATTGTGTTACTGTTGATTTCCCCTTTTATGGCTGTTAGTATTTGCCTTATGTATTGAGGTGCTCCTATGTTGGGTGCTTAAATATTTACAATTGTTCTATCTTCTTCTTGGATTGATCCCTTGATCATTATGTAGTGTCATTCTTTGTCTCTTGTAATAGTCTTTATTTTAAAGTCTATTTTGTCTGATATGAGAATTGCTACTCCAGCTTTCTTTTATTTCCATTTGCATGGAAGGTGAGGAATTCCACTCCCTAACTTTCAGTCTGTATGTGTCCCTAGGTCTGAAGTGTGTGTCTTCTTTTGTAGACAGCATATATACAGGTCTTATTTTTGTATCCATTCAGCCAGTCTGTGTCTTTTGGTTGGAGAATTCAGTTCATTTACATTGAACATAATTATCGATATGTATGTTCCTATTACCATTTTCTTAATTGTTTTGGGTTTGCTTTTGTAGGTCTTTTCCTTCTCTTGTGTTTCCTGCCTAGAGAAGTTCCTTTAGCATTTGTTGTAAAGCTGTTTTGGTGGTGCTGAATTCTCTTAACTTTTGCTTGTCTGTAAAGGTTTTAATTTCTCCAGTCAAATCTGAATGAGATTCTTGCTGGGCAGATTAATCTTGGTTGTAGGTTGTTCAATTTCCTCACTTTAAATATGTCCTTCTACTCCCTCTGGCTTGTAGAGTTTCTGCTGAAAGAGCAGCTGTTAACCTTATGGGGATTCCCTTGTATGTTATTTGTTGCTTTTCCCTTGCTGCTTTTAATAATTTTTCTTTGTATTTTTGATACTTTGATTAATATGTGTCTTGATGTGTTTCTCCTTGTATTTATCCTGTATGGGACTCTCTGTGCTTCCTGGGCTTGATTAACTATTTCCTTTCCCATATTAGGGAAGTTTTCAACTATAATCTCGTCAAATATTTTCTCACACTATTTCTTTTTCTCTTCTTCTTCTGAGACCCCTATAATTCAAATGTTGGTGCATTTAATGTTTTCCCAGAGGTCTCTGAGACTGTCCTCATTCATTCTTTTTTCTTTATTCTGCTCTGCAGCACTTATTTCCATTATTTTATCTTCCACATCACTTATCCGTTCTTCTGCCTCAGTTATTCTGCTATTGATTTCTTCTAGAGAATTTTTAATTTCATTTATTGTGTTGTTCATCACTGTTTGTTTACTCTTTAGTTCTTCTAGGTCCTTGTTAAATGTTTCTTGTGTTTTCTCCATTCTATTTCCAAGTTTTTGGATCATCTTTGCTGTCATTAATCTGAATTCTTTTTCAGGTAGACTGCCTATTTCCTGTTCATTTCTTTGGTCTGGTGGGTTTTTACCTTGCTCCTTCATCTGCTGCATATTTCTCTGTCTTCTCATTTTGTTTAACTTACTGTGTTTGGGGTCTCCTTTTCACAGGCTGCATGTACATAGTTCCCATTGTTTTTGGTGTCTGCCCCCAGTGGGTGAGGTTGGTTCAGTGGCTTGTATAGGCTTCCTGGTGGAGGGGACTAGCACCTGTGTTCTGGTGGGTGAGACTGGATATTATCTTTCTGGTGGGCAGGGCCACATCTGGTGGTGTGTTTTGGGGTGTCTGTGAACTTAGTATGATTTTAGGCAGCCTCTCTGCTAATGGGTGGGGTTGTGTTCCTGTCTTGCTAGTTGTTTGGCATGGAGCATGCAGCATTGGAGCTTGCTGGCCGTTGGGTGGAGCTGGGTCTCAGCATTGAGATGGAGATCTCTGAGAGAGCTCTCGCCAATTGATATTACATAGGGCCAGGAGGTCTCTGGTGGTCCAATGTCCTGGACTCGGCTCTCCCACCTCAGAGGCTCAGACCTGACACCCGGCCAGAGCACCAAGGCCCACTCTTGTTTCCAACACACCCTGCAGGCAGAGATCCAGGAGACTGACTTATGTGGTAGGAATTCTCACCTTCTGCTGGCTTCCGTCACTTGCCCAGCTTCTCTTACTGCAACAGCTTTGGGGAAAGTAGTGTCCAGACAGTAAAGTTGCACAACATTCTCATCCCAACTGTTGGGTAGGAAGAAATTGCCCTCTACCCTTCTAGGTTCTTCTGGCTGGTCTAAGAATTAAATTGACAAGGGACAGATTAACAGTAGAAAATCAAACAAAAGTTTAACAACATCTGTACATGGGAGAGACTCAGAAAAACTAATTCCGGGTTAATATATTTTTTAAAAATACAACAAATCACTTATCATTTACAATTTTGAAAAATACAAGGACATTTCTGAAGGCAAAATACCCCAGACAGTAATGGTTAGGACTGGTGAACATAAATCAGTAGGTGTATATTACTAAGTGTGTCGGGAAAGTATGGCAAGCTTTCTTCTGTTACATACAGATGACTTGCTAAAAAGTCCTTTGCTAAAAAGTCTTTTTATTATTCTCTAGCTACTTGAAGAAATGAAAATAGATTAGCCATTATTAAGGAGGTGGTTGAGTTGTTTTAGTACTATTACTTCTTTTCTCTTAAGATGTTTTCTAGGGATGTCACAAATTTCTATGGCATTTGAGAATGTTTATCATGCTTTTAGATATAACAAGATTCATGTGCTTTCTGGAAAAGCAAATGAAATATGAAGGTAACTGAGTAAAATAATAGATTTTAAAGAAAAGAATATGTAAGTTTGATCCCATTGCATCATTTATTTTCTTATCTGCTTTTATAAAACCACATTCAATAATTCTTTACATTTATTTATCTCCACCATTTGTTTTAAATCGAGACAGTTTTCTTGATTTAAATCACCATGAAAATATCTGAAGTAAAACACGTTGTTATTGTGGTATCTGATATCACAATTAATTCAATATAACTCTCATGGATTAACAATGGCTTCTGTTAGAATCTTTGTGAGATTTAACAAAATCTGGCATCACAATATTTAAAATAGATAACCAGCAAAGACCTACTGTATAGCACAGGGAACTCTGCTCAATACTCTGTAATGACCTAAATGGGAAACGAATTTGAAAAGAATAGATACATGTATATGTATACCTGAATCACTCTGCTGTACACCTCAAACTAACGCAACATTGTTTAATCAGCTATACTCCAATATAAAATTAAAAAATTTAAAAATATGTCACTTTGAAAGGCTGATGTAATGACAGTTTTGTCAAAATCATGTATCTCAAAACTATGGAAAAATAGTTTTCCAAAGGTTCAGTGGCAGAAATCATGATAGCAATGAGAGTGGGCCTTGCTGACCTCCAGCTATGGGGATTATAACTGACCAAGAGCCCCAGTGGCTATCCTCTGAAACCCACTCCCATGTTTGTACTACTCCAGCCAATGACTGCATGTGACCGGGGTGTTAGGACAGACCTATTACTGAACACATGGGGCCCCCCGATGGCCTGCTTTGGCTCGAGACTTCCAAACGTTCTTGCCAAGCCTTGATTGGACTGCATGGCCGTCTGGATGATTCCTTCCACTCAGCCTTCCCTCCTTCTCTCCTTTGCTTCCTCCTCTGGGGTCAGACTTGTGTCATTGTCTGACAGCTCTTTTAGCTCCTCCTTTTTTCCCTAATAAAACTCTTGCACTGTCAATCTCCTCTTTATATTGCTTCTCAGAGGATCTAGAATAGGATTTCAATATAGGAAAATTTGCATTAAAACTATAACCAAATATAATCTCTAATTGTTTATTAAAAATATAAAATTATATTCATAGTGTTAAACCTATATTTGAACAGACAGAGTACATGCTTCTAAGGCTTGCCTGTGTCTCAGTGTGACAGCTAAATTCATCAAACATTATCTACCAATTAGATGTCTTGTGCTTCTGATTGAAAGTGCACACTGAATGTCAAGATCAGCAGAGGGAATTAAAATAAAATAATATTTTTGAAGGGCCAAAATGTAGCAAAAGTCAATGAATATTTTAAAAGCCGATTTTTTTCTCTCCTGAGATCAAAGAGTATAGGTTGCAGATAGATATGTGTAAATATTTTTAATAAAATAATAATTATTATGGTGGTGTATTTTCATTAAAACATAAGGGGATTGCATAGAACAGAATATTACAAATTATTTAGGAAATAGTACCAATTATCATAAACTGGTTGCTATTCTTTATAATGAAGCAATGCTGCAAACTCACAGATAGCAGGATTGGGAGTCGAGTTCCTTTTCTGTTCATAATTATGGTTTCCCCTGAGACATTTGTATCCTCCTACCTGGTTTTCTTATAATCAGCAATATTGGTTTACAAGATGGCTGAGTAGGATTTGGGTGCAATTTATGGTCATGGATCTTTTCTGTTTATACCTCTGTCTTGCTCAATAAGTGCTCACATTATGACTTCAGTGTGCTCTAAGCAGTTAATTAAAAAGCTCACACAGATCCCTATCAAAATACTGATGGCATTTTTCACAGAACTAGAACAAATAATCCTAAAATAATATGGAACTGCAAAAGATCTTGGAAAGCCAAGGCAAACTTAATAAAGAAAAAAGCAGGGAGTATCACATGTCCTGATTTCAAACTATACTACACAGCTACAGTAATCAAAATAGTATGGTAGTGGCATAAAAAATAAAGACACACAGATATCCAAAATACATAAAGAATTCATACAACTCAGTATAAAAAAAGGGCAAAGGATCTGAATAGACATTTTTCCAAAGAAGATATACAGATGGCCAATAGGTACATGAAAAGATGCTCAACATCACTAATCATCAGGAAAATGCAAATCAAAACTACAATGAGACATCACCTCACACTTGTTAGAATGATTATTATAAGAAGACAAGAAAAAACAAGTGTTGGTGAGGATGTGGAGAAAATGGAACCCTCATGCACTGTTGGTGGGATTGTAAGTTGGAATAACCACTATGGAAAAAAGTATGGAGATTCCTCAAAAAACTAAAAATAGGATGATCATATGATCCAGCAATTCCATTTCTTGATATTTTCCCAAAGAAAATGAAAACATGAATTAAAAATGATATATGTACCCACAATGTTCATAGCAGCATTATTTACAGTAGCCAAGATATGGAAGCAAACTAAGGGTCCATCAACAGATGAATGGATAAAGAAGATATATATATATATATATGGGTGTATATATATATATATATATATATACCCATATATATATATCTCCATAACCTAATCTCTGAAATGCAATGAATTCAAATGTTTCTTATTGACATTTTTAAATGGATATAATTCACATATGTGCTTGTGTGATGTTCAAACTCAATTAACTCTATAAGACCTAACATATATTTTTGTAATGAACACTGTCATAGGTAACATAACCTGTCTGTACCCATAATTACTAAATATTTATATCTATATCTAAGAAAATAATATATAATCTATATCTATATCTATCTAAAGAAAACAACGTATAATAAACAAATTGGCATTTAGTGATATAAATTCTCAGGCACAGCTACACTGCAGTAGTGAAACTTCTGTAGAAGACATAGGAAGAAGCCCGATTCTGGCACCTGTGTGTAGAATCACCACACACGGGGCAGCAGCAGCAGATGTGTCTTGATGAACTTGTGTTCTGTTCAAATTTGTCTACTACAAACAGCAGGTGGACCCACTGATGGCATGATTTACCAAAGTGGAAATCACATCTTTATAAAGTTAAAAATAAGACTATAATACAATATTTCTTCAGTATAATTACAATAATAGCATTTCTGGAAAATTCAGTTTATATTAAAGCTCTGAAAAGAAAAAAAAAAGGTCACAGAAAAGAAATACAATATCAAGCAAGACCAATAACATTTGTCTGGTAAGTGAGGCATTTACTGGATCCACTATGCCTTCCGCTAGGCTTTGGCAGGAAAGATTCCTCTTGCTCATCCACCAGAATTTTCTTGCATTAGCTTGTTGGCTATGCAAGACTTTTAGAAAGGAGTTAAGTTCAAGGTGATTATAAAATCAAAATTTTAAAGATTTTTTTAAAAAAGAACAACGAGTGATTTTTGAGTAAGTGGATCATTTAAATGTTTAGTTTGTTTCATTGAAATGAATCACACTCTCCGGTTACACTGAAAGGTATAATATAATACAGTTTTAGTTTTGAATTTTAAGCAGTTTGTGGAAATAAACTTTAAGGGCAATATATATATATTTTTCCTTCAGAAACCAGCTTGCTATTTATGATTTTATTCTTTAATTAATTTTAATTAATATAAAGAAATGTATAAGAAATTATATAAGAAAAATATATAATATATATAATTATATAAATAATATATAAATATATAATATATATAAGAAAATATATAAGAAATTATAAAGAAATTTAATTAATATAAAGAAAATTAATATAAATAAAATAGAGTAAAAAGGTAAAATGGGAGGTCCATTAAACTCAGAGCACCACAAAGATAGGTTTTTCTTTTTTCAATCTTTTGTACTACAAATAAAGGAGAACAATTTGCAGCTCTAGGGAAATGTTCTGAAAATAAAAGTAAATTAAGCACTAAAAGCATTATTTTTAGCACTTCTGTGGAAGCTGCTCTTAGTTTCCCAGTTAGACTCGCCCCCTCTTTGCCTCCCCTAATCACACGTATCTTCCTCCTCTGGCCACGAGTGGCAGGGGACGTGTCTCGAGGCTTCGGGGTGGCTTGTGGGAGCCCTTTGCCCTCAGTCCCTGCACTGCAGGTGCTTAATTGGCTCAGCGAGAATAACTCAAGGTGAACCCTCCCAGAGCTGAGACTCATGTTGCATTAGCCTTAGTGACACCTTTTAACGCTTATGGTATTTTTCTCCCCCTATTTCAAAAGTGCTCAGGGATTTGCAGGATTGTGCATAGAACTCAATTCCAACTACACTCATAAACTTTTTTTACAGGACAGTGTAAAACATTTAAAAGCTCTGCTCATTTTATTCTGTAATTTATTTGTATTTCTTCTCCTGAAATATATATGTATAATATATACAAACGTGTATATAGATATATATGTATCCATCCCTAATAATACAAATTCTGTTATTCTTTAGAATGAGGTATTTTTTGAGTATTTCAAGGCACTAAAACATTTGACTGGGCTTCCCTGGTGGCGCAGTGGTTGAGAGTCTGCCTGCCGATGCAGGGGACACAGGTTCGTGCCCCGGTCCGGGAAGATCCCACATGCCGCGGAGCGGCTGGGCCCGTGAGCCATGGCCGCTAGGCCTGCGCATCCGGAGCCTGTGCTCCGCAACGGGAGAGGCCACAGCAGTTAGAGGCCCGCATACAGGTAAAAAAAAAAAAAAAATAGTGATTTTCAGTAGAGAGCACAGTAGTTGCCATTGTGGTGTTTTTGCTGGCAAATGGTTAAAAAAATTCTAAACATAAGATCTAAAATGAAAAACTAAAATCTCACTTCTCCTACAGCTACCCTTAGCCCCACTCCTAAAGGTAACTCTTTTTGAAAAATTTCTGCTTTTTAGGTCTTTTTATAATTATGATTCAACATAAACTACACTTGACTAAGCTGAAATTTAGACTGATATTTCTTGGTACATGAACCTCAGACAATATTTATTAGTGTATTTACCTCTACGTTCTTTTCCTCTCCCCCATCTTCTATTTTGGTAGTTATTATTTTTACATTAACAAAGTTTATAATAGGTATTCTGTATTGTGTGTCTTCTATGCTTTTTTTCTGTAGGCTTATTCTTAAAATCATTTGAAGTGCATTTACATTATGATGTAAATATTATACACTGGAGAAATAACTGATGTGAATGGACACATAAAGAAAGGGAATGCAATTTTATATTACCAATCCTCTACTATTTAAGGTGGATAACCCAATCTCACAGTCCAAAGGAATCCTTTATTTTTATCAGCTTTTCTTGCTATTATTTCTCCTGGTATCTCAGTCATCCTTAGTGGGTATTCTTTTATGTTTTCCTGTAGTATCTACTCATGCACTTTTTTATATGGGTGCATAAAAGGTAATTTTCTTTTAGTTTGCTTTGCCAATCCCAAAATATCTTTATATTTTTCTCTCTTTATTTCTTCTCTTACAATTGATAGTTTCTAATACTGTCCTCTCAGAATGGGGAGAGGAAATTATTTCATATTGTTCTATCACTCATTGCTGCTAAAGAGAAGTCTGATATCCATTTCTTTGTAAGATACCACATTTTCCACTCTGGAAACTTTCTTGATTTATCTCTTTGTTATTAGAATTTAGAGCATTTACTGGCATAGATATTTTCTCCATTTACCGTGAATATATGTGATAGGCTCTTTTAATCAAAATACACACCAATTTTTTTAATGCAGATAAGTTTTTTGAGTTAAAAAGGATAATATCTATTATTTAATCATGTCCTACCTTCTGTTGTCTCTAATTTTGGCTTCTGGAACTCTTATTCCTACATATTAGAATTTGGGGATCTATGTTCTATGTTTCTGAAATTTTCTTTATTATTTTCCTTCACTCTTTTGGAAAATTACTTTGCTGTTCTGTGTTTCAGTTTTCTCACCTGTAAAATGGGACTAATAACATCTTATTAGATTGTTTGGTAATTTCAAGTGCTTAAAACAGTGCCTGGTGCATAGTAGGAGCAAATATGTACTCTGTGGCATATATCAGGTCTACAAATAAATCTATGTTATGGGATGTTTCCTTGATTTTATTTCTCAGTTACTAGCTTGGGTCTGAGAGTTGTCTGTTCTATTATTCACACTATTCATTGAATTTTTATTTCAACAATCACCATTCTTAGATTCCCAAGTCTATTCCTTATTCTTTGATTACTTTTTTTGTAGTACCTTCTTTTATTAAAATGGTTTATAAGCCCTTTAATCTCTGTGGGTCACACCCTTCCCACACACAGATGTATTTAATTAATTTATATTTATTGTGATACCTGATATAGATGACTTTAATGTGCTTTAATAATAGGCATAATTGTAATACTTTCAAAATAAATTACAATGTTTTATTTTTAAATTGCCCACATGTTTATTAATTTCTTTGCTTCCTATTGCTTCTGTAAATACCCATTTCTTTTGAGTCCAGTTTCTTTCTTCTCAAAGTCTGTTGTTTACAAATTCTTTCAGTGAGAATATTTTGCTAAGTTCAGTCTTTGAAGGCCTAAAAATGCCTATTCAGCTCTTTCTCTTGAAATACAATTTAGCACTTTGGAGATGTCAGTTCACTGTTTGGGGGAGCTCTCCTTGTTGCCCATCTAATTTAAGAGGTAATTTGTCCTATGTCCTTGGTTGGTTTCAAGATTTTCTTTGCTTTGATGTCCTGCAGTTTATGTACAGTTAGTCAAGTTGTGAGTTTCCTTTTTTAAATTTTTCTTTAATACTTGTTCTGATTTTAGCATTTGTATATTCATCAATTTTCAAAAATCCTCAACCATGATCTCTTTGAACGTTGCGTCTCCTTTTTTAAAAAATTGTTTTAAAATAAAAAAAAGATTTTTTTTGCATTCTCCTGAAATTCTTCTTAGATATGCATTGGGTCTTCACATTTTACCTTCCTTGCCTCATAACCTCTCTTTACTATCCTCTGTTCTTTTGTATCTCTGTGCTATATTTGGGTATTTTCCTCAGATCCAGCTTCCTTTTTACTAATTACCTCTTCAACTGTACCAAATCTAATCTTTAATCCATCCATTTAGTTTTAAGTTTCAATGACTATATTTTCCATTTCTAGCTGTTACATGTGATTCATTTTAGAATCTGATCATTCACTTTTATAGTGTCATATCTTTCTCATAGTTTCTGCCTCCTTTTGTCATTTACATTATTTTAAAAATAATTATTTTGATCTGTTTAAGAGTATTATCTTCAGTTCTTGAGATGTGAATCCTTTTGTTTGTTGTATTTCCTGACTCTTACTCATGCTCAATCATTTTTGCATGTTTTGTAATTTTTGATTATGAGCTCATCTTCAGTAGATTTTGGTTTTCCTGTGACAGTTCTTAGGTCCTGTTTGTAGAAGGGGTGATACAGAAAAGTTTTAGGTTTTCTTCTGCCAGACACCCAGACGAGGTGGGATTAGACTGGGGACAGATTTTATTATTTTTTGGCATTGAGAGTCTCTCACCATACAGATTAAATTCTGACTCCAAATTCCCATATGGCTCTAACACATTTTTTCCCCCTAACCCTAAGCTTTGGACAAAGATAAATTTCCTTGTTACATACTACTAAGCAATATTTTTCTGGTCTCTCTTTTTCTGAGAAAACAGCCTTCTGAAAATCCTGGTTTTATACAGGTGACTGAGTTCCAATTACTACACTTTTGTGCATCAAAGATTTTTTCTATTCCTGCATGGATGTTAGAACCCAAGTGATTTGTGAAAATCTATTTCTTGATGTAATAACCCCCTAGATCCACAGCACTATATTTATTGTTCTTTGTTCCCATTTTCATTTCTTGGAAATTTCCCTCTCTTTTCTCCCAAGTCCAATTTTGAATTAATTTCTTTTGTTGTTGTTGTTTTGTTTCATTCTTAGTTATGTTAGCTCCTCATTAGCACTGGCTATCTATTTTCCCCAACAGAAATTCTTGTCATTTGTATATTTTAAAGTTTATTTATTCTTTTCTTTAAATTATCTCTGTTTTCTATGATGGCATTTTCTCCCCTTTCTGTGCTATTAGTTTCCCTTAAGTAGCTGGAAGACTTGTTTTTGTTCATATTTTTGAATAAAGATTGAAGGCATTTAGTGTGCATTTCTTCTGACGTTGTGTAGTTCCGTTTTCCTGACATGTCACCCTTGTAAATGGGAGGGCTAGTTCTAGATGCTATAAATTTTCCATGCCTGTTAGAAGCTTCCTCATTACTTTACCAAGGAGAGCTTTACTCTGGGGTGGAGTGCGTTGGTGTGTTTCACCACTGGATGGAGCTGCCTTCTCTTCCTATAATTTCTTTAGTGACTATGCGATGGGCCAGTATTACCACCACACTGGTAACAGTTCGGCTTTGCTCGTTTTGGCCTTGGCTCTTCTCTGCTTTTCTTATAGCCTTCAGCAACACATTGAATCTTCTCCCAGGTAGAAAAACAAGTTTGAGTTTTATCGTTGAGGACTTAAAAACTCTGCTTCATAAACTTTGAATAGAAGGAGGCTGGAAGGGAGGGAAAGTTGCCTAAATGATTCAACTATGCCAAAAGCAATGATCTATTCAATTGTCACCACGGTCCACTCTTTGTGGTCACTGATTTTGACCTACCAGCTCTTAAGGACCTCTTTGGAAAGGGCCATTCTTACTTCTGGTTTGGGGGATAAAACTTTTCCTGACTTGTTTTCTCTACCAATCTGAAATCTTCTTGTCCATTGCTAGTCCTATTTCTAGTTTTTCAGCCCTCCTATGGTTTATTCCTTAAAAAACACCTTTTGTGTCCTTTCAATGGAACATCCTTAAAAAGGAGAGGTGAACTCATGTGTTTAGTCTACCATCTTAAACTAGAAGGAAAGCCTTACCATTAGTTTATAAGCCAAGCATTTAAATGAAATAAAGAAACAAATGCATTTTTAAGTTTTTATAATAATGTGAGTAGGGCATACAAATATAAAAGTGCACAAAGATAAGTGTACAGCTCCATGAATTTTTACTAAGTGAATACACACCCATGTGACTAGATCGAGAAGCGGAACACTGCCAGGCTCCCAGCTACAGATCACTTAAAATGTGGCTAATACAAGTGAAGCACAGAATTTTACATTTTATTTGATTTTAATTATTTTTAAATAATAATCACATGGGGTTAGTAGCAACTGTATTGGACAATTCAGGGCGAGATGACATAGGGCTTTGGGATTCATATAACAAATTTTGTCCTATCCTAAGAACAACGGGAAGTATTTTTTGTAAAGGAGAAACATGACAAAATTTGTCTTCAAAAAAGATCAGAGTGGATGCAAGCTGAGCAGGATCTCTCCCAGCTGTTTCTTGGCCTTTGGCCATTTGGGGTGTCTTTTTCCAGTGTCCAGTTGGGGTGTCCAACTTCTAAAAGTTGATGGTCTTCCTCAACTTTTTGGTTTTATTGAGACTAGGATTGGGCATGGCTGTAGGTTGTCAGAGGCCATTCCTTCCCTTAAGCCACTGAGCCACACTTGCCTGGGAGCTTTCTAACTATTTCCTATGGAGGCTATTTTGTTTTTTATAGTGCGTTGTTCTTACACTGGTCATCGCCACCAGAATGAGTCTGAGTCTCCCTTTCAGGTAGCTCAGAAGGTATAGTAGTTTCAGCTTTCCAGAATAAAAATTTGAGAAATGTAGAGATGTACTAGTGTTTTATAGAAAGGAGTATGTTGAGTAGTAGTACAGTGAAAATTTAAATTCCCTCTTAAGTAGAAAACTGCAAACATGTAGTTGCTGATACGTGTGGGAATTTTTCTTTCAGGTCTCATTTCCAAATGAAATGGTAAATTCTGTTAGCTAGACATTTCTTCAGGCTTTTATCGTCTAACCCCAAGCGTCTTCAGAAGTTAAACTACTAAATGCACACAAACTCCTTTTTATTGTTCAGTAGATCAATGACTTACCAATGGCTTTCAGATTCATTTCAGGTTATTTATCATCTTTCAGAGCATATGGCTTATACAGAGAACATTTTGTCTTTTTCTAAGGTAATTGCCTGCTCTGGGTTTCCCTTCTTTTCTGTTGTTCCTCCACCTTTTATCCTGGAGGCCTGATGAGTTCATGGATTTAGAAATATTTCCACAGAGCAGAGGGGAAGGGTAGCAGGAATTTCCAGTAGAAAAGATTGTAAAGGCAGATCAATGCCCGATCATCATTCACTGAAAGCTATAGGACACCCCTGAAGGATTTTAAGCAGGGGAATGGCACGGCAGCCCAATTCTTATCCATCCTATGAGAGGAGAAAATGCAGCTCCCATCATATTACCCTTTAGTTCAAAAACTTTGAATGCTTTCAGGTGAGGGTCCAAATAGCTGCAATTCACATTAAAATGTTTTAATAGTAGCAAATCATGAATAAAACATCAAATGAACCAGAGCCATTACAAGCTGGTAAAGCAGATATGACAAGAACTAGATGATTAAGGGCATGAGGCTTCATTAAGGAGATGTATTATAACTTGAGAGTTATACTTCAGCAGATACATGTGTATATATTTATATATAAATTTTGGTTGATTATGTGTTAAACAAAGATTGAGGTGACTGGATCGGGGAATTACACAGGCACAAGGGTGAGCATGAGAATCCCATATGTGAGGAACAGTGAAAAAACCTGATGTGAGTAGCTGGAATTGATCCAGTCAAAATCTGGAGCTGGATGGAATTGGTAGAGGATCAGCTGACGAAACACTTGATCTGAGTGCAGGTTCCTGAACACAAATGACACTTCAGGGAAGTTTTTAGAATATAATTTTGTTTCAAAATCTGGGGAGGTCCAAGAAAGACTTAAAGAAATATTTCCAAAAAAGAAACAGCCCCTCTTAACAGGCTGTATTCTAACAAGAGTACATTAAGTTGAAATGTTGAATATGTTCATTAAAATGTAGCGTTCTTAGAAAAGGAGAGTCAGGATGGAGGATTGTGACGGATTTGGGGTTGATAAGCTGCAGGAAAGGCAGGGCTGATGGCAAAGCTGACTCCTGGTATGAGAAGTCTGGGAAATTAGTGAGGAGGGAATAAAAAAGTATACAGAACCCAACCCAACCACAGGTTTGACTAGAACCTTCCCTAACACGTTCAACAATGTAAATCACGGTTCCTTTTTATTTTCTCAGCCTTATTATTCCCCTGCATCAGTGTCCATTTTAAAGTTTTTGCTAAAAGCTTTGCTAAAGTTATAAAATAATAAAGTTCAAAGCAAAACAAAAACTTAACAATTTTACCATGTTTACGTGTACAGTCACACTTGACGTTTATAATTCCACGTGGACTTGCGAAAGCCTTAGCCTTCACCATATATAAAAGTCCATTATTACTCTAGCATTATTTCTCTCTGCTGCTAACATAAAAAGGATCCAAAGATATTTGAAAAACAAACAAATAAATGTTACTAGAAATAACGGGAATACCACGTAATGACAAAAAATACAACTTACATAAAGAAAGCCAAAAAGGATCAAAGCATAAATGAGACATTATTTATACTCTATGGAATGTAACATACATTTTTTAATGGTTTTTATTCAAAATCTCATGTTACCCTTTCTTTTTATTCTACCTCCCTTCCTGCTTCCTTTCTTCCCTTTTCCTTCTGTCTTTCCTTCCTTCCAGGATGAAAGAATTGATATTTTTCATCAATGTGATCTGATTTATCTGTACTTAGCAGAATGAAGAAGAAATGTTAAAATAGCCTTTAAATTCCTCATAGGACACAAGGGGAGTTGAACAGAATCCTTTGGAGGACATTATTCATCATAACTCTTGATAATTTGATGATTTTGTGTGTGTGATTTGTGTGCAAGTTGTGTTAATTATACATCATGTTTAGAAAAATACTTTTTTGTTGAACAGTGTAAATGTCAGTCTCATTAGCTATCATTATTACCTGTCAGAAGGAAGATGCTTTCCATGAATTATAATTTCCCTTTATAGTTCTGAGGATGCATACAAGTGTAAAAACTGTTTTTTATGTTTTCTTATTTTCAGTGCCAGTAACCTTGCCTCTTTCTTTCTAAGTGTTTTCAAACCAACCTCTAAACTTGAAAGAGAAACAAATTGGCCTGATTATAAACTACTAGCTTGAATTAGTTCAGATTGATTCATGGGGATAAGAGAGAACAGCCTTATGGGAGGGCCTACTAGCTCAGGTAACTGCATGCTAATAATGGTAACTGAGGAGAGTCAGATCTCCATATCTTCAGCTTTCACAACCAACCAACGGAGATTTTGAAATTTCAGTCTGCGGTTGGTTGAATCCATGGATGTGCAACTCACGGATATGGAGGGCCAAGTGTATTCACTGTTCTAAGCCATTTTATAAAATACCTCATTATTTATTTATTTTATTTTCTTAATTTTATTAATTTTTTATTGGAGTACAGTTGTTTTACAATATTGTGTTAGTTTCTGCTGTACAGCAAAGTGAACCAGCTCTATGTATACTTATATCCCCTCTTCTTTAGATTTCCTTCCCATTTAGGTCACCACAGAGCATTGAGTAGAGTTCCCTGTGCTATACAGTAGGTTCTCATTAGTTATCTATTTTATACACAGTAGTGTATATATGTCATTCCCAATCTCCCAATTCATTTCACTCCCCCTTCCCCCCTTGGTAATCTTAAGTTTGTTCTCTACATCGGTGACTCTATTTCTGCTTTGCACATAAGGCACTTGAGCGTCTGTGAACTTTGGTGTCTGTGGGGGCTCGTGGAACCAATACCCTGCAGATACTGAGGGAGGACTGTAGTTTGAAAGGGAAGGGTGGAAGGGAGTACAATCCCCAATTTAATGTTGATTATCTAAAATGTCCAATTTTAGCCTGACTAGCATAAATAACTCTGTCTTCGCACCACTTCGAACTGGATAGTTCCTACTAGGTCTAAATGTCAGTGGGCTTTTGATAAGATATGCTTATTAAATGAAACTGACAGCCAAAAATGATGGTATATGTAAGTTTCTCCAGTGCTCTTGTATCATCACTGAAAAAGAGTTATGAAAGATTTTCTGCTTTTCAAATAATTTTCACATCCATTGTCTGTTTCTTTTGACCCCTACTGTACCATGCTTTGTAATGATCGGAGAGTTCTAGAGACTGTCTACTTAAAATCCACATTTTGTGGTTCCACTGAGACCCAAAGAAGAAATAGAATTGCCCAAGCTTGTAACGTCAGTTATTAGCAGAGAAAGTGCATTTAGTATGTTGCACATTTGATACGGGGCAGTTAATAAATATTTGCTAAATCATGCTATTATTCTTTTTTAAAATTTGGGCAAAACCCAAAGGCATAGAGAAGGTGGTGACATATATGAGATTTCATAAGTTAATGGTAAAACCGGGACTGGAAACTTGAATCAGAGTTCATTTTCTTTTCCTACTCTATCGCTGAACCTGTCACACAATTGCAAATTTAGATTCAAAAGAATATTTTCAAGGCTAGAACTTCTAATGAGCTAGGGACAAAACAGCAACAGAATGTTGCACATTAGTTCTCACTGAGGAATATGACACAACCAGAAAAGAACGAACATTATTTAGGAACTGTTCTGTTCCTAAAGGTCTTGATTACCTTGTTCTGGCACCATAATCCAAATGTAATTCCTGGTGGAATCTGCCAAGTTCATGTGAATCTACTTAAAAAGTGAAAAAGTTTCTAGGACTTTATCAGTATGACAAAGAGTTTTCATTAAGAATGACTGAAACCACATATAGGATGAATGATAAAATGTTCACTAAACATTTCCAATGTTATGCCACAAATTTCAAATAATATACAGAAATGAAGACAATGGGATTCTAGGGTAAATTTCAGTCTTTTTTATTTATGTGAATCAGGCAAAGCACTTAACCTGATATGGTTAAGAAAATTGTTCCAGGTTAATTTGGAGACTTTTCTGTATTTACGATGTCATTCTGCATTCTTCATTGACTCCTGTCTTATGTTGATCTACAACACGTTGGTCATTTCTCTGGAGAAGGGCTGAGAAAGTGTTCACTGCTGGCTGTTCTCAGCCTATGTTAGCAATTTCTCAGTCCAGACTTCCATTACAAAGTGGTAAGCAGTGGTGGTGGATAGCAGTGGTTGTGGTTTAGTCTGCTGAATGATTATCCTTCTTCCTTTCGGTGTCAGCACCTTCAGCCTTCGTTTTGAGAATCCCCTCCCTCTCCTAACTCCATGTAGCTCGAGTAGGGCTGTCACTGTCTTACTTGACCCCTACTTCCCAATCCTGGCCATAAACTGGACATGTGAGTTGGATCTGGGGAAGCAAATATCTCCTCTCACTGACCATTGGTTCAGAAAAGGGCATGTGAGCCAGGTTGGAACAAGAGCTCTGCTCAGGTCTTTTTAGCTAAAGTACAGTGGAGGACTGTCCTGCTTTGGGGATCATGTAAAAAGAAAATGTGAACTTGGACCTGCGTGCATCCATCTTCCTAACTCCAGGGTGGCCACTAATTATTAAGGTGCCTTTGTATAGATTTGAACAAAGTACCCTTTCTCTTAGAAAGGCTTTATATGGCTAATATATTATTCATTTCTTAGCAATAGGAACTAGAACAGATGTAATACAGTTATACATTTTGTTCTTTTGGAAGTAAAATTCTTTTGCTGTTTATTTGCTCCAATATCTGTTTTTTCTTGAGATGTTGTAGGCATTAAGTAGTTTTTAATATATTTTAACCTTAAAAAACGATATTCTCCACTGGTGTCTGATGTGAGAAAACAATTTAAGGTCCTTCTTTCAATGTCAGGTCTGTACTGGGCCATTAATTGATTTCAAGGGAAAACGTTTATATAGTTGCAATAGTTCAAGCCATGATTTTCTTCAGTATGATAAATCTTTCTTTTTAATGGTGATATTATTATATATAATATAGAAAAAATACATTGATTTTGAGATTTAATTTGGAAATGTAGACCCACTTGATCAGGGAGTTTGTAGCCGAAATTGGTCTTTTTACTCTTTTCCACTAGTATTCACATTGGATAAGTTGGTATCAATGTCAAGCGGCTGCAATTTGTTTATCATCAGCAATTTTTTATAAACATCATTGTTTAATTTTTCTTCCAAAATGTATTAATCCCTTTGATATTTTCAAGAAAATTATATACGTTGAATTTGATGCTTGCATAATTTTGCTCATAACATTAATTTTACTTCAAATATCATGCCTGATTCGTTCTGAGCAATGAATTTAAAAAGGCAATATTTTTTTAAACATCTTTATTGGAGTATAATTGCTTTACAATGGTGTGTTAGTTTCTGCTTTACAACAAAGTGAATCAGCTATACATATACATACATCCCCATATCTCCTCCCTCTTGCGTCTCCCACCCACCCTCCCTATCCCACCCCTCTAGGTGGTCACAAAGCACCGAGCTGATCTCCCTGTGCTATGCGGCTGCTTCCCACTAGCTATCTACCTTAGTTTGGTAGTGTATATATGTCCATGCCACTCTCTCACTTAGTCTCAGTTTACCCTTCCCCCTCCCCGTGTCCTCAAGTCCATTCTCTATGTCTGCGTCGTTATCCTGCCCTGCCTCTAGGTCCTTCAGGACCATTTTTTTTTCTTTTAGATTCCATATATATGTGTTAGCATATGGTATTTGTCTTTCTCTTTCTGATTTACTTCACTCTGTATGACAGACTCTAGGTCCATCCACCTCACTACGAATGACCCAATTTCATTCCTTTTTATGGCTGAGTAATATTCCATTGTATATATGTGCCACATCTTCTTTATCCATTCATCTGTCGATGGACACTTAGATTGCTTCCATGTCCTGGCTGCTGTAAATAGAGCTACAATGAACATTGTGGTACGTGACTCTACAAAGGAAATATTTGTAAGTGCAGCTCTGACTTGTCTCTAGAATAGATGCCTTCATTGATATCACCCATGGTTTCTAAGAGTAGAGCCTCCTACCTCCAGTTGTGTTTCTGGTGGCATGATAGTGTCGACTATCGTGTAGCATAGTTAATAAACATGTCAACTTGTGTTTACACTTTAGTGTTTCACTGAAGCTGAAAAATAGTTGTTAGCTCTTGGAGAATATAAAATATGGTGGTATCAAAAAAGAACTTACCGGAATTTTTCATTATCAGACTTACATAATGCACACTCTTAAGTAACTAAGAATGCCTAAATATTCTTTTTTGAAGACCCTCTTTTATGATCCATTATGTTTTCCATGCATAGTTGTGACACTATTATTTATGCTTGGTTTTTCAAAATAGTTTTATCTAGATGAAGTTTTTAAAAATAGTTTACTGGGGCTTCCCTGGTGGTGCAGTGGTCAAAGAATCTTCCTGCCAATACAGGGGACACTGGTTCAATCCCTAGTCCGGGAAGATCCCACATGCCACAGAGCAACGAAGCCCATGTGCCACAACTACCGAGCCTGAGCTCTAGAGCGCACGAGCCATAACTACTGAGCCCGCATGCTCTAGGGCCTGCATGCCGCAACTGCTGAGCCCACGTGCTGCAACTACTGAAGCCTGCACACCTAGAGCCCATGCTCCGCAACAAGAGAAGCCATCACAGTGAGAAGCCCGTGCACTGCAATGAAGAGTAGCTCCTGCTCGCCACAACTAGAAGCCCACGCATAGCAACGAAGACCCAGTGCAGCCAAAACTTAAAAAAAAAAAAAAAGTCTACTAAAATGTATATAACTCTTTTGGATCCATGTGTCTACTGGACTAAATATTTGTATTTTGAAAATCTGCAAAGATCTAACAATAAATGTTTAAATTCTATGTGGTTTACATGAAGATTGGATCTGTAGTAACTGAGAAATAATTAACATTGTTTTGGATCAAACAAAATAATCATGATCATTGCATCTACTATAATTTTAATCATTTGGTTTTGTATTCCATCCCCTAAGAGGTATATTATTTGATGTTAATATTTGTATTCTATGTAAATATTCTAAATATTATTATCAGTCATTGCTATGGTTTCCGTCAAATGAGGAACATTCTCATTATTAGGCTTATAAAGTCTCCTGGGTGGTCTCTGAACACCATGATTGCCTTGCCAGAAATGGAATCCTGTATATTGTGCACTTGACAGTGTGCAGTTTCCCTCTTTGCCCACACGCAGCATGATTAATTACATATTGTTCAGACCAGACATCAGTTTGGAATCCTTTGCAATGTTGGTATGGACATGCATTTCCACTTATTCATGTTTACTAAAATCTGTAGTAAATGCTATCCACCACTGCACCCATTCTTGTTCTTCAAATTATTATTGTTTTTATTCCCAAAGAGTTTTTTTTTTTTTGAAGATGTTGGGGGTAGGAGTTTATTAATTAATTAATTTGTTTTTGTTGTGTTGGGTCTTCGTTTCTGTGTGAGGGCTCTCTCTAGTTGTGGCAAGCGGGGGCCACTCTTCATCACGGTGCGCGGGCCTCTCACTATTGCGGCCTCTCTTGTTGCAGAGTACAGGCTCCAGACATGCAGGCTCAGTAGTTGTGGCTCACAGGCCTAGTTGCTCCGCAGCATGTGGGATCCTCCCAGACCAGGGCACGAACCTGTGTCCCCTGCATTAGCAGCCAGATTCTCAACCACTGTGCCACCAGGGAAGCCCCAGAGTTTTTTTTTTTTTTTTTTAACATAAATGTAATGCAGAGTCTTTGGAGATAGAATAAAGTAACTAAGAGATAGGATTATTTGTAACCACTTGGATGGTTTTTGTGTGTAATAGGTTCTCCTAAACTTCCTACTTGTAATGTGGTGTTATTTTATAAATGTTAAATTTCTTACTTGAGGTTGATAATTATCAACAGAATTTTAGTATTACATAATAGTCAAATTGTATGTCCTGTACCTGGTTAGCAGAAAATACATTTCGTTTAAGAATTTTTTTTGCTTTAAAAATTTTTTGTTTTGTTTTGTTTTTTAAATCATAGGTTTTGGTTGACATGGAAGCAGAAGTGGAATTCATATCTTCTGCTTTCTGTAGACAGCATATGTCTATGCTACATTTTGTTCAAAGCAGTAATTATGAAGACTTTTCCTTTTATTATGGATTTGCCATATATATATTCAATATTCCAAATATTTCAAAATTTTACTTCTCTAAGGGCTTTCCATGTTCTGATCTTGAGAAATTAAAAAATATACTTTTTCTGGTATCTGGAGAAAAATAATGTAATGATTAGTATTTTATTTAAGAATTTGTAATATTTTGAAATAATCATATATAAGATGTTAAATTCTAGCAGCAGTTAAATTTTGTATTGGTGACTTTTCTCTAATAACAAATAACAACTGCTGTAATATTAGATCATTATGTAATAATGACCAACTTATGTCCAAATAATACTTTGTGAGTTATTATTGGTGATTATTATTATTATATAATTTTGAGCATAACGACTAATTTAAATGGATATGTAAACTGAGAACTCATAAATATTATTCTAACATTGTAAACAACAGATGGATGATATAAACTACAATTTGAAAAATCAGTTTACCCAGTGTACTCATACTCCAGCAAGAGATTTTTTAAAAAATTGAGATATTTGCCAAGCAATACATCAGTCTAAAAAAAAAAAAGCTGCACTTTGTTCAGAAGCACAGGTAATTTTAGATGTTGTTAGATCAACTAGGTTTCCGATGGTTAATTCCAGTTTTGTAAGTCAAAGTAAAGTGACATACATTTACCATATTGGAACAAGATGCTTTATTGCCATCTGCCAAAGAATTGTCACAATAAATATAGAAACTGCCCATCCTTAGAGTTAATAAAACTGTAATCATAGAAATAAAGAGTCCATGATGTAACTAATATCCCCTTAGATAAGTGCCCTTGTGCAGTGCAAAACCTGAACAACCATACCTGACAGCCTTGTCCCAACCGCATGGAGAAAACAAATCTGTTAGCACGTGAGCTTTTCCAGCATTCATGACAGGTGAGCTACATTTGACATCTTCATTGTGGCATAATTTTGCAGGACTAAGAAAGATAGAATTCTTGGCAGTGTTAAGCACTGGAAGTTGTGTCTATGCAGTACTGCTTTGGAAACACGAAATCCATAAGCTGACAAGCTTTACTTTAATCATTTTAAGCTGAAAAAGTTTGAATTTTTAAAATCTGTTTTGAGGGAAACTCCTTCCTTCCTTTTTTCCATTTGTGAACAAATTAGAGGTGGCTTAGAGTAGAGGAAATGTCTGCTCTTTGCTTGGGTGTGTCCTAGAGTCCAAGGTTCAAGCACTGGCCCTTCTGCACATGACTATTGGGAATAGTTCACTCGTCTTCATGTGAGATCAGGGTACCCCTGCTGGGTGAAGGTCCTCCTTAGGAGGGAAAATCCCACCGTGAGGAGAGCTGCCAAGTCAGTTTCCTATGAATGTAACAATTTGTCAAAATCATGGTTGTTGAATACAATTTGTTCAGTAGATATTGTTCAAATGAGATGGTAATGTAAAAAAAATATGTATATATATTAATATACATATAAATCATAGGTATACAGTTTGAGAAATATACAGCAAGAAGGTGCTATTTACTGCATGAATGTATAGCACACCAGGCTAGGAAAAGAGAGATTAAGTACCTGAACAATGGCTCTCGTTTTCAGCTGCAGTCAAAACCCCCTGGGATCCACATTAAAGCCAGGTCTTCCTAAACCTTCCTCCAGAGAGGTAGAGTCAATAGGTCTGGTGTTGTGCCCAGGAATCTGTATATTTTTAGAACTACAGAGGTGTTACTGATATCCATCCAGGAGACTGGATCTTCCTTTTTCCCATCTGCTTCCTCCAGCTCTCTTTTGTCTGTGTCACAGAACAGGCTGCCCCTAAAAGCAGTCATTTAATTACCAAATGTCTACCATGTACATATCGTGAGCAGCATTATAGGAAATACAAATACAAATAAGATCCAGTTTTGAGGGAGGTTAGAATCTAGTAGGGGAGATAAAAACCTGAAAACAGTAAGGCTACAGGCAAAAGCGTCACCCTCCCTGTTCTGTTCCCACCCAAGAAATCCAAGGTGCTTCTCCAAGTCCTGGTTGTTTTATTCTCTGTACAGTGTCATTGGCAGTGCTTCCTAGCTGACATTCAGAGATAAAGGAGCAGGTGAATTATTATGTACAGGTTAAGGAAATTGAACACAATGATTCTTTGTTGTAAGGAAAAGGTAGGAATAATTCCTACCTTGAATTAATATGAATAGAGAGCTCTATTTTGGGATTTAAGATTTCATTGAGGCTTACTACGGGACCTTTCCATTATTGTTGTGGATATACTGCCTACGTTTATTTTAAAATATAAAAGTGCTATTTTTCTGAATTGATCTATAATTTATAAGGAACATCATTATACTTACAAAGATGGTATTATTATTCTGCATTCATCGCGTGAGAATGGTAGCTTAATGCTTATGGTAATTCCTTCCCTATTTCTCCACAACTGATTTATCACTTGTCTGACCCAACTTCTCGGCACACCATTGTTCCACGCTCTCCACACCCCTCATTTCACAGAGGAGTGTTAATAATAGGATATGTTATTCAGCTTTTCATTTACATGCTTCTGAGATGCCAGGCAGTATAATTAATCACCATCACAAATATTCTCATGTATATGCTTTATACATATATACTCTTTCTGGGTCACTGAACTAATAAAACAGCATATTCTAAGGATTGTTGCAAATCACAGCCTATGGCTACAAGGTAGTTAGTAAAATGTGTAAGGTAAACATAGATTTGCAAGATATTTTCCTTCAGGTGAAAATATAGGAAATCTTTTCAAATAATGCATGTGCTAATAGAATCCAAAATAACCATTCTGTGTTATGTTTAATAAATGCTAGTGTTTCCATAGCTTTTAAATATTTATAAAATAGTTTTATAACAAAATTGGAGGAGGGATGGGACTCACCTTGTGCCCTTTTTCTCCAAATAAAGAAAAGGGTAGCATATTCTTTTTTTTTTTAATTGGAGTATAATTGCTTTACAATGGTGTGTTAGTTTCTGCTTTATAACAAAGTGAATCAGTTATATATATATATATATATATATATATATATATATACATATGTTCCCATATCTCTTCCCTCTTGCGACTCCCTCCCTCCCACCCGCCCTATCCCACCCCTCCGGGTGGTCACAAAGCACCGAGCTGATCTCCCTGTGCTATGTGGCTGCTTCCCACTAGCTATCTACCTTACGTTTGGTAGTGTATATATGTCCATGCCTCTCTCTCGCTTTGTCACAGCTTACCCTTCCCCCTCCCCATATCCTCAAGTCCATTCTCTAGTAGGTCTGTGTCTTTATTCCTGTCTTACCCCTAGGTTCTTCATGACATTTTTTTTTCTTAAATTCCATATATATGTGTTAGCATACGGTATTTGTCTTTCTCTTTCTGACTTACTTCACTCTGTATGACAGACTCTAGGTCTATCCACCTCATTACAAATAGCTCAATTTCGTTTCTTTTTATGGCTGAGTAATATTCCATTGTATATATGTGCCACATCTTCTTTATCCATTCATCCGATGATGGGCACTTAGGTTGTTCCCATCTCTGGGCTATTGTAAATAGAGCTACAATGAACATTTTGGTACAAGACTCTTTTTGAATTATGGTTTTCTCAGGTTATATGCCCAGTAGTGGGATTGCTGGGTCATATGGTAGTTCTATTTGTAGTTTTTTAAGGAAGCTCCATACTGTTCTCCATAGTGGCTGTGTCAATTCCCATTCCCACCAGCAGTGCAGGAGTGTTCCCTTTTCTCCACACCCTCTCCAGCATTTATTGTTTCTAGATTTTTGGATGATGGCCATTCTGACAGCTGTGAGATGATATCTCATTGTAGTTTTGACTTGCATTTCTCTAATGATTAATGATGTTGAGCATTCTTTCATGTGTTTGTTGGCAGTCTGTATATCTTTGGAGAAATATCTGTTTAGGTCTTCTGCCCATTTTTGGATTGTGTTGTTTGTTTTTTTGATATTGAGCTGCATGAACTGCTTATAAATTTTGGAGATTAATCCTTTGTCAGTTGCTTCATTTGCAAATATTTTCTCCCATTCTGAGGGTTGTCTTTTCGTCTTGTTTATGGTTTGCTTTTGCTGTGCAAAAGCTTTGATGTTTCATTAGGTCCCATTTGTTTATTTTTGTTTTTATTTCCATTTCTCTAGGAGGTGGGTCAAAAAGGATCTTGCTGTGATTTATGTCATAGAGTGTTCTGCCTATGTTTTCCTATAAGGGTTTGATAGTTTCTGGCCTTACATTTAGGTCTTTAATCCATTTTGAGTTTACTTTTGTGTATGGTGTTAGGGAGTGATCTAATCTCATATTTTGACACGTACCTGTCCAGTTTTCCCAGCACCACTTATTGAAGAGGCTGTCCTTTCTCCACTGTACATTCCTGCCTCCTTTATCAAAGATAAGGTGACCATATGTGCGTGGGTTTATCTCTGGGCTTTCTATCCTGTTCCATCGATCTATATTTCTGTTTTTGTGCCAGTACCATACTCTCTTGATTACTGTAGCTTTGTAGTATAGTCTGAAGTCAGGGAGCCTGATTCCTCCAGCTCTGTTTTTCGTTCTCAAGATTGCTTTGGCTATTTGGGGTCTTTTGTGTTTCCATACAAATTGTGAAATTTTTTGTTCTAATTCTGTGTAAAATGCCAGTGGTAGTTTGATAGGGATTGCATTGAATCTGTAGATTCCTTTGAGTAGTAGAGTCATTTTCACAATGTTGATTCTTCCAATCCAAGAACATGTTATATCTCTCCATCTATTTGTATCATCTTTAATTTCTTTCATCAGTGTCTTATAATTTTTTGCATATAGGTCTTTTGTCTCCTTAGGTAGGTTTATTCCTAGATGTTTTATTCTTTTTGTTGCAATGGTAAATGGGAGTGTTTTCTTGATTTCACTTTCAGATTTTTCATCATTAGTGTATAGGAATGCCAGAGATTTCTGTGCATTAATTTTGTATCCTGCTACTTTACCAAATTCATTGATTAGCTCTAGTAGTTTTCTGGTAGCATCTTTAGGATTCTCTACGTATACTACCATGTCATCTGCAAACAGTGACATCTTTACTTCTTCTTTTCCAATTTGGATTCCTTTTATTTCCTTTTCTTCTCTGATTGCTGTGGTTAAAACTTCCAAAACTATGTTGAATAAGAGTGCTGAGAGTGGACAACCTTGTCTTGTTCCTGATCTTAGTGGAAATGCTTTCAGTTTTTCACCAGTGAGGATGATGTTGGCTGTGGGTTTGTCATATATGGCCTTTATTATGTTGAGGAAAGTTCTCTCTATGCCTACTTTCTGGAGGGTTTTTATCATAAATTGGTGTTGAATTTTGTCAAAAGCTTTCTCTGCATCTATTGAGATGACCATATGGTTTTTCTCCTTCAATTTGTTAATATGGTTTCTCACATTGATTGATTTGCATATATTGAAGAATCCTTGCATTCTTGGAATAAACCCCACTTGATCATGGTGTATGATCCCTTTAATGTGCTGCTGGATTCTGTTTGCTAGTATTTTGTTGAGGATTTTTGCATCTATGTTCATCAGTGATATTGGCCTGTAGTATTCTTTCTTTGTGACATCCTTGTCTGGTTTTGGTATCAGGGTGACAGTGGCCTTGTAGGATGAGTTGGGGAGTGTTCCTCCCTCTGCTATATTTTAGAAGAGTTTGAGAAGGATAGGTGTTAGCTCTTCTGTAAATGTTTGATAGAATTCGCCTGTGAAGCCATCTGGTCCAGGCCTTTTGTTTGTTGGAAGATTTTAAATCACAGTTTCAATTTCAGTGCTTGTGATTGGTCTGTTCATATTTTCTATTTCTTCCTGATTCAGTCTTGGCAGATTGTGCCTTTCTAAGAATTTGTCCATTTCTTCCAGGTTGTCCATTTTATTGGCATAGAGTTGCTTGTAGTAATCTCTCATGATCTTTTGTATTTCTGCAGTGTCAGTTGTTACTTCTCCTTTTTCATTTCTAATTCTATTGATTTGAGTCTTCTCCCTTTTTTTCTTGATGAGTCTGGCTAATGGTTTATCTTTTTTTTTTATCTTCTCAAAAACCAGCTTTTAGTTTTATTGGTCTTTGCTATCGTTTCCTTCATTTCTTTTTCATTTATTTCTGATCTGATTTTTATGATTCTCTCCTTCTGCTAACTTTGGGTTTTTTTTTGTTCTTCTTTCTCTAATTGCTTTGGGTGAAAGATTGGGTTGTTTATTCAAGATGTTTCCTGTTTCTTAAGGTAGGATTGTATTGCTATAAACTTCCCTCTTAGAACTGCTTTTGCTGCATCCCATAGATTTTGGGTCATCATGTCTCCATTGTCATTTGTTTCTAGTTATTTTTTGATTTCCTCTTTGATTTCTTCAGTGATCACTTCGTTATTAAGTAGTGTATTGTTTAGCCTCCATGTGTTTGTATTTTTTACAGATCTTTTCCTGTAATTGATATCTAGTCTCATAGCGTGGTGGTCGGAAAAGTTACTTGATACAATTTCAATTTTCTTAAATTTACCAAGGTTTGATTTGTGACCCAAGATATGATCTATCCTGGAGAATGTTCCATTAGCACTTGAGAAGAATGTGTATTCTGTTGTTTTTGGTTGGAATGTCCTATAAATATCAATTAAGTCCATCTTGTTTAATGTATCATTTAAAGCGTGTGTTTCCTTATTTATTTTCATTTTGGATGATCTGTCCACATATTACTTCTTAGTAGAAAATTTCATCTGGCCTAAGGTCAAGTAACCCACTAAATGTTAACCTGTGACAAGAGCCACACTTGAAAGATTTTAAGTGAACTGTCCTCCCTCCAGCTGCATTTCTCTGCATTTGTAGAACAGATGGATTTCTCAAAAGGAGGTGGGTTACAAAGTAAATGTATTTTCTTACATTTCTTTGGGAAAGTTGTATCTAGGGAGTAACCCCAGAGACTTGGGCCCCTCGAATCCCTTGGGCCCTGACTATAATCTGGGAAAGAGTGTTTTGTCTTACAGATAAGAGGGAAGAGGGACATATATGATACTCAGGATAAAACCCAGGTCCCAAAGTGCCAAGGCTAGAGCAAGGATGTAGTCAGAAATCAGGATCACAGTAATCAGATCAGTATCAGAAACATGGGGGTCAGAATTTTAGGCTAGACAGAGGCAACAGAAAAATCGACGTTAGAAACTTAGCTTGTTTGAATGATGCTTGCTATTCATTCTCTCATTCACTCATTCATTCCTTCAGCAGACATCTGTGATCACCTATTCCGTGCGTGATCCTTCCCTGTATGGAACTTAAAGTGAGGGGTGTAGGAGGTGGGGTTGGAGGCGGGCAACGTCCAACCACTTTTTAACTTGATTAGATTCTGACAGGAGTACTAGGTAGTCTGTGGTGCTCTAGAAAATGAGAACTTTAGTGCTAAGGGAACATGGGCTCCAAGAAACAAAGACAGATATGAGCTTAAAGGATAAATCAGGAGTCATCAGAACAGAAAAATGCATGAGATCTGGGTCTAACATCCATACTAGAGCCAGTACAGGTACGACAGGAGGCCAGGTATTAGGAGGAGATGTGGAATGTTAGGTTAACACAGTGCAGCGTGAAGCCCAACGGCTGGGAAGTTAGACAAAATTCAAATCCCAGGTTCACCTTTTCCTAGCTCTGTTGTCTTCAACACATCAACCTCTTTGAGCCTCAGGTTTTTTTAACTGTCATTAATAAATGATGCATAGTAAAATAAATAAATAATGGGTAATACTATCTACCTAACAATGGGGTTGGGAGAACTAATTTTAGAATTTTGCTATTATGGAATTTATGACTTCATGCACATAACTACCTTCCAGTAATTCGGAGCTCCTTTGAGTTATATTTTTGGAGTTTGTTATGACTTATATCCCAATGTTAAAATTGTGACATTAACCTGCTGTGTTATCAGGATTCCCATTAATAGTGTCCATATGCATTCCATAGCATTTTTATAAAGAATTTGGTCTAGGTTTCCCATTCTGGAAAATATTTACCTCCAGCATTTTATGAAATAACTAAATCCAAAAACAAATATGTCTCTCAGAAGAAATGAATTGACTTTGTCACTAGGGGGAGACCTAGCCAGGTTTTGAAACTTGCCCCAACTTTGAGAGGACAGAATCTTTTTCTTTCCTGGACGTTCTCAGGAGATAAGAGAAGTGATAATGTAGGAAAAGGCATTGACAAAACTGGCAGTCCCAACAGGAGGATTGGAGAGAGTTTCTTTTTCTTTCAGTGGCTCTTAACTAAGTGTTTTCTATGTAGATGGGAATAAACCTTAGGGGATACAGATGCTGAGACAGCCTAGAAGCATCAGGTGAAGCCAAGACTTCAGGGGGCACCAAGCAAAGGGGAGTTGCATCCTTTCACGGGAGCCTTCTGAGAGGGTAGGGACATTTAATAAACACCAAGATTTCTCACTGGAATTTTCGGTGACCATAGACAGTCTGCATGTGTGCATATTTATACACTTTTTTCTATTATATCTTTTTCTGTTAATTACATTTCCCTGCTCATCTTGAATCATAAGCACTTCTGAAGAAGTGGGGCAGGGATATCTTGACCGTTCTGTGGAAGGAAAAGGCCAAGGGGTGCTAGGAGGGGAAATGCCTCTCACAGGTAACGGTCGCGGACTAATTCCCTGGGGAGCCAACTCATAAAAGGGTGCAGCAACCCAGGCAGTAGAATTCCATCTGGTTAATGATATTTCTTTAAAGAAGAGAGATCCAGGCTCAGAACTTAGTGAATGGCAAACCTTTTTATCTTCTCAGTTCTCTTCAATCTATCAGTGCAACTAATTTATAGAGGATACTTGGAATAAAGCAGCAGACTTTTATTTAAGAAAATGAAGAATATAAACATGAAACATAATTGGCTATGAGGCTGGCTTAAAAAATAATTTCAAGTATATAGCGTGTATTAAATGCTTCCAATTGTACAGTTTATAAATATCAAATTCTATACCTCTTACCCAAGTGATAATTTATATTTAACAACTTGGCATTTGCCTTGCTGAGCATCCTAAGTCCATGAGTTCCATTAGTATAAAGTTCAGAATATTCAAATTATATTGTATATGGTTGAATTAGGGATCTCTAGAAAACTAATGGAAGTATCTTAAAAGAGTATTATTTTTTGATTATCAGAACAAATACATGGTAAAGAAATTTAAAACCATCTGTAATTTTTTTCACAGAGTAATAACCACTGTTGACATGTCGGGTTAGTTCTTTTTAGCTCTAATTCCATAACATTTTTTACAAAGTTGAAATCATGCTGAATGTACAATTTTGTATTCTGATCATTTCTTTTCCCCAGAGCACAAGGCTTGTGGTTTCTATACTCATTGCCGTCTACAAATGGAGCACATTTCTTGCTCTTCTTTTAAGTACAAAATCATTATATGTTGTTTTTTAAACTACATAGTTATTCAACCTTTTCCCTTATCATTCAGAGTCTTTGTAAATGTCATTGTAATGGTGACAAGATATTTCATCAATGCATATATCACAATTTATTCTACAGATTCCTATTATTAGATATTTAGTTATTTCCAGTAAATAATACTGTAATGAAGGTCTCTGTTCATAAAATTTTAGCAGTTTTACTGTATTTAATAAGGATCATTTGCATTGAAACCAAAAAGCTATTTTTAACTATAGTGAGATAAGTTGATTATATTTTTAAATAAAACTATAAACCACTAATAGTAGAACTACTGGAAGTATATGAGTTTCTGTGACATATGATAATTCCTTAGGATATTTAAAAACCCCTTTTCATCCCAGGAATTGAATATAGGTGTTAGATGTCTCCCCAGATCCTAGCACCTCAGTGATTATGAGTGCCTGCATATTAGAGAATATGTAATGTAGACTTGTCCATCTCACTTAAGAAGTGCTTACATTGTAGGAAGCACACCACTAAGTGTTCTCACTCACATGAACTCTTAATCATCAAAATAACCCTATGAGATATAGAATATCATTATTATTTAATAAATAATGCCTCGTGGATATGACTTGCATCAGGATTAAATGAGCTAATACACTTATGAAATGAACACTTCCATACACATAAATATCACTTAACTATATATACAAGTAGTATATAGAAAAAGGTCTGGATGAATCTGTACTAAACTGCTATTATGTTTATTTCTTGAGAGAGAGAAAGGGGATTGATCTTGGTGGTAAAAATCAAAGTAGACCTTAGCCTTATCATTGATGTTTAGTTTTTTTCCCAAAAGAATGTAATCATATACTACTTATTTAATTAAAATTAATTTAAAAATATAACTATATGACAAGGGGATTCTTTTTATTATTGAGCTTTACAATCATATTTGAATGCTTTGGAGTTTACTAGCTCCTCATTAGTTATAGAAAAAAGATGATAGTGGAAAAATTTAAACCCCAAACTTTAGGTCTCTGAAAATTGAAGTCAGTAAAATATACGAAGAAAACACTTCCAGACGAATACGCTATGTCAAGGGCAAAATAGGATTGTTTGCAACACTCTTTTACATTCAATTTTTATAATAATTTGTGTTAAGATCTCATTGAGCCTGTAGAGTAAGATCATTTTATTTTTAGTTAATTGCTTGTGCCTTCAACAGATGTATATTGAGCACCTACTCTGTCCCAGGGACTGTTTTAGTGAGTAAAATAGAACAGGCTTGCTTCCATTAAAGTTGGGGAGAGGCACAATAAATAAATCAACAGATACGTGCATGTCAGGTTGTGATCCGCTCTGAAGAAAGTAAGCAGGGTAAAGGGGGTGAGAATGGTGAGCTGGGATGAGGTGGGAGGGGTGAGCGTGGACCATTTGACATCCAGAGGCATGAAGAGGAGGCCGCCGAGCAGGGTCCTGAGCGAGCTGAGGGCGTGAGTCCGTCCAGACAGAGGGGAACGCGAGGGCGTGGTCCTCAGGCCCGGGGAGCCTGCAGGACATGACATGGCGGCGCAGGGAGAGGAGGAAGCCAGCGTGTGGGCTGAGCTCAGGGAAGCAGAGAGGAATCCAGAGACAAAGTAACGTGGCATGTAGGTAGGGCACGATAAGGAGTTCAGACTCAGCCCTTCAGTAACTCCCTAGATGGGCAGGTTGGGGACTCTGGTGGGATATGCGGAGAGGGAGTTTGGGGGTGTAAGGTATTTATTAGAGATCAACATCTCTGTAGGAAGGAGAACGCAGAGGGAGGCCTCATAAATCTCAAGGAGCTGATGCCTTGTCCTGTGCAATCAGCAGATCTGTGGATGCCCGGGGAGGGTGTGGCTATGGGGAGGCCGCTGTCTACAGCTGGACCTGAAGGAGCTGATAGCTGGTCTCCGGGGCGACCACATTAGGACATTTGCTAATGCGCTATAGGAATGGTTTACGATTTTTCTAAACGATCATAACTATTGAAAGGTTCTTTCATAAAGGTAAATGGTCAAGCCTGATTGGTATAAAACCCTAGTAAAATAAGAATGGGTTGATATTTCCTCACCGTGATAAAAATACCTATCTCAAGCTAAAATGCAGGGTCACAATTTTCAATGAAACATTAGAAGCCATTGCTATTAAAGCCAGGATGCCTGCTACCACCAGAATTATTTGGTAGTTCTCTGAAAGTCAATCCAAAGCAGTTACAACAGGGAAAGAATAAAAACATTAAATAAATGAAAGAAGAGGCAGTAGTATCATTCCTTGCACATGATGTGATTTTTTAACCTAGAAAACCCAAGAAAAGTGAAAATCATTAAAAACATTAAGAAAATTCAGTAGGGAAGTTGCTTATCAATTAACATATAAAATCAAATAACTTTCCTGTACGTCAGGGGTTGGCAAACGTTTTTCTGTAAAGAGCCTAGCTAGTAAATATTTTAGGCTTCTGGTCATACCGTCTGTATTGCAACTACACACCTCTGCTGTTGTAGGGCAAAAGCAGCTGTAGACAAAAAATAAACACAGGTATGGCCGTGTTCCAATGGAACTTTATTTAAAAAACAGGCAGCAGCCCAGACTTGGCCCACGTTGGTTGTTTGCTGACCCCTGCTATAGTCATGAAAAAATCATTGAGAAATTATAATGGAAGAAGAAATCTCATTCCCAATAGCCAACAAAATGATTGAAACATTAGACACTTGATTAAAAAATGTACAAGACATAGAGAAGAAAATTTCTGAAAGACATTAAAGAAACTTCAAGTGAAAGAGAATAAAACTCTGCTTTGAATAGAAAGATTCTGCTTTTTAAAAGGGTCAGATTCCCCTAAATTAATTATAGATTTAAGGGAGTCCCTGTTTTAACTATTTAGATGATCTAAAAAATATCTCTTATTTTAAAAAAATTCTTGTAGACTTACATCATATGCATATACTATACTTTAGTCAGATTTCTATTGATAAAGCTTTGATTGTTGCTACTTTTTTTTTTTTGCTATCACAGATAATTTCTATAATAAATATCCTCATACATGCTGGAAAGCTGTGAAAGTAAATCCACAGGCCAAATTGCCAGAAGTGGGGTTACTGGGTCAAAAAATATGTCATTTTAAACGTTGATGAGACTGTAACAACCTGCATGAGAGTGATCTTTACATCTTCTCTAGAACTGGGCAGCATCAGTTTTTTGTTATTTTAAAAAATTTCTGATATGTGAAAAATCATATCTCCTAGATTTTTAATTGATAATATTTGATTTTAAGAGAGAAATTGGACATTTTTTTTTCTTTTGCTCATTGACCATAGGTATTTTTTCCTAACTTGCTTTTCTATACCCCATTTTAAATGTATTTGATTGCTCCCTTTCTTACTGGTTTGTGTGAGCTCTTTATTAGTTATGGAAACTACCTCTAGGTCTGTTGTTTTCCTTGCAAAACAGATCATGGTTACCCAGAGTGTATAAAGAAATTATATATTTTTTTCCCTTTATGAGCTTGAGATTTTGTGTACCTCTTAGAAATGTCAACCCTTTATGTCATGCAGGACTCTGCAAAAAATATCACCTCCTGTGAGGCTTTTCCTAATCGCCTACCTAAAATAGGTAGTATTTCCCTCATTATGTCAATAAGGAAACTAAGAGAGAGGGAATAACTGGCCCAAGATCACACAGCTCATAGGTAGCTGAACCTTGAACCGGAATTTAAGCTCAACATCGTCTGACCTCAAAGCCAGTCTTACTGTTTTATCTCATCCCAACCTGGCCATACCCACCAGCATATGGGTGGATAGGAATATAAAATTTTAGGGTTAGAAGAGACTTTTTATGCAGGGTCCTAAAAGATAGATCAGGAAGGATACATAGATTTCTGGTAGTAAATATTTCATGCTCATTAGTTCGACCAACAATTACTTCTCTTAGAGAAATTCTCAGAATTATTTTCTTATGATGCATAGAATCTCTGTTACTGTTTTGACATGCATTAACGCACTCCCAAGTTCAGTACCCATCGTAGATGTTAAACATTATTGTGTGTCATTATAATTATTTGCCTTAGGAAGGCTGTGATTCCTAGCTGGATTTAATAGTTAATCCCCATAAGTATAGTATTTCTTATTCTCAACATTATATAGTAGCAGAACCATGATTTTCAGTCATTAAGAGTTTCTATGAAACTCTTTTGGAATGAATTTTCAGATTTGGGAAAAACAAAAGGCTGATTAATGGCATATTCCTGCTAAATGTCACGAAAACAAAACATACGTTGTCAGTAAATCAAAATTCCTGGTAGTCCTAGAAGAATGCATAATCAGAGGAGATGGTGATATGTTAACTAATTTTTATATTTGAGGTATTTAAGATGAATTATTCACCTTTACTGACCATAGAAATTAGATTGTTTGAGTTGAAAGGATGAAGCCATACAGAGTGATGGTTAAGAGCATGTTTAAATTCTGTCTCCGTAGCTTCCTAGCTATGAGTTATTGGGCAAGTAATTTAACTCCTCTGTCCCTAAGCTTCCCCATTTATAAAGTAGGGATAATAATAGTACTAATAGTACAGGAGTGTGGAAAGTATTAAATAAGGCTACATACAGAAATTTAGGAACCATATGTATGGAGAAATTGAAGAAATCTCAATTGTGATGGTGAAGAGCCAGGCTGAGCAGGCAGATGGAGGAGAAAAGGCTCAGGGAAACCTCTAAAGAGTACACATTGTTAAAATTTTTTTTCTTAAAAATTTTTTTTTATTGGCATATAGTTGATTTACAATATTGTTTTAGTTTCAGGTGTACAGCAAAGTGATCCAATTACACGTATTTATATATTTTTTTCAGATTATTTTCCATTATAGGTTATTACAAGATATTGAATATAGTTCCCTGTGCTATATGGTAGGTGCCTATTGTTTATCTATTTTAAATGTAGTAATGTGTATATGCTAATACAATACTCCTAATTTGTCCTCCCCCCAGCCTTACCCCTTTGGTAACCATAAGTTTGTTTTCTTGTCTGTGAGTCTGTTTCTAGTTTTGTAAATAAATTCATTTGTATTATTTTTTAGATTCCATGTGTAAGTGATATCATATAATATTTGTCTTTCTCTTTCTGACTTACTTCACTAAGTATGATAATCTCTAGGTCCATCCATGTTGCTGAAAATGGCATTATTTCATTCTTTTTTATGGCTGAGTAATATTCCATTGTATATATGTGCCACATCTTCTTTACCCATTCATCTGTTGATGGACACTTAGTTTGCTTCCATGTCTTGGCTATTGTAAATAGTGCTGCCATGAACATTGGGGTGCAAAAAATATGGAACACTTCACGAATTTGCGCGTCATCCTTGTGCAGGGGCCATGGTAACCTTCTCTGTATTGTTCCAATTTTACCATATGTGCTGCCAAAGTGAGCACCAAACTGCTGAAATTTTTCAACATAAAATGTGTACTTCCAGTAGAAAACGCCAGACTGAGCACGCTCTATTTTATCTCTGTTGAAACCTCATTAAAATTATAGTAAAAGAAAAAAAGGTTTAAATATACAGTGAAAAGAAAGCATGGTAGATATCAGAGGAAGTAGAAGGAAAACTGATTTTTAAAAGTGCTGACAAGGGACTTCCCTGGTGGTCCAGTGGTTAAGGCTTCGCTTTCCAATGCAGGGGGGTACAGGTTCGATCCCTGGTCGGCAAGCTAAGATCCCACATGCCTCGGGGCCAAAAAGCCAAAACATAAAACAGAAGCAATATTGTAGGAAAATCAATAAAGACTTTAAAAATGGTCCATATCAAAAAAATCTTTTAAAAGAAAAAAGAAAATCATAGTCTGGATATGAAGCAAATGAGCTAGGGTACATCTCATGATGATGAATGAATGAAGATGAATGAAGTGAGGTTCAAGCAATTGATAGAAGGAGTAGGAAGCTGAAGATATTAGGGATGGAGGAAAGATGACAAAGAAAATCCATTCAGAAGCAGAAGGATAAACTGTGCAATAAATTCATAGTTCAGAAATAGAGCAAAGTAAACTATGACACGAGTTTGAATAAATGGTGAAGACATTAGAAGGGAGAATCAACTTGAACTTGATTCTAGGAAGATCCTCTTTAGAGAGTGTTCACGATCTTGGTGTCTTAGAGATGAGAGTGGAGTTAAAGCGCACTACTTAGCACAAGTGATTAATGTTTACACCATCAAATGTTGTCACTGCTATTAACTGTTTTTTCATCTTGTAGAAGCAACCCAGAGGCAAACACCAAAGACTTTATGTGGGTGCATCAAAAAATGTAAATGTTATGAGCCTTGATGATATAAGAGTAAGATTTGTTTACAACATTGAGAAGTGGAGGGAAGGATACAGGTGATAACATGGTCATTTTACAAAGAGGGCATAAAGATAACATAGAGAGGGACCAATATTAGTGAACTAACTCTATTAGGGAGGGGAAGGAAGAAGGGAAGGGGTTATAGATGAACTAGATCTTCATCCAACATTGCGGAAGCCAACAGGTAACATCTGAAGCTGATTGTTCAGAAAGAGCTGCATACATGTGGCAGGGGCTTCTAGTGGATCTTTTAATGTTCATTCTCCCTTTCTTTTATACAATAAAAATGAATCTGGGTACATGAACACCCAGCTAACAACTACATTTTCCCTGAAGCTAGGTATGGCCAACAAGGAGCCATGCTGGAATGTAGTGTGCAGCCTTTAGGTCAGTTTCTTGAAATAGAAGGAGCCTGGCCGCCCCTCCTCTCTCTCCCTGCCTTCCCTAGGCTGGAGTGCAGGTGAGGCAGAATGTCTATGAAGCTTGTGGAAAAGGGCCATGTCCTCCACAGGGAGGCCAGAACAGTGCCTTATATCACTGTGTTTTGGAGTTCCATGTTAAAGCAGTCTGACTTGTATCCTATTCCTATGAATAATTGTTTCAAGACATAAAGGCATGTAAGTCTTAAAACAGCAATGATTAAAAGTTGTTTTCTGGAAAGCAGGATTCAGTGTGTGGTAGTTGAATCGAAGACAAGCATTGTTTTTCCTTGTAACTATTTCTATGCCATTTAATTTTTAAGCATGTGTATGCATTATTTTGATGGAAATAAAATGAAAGTTCGTTAAGATAATTAGAGAAAAATAGAACATATACAGTAGTAAAATGGAAATAAATAACTCACTCTCTAACTAACCTGAGAAAACGTTTTAGTGACTCACTTCAAGCTATTTTTTCTACATATAGTTTTTTGTATATTTGATCGAAAGTCTACATTTCAGGGATGGATAGAGGAAGGGGACTCCACCAAGAGGACTGAAAAGAAATATTTGGAGAATTATTAGACAAACCAAGAGAATTAAATATCAAGAAAAACTGGAGGCGGGTGGTTTCAGTAATGACAGGTTAGTTAATGGTTTCAAACGCTCTGGAAGAGTCAACAGGTTGAGATTTGGCAATTGGTTAATTGGATTTGGCCTCTTGGGTTGAACAGACTAAGGGTGATTGTGTGAAGTGCTGCTGACAGGGCAAGCGTGATGGGGGCTGAGAACTGACTTGGGTTTGTCATTGTTAAGGTCAGGGGTCAGTCCTAGTGGGTGGCAGGTACAAACTCCTGGTTGCAGTGGTTTAAAGAAAATAGAGGATATCTTTAGATGAGAGAGAAGTGAGTAGATTTGTAGGTAAGATTTAGGACCTGAACGTAAATTTGTAGGTAAGTACTGCCCAGTCAAGGACCTGATGGGGATTCTACCAAACTGGTTTAAAAGCAGAAGTGTATGATCCTTTTAATATATTGTTGGATTCGGTTTGCTAGTATTTTGTTGAGCATTTTTGCATATATGTTCATCAGTGATATTGGCCTATAAGTTTCTTTTTTGTGTGCATTCTTTGTCTGCTTTAGGTATCAGGGTGAAGTAAGTCAGCCAGAGAAAGACAAATATCATATGATATCACTTATATGTGGAATCTAAAAAAAAAGATACAAAAGCAAAAGTGGAAGCTTTGGCTTGGAAAGAACATTTCATCTCCCAAAACCAAAGGGAAAGGGGAATATTAGGAAGGGAGAAGTTAATCTCTTTATCCACGTGTTAGTTTACCAAGTAATATCTTGAAAGCATGAGTTTGTGGGTTTAACAAGGGAAACAGTTTGAAAGAGTTGACCTGGTGAATTATGCAGGAGATGAGCTGAGGGCTGGCCAAGGAGTCCTGTGCACTTGAGTAGGATTATCCATCATGGAAGCGAAATCAGCTGGGTCCTGGGGCTGGACCCAAAACTCTCAGCAGCTTAGCATTGGGAGCAGAAATAAAGACAGTTGGGTTAGCCCAGGTTACCACCTTTTAGTAGTCTTTCCACTTAAAAATGTTTAAGGTAAAAAGTAGCTGTGCTGTTTTCTGTTACATTGATAGATACACTGAATAGCATGTTTACTAGTGGGTCAAATCAACCTGGCATGCAGCAGTAATAAGGGTGTGCCTTCCTTTTCATTCATGTCCTAATTTCTGTTTTTCCCCCATAGAAATTCAGTACATGTGCATTAATCTTACCTAAACTGACCTGTTTTCTGCTTCCAGAAAAAAAATTACTCAAGAATTTTCTTCCACTGATATATTTAAAAGATTAATAAAAGAAAGAAAATAAAATGGAGACCCATGTAGAATAAAGTGTGTATTAAATCTGCTGAGCAATTCTAATCAGACTCATTGACTGTTTCTGCCCTGATTATTTTGGACACAAACTACTGGGGCCTGTGTTTATATCATAAGGCACAAGGAAGGAATGGATTGTGATGTTTTTGTATGTTCCTCTGTTTTCTGCCTACAAAATTGACAGTGACTCTTTACAGTAGGAAATGTTTAGCTGTAACTCTTTGGTAGGGACCAGTGGAGACTGCAGATTTGGTTGTAGTTATACTAGAAAATTCTGGTATGTTTTCTCTATACAGCATGGAAGTGTAACCTCAGAGGTATAGCTATGGCTGCTGAAATGGGTTCAGGATCTGATGAAAAGAAAAATGTTCAGGTCCCTCCCAGCATTTGGTTGAGGTTCACATCCTCTTCCAGCCCAGATTATTTGTACTGAATTTCTCCAACCTGTTCAGCCCTAAACGTGCCAAGAAATCTAAGCGTAGTTCAAATAAAGATATGATTCCATCATTTCAAGACCACCTGCCAGCTTTTTGTTGTATTCTTTCTTTCTTTCTTTCTTTTTTTAAGCGCCATAAAGGGCTTTAAAAAAAAGCACAGAGTTAAAAAAAAAATAGTCAAATGGGTACTAGGTATAATTTCTGCTCCAATGGTCCCTACAAAACTTCAAGAAACAAAAGGTGCCTGAAAATAACCATTTGGAAATGACATTACCAACTAATTCTAGCTCTTGTCAATGTAACCAGTGATATCATGTCTCTCTACAATGTCTCTATTTTCTACACTGTATCCTTTCTTGTTGTAAGACAGTATCTGGCATCTTTTCTAAGATAACCACCTAAATGACTCAGGATTACACAAGGCGAGAGACAATCCTCTCTTTTCTTTCTCAAATGTGGTGGACCCATCCAAATAGTGGTCCCTTGGATTACAAAGGGGGCTGGGGTCTCTTTGTACCCTTGGGTAGGTGTGGGGAGGAGTTGGTCCTGATTCTTCATCTTCAGAGGAGGTGATGAGGATGAGAACCACAGAAAACCCTTGAGTTTCCTGACCACATTGAAGTAATCCTGAATGCATCACCTGCTGCTTGTACCTAGGATTCTAAAGTTTAAGAACAGTGGCACTAGTCCATGAAAGATGAAATAAGAAATTTTAAGATACGAAAACTATAAACTAAACTAGCAGCATATACGTGGAGACTGTTTAAGACTTTTCCACTTGAGGCTCTGGTGGAGAGTGGTGACTCAATCACTGTTTAACTAAAAACTTAAATAAAAAATTGTGAATGTATTCTTTTGGTAATTATATTTAGCACATGCCCACATTTTGAGACTTAGGTCATAAGCCACTAGTTCAGCCATCTGTCTGACCCAGTTTCACGCTATGGTCTCAAAGCTGCATGCCAGACCTGTTAGTAAAGATAATAAAATTTAAAAAAATGTGAGCTGGAGGGGACTTACAATTTGACTCTGAAACCGAACATTGCTTGACTCATCAAGATATTATAAACATCTGGGAATTCAGGGAGCGATCTCAACGGAGCTTAGAAATATGTGTAAAGAAAAGGTTTAATAGCCTCCTAAGCCCTGAAAATTATTCATGCTGGTGAAATTCTGCTTTGGGCAAATGCTCTGTCTTCTCTTTGTTTTCTGATTTACTGGCAATTTTAACACTTCAGCCGAAAGCAGTCATACCACATTTCCAAACTGTTTCACTTTTGCTCTAACTTTCAACCTAGGCTTAAAGCTCAGGGATGCCAGGAAGTACAAGCCAGTCCGGGACACTGAAAGTGGCAAGGAACTAGATACTAAAAGAGAGATAATAAAGAAAACACCCGTGATGCATTTCGGCTAAGTCAAGCATACAAACACCGTCTCTGGAAAGATAAAAAAAAAATGTGTTCAGTGCTTCAAAGCCATGAGCTCTGCTCATCAGCGATCTAATCCATGACATGGTCTGAAGTTCCAAATTCTGCAGCTGAGGGCATGGCTTTGTCTACAAGTAGTGCTTGAACCAAAAGGAGTCTGGAAGCTCTGCCTTGTGCATTCTGTGGCACTGGACTTGCAGAGGTGGCTGGGATTGTCATGTGAAAACACAGAAACGCTGACCTCATCCCCAGGATGACGGCTCCCCCGATGGGAGGAACCTTGGAGAAATCTAAAGCCAACCCCCCACCCTGCAGTTGAGCAGCTCCCACTCAATTAGGGGTGGCTTTATCTATTAAAATTATGTTTTTGTCCATTTCTCCCATAGTTAAAGAGTTTTTGCTTCTGATGCATTTTGATGCAATGCTGCCTGTCAAACAGAAGTCTATGGCATTGGCGTGTGAGCTGTAAATTGTATCTTTTTGATAACCACCTGAACAATGTAAAGATTGCAAAACAGATCCAGAGAAGTTAAATAACCAGCCCAGAATCAGAGAGATAGTAACAGATGCAAAACTAGATACAACCTTGCTTTCCTTGCTGTCTCCTTGAGCTTTTTTTTATTCTTGTGCCACATCAGTGTGGGTTTTATATGGCCACCGTATGGAGAATCCCCTCTGTGTGTCATTTATTGCTAAGTACCATTACTCTGTAAATAATGAGAGCTGAATATGGAGACTTTCGAAGTGCTCTCAGGTTCTGGCACACACAAAGAAATGGGATTACATTTTTCAGAAGAGAGAAGGCAAGCCTAACCTTGGTTTCCAAAGAATGGCATAAATGCTGGGTGAATATAAAAACCTCTAACAAAAATGCAATCATGGAAGAGGCAACACAGGGCATGGAGTTATATTACTGGGTTGCAGCCTGGCTCTGCCATTTCTCACGAGGCCAGCACTGGAGTAGCCTGGATAGACTGAGTCAGATGCAGTGACGTTGAAGAAGCTATCAGTGAGCACCCCCCGATCAGATGCTGTTTCTCCTTGTCAATCAGAGTCCTCGCCTGGGGCTAAGGCGTAGAGGAACAAATATGTTCTTGCTGAAGTGCCTTTGAAAACCAGGGTCTCAGGCATTCTGAGTGGGTTTCAAACCAGGAATAGGCAGGGTTCTTTAAAACAATGTGGCCTCTGTTTCTGGCCATGAGGTTCTAAGATACTTTTTAAAAAAATTTTTATTGAAATAGAGTGATATACAATATTGTAATGTTGTGTTAGTTTCAGGTGTACAGCAAAGTGATTCATATATATATATATATATATATATATATATATTCTTTTTCAGATTCTTTTCCATTATAGGTTATTACAAGGTATTGAGTAGAGTTCTGAAAAAGCTAGTCTTTCTTGACTGCTGTTCTAATCCCAAATCCTTTCCAGAATAACCCCCGTTATCAATTGATGTGTATCTTCCAGACATTTTGCTGAATGTTTATACATATACATACAATGTACACATATATGTAGACATATGTGTGTATAGAAATATCCAGGAGACTTTGATTACTGTGCTTCATTTTCTCCTGTAAAATTTTTCTGGAAACACACCCACCTGTGACAACCCCAAGCAGTGAAGCCTAATTAAAGGGAGGGTAAGAGGAAGTGGTCTAACAATTTATAGAATGACTAAGTTTTTTCAGGCATTTAAAATTTTTATTATTTTCTTATTTAAGTTTCACAAAAATTCTTAGAGTTCAGAATCATTTTATCTATTGTACTGATGCGGAAATTAAAACACATCGACAGATGAGTGGATAAAGAAGATGTGGCGTATATATACACTGGAATATTACTCAGCCATACAAAGGAACGACCTTGAGTTATTTGTAGTGGGGTGGGTGGACCTAGAATCTGTAATACAGAGTGAAGTAAGTCAGAAAGAGTAAAGAAAGTACCATATGCTAACACATATATATGGAATCTCAAAAAAAAAAAAAAAAGGTCATGAAGAACCTAGGGGCAGGATAGGAATTAAGACACAGACATAGGGAGTGGACTTGAGGACATGGGGAAGGGGAAGGGGAAGCTGGGACAAAGTGAGAGAGTGGCATGGACATATATACACTACCAAATGTAAAATAGATAGCTAGTGGGAAGCAGCTGCATAGCACAGGGTGATCAGTTCGGTGCTTTGTGACCACCTAGACGGGTGGGATAGGGAGAGTGGGAGGGAGGGAGATGCAAGGGGGAGGAGATATGGGGATATATGTATATGTATAGCGAATTCACTTTGTTATAAAGCAGAAACTAACACACCATTGTAAAGCAATTATACTCCAATAAAGATGTTAAAAAAAAAGAAATTAAAACACAGAGAGGTAAAGTAACTTGCTAATAGTAAAGACAGAACTCAAACCATGTCTGTTTGGTCTCCAAAATCAAGTCTCTTTTCACTCTGTTATACAGCGCCACCCCGATTCTAGTACACTGCATTGTATAGCATATTGAAATGAAAACTACTGTAAGATAGTTCATAATTTTATTACTGCATGCAAATAGACTGGATTTTAGAAGTCTGAAGGATAAGATCATGTACTATCCACTAAGGAAAATAGCAATGATAATTCTTTCAGTTTTCAGTTAGAATCTGTTTGCAAAGTACCCGTTAAGGCAAGAGAGATTATTTTTATTTTGTATAATGAAAAGAAAAAAAGCTAAAATTTTATAGATACAATTATTAAAGACAATAAACCTTGAAGAAGGTCCAAAACAACACTTCACATTCAATATTAGTATTTTACTTTGCAATCTCAAATAGAACACGCTAAGGTATTTTTATGGTAGTCTTCAAATATGTAAACGTGTTGTGTTAAAATCCTTCCCATTTTATGATTGGGAAATATGAGAAAAAGGAAAAGACTTCTGTGAGGTCACCAGGTCAGAAACTAATGTATTAAACTATGGTTTTAGCTCAGGGTAGACAGATTTTTAGAACAGAATTTAGGGTATAGGTCTCTGTAAAATGTAATACCACACAAATATTTGTTATTTGTGTTGCTGTTATCATCACATGAGAATGGAGGCCCATAGAGGGTATGCATTCATTGAAAGTAGCTGTCCCATTGAATGGTTTGGAAAATCACCAATGGGTCTATAGAGTATAGAAAGTTATATATATTATGTAAGTAGACAGTCTTTGGTATGATTTTTTCCCCTTTATAAAATATCAAAAGGAGTAAAACTAAATTTAAGAGAATAATGCACCAATAACTGAATTCTTAGGATTTCTCTTTTTCCCATCTCTTCTCTCACCAAACTCTCAGCTCCTTCTTTTCTCCTTGTCCTTCCTTTTCAAAGATAGAGATGATATTAGAGATGGGAAAGCCTTGGAATTGTTTTTAGATTGTAGCTCTTTTGACTTTGTCTCTCCTTGGATGTTCTGGGGCCATCATCATCTCTGGCTGAGATTTGCTGGAGACTTCTGATAGAGCTTTCTGGTCAGCCAGTCACCCCATCAGACTGGGATTCCGAGAGCCCGAGAAAGTGACTCACACGGCACGGAAGATCCCACAGCTGTCCACTCCCGCGGGTCTCAATTATCATTCATTCCACTAGGGTTTGGTGTTCACTTCCATCAGGATACACCGCTGTGTTTGGTTTCAGTGAGCCGCACTTCCCTTTTAGTCCTTGGTGCCCATTACAACTTTAAAAAGATGTCCATTGACTGATGAATGGGTAAAGAAGATGTGGTATATAAATATATATATATATATATATATATACACAATGGAATATTACTCAGCCATAAAAAAGAATGAAACAATGCCATTTACAGTAACATGGATGGACCTAAAGATTATCATACTAAGTGACCCCAATGAGTGGACAAAGTATCATATGATATCACTTATATGTGGCATCTAAAAAAATGGTATAAATGAACTTATTTACAAAACAAAAATAGACTCACAGACATAGGAAACAAACTTATGGTTATCAAAATGGAAAGGGGAGGATAAATTAGGGATTTGGGATTAACAGGTGTGCATTACTATATACAAAATAGGTAAACAACAAGGACCTACTGTCTACTACTGGGAACTATATTCAATATCTTGTAATAACCTATAATGGAAAAGAATCTGAAAAGGAATATTTTTATATATATATATATATATATATACACACAGACATATATATGTATATATGTTTAACTGAATGACTTTGCTGTACATCTGAAACATCGTAAATCAACTATACTTCAATTAAAATTAAAAAAATAAAAGCTAGCTGACAAACAACCCATGATGTAATTTGAATGGCATTGGAGGAAATTAAGGAAGTAGAGACCAGCGGTGTATATATTTAGAAATGTGCCTACCCTCCAGTCATCCCCCATCAGCCTCTGGAATCTTCTACAACCTGTCATTGTGACTCTACTACAGAGTTGACAGTCCCCAAATGAGGAGACAAAATGCTCGCTACTTGACCTGCACTTGTGAGATCTGTTTCACTTCAGGCCCTGGGACAAAACATCTTCAGGAGACATTTACATCCTTCCCACTGAAAATGGAGGCAGCTCAGCATCATCAGCCTTGCTGTTGGTATGGCTCTAATTCTGGGATCAAGTATTTTGGAAGCCGAGCACCTATCTCTGATGCAAGCCTCTAAACCTGACACCCTGCTTTGTGCTTGTCAGTTGTACGTTCTCTGCCCCTAAAGTTCCGGTAGATCCTGAAGCCCTGCAGCCTCTTGACAAAGTTCCCCGATGCCACACCTCCTTGTGTCCTGCCCCTGGACCATGTGTTGCTATGGTGCACCTGGGTGGTAGACAGAACAATGGTGCCCCAAAGATCCTAATCCCTGGAACCTAGGAATATGTTAGGTTACAGAACAAAGCGGAACTAAGGTTGCAGATGGAATCCATGTTGCCGATCAGCTGACCTTAAAATAGGGGGGTTATCCTGGATTATCCAGATGAACCCAATGTAAACACAAGAGTCCGGAAACATGGAAGAAGGAAGCAGAAATAGCAGTGTCAGACTGAGGTGGAGTGAGAGACTCGACTGGTCATTGCTGACTTTGAAGAGGGAAGACCGAGGTCGTGAGCCAGGGCATGAAAGCCACCTCTAAATTTGGAAGAAGACAGGAAACAGATTCTTCCCTGGAGCCTCTGGGAGAAACACACACATCTCGTTTTGGTTCAGTGAGACCCATTTCTGATTTTTGACCTCCAGAACTTAAGATGATAAATTTGTATTGCTTCAAGCCACCAAATTTGCAGGAATTTGTTAGAGCAGCAATGGAAAACTAATATATCCTGCACATCCGCCCATCTCTCTTATTTGTGTTTAACCCCTAGTGAAGCAGCTACATTGCCGACTCTTTTTTCTTTGTTGCTATTATTGAAATGACTGTGTCTGTTGGTAAGTCTGGGTCACAGTAAGTCTCCTCTGCCCTGTGAAGGTTGACCTTTCCATGCCCATGTCACAAAAATTGATACTCAAAAGTCCACCAAGTAGAACCTAAGATTTAAGAACACTGTCTGTCGGCCAGACCACATCTATAGGTACCAATCTACCTAACACCAGCTCCTCCTTTGTGTGACCTTGGGCAAATGACTGTGCCTCTCTGAGCCCCAGTTTTTATCTGTAAAATGGATAGTAAACCTCCTTGGATAGCATACTTGGAATGAATAAAAGATAATGCCAGAAAAGTACACAGTGCCTGGCACAAAGTAATGTTTACATAAATATTATTTCTGCTTCTTATCAATGTCTCACTCATTATTTCCCAGCTGGTACAACAGAGACACTAATTTAACCAAAGACCTTGATGAAATGCCTTGGGAAACCAGGCATATGGTCCCTTCTGCATTCAAGAACCACTTGACTCTGTGCTACTCCAGTGTGTAGACTGTGATATATCAATATGGGAAGTCATGCCCTTGGGGATTCCAAGACCAAACTTCAGAGGGACAGAAAGAGAATAATGATGTCATTTTGCAACACAGAAACTTGAAAGTGTACAGTGTGGTGGAAGATGTGGGCTTGAATCCTGCTTCTACCACCTCATGGCTTTGAGTGGACTGGCCCTGGATAAACCCTGAGGTCACTGAGCCTTGGTTTCCTTGGCTGTAAAATAACACTGATGAAACCTACTTTGCAGGTTGTTATAAGGATTAAGTAAAGCAATGTATATAAACAATGCATATAAATTGTTTAGCATATTTTTAGACTGCAACATGTAATTAATACATGATAGTTATATATTTTATTTTGTTTTTGTCCGTTTGCTATATTCCTCACAGATTTTCTCGGCACTCTGATAAAAGAATAGGATTGATTATAAAATGAAATGTAAAATTCTTACCTGAAGGTCTAGATTCAGTTTTAAGTTCACCCTGCCCCTTCCTCCAAAATCCAAATAGCTTGAGATCCAGTGCAAATGTAAGTGAAAAAAAAATGTTATTGGCAACTGTAGTAGATCACTATACATCCTCTTGTTCAGAGCATATTAAATAAATTAATTCTTGGTGTGATCCTAAAATTGGTAAGGCAGCTTAGGTAAAATCCAGGGCAGTAAGTTGCCAGAACTGATTATGCGTCCTGGGGGCAGGACCTGAGAAACGGAGCAGCTGATTGGTTTAAAGAGGCTTAGTCTATGGATACACCCTCCTCCAGGAACCCCATATACGTACAAAGCCACTTAGGTGTTTTGTCTCCTCAGTAAACATCTTTAAGGGGAAAAAAATGTACTGAACACCTATGGGCATGCCAACTAATGTTTATTATTTTAAAATACGAAATATGTTTTCTGGTTCACAACCCTCTCACTTAAGGTTTGACGGCATGAGCCAGTTCTCCCAGGGGTTTATTGATCCTAAAGAAATTAATCACTGAGGTCTAAAATGGAGTGAAGAATTCAGTCTTGACCTACAGAAATGTGTCAACCAGCCCATGTTCTCGCCCAAATGTCCCTTCTTCATGATTATACAATCTGCTCCGTTTTCCAGCTCAATACAGCACAGTTCGGGTAAGAGGCTGGGGTAGGGGTCGGGAATTCCAAATGACACTGGGACAAGGTGAGACAGAGCCTACGTGTGAGTCACGTGAGAATGACTTGGATGGGGTACGAGAAGGGTCTCTCATAGCTGGACAGCCTTGTATTTCCTCCAGCATCAGGCATTAATCGTCGTTACCCCTCTCTGGGGACCCTGATGCAGTTGTGTGGTAAGAGTGGGAACTGTGATTTCCTGCCTCGGGCTTGAGGTGTATGACCCTTTCACTGATGGGGAGGAGGAAGTAGACAAAGAAAATGCGCAGTGTAACTTCCCCCCGGGACCTTGAGATTGGGGTCCTGGGCCAATCTGCTGATCTGGTGTTATCAGAACAAGCCCACGGGCAGCTAGGAAAAATGTAATCTCTTTTGATATGTTCCAAGATGGAAATCTTATGTATATACCTTAAAAGAGCCTATAAAACGGTGTTCTTATTTTGGCCTCATAATTAAGTCATGACAGAAGTCTGCACTGCTTTTACAAGGCAATATTCTAGTTCCTAAGTGGGTAAGAGACATGGATGCTTTTGCCAAAAATAGTAATTTATTCTGACAAGTACCCTCCGCCCCTGCTCCCACCCTGTTCTTGATGAGAGAAACAGGTCTGGGCTTGCTCTGAAAGAGTTAAAATGAAGCTACTTAAGCTCATGTGGGACATAAAAAAAAAAAAGAGCAGCAGAGTCTGTTGACGAGAGCAAAGTTAAGCTGGAATTGCCATCAGGGCAGGAGTATTGATCATTTTGAAGAGGAGTTCTGGGGTTAGAAAGTAAGGTTGACTGACTGTTGTCACTTCGTGTATGTAGGGGACCACGCAGAAGTTGAGCTGCCCACTCCTGGTCCCTGGCAAACTGCAGGGGTCATGCGAAGGTGCCCCATCTCACATAAAGAAAAGGGAAATGTGTTTTCATTTTTCTCCCATAAAAATAATATTTAAAGTATGGTTCGGTTTCCAGACAGTTTTAAGAGCTAAAAGGCTCATGAGGTAGGGGTTGGGGGGAGTTAGGAATGGTCATAACATTTAAATGTGCAAAAAATTACCTTAATTTGGGGAACTTGCAGGAATTGTATATTTGATATCAATTTATTTTCAGATCAGTGGTTTCATTCTTAAAATATTCACATTCTGCAGAGTCCGGATACAATTAAATTATAAAATGAGATGTTTGCAAAGAATTTGTTTCCAAAAAATATGGTCCCATTGGCCTATATTTTAGTAAACTTGACTTTAGAAGACCTGCTCCAGGCAATTAGATGTACGTAACTTAACAAAGCCCAGGAGTGAGGTTGCCTTCAGCTATACTCTTAGAAAAAAGATTTCCATAAAAGCGTGCTTTCTTGTATTCTATTCGTGAAAATTCTCTAAATATTATTCTGCATTAAAGACATGTGAAGTAAAATGATTCTTAAACGAGCTCAAATTTATCTAAAGGAAAATGAATCCATCGTTATTTGCATCCTTTCCCTTGGAAGGAGGGAAAAGGTAACATAAAAACGGAAAAGGTAGTGGGATGAATTCATTCCTTGGGTCTTCAGAAATTATGTGCATTTTTCCAATAGCTTTTTCATTGCCAAAAAGCACAATCCTAAGTCATCTACATTTTTCCCATTTGGAAAAAAATTGCATAATTGAACTGTTGCCAAAAGCAAAATATTTGATTGCACATTCGAAAGTGGCTTTCAGAAAAGACCAGTAAATCTAAGACCCCATTGCAATGTAGAAAGAATCTAAAAATGTCGTTGTCTTATTTATGTCTTCCAAGTATCTGACTGAGAAAATGATTGGCAGCTGTACACATACCCCGGCGTCTCCCTTGAGTTCTCAGTTACCTACTGCTGTGTAACAAACACCCCCAAAGACAGTGACTTAAAGCAGTGACAATAATTTCTCACAATTCTATGGGTTAGCTAGCTTCACCTGGGATCCTTCACGCTACTCCTTCCATTTTCTGTTCTCAGCTGGGACCGTTGGACCCCTTCCTCCAAGTGGTTTCCTGTCCTGGAATTAATTCTCTGTGCCACGGTAGCCTAGGGGAGCACTCCAAGAGGCTCGAGATAGAGATGATGAGGCCTTTGAAGATCTGGGCTCTGGAATCTGGCTGCATCACTTCTGCCACCTTCTATTGGTCTTAGCAAGTCACAAATAGAGCCCGGATTCAAGGGGGTAGAGAAACAGACACCGCCTCTGAGTAAGAGAAGTGACAAAGACAAATGTGAGGTTCTGATATACTGGAATGGAGGAATTTGTGTTCACTAATTCAGGCTGCTCTAATAAAAACCCCACAGACTTGCTGGCTTATAATCAACAGAAAGTATTTCTCACAGTTCTGGAGGCTGAGAAGTCCAAGATCAAGGTGCTAGCAGATTCAGTGTCTGGTGAAGGCCCACTGCCTAGATGGTCATCTTTGGGCTGTAACCTCACATGGAGGAAGGGACAAGGGAGCTTTCTCAGGCCTCTTTGATAAGGGCTCTGCCCTAATGACCTAGTCATCCCCCAAAGGCTCCATCCCCTACCATTATCTCCCCAAAACCTTATTACTAAAATCACACTGGGCATTAAGTTTTCAACATATGACTTCTGGGGGGACACAGACATTCAGTCTATAGCCACCATCTGCCATAGGTGATTTGTAAGATTTGGTGTCAGGTCAGGAATGATAAGTGGGACTCTTTCTTTGACTCGACAGATGCTAATGGACTTGGAAACAGATTCACTGTTATCTTCCCACCAGTGACCGCTGATTGTTTGTCACCATCGAGATTTGAAGTATCACCTTGGCCCAGAAAAGTGGCTGGCACATTGTACAGCTAAATAGCTAAATAAATACTGAAGGCATTGAATGAAGAAAACACATGTGGATAAACCTTCACTCCTTTCATAAGAAATGAACTTATAGGAAAAGAATCCCATGGTTTTCTTGAAGAGGCAGTGGGGTGAACAGTTCTACGCTCAGAGTCAGATTCTAATGCCCTCTATCACATTTCCCTGTCAAAGCACAGTAAAAAATGGTAATTTTTGGTACATAGTAGTAGCTGCTCCCTGCTTGTGTGCATGTGTGTGTGTGTCTGTGTGTGCATCTGTAATAGGGAGTGGAGTTGTAGTGAGTATTTCCTGTTGCCTGAAGGCTGCAGGGATCCAGATTTCTTGGCACACTTCTATTTGCAGAATACCTGGCTTGAGAAGGTCTAAATGACTGGACACATGACCCTGGTCCTGGACCCTTATTCTATCTCTGGAAGTGTAAGAATAAGACCAACACCCTTCCCTGCTTCCTCTCAGGTTACTAGGAGGACGAAATGACACTAGTGAATTTGGATGGTAATATCCTAGACCTCCCAGAGTCCAAAGCTGGAAGTAGCACCAGTGAAACAGCATTATTTTTTTCTCAAATGAACAAAGTTGTTCATGGAATGCTCATCATAATCTCCCCATCTTACACCAATATATTTACTATTTTGTTGCACATAACCTCAAAGCAATGCACCTCTGAAAGGAGTGCCTGATGTAGTAGACTGATGTTCAACGATTACAGCCAATATTCTCTTGTTGGATAGTGTGCAGCCAGTCCCTGAAAGAAAAAGCCACAGAGATTTGAATGAAAAAACACAGAGCTGGATGTTATAGAGACATTTTGCCAATAGAGTCGAGTCCCAATAATAGTTTCTATGAACTAAATGGTTATGTGTCATGGTAAATAAAATCTGGTTTACATTTTATTTTACCCATATGACTTCTCTTTTCTGCTATTACTTAAATAAATGTAAGAGGATGACCAGAAAAATACATATGTTCACTGGTGAATATTCCCTCTGAGAGAAGTTCAATTTAACAGGCCAAGCAATTCCAGAGCCTTCCTGGCACTCACAGGGATCCAGCGGGGCATCTCCAGGATCCCTCCTTTCACGTTCACAGCCCTGCCCCAATTCTGCTCGCATCACCCCAGCTTGGAAACACAGTCCTTCATGAACATACATGAAAACAAAACAAAAACTGCTTTTACCAATCATTTAAAAAGTTTAGAAATTTCACTAAAGGTTTGAAGGTCACATAAAAAAGAATGCAGTCTTTTCTTAGTTTGCTGTCTTCTTTGCGGTTTTTTTTTCCTTCTCATTTTCTTCTCAGTCTTCAAGAAACAAAGAAATGCTCCTGTCCTTGTATTCAGTAGATCAGCTCCACCCACATGGAGGACACTCGAGGTCTCAGAATCCCAAGGGAATTTTGTAATCAATTTTCCCAACAAAGATTTCTCACTATGATAATCCCTGTGCTAGCCAATAAGTGAATAAAAATATCTCCACATTTTAGCATAACTTTATCCCAAGTTTCCACTCTATGAGCTGATGTTTATGTTCTGTTTTATTCACTGATATTCCTGATGACACTAATAGTACAGAAAATTAAGTTGGGGATGATGTTGTTTTAAAATGTAATACTGTCATCCAGCAACTTGTCTGCATGTCTAAACTCTCCCGTTGTCCCACAGAAACTGTCCCATTCCTCCCCCGCTAACTCTTCCTTCTCATTCTCTGCACAAATGCTTCCTTCCTAAATCACAGCTAAGACAGAAGTCAGGAGGCATCAATTCCTAAACTTGCTTCTCCTCCATCTAAAGACCTCTTTATGTCGGTACCCACCCTCTGTCTGGTCTTAGGGGAAGAGGCATCCCTTCTATAGCTCAAAGCGAATCCTGCCACCTGTTCTCTTGATCCTGCCAACTCCCTCGCTCCTCAGGGGTTTATTTCATCCATTTCCCTCCTGACATCGTCAGCCTCTCTGTTTCAGCTCTTTCTTCCTCCTAAAACTCTCATTGGACCCCACTCTAACTACAGTTCTCTCTCTCTCTTTTTTTTTTTAATCAATATTTTTTTACCTGAAGTACAGTTGATTTACAGTGTTGTGTTAATTTCTGCTGTACAGCAAAGTGATTCAGTTATACATATATAATTAGTTTATTTTAATTTTTGGCTGCATTGGGTCTTTGGTGCTGCATGCAGGCTTTCTCTAGTTGTGGCTAGAGACGGCTACTCTTCGTTGCGGTGCACGGGCTTCTCATTGCCATGGCTTCTCTTGTTGCAGAGCACAGGCTCTAGGCACGCGGGCTTCAGTAGTTGTGGCACGCGGGCTCAGTAGTTGTGGCCCGTGGGCTCTAGAGCACAGGCTCAGTAGTTGTGGTGCATGGGCTTAGTTGCTCTGCGGCATGTGGGATCTTCCCGGACCAGGGCTCGAACCCGTGTCCCCTGCATCGTCAGGCAGACTCTCAACCACTGCGCCACCAGGGAAGCCCCGGCAGATGGACTCTTAACCACTGCGCTGCCAGGGAAGCCCTGATCAATATTATTTTAACTGAAGTATAGTTGATTTATAATGTTGTGTTAATTTTTGCTGTACAGCAAAGTGATTCAGTTATACATATGTATGCATTCTTTTTTAATATGTTCTGTTCCATTATGGTTTATCATAGGATATTGAGTATAGTTCTCTGTGCTGTGCAGTAAGACCTTGTTATTTATCCATTCTATATGTAATAGTTTGCATCTGCTAATCCTAAGTTCCCACTCCATCCCTCCCCCCAACCCCCTCCCCCTTGGCAACCACCAGTCTGTTCTCTGTGTCCCTGATTCTGTTTCTGTTTTGTAGGTGGGTTCATTTGTGTCATATTTTAGATTCCACATATAAGTTGTATCATATGGTGTTTGTCTTTCTCTTTCTGACTTACTTCACTTAGTATGATAATCTCTAGTTGCATCCATGTTGTTGCAAATGGCATTATTTCATTCTTTTTATGGCTGAGTAGTATTCCATTGTATATATGTACTGCATCTTCTTCATCCATCTGTCAATGGACATTTAGGTTGTTTCCATGTCTTGGATACTGTGAATAGTGCTGCTATGAACATAGGGGTGTGTGTATCTTTTTGAATTATAGTTTTGTCCAGGTATATGCCCAGGAGTAGGATTGCTGGATCATATGGTAATTCTATTTTTAGTTTTCTGAGGAACCTCCATGCTCTCTTTTTTCTTGCCTCTGCAGCCAAGCTTCCTACGATGACAGTTCATAGTTGCTGTGTTGACTGACTTGTTTTTGCTGCTAGCATCCCTTCTTGCTGCTTTGGGTAACTAGTACCTGACTGCCCTCTGAGGAACCAGGCCCTCCTGCCTCTTTGTGATCTCAACCTTATCTAACCAATCTCACAGGCAATACTGATGGATTCAGAGATGGACACATGACCCAAGTTGGGCCAATTAGAATAAATTAGACCCAAGGAATTTTGTTTGAGTTATTGAGAAAGTAGATTTTTTCCCCAAGGGCTTGAAACCTGGAAACAGATAGTCCTGGAGCTGCAACAGGCTGTCTGCCAACAAAAGGAGAGGCCAGCTGAGAAGGGAGCAAACATGGAAGACGGGCCTGGAAATGGAGAGAAACTGGATCCTGGTGACGTCACCAGTGTGGCTGAGTCCAGCGGTGGCTGAAGCCAGAAATATTCCTGGATGTTTTAGTTACATGAGCCCATAGATAGCTTTTTACATAAGTCATTTCAGTTGTATTATTTTCCGTCCTTTTCAAGCAAAGAAATGTCTCACAAGACATTCCTCACCGTTTGCAATTTTTCCCTTCTCATTCATCTCTCATCCGCTGGGGTCCATCTTCCAGCCCCGCCGCGACACTCAAAGCTCCGTCGCCAAGTTCCCTTCTTTGCCAGGCATTTGTTCACTTGTCCTTCCTGTAGAGCTTGAAAATATTGGCCAATCTCTCCTTTTGTTGAAACTGTCTTCTCCCTTGAATTTCTCCACTTTTTATTGTTTTCCTCTTGCCTCTCTGCATTTTCTTTTCTCCTTCTTTCTTCAAATCATAAATCTTATCACAATCAGAGTGTCATCCTCTTCTTAGTCTCTAAATCTGCATTCTTTTCCTGTGTGATTTCATCAGCTGTTAGGGTTGTACGATCATTTATCTTTTAGTAGTTTGCAAGTTTCTGTCTCCTGCTCTGAGCTCTCCTTTGAATCCTAGACTCACACAGTCAAATGATCTTAGGCGTCCTCACCTAAATGTCCAAACCTACAAATACCATTTTCCTTCCAAACCTGCTTTACCCTTTTTCTATATTTCCTACACATTCCTGTGTTCTTATATTTATTACATCAGGCAACGACACCATGGACACCCTGCACTTGCCAGGGAGTCCCCGTCTTTGGATTTCTCACCTCCAGCCTTCCTGTCTCCTATTCATCACTAATTAGTTGCATGACCTTGAGAAAATGTCCTAGGCTTCAGTTTTCTCATAAATCAAACAGAGGTATCCATAATATTTGTTAAGAAGATGAAGTGAAACCTTCACATAAGCAATCCCATTCCTGGGCATATACCCAGAGAAAGCCATAATTCAAAAAGATCCATGCACCCCAATGTTCACTGCAGCACTATTTACAATAGCCAGGTCATGGAAGCAACCTAAATGTCCATCAACAGAGGAATGGATAAAGAAGATGTGGTACATATATGCAATGGAATATTATTCAGCTGTAAAAAGGAATGAAATTGTGCCATTTGCAGAGACGTGGGTGGACCTAGAGACTTATACAGTGACGTATGTAAGTCAGAAAGAGAAAAACAAATATCGCATATTAATGTATATATGTGGAATCTAGAAAAATGGTATAGATGATCTTATTTGCAAAGAAGAAATAGAGACATAGATGTAGTGAACAAACGTATGGATACCAAGGGGGAAAGGCAGGGCAGGGGGTTTGTGGGATGAATTGGGAGATTGGGATTGACATATATACAATACCATGTATAAAATAGATAACTAATGAGAATCTACTGTACAGCACAGGGAATTCTACTCGGTGCTCTGTGGTGACCTAAATGGGAAGGAAATCCATAAAATAGGGAATATATGTATACATGTGGCTGATTCACTTTGCTGTACAGCAGAAACTGACACAGCAGCGTGAAGCAACTATACTCCAATAAAAAAAAAAAGAAGAGAGAAGAAAAGTAAATCTAACCATGGGGGGGAAAAAGCACTTCAAACAGTATTGGGCTCATAAAACATCTGAAATAAATATTAGCTTATATGTCAGTTTTCTCTTGATATGTAACAGGACACCCCATAACCTAGTGGCTTAAAACAAGCCACTCATGAATTTCTTTTGCTCATGAATCTGCAAAGAAGTGAGGGCTCAGAGGGCCCAGATTATCTACACCCTGTGCAGTATCAGCTGGGGTGGCTGGACCAGGGGCCGGAGGGTAGACTTCAAGATGGCTCAACCGCTCAGGTGGTTGACAAGCTGGTGTTGGCTGTGGCTGAGCTCAGCTGGGCCTGGGGCCAGAGAGCCACGTTCTCCATGTGGGCCCCCCTGCCCGTTAGCTTCTTCATCGTAGGAGGAATGAGCACCCACGAGAAAGGAAGTGAGTCCTGAGAACAAGCACCCCATGGACAGAAGCCGTCAGGATCTTAAGGCCCGCGTGCAGAAACTGGCACTGCACTGCCACCATATTCTATCGTTCAAGTAGCCACAGAACCTGGGTTCGAGGAGAGGGGCCATGACAGTTTTAGACGGGCAGACTGTCAGAGGATGGAGAAGCCAAGTTACAAAGCCACCGCGGCTCTTTCTCTCCACTCCACCACCGTCCTCCTCTCCACAGCCTCTGCCACGGCTTTGCTTTAGCTTTTAGTACATTTCCTGCACTGCTGCCACCACCTATGAACTTGTCTCCTCTATTCGTGCTTTTCTCCAGTCTCCCCCCACACTGATATTTCTAAGACTACATTACTCACCGCCTTTAAATTCCTGGATCACTCCCCATAATATGAATAACTCCAATTCTTTACCATAAAACTGTAGTTCCCAAACTGTGCACCAAGTTACCCTGGGACATCACATCAAACTCACAGGGGTACAGTGGGATATTTAAAAATTTCAAGGCAAACACAGAGACATCTGTCAGCTCCTGCACAATATCATAGCTTAAGGTCTTTACCAGTTTCTGGATCGAGCTACCTTTCTTTTGATGACGTCTTACGTACACAAAGTTTGGTTTTGGGTGTTTTCTCTGATCAAAAAAAAAACAGTACTATGTGAAAATCAGTGTGGAACAGGAAATGAGGGTGGTGGTGTCCAACCTGAGAGTTAATAAAATTTGAGATGTTCTCTGTGACCAATAGACATGCACATCCCATCAGTAAATTATTATTAAAGAATGATATAAAAATTACTTTTTTTTTTTTTTTTTGCGGTACGCGGGCCCCTCACTGTTGTGGCCTCTCCTGTTGCGGAGCACAGGCTCCGGACGCACAGGCTCAGCGGCCATGGCTCACGGGCCCAGCCACTCCGCGGCATGTGGGATCTTCCCGGACCGGGGCACGAACCCGTGTCCCCTTCATCGGCAGGCGGACTCTCAACCACTGCGCCACCAGGGAAGCCCTAAAAATTACTTTTTATTTCAATTTACATGCATTGTTTTTCCAAACAGCTGTTAAGTTGTTGGGACACAATTACTTAGTAAATGGTTTGGACCTGATTACTTAATAAACAGAACTGTTAAGTACTTCGTTTGTGCTCAGACTGCCATGAAAAATTCTGAGTCACTGAGGACACCATGAACTGAGAAAATCTGGGAACTTCACACATCATGTGTGAGACAGACATCTGAGAAAAAATGTTTAAAATACTGTTGGCCATCTTTCCTTTTTAAAATCTCTCCCCCAGCCACCAAGGTACTTAGTCAGGAGGAAAGACACTTGTTTCCTTGAGTTTGTTGGGATTATATTACTCTGTGCCTCATGTGCTATTTCCTCTATGTTTGCCCAAATGTCAACCCTTCTGGCCAACTTCCTTCTTCCAGATTTCCAGTCTCTGTGCTTCCTGTTCTCTAATCTAGGTTTGCACTCCCCACCTCTTTTCATGGTATCCTCTGGAACTTTCTCCATGATTTAATGACTCTCCCGTACCCTGAATTTCTTCACAGCCTATATTCTACTCTTTAATCAAAACCAATTCCTCCCCTGGTACGTGGCTTTCCCAGCAGCCTTCTTCAATGGAAGCCTTTCATTCTCTTATGTTAGGAATATTCCCTTACGTGTTCTCTTAGTGACTAACTTGCTTTGGAAAGCTAACAGCAGACCCTGACTTTCTCATCTTTTTGAAACACTCCTGCTCCTATAAGACTCTTGCCATCAGGTTAATCCCCCTGTCCTCACCCAGCTCCTCTCCGTCCCCAAGAGCGTTTTGTTCCTCACCTCTCACTGTACGTTCCCCCATCCAGTGATGACTCTGTCCTCTGGCTCACCGTCCTTTTCTCCACCCTGTCTGGTCTCCATCCTGAGTGATGTCAGCAACCATCTGAATGTGTCATCCCACACCCAGGCTTTTCGGTCCTTGGTCTCCTCATTTCCAGCCACCTTCTCTTCTGCTCCATGTCGTGGTCTAGCCCAGACTTCTCAAAGTGTGGTCCAGGGACTGGCTGTACCAGGATGGTTTAGGAGGCTTGATAAAATAGGCCAACTGTCCAGTTCTACAGATCACATTTTTGGAGGAAAAGTCCAGCAAATCTGCATTTTAACACTCTTCCCAGGTGATTCTTTGAGATCCACTGTGTTAAACTTGGTTCTCATCAAAACTATCCCACAGTTTAATTTAATGACTCAGAAATCACATTCTTTAACCAGAATCTCCTATCTTTCCAGAAAAATTTCTCAATTATTCCTACTACAACTGCTCCTTATATAATGAGGCCTCTCCCTTAGCTTTTTTTCTCATTATGTGCTGTTTCCTGATCTCCCTTCCCTCTCTCTTTAGCTTAGATTTTTATTAATAATAATGATAGCAAACGTTTCCTGAGCATTTACTATATGGCAGACACTAAGTCCTTTATCGTATTAATGCATTTGACCCTCACAACGTGATGAGGTAAGTGCTCATTTTAGTCCTCATTTTTTTCTTGCCCAGAGATTTTGGATTCCCTTGCCCGTATATGCCTTCTGAGCTTCCATCCAGCAGTGCCCCAGCCCTGATCCACCCTCCCGTGCTTGGCCCCTGGCCGCTGAGCACAGCAGGAAGACCTGGGACAGTACGAGTTCATGGTCACCTGCCCTAATGGGCCCTGAACACCAAGTGTTGGGGGTCGGCATGGTCTCTCCCCCTCTAGTGGGCTATATCATGCCTCCCGCCTCAAAATCTCCCTTCTTTTCAGCAGAAAACTGTGACTACTACTTCACAAAATGGAAACTCTCAGACAAATACAAACAAAACTGCTTGCCATCCAGTCTACTAAAACATCTACATTAGCACTCATGTTTCTTTCTTTCCTTTTTTTTTTTGGTTCTCTTTTATATTTAAAAAACAAATTTATTGGGGTATAGTTGGTTTACAATGTTGTGTTAGTTTCAGGTGTACAGCAATGTTGTGTTAGTTTCAGGTGCACAGCAAAGTGATTCAGTTATACATATATAATACATATATCCACTCTTTTTCAGATTCTTTTTCATACAGGTCATTACAGAATATTGAGTAGAGTTCCCTGTGCTCTGCAGTAGGTCCTTATTTATCTATTTTATATACAGTAGTGTGTGTCTGTTAATCCTAGTCTCCTAGTTGATCACTTCCCCCTACATTTCCCCTCTGGTATCCATAAGTTTGATTTTCGAGATCTGTGAATCTGTTTCATTTGTGTCCTTTTTCTTTCATTTACTCACATATTTGACAGAAATTTATTGGGTATTACCATGTGGCAGGCTCTGTGCTGCACTGTTTCAAGGAAGAGACAGGTTGTATGCCTCTTCTTATGTTATAATGTGAAAACTAACACTGAGAGAGGTCAAGAAGCTTGCCTGATGCCAAATCTCGTCAGTGGTGGATGAGCTCACCAGACCCAGGGTCCGAGCTCCTAACTGGCAGATGTCACCACTGCCCCCTCAGTGCCCCAGGAGTCCTGTGGCCAAGAGTGAGAACTGCCAAGGGCCCTGGTTCAATGAGAGCGGCTACACTCACCTATTTCTTCTAAAGCAGAAGGGGTTAGGAACAGCTTTGTTATCGCTGGAGAATCTATGTGTTTTCTCCTCTGGACATTGAGAACCACATAATTGATCATGGTAAATTTCGCTTTGTCATCTCAGAAGCTTAGGGCCAAATTCCAGCTCAGGGAGGACCTGCGGCTTATCTAGTTGTGTTCTTTTCTCTTTGCCCTTAACCACCCATTCCCTTATTTTCACCGTTCGTCCAGACGTTTTAATTTTGGCATATGTTTTCAGTAAATTGCTCAGATCCTTTTTGGAGCAATATTTGACACAGTTAGAGATAATGTGTGTGAAACATTTTTTAAACTATAACTGTAGTTATATAAACTATGTAACTGTAGCTATATGAACTAAATATATAAACATAAAGAGGTAAAGGCAAGAGTTTTAGTCTTTTCAACAACTGCGGTACAGCCCAGCTATATGCATCTCAGATACAGTGAACTAAAGTTTTGGAGAACTGGAGAGAGCCCTGTAATTCCCATTGAGACTTCTGGCAACGAAAGTTTTGTCAGAGAGAGAAACTACATGAATGAAGGGTTCATTACTCAGCAATTCAAGAAAAATTGGGGGTCTGCATTCTTTTAGGTATTTAGGGTGCTTGTTACTTTGCGGTACGTGGGTGCTCACTGTGGTGGCCTCTCCCGTTGCGAAGCACAGGCTCCGGACGTGCAGGCTCAGCGGCCATGGCTCACGGGCCCAGCCGCTCCGCGGCATGTGGGATCTTCCCAGACCAGGGCACGAACCCGTGTCCCCTGCATCGGCAGGCGGACTCTCAACCACTGCGCCACCAGGGAAGCCCAACTTTTAAAACTAGTTTAAGACTGAGGTTCTGGATAAAGATGGTGGAGTAAGAAGCCCCTGAGCTCCCCTCCTCTGATGGACACACCAAACCACAAGTGTATGTAGAACAGCTATTTCTGAGAAGGACCTGAAGCCTCCCAGAACAGATTGTCTACAGCTGAGGACACAAAGAAAAGGTCACACTGAGAGGGGTAGGAGAGGCAGAGATGTAGTCTGGTCAGAACCCACCCCAGTGCAGCAACTCACAGCAGGAGGGATGTCACAACCGCAGGGGTCACCTGAGGAGCAAGTGGTCAGAGCCCCACATCGGACTCCCCAGCCTGGAGGTCTGCACTGGAAGAGGAGCTCCCATAACGTTTGGCTTTGAAAACCAGCAGGGCTTATGTCCGGGAGAGACAGAGGGCTGTGGGAAACCAAGGATCTGCTCTTGAAGGGCTCGTGCTCAGACTCACTTGCTCTGAGTCCCAGTACAGAGGCAGCAGCTCAAAAAGCACCTGGATTGTAGGAGAAGGAGGTTCACTGACTAGTTTTAGGGCATGTGCCAGAGGTGCAGGGAGACAGTGGAACTTCCTCTGGGGATGGCCGCTCTATTGGGCACCATTTTTTTTTTTTACTCTCCTTCCACCCAGCCAGTTGGGTGGGGTGGGTGCTATATCTGTCACTCTTTGTCAACCTAACACTGCTGTGAGGACCCACCCACCCTGGCTGGCTCTCCAAAGCAGCTCTTGTCCCGCCCCACCCAGTGGGTGGCCTTGGCCAGCACTGGTCCCCTCCAAAGTGGCTTCCACTCCAGGGGGCCAGCCCCGCACACCAGCATTCAACAGTTGTGTCTGGGCCTCAGCCAGCCATGCCGGAGGCCAGCCATGCATATCACTGTGCCCATAACAGTCACAGCTGGACATCTCAGCTAGCTGGGCCAGGATCCAGTGCCCCCCCTGCCCCCCACCAATGTGCCCACAGACATCATGGCCCAACCCTAACAGGAGGGTGCATGCAGCCCACACAGGGGACACCCCTGGAGCACCTGGCTCTGGTGACCCAGGAGGGATTGTGACACTGGGCTCCACAGGACACCTTCTACATGAGTCACTCTTTCAAGACTGGGAGATGCAGTTTATCTACCTAATACATAGAAACAAACACAGAAAATTAGGCAAAATGTGGAGACCAAGGAATACCTTCCAAATGAAAGAACAAGTAAAACCTCAGGAAGAGAACTGAATGAAACAGAGATAAGCAACTTATCAGAAAGAGTTCAAAGTAATTGTCATAAAGATGCTCTTGATAGAAGAATGGATGTACTCAGTGAGAACATCAACAAAGAGACAGATAATATTTTAAAAAATCAAAATTAAAGAATACAATATCTAAAATGAAAAATACACTAGAGATAATCAACAGCAGATTAGAGGACGTAGAAGAACAGATCCGTGATCTATAACACATGGTAGTGGAAATCACCCAATCAGAACAGCAGAAAGAAAAAAATATTTAAAAATCAGACACCAAGATCCTTTTTGATCCACCTCCTAGGGAAATGGAAATAAAAACAAAAAGAAACAAATGGGACCTAGTGAAACTTAAAAGCTTTTGCACAGCAAAGCAAACCATAAACAAGACGAAAAGACAACCCCTCAGAATGGGAGAAAATATTTGTAAATGAAGCAACTGACAAAGGATTAATCTCCAAAATTTACAAGCAGCTCATCCAGCTCAATATCAAAAAAACAAACAACACAATCCAAAAATGGGCAGAAGACCTAAACAGACATTTCTCCAAAGAAGATATACAGATTGCCAACAAACACATGAAAGAATGCTCAACATCATTAATCATTAGAGAAATGCAAATCAAAACTACAATGCGATATCATCTCACGCCGGTCAGAATGGCCATCATCAAAAAATCTACAAACAATAAAGGCTGGAGAGGGTGTGGAGAAAAGGGAACCCTCTTGCACTGTTGGTGGGAATGTAAATTGATACAGTCACTATGGAGAACAGTATGGAGGTTCCTTAGAAAACTACAAATAGAACTACCATATGACCCAGCAATCCCACTACTGGGCATATACCCTGAGAAAACCATAATTCAAAAAGAGTCATGTACCACAGTGTTCATCACAGCTCTATTTACAATAGCCAGGACATGGAAGCAACCTAAGTGTCCATCGACAGATGAATGGATAAAGAAGATGTGGCACATATATACTGTGGAATATTTCTCAGCCATAAAAAGAAACAAAGCTGAGTTATTTGTAGTGAGGTGGATGGACCTAGAGTCTGTCATAGAGAGTGAAGTAAGTCAGAGATAGAAAAACAAATACCACATGCTAACACATACATATGGAATCTAAAAAAAAAAAAAGAGGTCATGAAGAACTTAGGGGCAAGACAGGAATAAAGACACAAACCTACTAGAGAATGGACTTGAGGTCATGGGGAGGGGGAAGGGTAAGCTGGGACGAAGTAAGAGAGTGGCATGGACATATATACACTACCAAACGTAAAATAGATAGCTAGTGGGAAGCAGCCGCATAGCACAGGGAGATCAGCTCGGTGCTTTGTGACCAGCTAGAAGGGTGGGAAAGGGAGGGTGGGAAGGAGGGAGACACAAGAGGGAAGAGATATGGGAACATATGTATATGTATAACTGATTCACTTTGTTATAAAGCAGAAACTAACACACCATTGTAAAGCAATTATACTCCAATAAAGATGTTAAAATAAATAAATAAATAAAAATGAGGATAGTTTAAGGGCCCTCTGGGACAAAATCAAGCATACTTACATTCATGTTATAGGGGTCCCAGAAGTAGAAGAAAGAGAGAAAGATAGAGAAACCTATTTGAAGAAATAATGGATGAAAACTTTCTTAAGTTTTCAGTTTTCCTGAAACCTGTGTCCAGGAAGCACACAGAGTCCTAAACAAGATGAACTCAAAGGGACCCACACCAAGAGACATTATAATTACAATGTCAGAAGTTAAAGAGAGAATCTTAAAAGCAGCAAGAGAAAAATAACTACAAGTTACATACAAGGGAGCCCCCATAAGATTATCAACTGATTTTTTTAACAGAAAGGACAGAAGGATCTGGCATGATATTTTCAAAATGCTGAAAGGAAAAAATCTTACAACCAAGGATATTCTACCTGGTAAGGTTATCATTCAGATTTGAAAGAGAGAAAAAGGGTTTCCCGGACAAGGAAAAGCTTGATGAAAAGGAGCTCATCACTGTGAAATTGGCCTTATAAGAAATGTTAAAGGGACTTCTTTTAATGAAAAAGGAAAGACCATAACTAGAAACAAGAAAATTATGAAAGAAAAAAATCTCACTGGTAAAGGCAAAAATGTAGTGAAGGCAGTGGATGAATCACCTATAAAGCTAGAATAAAGGTTAAAAGATGAAAGTAGTAAAATCATCTATGTCTGAAATAATTAGTTAAGCAATACACAAAATAAAAAGATGTAAAATATGATTTCAATAACATAAAATGTGAAAGGGGGGAACAAAAATGTAGTGCTTTTAGAATGTGCCTGAACTTTTAGCAATCATCAACTTACAGTAGACATATATATGAGGTTTGTCATATATGAATCTCATAGTAACCACAGACCAAAAACCTATAAGATACACAAAAAATAAAGAGAAAGGAAAGCAAACATAACACTAAAGTTGTCAAATCACAAGGGAAAGGAACAAGAGAAGGGAACAGAGAAGAATGGAGAAGAGCTACAAAAGCAACCAGAAAACAACAAAATGGCAATAAATGTATACCTATCAAAAATAACTTTAAATGTAAGTGGACTAAATGCTCTAATCAAAAGATAATGGGTGCCTGAGTGGATAAAAAACAAGAGCCGTCTATAATCTGCCTACAAGAGGCTCATTTTAGATCTAAAGACACAGACTGAAAGGGATAGGATGGAAAAAGATGTTCCATGAAAAGGAAATGAGAAGAAAGCTGGGTTTGAAATACTTATATCAGACAAAATAGACTTTAAAACAAAGACTGTAACAAAAGACACAAAAGGGTATTACATAATGATAAAGGGATCAATCCAGCAAGGGGATGTAACATTTATTAATGTATATGCACCCAACATAGGATCACGTAAATACACAAAGCAAATATTAACAGACATAAAGGGAGAAATTGACAGTAATACAATAAAGTAGGGGGCTTTTAACTAAAAACTTCCCTAACTGGGTGAAGGAAACATACATCCAAGTCCAGGATCTTTCTCCTCAGGCAAGGGAAACAAAAGCAAAAATAAACAAACAAGACTACTTCAAACTAAAAATGTTTTGCACAGAGAAGAAAACCATCCACAAAACTAAAAATCTGCCTACTGAATGAGAGAAGACATTTGCAAATGATATATCCAATAAAGGGTTAATATTGAAAATATACAAAGAATCACACAACTCAGTATCAAAAAACAATCTGGGGTTTCCCTGGTGGCGCAGTGGTTGGGAGTCCGCCTGCCGATTTACGGCACGTGGGTTCATGCCCCGGTCCGGGAAGATCCCACATGCCACCGAGCGGCTGGGCCTGTGAGCCATGGCCGCTGAGCCTGCGCGTCCGGAGCCTGTGCTCTGCAGCGGGAGGGGCCACAACAGTGAGAGGCCCGCGTACCGAAAAAAAAAAAAAATCTGATTGAAAAATGGGCAGGGGATCTCAATAGACATATTTTCAAGATATACAGATATCCAGCAGACACATGAAAAAATGCTCAACATCACTAATCATCAGGATAATGCAATTGAAAGCACAGTGAGCTATCATTTCACACCTGTCAGAATGGCTATCATCAAAAAAGACAGCAAATAACAAGTGCTGGCGAGGATGTAGAGAAAAGGGAACCCTCGTATACTATTGGTGGGAATGTAAATTGGTGCAGCTAGTATGGAAAATATGGAGTTTCCTCCAAAAAATTAAAAATAGAACTACCGAAAAAAAAATAGAACTACCGTATGATCCAGCAATTCCACTTTGGGGTATTTATGTTGGAGAAAACAAAAACACTTTTCAAAGATACATGCATCCCAGGGTTCATGGCAGCATTATTTACAATTGCCAAGATATGGAAGCAACCCAAGTGCCCATCAACAGAGGAATGGCTAAAGAAAGTGAGACGTACAAACTTAAACATTTACTTAAACAAATTATACAGTCACATAGAAAAGCTCCAAAGAAAAAAAGTGAAATACAATAGTATTTCATAAAATAAAAAAAGAAATTTAAAGAGCCTTTCAAGCAACTGTCAAATATTTATTGAGGGTCTACAATACACTAGGCACGGTTCTAGCCACTGGGGATACAGTGATGAAAAGCATAGGCAAGGTCTCTGTGACCTATAAACTAGACTAAGATTTTGTTCAACCGTCAGTATGTTCCTGTTTTAGAGGATGCATCCCATTTGAAAATTAACTCATGTACATAGACTTACATATTTAAAGGATATATCCAACAAGTGTACCCATGACAAGAAAAGGCTGTTATTAAATATTAGTATTATTATAGCCTAACCCCTTTCAATGAAATGTGACATGTTTAATAATATTCATACTCAGCAGCTCACTGCAATGATCCATGTAGATCTTTGAGAATTTCCTTTCATTCTTTTTATTTGTCCATAAGTATACTTGGATAGCTTCTTGAAATAAATCTGTTTTAAAGAAAAGATAAACATTTAGATAGAAAACACAGAAGGCTGTTTTTGTTAAAACTGAAGTTTTCTCTTTAAATGATTTATATGGATAAAGGAATGTGTAGCCTTATAAACTCTTGAGAGTTGAGGGATTGGGCATGAATATTAGTGCTTTCACTATAAACTAGCTGCAAAACAGGAAAGCATTATTCTAAAAAATATTTTAGATGTAAGACAAGAAGACATATTTCCTTTAAATACAGGGTAAAGCATAGGAGTATGCTTCAGCCATCTTCATCTGAACCATAGGGTCTTCTCTTAGAAGTTTTGCTACTGTATATCATTTTTCTAATTTGACTTCCTAGTCTACTCTCTTTTCAGTTCTTAGAACATATTCCCCAACAAAATAAATAATTAAACTATAGATGAACTGTCAAAAGGGAATATTATTTTAATGCAACATTAACATTTTGGTAATTAACATGGAAGTTAATGCATTTAGCAGATGTAACAACATTAGACTTGTAAATTTTAATTAAAGTTAATGGCTCGTGATAGCTGTAGAGAGCAGGCATCCTCTCTAGATACTGAAAACATGTCTGATGTGATTAGAAATACTAAATGTAGAATAAAGGATAGTACTGGCAATGACTATTCTTCATTTCTTACAAAATCAGCAACTTGAAAGTCCTTTCAAATGAGGAAACTGGCAAGCGAATGGAAGTTAATAGAAGAGGTGATGATAATATTTAAGGGACTGACTCAAAACGCACAAAACTGTTTTTGTGTATTTCCCTTTCTATATGAAGCTACCTGAGAAAATTCCAAGAAAAGCAATGAAGTTACTGAGTAATTTTAAACTAGGGACTAATATGTCATCTTCAATTCTCTCTGAAATTTCTAATGGAAAGTTGCCATCCAAAAGTATACTCAGATGGCTCAGTCTAGATTTCTGAAAACAAGAGTCAGTTACTTTGAGTGACAAACAAACAAAAAACCTGCATGTAAAAATTTTGATAAAATGATGAATATGTTGACTGATAGGTAGCCACACTTATTAACCAGCTAAAAGTATATGTAATATTCAAATTCAATGCCAATGATAGATGTTTCACAAACAGATAATAAGTCTGCCTATTTGCCAACGGGGGTCAAGATTCCTTTAATGTTTCCCAAGTATCTTCCTTTCTACTAAGGCCTAATTAATTAAGGTTACTAATTCCAAACAATCCACTAAAGATACTGTATTTCTTCCATTCTAAGACACAGCTTCTTTATTTACTAGACTATAAGCCTGTCTTGTTTAAATAGTACTTGGCAAAAGTAGGAACCCAATAAATATCAGGCGAATGAATGAATAAATTTAGTTTTCTGAAATTTAAATAAATTTATAATTAATATCTATATTTAATACTCGCTATTAATTATATATTATATACATTATATTATATATACAATGAATACTGCTTTCTTGTTTGGTCCCCCAAAACTGTTTTAAAATCCAGAGTGTCTTACAGTGGATGGTGGAGGGGAATCAAAATACAGAAAGCTAAGTGTTTCCATAAGTAATTATTGTTTTAAGAATAAAGTGAACTCTTCAAATAATAAATTGGACCCTGTATCCAAGCAGCTCTGAATGCAACATTTTCACGTGCCTTCACTGAGAGTACAAAATACAAAAGACTCAATAAAGGATGAGCTGTAAATACCAGAAACTTGGATGCTGGCACACCACCAAGGAATGATGGCTTCTGAGTTGTTGGTCAGGGCTCACTCCTGACTGTCAAATTCCTTGTGGTGCAAAGCACTGAACCGGTCAGCATGAAAACTTCTGTCATTCTTTAGTCCTAGAGGTGGTATGGATTGCAGAAATTACAGACTAAACAGAGACCATTTCAATTTCTTTTCACACTCAATTTTTGGCTTGGTTTCCAACCTAGATGTAGACGGGCTAATTTGCAGGGCTAGTGAAAAGTGGTAGTCCCGAGGTTTATTGTATATTATAAACCTAATGGAATTTTGAGAACGAAACCTTGCTTTCCAACTGGTTTCTCTAGCCGTCTTTAAACTACGCTATAAAAATGACGAGAACTCGAAGCGGAACTGCATCTGCTGGCGAGTGACCATTCAACGTCTCAGATTTCTACACATAGAACATGGATTATATCATAATTTTGTTATGAATTTTAAGCCTCTTTCAATAATAACAGTGACCTCCTAGGTCAGGTATTTTCTGGGTAATTAGTAACCAGCTGGGTTAGGAGTCTAAATCTCATAAAATATTTTAAAGATGATTTTATGTTTTTGTAATTCAGAAAGGTCAACCAGTGAAATTAGGTAGTTCTCTGTTTTTCCTAATGGTGAATATGAACTTACATCTCAATCTCACTTGTCATTTTGTGAAACATGGACTCTTCCTGTCATTAGGGGCAGAAAAATACAATTCCAAAAATTTAAATATTTGGAAACACAGAGAAGGTAAATGATAAATTTACCGGTGAGCAGGAATTGTAATTCAAAACACGAACCACTGACCAATCCAGTACAGACACAGTGATTTTTTTCAACCACCAATGTTTAGGTCTCCCTGAACTTTGAGTGCTAATAGTATATCAGCCTGGCAAATAATTTTACACCAGAGTTACCAGACTTAGTAAATATAAATATGGATGCCCAGCTAACTTTGAATTTCGAATAAATAAAGAACAATTTCTTTTTTAGTCTGAGTATTGCATGAGACATACTAAAATATTATGTGTTGTTCATCTGAAATTAAAATTTGAGTGGACGTCCTGTAATTTCTTCTGGCAACCCTACCTCCTTGTCCAGATTCTGGTGTCTCCCCCTCATTGGCCTCTTAGCCCTAGTTCCTGCAGTTCAGGTGGGGCTGTTTGTGGCATGTGTGTGAGGTGTCCTATGTGTGGCCACTCATCATCTTCTCTCCTGCCAGACCTGCCAGACCACTGTTCACACTTTCCTGGGTCTGTCCCACGTCCGCATGGACTTTGACATTCTCTCTTCCCAGAGCTCCAGGCTCTGGTAGGAATAAACGCCTGTGCTCAGGACACAAAATCTGCCCAGTGTCTCTAATGACACCACTTTCAGGATTTCTGACCACAGGGCGGAAGGCACTTCAGAATCCCTGATCCCCAGAGACCTCACCTCCAACCCATGTCCCCCTTTCCCTTTATCTCCAGGCTCCTGCCCCAAATTCTGAACTGACCACATTTTTGTGAGGTGATCAATCACTTCCTCATAAAGATCTGCCTCCCTTGATGGCTTACTCACCTTGCTTTTCAGCTGGAAAAATCTGGCTTTGCCGGGTTTTCTGACACAGACTTCAGAGATCTACTTTTGAAATTGAAAACCTGACTATTGAATTTCTGTTTGCTTTCACCTTTAAGTTACCTTGAGGCCAAGGTTGCCTGTGGTTGAAGGGGGGGGGGGGAACAAAAAAGAAAAAAATGACTATTGTACGATTTTACATGACTGTGTAGCTACTCTTAGAATGTGACTTTGGGCTCAATGTTTTGCCCCAAACTTCTTCCTTATCTTCAGATTGAACACGTGGTCATCTTTATCAACCTACCGCCGTCCAGTTATCTGAGGGACCCTGTGACCCTGTGAAAGGTCTTAGTCTTGTAGTTCTCAGTTTTCCTCCTTGTTTACAAAATGGGACATGTTGAGGAAGAGTTATTTAATATTTTTCAAGTAACTCTTATGTGTTATGTAATATGAAATATTTCATTACACACAGTATCAAATGCAACAATTCCTAGCCTACAAAGAACAAAATACAGTACAAGGCATGCCTTTGAAATATGATCAATGTACACAGGTTCCGCAGTTCTCCCTTATTATAGAGTGTATGGTTGTATGCGGTGATGGGATCACATTACGTTGTGAGTGGATCACAGACTTTCGACATTACAAGGATTCCAATTGTGTATTTAGTCAAATTTCCTCATTTCAAAACAACACAGCTGTATTTTTTTTATTAATTAATTAATTAATTTTATTTTTGGCTGTGTTGGGTCTTCGTTTCTGTGCGAGGGCTTTCTCTAGTTGCGGCGAGCGGGGGCCCCTCTTCATCGCGGCACGTGGGCCTCTCACTATCGCGGCCTCTCTTGTGGCAGAGCACAGGCTCCAGACGCTTAGGCTCAGTAATTGTGGCTCACGGGCCTAGTTGCTCCGCGGCATGTGGGATCTTCCAAACCCAGGGCTCGAACCCGTGTCCCCTTCATTGGCAGGCAGATTCTCAACCACTGCACCACCAGGGAATCCCCCACAGCTGTATTTTTCAATTAAGAGACATGGTCAGGAAGTTTCAGAGAGAGTCGGCCTGTCCTTTACAAATGTGTAATTTTACACTTCATATTCATCCCAGTCATCATTTAGCATTTATCTTGTCAGTGGAATGTGTTAACTTTTAGAATAGAAAATCTAAATATTGATTTTTCTAAGATTGAATGTATCTTCACTGGGGGTACTCACACTCATGTCCATTTCACTTTTTGCTCATAAAACAATTTATCTAGCAATTATCTAACAATTTAAAAATCAGGACAAGAACAAATGGTTTATGGTGAAAATGTGTATCAATTATTGATAAAGATGGAAAATATACATATAATTTTATAATAATAAAAGAACTATGAATTAAAACAATATGACCCTTTTATTTTTTTCCTTCCAAACTGGCGAGTATTAAAATGATTAGGGTAGTCCCTGTAGGTGGAAAATATTGAAGTGAATCAGAAACACAAACCTTGCTCGAAAATTCTAGCTTACTTCATTGGCCTTATCCTAATCCTGCATCTCTTTTTTCCTTAGCAGTGATATCCACCCTCCTGGCTTCATTTACCATTTTACACCTATGTTTCAAAAATAATTATCACCTACATATTCAGACCCACATAATCAACTGGCTACTTGATATACACTTGGATGACTCACAGTTACCACAAATTCAATACCACAGTGGGATCAGCCCATATATATTGTTGTACAATTTTCTTTTCTTTTATTTAACCTTTCATTGTAGGTGTTTTTTCATAATGGTATATTTATATCATTAAAAGTAAATCCATTTTTGTCCCTTTTTGCTCTCTGGTCGGGACATCATCATAGGTAGCCTGGAATTTTGCAAGACCTTGCCTTATTGATTTCCCTGTACTCACTCTTGGACACTTTCAATCTTTTTTTTCTCTAATTAGCCAAAGCCATCTTGTAAAAATACTGAATTTAGCTCTCCGTGTGATCCGAAGGACCTGGTAGTCCATGGGGAAAGGTTTGAATTTTCTTCCAAAGGAAAAGGGAAGCCGTTGAAGAGATTCAGAGGTGGGGAAGTCACACACCATCCCTCACCCTTTTCAAGGGGTGCTTTGGCTGCTGTGTGGAAAAATGGATTGTGGGAGCACTCGTGGGATCCAAGAGACTAGTGAGGGGGGCTTTAGCTGTGGTCTAGACGGAACGTGATGGAGGTTGGGGCTGAGGTAAAAGCAGTGACGAGAGGTGGACGAATTCTTGAAATATCTTGTAGGTTTAATTGACAAGAATTTCTGATGGCTTGGACGTGCGGGGTAAGGGAAAGAGAGTAACTGAGAATTATGGGAGGTGGGGAAAGGAATTCGCTTAAGGAAGCAGTCTGAAATTTCACTTGGGGTATATTTATTGTGTCATGCCTCCACCACATTCAACTAGAGATTCGAGTAGGCACTTGTCCATATCAGGCTGGAGCGCAGTGGAGGAGTTTGGGCTAATCAGATAAATGTGGGACTCATATTTATAGCCCTAAAAATGGAAGATGGGGAATATAGTTAGAGAAATGGTTGCAGAAATGAGTCTGAGGAACTGTTACACGTAGCGGCTGAGGAGTGAAGAAAGAGGCAGCGAAAGAGACCAGGAAGGGACAGTCAGAGGCAGGAGAAAACCAGGAGAGTCAGGTATTGCAGAAGCCAGAATTGAAAGTGCTGGAGAAAGAGGAAGTGCTGCTAAAAGGTTAAGTAAACTGAGGACAGAAAAGTACTCACTGGAGCTGGCAGCACAGAGGTCAGGGATAATTTTGATACGAGGTGTCATTACTGTTATTTGCCAATCATAACGAGTGAGTTTCCAGCTTAAATCCTTTCAGTGGCTTCTCCTCGGCCCCATGATGCAGTTCAAAACACTTCCTATGTCTTTTAAATCTCTCCACCTTCCGGCCAGTGCCCTGTTCCCTGACCCGTCTCTGCAGCCATACTGGACCTCTCTGAGTTGCAGTCCTGAAAGCGTGATGTGCTCTCTCTCCTGTCAAGGTCCTCACACAGGTTTGAACCAACAGTAACTTCTAGACTGTGTGGCATATGAGAAGCAGCATTACATGGTGGTTAAGAACGCAGGCTTCTGTTAATCCCAAGCTCCTAATTTATCCCTGCCCCCCTTTCCCCTTTGGTAACCATATGTTTATTTAGATTCACACTACTTTATATAAAATAGATAAACATCAGGGACCTACTGTACAGCACAGGGAAGTCTATTCAATATCTTGTAATAACTAGAATGGAAAAGAAACTGAAAAAGAATATAGAAGTGTATATGTATAACTGAATCACATTGCTGTACACCTGAATCATTGTAAATCAACTATGCTTCAAAAAGAAAAAAACAAGAATGCAGGCTTGAGAGTCAGCCTTCCCAGATTTGAATTCTGGCTCTGGCTTTTCTATTTGTGCCATCTTAGGAAGTTCCTTTTCTCAACTTAAGTTTCTGCAGTTCTTTTTGGCCCTTCAGTAAAATGGGATATGTCATAGAATTATTGTTAGAGGGAAAAAAAGTCACACTCAAAAGAATGAGAATTACAGGGCATCAGACTATGGATGTTAAAAAGGTAATTGAATCATGCCTTCAAAATCTCAAAGAAAAATTATTTATAATCCATATTGCTGTATCCAGGAAAAAAAGTCAACCAGTTAGAAGGGCAAAATAAAAACATCTTTTCAGACATGGAAGAATTTAGAAAATTATCTCCCACATGGCCTTTCTTAGGGAATTATTTGAGTATGTACTCCTAAAAATAAGGGAATTAAAAAGTTGAGGAGAGGACAGGGAAGGCAAGAATAAATGACTATAGCAAAGGAAAGTGATGAAGGGAAGTCTGAAAAACAGCTTCACAGCAGGCTCAAGTGACAATTAATCCTGATTGGAACCAGAGGATGGAGAACTTTTGAAGTTCCTAGGAAAAAAATACAGCATCCAGGGATCTGATCATATTCCTAGCTTTAATATACTGGGTGATCTGAAGAAGGAAATAAATGCTGACAGTATAAGAAGCAAACAAAGGCAACAAGACAATCCAGGATAAATTAAAAAGGTACGTAGGATAGTTATGCTACACTAATTGGATTTGAAATAAACAAGATTTACATGGTTAGACCATAAAGTTTAAGTTTCATTTGACATAACCTCTAGAATTAACTTATAGACAAAAGATTTAGTTATGGTTAAAGTGCCAACTTGATTCTCTACAAGTTCAAGTTTAGATGACTGCAGTGGGAAGGTAGAAGGTGGAGAGTTCAGCTGATGGGAAGGACATGGGTACAATTATCCTCATCTTACAAAATGGGGAGTGAAAAAATAACATCTCTAGTTGCTGGCATTCATCAAGGGTGTCAGATGCAAGCAATGCAAGGTGACTCTGACTTTACCAAGCAGAAAGGAGATCACTAAAATCATACTGGAAAGCTAACAATAAGAGTTTAGTTTTGGGAAAGCTGATAAAAAAACAACAACAGGCTCAGAGCTGTTTTTAAAAGTAATATCCAAAAGCATGTTGCAGAGCTGGTCTGATGAGAAAAGCCTTGGTGCTCCCACTGCCTCCGCTCCCCAACCAACGACACGACAGTGCCAGGAACTCGCTCACGCAACTCTGGGAAACAAGCACTACCATTGCCATCAGCGGTCACCCTCTGCCATCCACGCACTGCACACTTGGAGGCTCAGGAGAGCCTGTTTCTTTTCCCTCATGTTGTTCACCTGTAAATGAGACTATGAACAGGTGCATCTGATTGGCTGAAACTAGGCCATGTGCTTCTGTCATAGACACAAGGGAAATGGGACTGAGTTTAGCTCTTAGAGTAGAGGGGAAGGAATCAGAACATTGGTTTTTCCCCAAATATGATACTTTAACGTTTGCCGGAGATGAGGACAGATGAAACAATAAGTAAAAGTCTATTATTTAAAGTTATAAGAATAATTTAAACAGAGACTAGAATTATTGCATTCTTTTTTTGTCTCTTGTTCTTACAACCTGAATCCAATTCATCAGAAAATTCTGTTGGTTCTCCTTTCAAAATATGTACAGAAAATGACTCCTTAATGCCTTTCCTGCACACAGCCTCATCCCAGCTAGCGCAGTCTCTGCCCTAAATTACTAAAATAGCTTCCCAGCTGGTCTCCCTGCTTCATTCTTTGTCCCTTTACAGAATATTCAAAGTTAGCAGCCAGAGAATTCCTTTCAAGATATAAGAAAAATCCTGTTATGTCTGTGCTCAAAACCGCGCAAAGACTTCGAAGGTGACTCATTGTAAAAGTCTAAGGCCCTTCAGGATCTGCTGTTCTCCCCACCCAGCTGTGACCTCATCTTCTATTCTGACCCCACTCACTGGTCTCTCATCCTTCATCCAACGTGAGGGAAAAGCTTTGGTCCTGAGCACTCTTCCCCCAGGTGTCTGCATGGTTAACTCTCTCGTACCTTCAAGACCACCCTGCCCTTAGACCTCCCAGTCTCACCCTTTGTGTTTTACCAAGTTACCTTTTTTCTACAGCTCTGATCACCTTCTAACATAGTATGTATAATTTACTTAATTATGGTGTTTATTTTCTGTCTCAAGAATGGTAGTTATTTTGTCTCTTTTATTACCTGGTGTATCCAGGCCCTTAAAAAAGCTCCCTGGTATAGGAAAAGAATAAGCCATTGTTGAGTAAATAAATAAATGGATGAATAAATAATTGCTATAAAACTTCATAGGGAAGAGCTGGTGGAATTAATTTATCTAAATTCTGGTTTGTCAGAGCAGAAAGCTGATAGATAGACCCTAAAACAGGTCAGTCAAGAAATATCAGCATATATTATTTAGAATTATGGCAGTAACTACAAAAAGAGCAAAAGTAGAAATATATAAAAGTGGTTGTGTCTGCAGGACAGTACTGGGAGAAGAAAGAAGTAGGGCAGAGCTCTGTGGCTTTTTATTTTAAACCTTTTTGAACTCTTGGATTTTTTTTTTTTTTTTGGCCGCACGGCATGCAGGATCTTAGTTCCCTGACCAGAGATCAAACCCGTGCCTCCTGCAGTGGAAGCATGGAGTCTTAACCACTGACCTCCAGGGAATTCCCGTGAACTCTTTGTTTTTAAAAAAATCCTGTATGTGTATTCAACACTTTGACAAAAACTAATGTTTTTGGTATAATCAATTAAAAGGAAAATGTAATGCTGCATTAAAAAATTTAAATACATAATGAAAAATGAATTATATGTTCATTGTGAGTAGGAGATAGAATGTACAATGGGAAGTTGATATGGGCTGAATGTCTGTGTCCCCACCAACACCCATACGTTGAAGCCTAATCCCCAATGTGATGGTCTTTAGAGGTGGGGTCTTTGGAAGGTAATTAGATTTGGATGAGGTCCTGGGGGAGGAGCTGTGAGATGATTGGTGCTCTTATAAGGGGATGGAGAACCTAGAATCTCTCTTTCTAATCAATGTGGCGATGCAACATGAAGTTGTTTGTCTGCCACCTGGAAGAGGGCTCTCTCCAGAACCTGACCTCCCTGGCACCCTGATCTCAGACTTCCAGCCTCCAGAAGTGTGAGAAATAAATTTCTGTGGTAATTTGTTAGAGCAGCCAGAACTGACTAAAACAGGAGTAAAAATCATGACTAATAAAAATAATGAAGTAACTTCAATATTCTTCTGGTCAAAATGCCTTCCTAAATTTTTTATTTTTATGATGACAAGTTTCAAGCAAAGAATGAATATACATGTGCCCATCTCTTAGCTCTGTCAAATTTTAACATTACACTTAATTTTGCATTCCTACTCTTTGATTTGCCTGGTGTGAGTCCCAAATATGGGTATAGATGGTTCATGAGCTGAGGGGTTTGCCTTTGAAATATTGACACATGACTCTTACAAATTCTTTTTTTTTTTTTTTTTTTTTGCGATACGCGGGCCTCTCACTGTTGTGGCCTCTCCCGTTGCGGAGCACAGGCTCCAGACGCGCAGGCTCAGTGGCCATGGCTCACGGGCCCAGCCGCTCCGCAGCATGTGGGATCTTCCCGGACCGGGGCACGAACCCGTGTCCCCTGCATCGGCAGGCGGACTCTCAACCACTGCGCCACCAGGGAAACCCCACAAATTCTTAATAGTAAAGGTAATGGCACATGTGCTACTCTAAAGAGAATTTTGTAAATTACAGGTAGAATAATGCTGCTGAATATGATGAGGCAAAATAATGGCTAAGCATTGCATTTCTGGATATTTTTATGCAATAGGACATACTGATCAAATCCTAACAGTTTTTGCTTTCCTGGCAACTCACAAATATGCATGGAACTTATAAGACATGTCTGTAAATGGGAGGGCAGGATCTAAAAATTATGCTACAAAGATGGTATATACCCTTGTGCATATCTGAAACTCAATTTATGATTCTAGAAATGTAATTGTTGGACGTCAAGTTCATCCATTAAATAGTAATAGCAGTTAATCTCAGTTGTTTCCATTGAAATTGGCAAGCCTAGCTCTAATCTGTTATGTAGGGTGCCATTTTGATAAGAAGTGTGTGATAATGCCATCCCCGGTATACGATATTGCTTCAAATTGCTCTTTTCATGACTTTGCAAAGCATTTCTCTTACCTGGTTATCATCTGGCACTCCGAGAAGACAGTGAGCATCAGCTGACCCACTTGGGGAACGAGGAAGCCACATCACTCTCCAATCTGTCCTACTTGCCATATTAATGAGCTGTGTTACCACCTGCCTCAGGGGAGCATGTGTGATCAGTTCTCCCACTTCTGATCATGCTGTCATGATGATGAAGGGCTGAGAGAGAGGTTTAGGAGAAAGAAACCTAGTTTAGTTAAAAAAGAAAAAGAGCAGAGCTGATTTTAATAAGAGCAAAATTAGTATTAGCACTCTTGGACATACTGTAATTCTCAAAGATATTAAAAGGAAAACCTCACCAAGTTAATTTTTCCTGTTTGTTTACAGTCCTTCCTGATGAATGATTTAGAGGGACAGCCTAAGTTTTAGGCCACCTGTCAAATATAGAATTTACATGAACACAGAAAGTTGTTACTAAGCATCGTGGTCTCTGGTGAATTCTCAGTAGAAAAATATTTACATAAAATCTGTGGGGATTACAATATTTGACTCAAGACTTTACTAAGCTCACATTAAGAACCAAATATTTGGTTAGAGATATGAGAAAGCATTTATTTTCTTCCTGTGTAACTCTTAATGCTTCATAATATCTTGATGTGACCTTGACATTTTTAAGGACTTCATTTATATTTTTGTCAATTGCAAAATACAAACATTACTATTTTAATTCTTTTTATTGAGATATGTATAAGGACTCCACAGACAAAGAGCTCTAAAAATGCTTTTTTTCTGTGAGTATCTCAATTTCATGGGAGAATACCACCCAAACCGATCAGGTTTATACGAACTAGGACATGTGCAAATATAAATCCAGAGAAAGCTATGAAATTGAAAAGAGCTTTCAGACTTACTATAAAATTTAACTAGACATAGGTAAAAAGCCAGCTAAGCTCAAATTTAATGACTAACCTTCACTGTAAATTGGGCATATCTCAAAAAACACGACACTTATTAAATGATTTCAGAAAAATCACATACCACAGTTTTTTCATAGAGTTTTAAAGCAAAAGCAAACTCAGAATAATTATTATTTCTCTTCCAAAATTCTATTCAGCATTCTTGTCAATGAAGGATACTGAAAATTTTTATAATAACTCTTAAAAAACCATGCTTCATTTTGGTTCCTTAAGAAGGAAAACTGAATCTCCTCTATTTTTTTTAAGGCTTCAATAATATTGTAAGACTTCAGATATATCCCTGTTACATTCTAAGATGCCAAATTAGTTGGCTATGGCTGCCGTAATAAAATATCACAGACTGGATGGATTAAACAACAAAAATTTATTTTCTCAGAGCTCTGGAGGCTGGAAGTCCAAGATCAAGATGTCGGCAGGGTGGCAGTGTTGGTTTCCTTGGAGGCCTCTCTCCTTGGTTTGCAGACGGGCTTCCACATGACCTTTTCTCTCTGTACACCCCCCCCCCCCAGTTGTCTCCCTTTGTGGGTCCACATTTCTTCTTTTTATAAGGACACAAGTCAGATTGGATTAAAGCCCACCGTCACAGCCTTTTTTCTTTAATTGAAGTAGAGTTGATTTACAGTGTTGTGTTAGTTTCAGGTGTACAGCAAAGTGATTCAGTTTTTTTTATATATATATATATATATGTATATTCAGATTCTTTTCCCTTATAGGTTATCACAAAATATTGAGCAGAGTTCCCTATGCCGTACAGTAGGTCCTTGTTGGTTATCTATTTTATATATAGTCATGTGTATATGGTAATCCCAAACTCCTAAAGCATCCATCACCCCTTTCCCCTTTGGTAACCATAAGTTTGTTTTCTCTGTCACAGCCTTATTTCAAATTAATCTCCTCTTTAAAGGCCCTGTCTCTACACTTACAAATGCCTCTTCCTCTTGCCCCTCCTCTTCTTCTCCCTCTCTCCCACCACCTCTTCCTCCTCCCCCCTTCCTTCTCCTTCTCTTTCTTTTTCCTCTCACCCCCCCTTTTGTTATCTTCTTGACAATTCAATAATTCAAAGCTTAGTTATGGAAGAGTGGAGAAAATAGGAAAGAATGTTTGAACTGTCATTTTTCTGCATTTTTCTCTAAGTCCAAATCTGTTTCATTAAAAGAAATCATAATAAATTTGGGAATCATGCAGAACTTCTAGCAAGGAACTTTGAACTATTTGAGGGTCTGAATTGCTTCAGTGCCCCCTTGGCATGTCTTGGCGGTGGCATAGGCATGAGAGGAAATTTATAATAATTCTTTAGATCACCACTTTAGAATTTTCTGGTATTAAATTTTCATCACTTTGCTCTGGTCCTTGGAGTCTCCCTGTTTAAAATACTAGCATATTTTTCAGTTTAAAAAAAGAAAAAGAAAAAATAAACTAGTACAGCTTTACCAAGAGTGTTTATCCTGTGGGATAAAATTGTTTCTGAAGTTAAAATTCTTCTTCCTGTTTTCCCAGCACATCAGGTGGGGTCTCCCTTAAAGGTGAAGGACAGGGATCGTGCTAGTGAAGGGCGAGTCTGCCTTCCAGTCCTTAGCACAAAAGTCATCCTGCTACTGTCTGAAGCTGTTGCTCAGACAGCTTTCAATTCAACTCAGAACATTTCCTTGAATTATTGATAAATCTGCATCATTTGGGGAAGTAGAAAATGGTAACATGGTGGAATTAATAGTTCATCTCATTCTTTCTTCAGGGATATGGCATTTTTATGTGTTGCACAGAAGAAAGACCTTATAAGTGAAGATTTCATTTTGTAGGAAGTATATTTATGTAAGAGGATACAAAGGATGCTCCGAAGGGAAGTCTTGAATCATTCATCAGTGTATGCCTCACAGTACTTTGTATTTATAGTGAATTTTCAGTAAATATTGGCTGAATAAATAGATGAATTTACCTGGAGATGAAGCAAACTCAGGCATATTAAAATCCATATTGTCAACAGCACTAATTCTCAGCTCTGAGGCTGCAATCAGATAGATACGCCATAAACAGAGATTTCCAAACTTTCTCAGTTCGTGGTGGTGCCCTTAAGTGTATCAGCAGTTTTTTTTCACAAGCCCCTTGACAAACAAACAAAAAAAAAAACCAAAAACCAAATCCCCAAACCCCAAAACCCAACAAAAATCAAACAAACACCACCTGCCGATTCAGGTCACCAAGTAATTAAATCTTAACAATTTAGTATTTATGCCCTAACAACTCAGTAGCCATTTGAAAAAAATTATATGCATAATTTGAAAGAGCAAATAATACTTTTATTTCATTCTTAAATAATCACAATTACTAATAAGATGCACAGCTTCTTAAGCCTCAGAAGCAGATTGGACAACACCCCCCATGTCATTTTTGGTTCTACATTGATTATTTTCATGATATTTGTTTTTTAATCTCAGCAATCTCCCAAAACTCAACTTCACAAAGATATGATGTCATCAAAAGGAATGGAACTCGATGTAATATCCAAACAGTGAACTGCCTCAGGCTAGTAGCTCATAAGAAGTCTGACAAATGTTGAGTGTTGCTGTGATTCCCTCAAATATTTAAAATTTTCCTAAATATTCTCATATGAGTTCACTGTAGTGAACACAGTTTGAGCAAATAAAGTGTTATCAGCAAGAGTCAGATTATTGAAGGTACCAATCATTTTCCTAAAAATAAGACTGTTCTCAGTTATTTTTGTAATAATACCACTTATGTATTGACTTTCCAATACTTTTTTCAACAGTTTTAGGGAAGCAATGCATGTAAGAGCTTAGGATGTGGGACCTGTACATAACTACATTCATTGAACTTGCTGGAGTCACAAGTATTTGGTATTCTCACCTGTTCTGGGCATTTATTATTCTTTCTCAGTTCCTCTATTGGAAATGTGGAGTCTCAGTACCCCTATTTGCTATCACCTAGAAGAATCTGCTTGGCAACTGTATGTTGTTATTTTTTTTAACTCCTTCCTGCAATTAAGCTACAAAACCACTTGGTGGTGATAGATGCTTTATTCATAACAACCAATTACCAAATATGCTTTTTGAGGTCTAGTCAAAATCATTTTTCCGCTATTTTCAGATTTCTAAAATTAAAACAATAAAATAGCAAACACTGAGTTGTAAAGTAAATAATTCTAAATAGAACTTGCAAAGGAATAAGTAGAAAGATTTGGTTTGGTACTTTCTTCACTAATCCTTGTATACAATTTACTTTTAATTTTCATTTTATACTTAGATTTTGGTTTAAATATTTTGTGTTTTTTAAAAACAGAGATTTAATGTTCTGCACCTTTGTATCATAGTTCATTGATTCTAAGACACCACTGAATATGAGAAGCATTCCAACTTCACAGATGTTAAATGTTAAAAACAGAAAAAAGGTGTCTTAGAAACAGTGAAATGCTGTATTTGCAGATTCCAAAAGAGTCTTAGTTCATGGGAGATACTCAGTAAATATGTCTAGGGAAGAAAAGAAGGAAGGAATAAGAAAGAAAGAAGGGAAGGAGGAAAGAAGACTGTGGAGGGGAGGATAAGGAAAGGAGAGAGGAAAGAAAGCAAGAAAAAGGGCAGAAAAGAAAATGACATCCTCTTCCCCAAGAATGGGCATAATTCTGAGGCTTTCTTGGTGGGAAACTTCCAATTTTCCTTTTCACGGATGGAAACTTTATTTATTACATCAATAGTAATTTGATATTGATGAGTTAATAAAAATGAAGCCACTGAGTTGTAATCCCAGGCCCATGAGCTTCTGCATTCCTTTCTTCCCACGTGGAAGGAAGAAAAACCAGACATAGCTGCCTTTGGACCTTCATGCAGGGGCTAAGCCTTATTGCCTCCTTTCTGTCTGGATCTCACTTTGTGTCACCTCCTCAGAGAAGCACTCCTGGACTGCCTATGCCAATGGGATTCCCTCTCAGAGCTTCTTATCCTTGGTTCCCTCCAGACTGTCTCCTCATCCCCACAAGGGCTCATTAACTAGGCTTAAAGTGTAACTCATTTCCAAAACCAGGTATACTTTAACAGTGATTTCAAAGATCAGATACCATTTAGAAACCAAAGGAATGCAAGCCTACATATTAATTACAAGATTTAGATTGAAAAAAAAACAAACCACAGTAACATGCACTAACACTGAATAATCTTAAACCTACAAAACTAACAATTTATAGTTAATCCGTGATGATAAAGGAGGACCAAACTCTGTACCAAGGGCAATGAGAGTGAAGGAAGGATAAGCTGGACTTACTTCCATGTATTTCTGGAGCTGGATTGCTAATTGGCTTGTGTGTGAGCTTCTGTGATATAGTAAGCTAACAGGTAAGCTTATGTGAACCTAGCCCATCTTCCTGCTTTTGGACAGGCCAGAAAGATGAGCTAAATTCCATTTTTTAATTTCAGTAGAGAAGGATATTTGAGAGCCTACTTTGCAAGTTTACAGACTCTTTTTTTTTTTTTTTTTTTTTTAATTTATTTGGCTGTGCCGGGTCTTAGTTGCAGCATGTGGGATCTAGTTCCCTGACCAGGGATTGAACCCGGGCCTCCTGCATTGTGAGTGCAGAGTCTTAGCCACTGGACCACCAGGGAAGTCCCAAGTTTACGGACTCTTTTCTTGCAGTTAATTTTAGGCCATATCTTTTGTAAGTTTCTCATGTTTTACTTTAAGGCAGGTTATTACTCTGCTTTACTAGTAAAGGAGAATAGCAAGCCTGTTAGTGCATGAGGGTCATCCTCCTTTTGCTACCCTGAGATGTGATGCCTGGAAAACCTCCATGTGCTTTGTTACAGTTGGTACCTCTGTTCCCCACCTCAGCCCCACCACCTTTTCTTTGCCTCACGTCACACTCCAGCATCCCAGGTAGAACCCCAGGGGCAAAACACAGATGAAGTTCCATCCCAAAGCTGCACTGGTCCCAGAACTGGTCCATGAGCTGCTGCCCCATCAAAGGTGTGAAGATCTCCTAACACAGCAGCTGATTTATCTCAGTATATGTTAAGAAACAGAGGAGGGTATTGGTTTTGATTTTTGTACAGTTTTGTACACACATAAATTTAAAGAATCATGAAACAGGAAAATATATAGATTATCCATAAAAAGAATTAAAATAGTAGATTCTGAAAGTCATAAAAGTAGATTCTAGCTTTCAGGGGCTAAAAAATCAGCAGCAAAGATTCAGATGATATGATTGTTCTGACTTAATATAATCTCTCTACATATTTAGATTTCAAGATAGTGTAATTGTCCATAAACTCACTAGCTAGGTATTAGGAATAAAGGCTTGGTAATGTAGTAATTACAGAAATGTATATTAAAAATTTTACATAGGAAATTAAAACTAACCAATCATTGACATGACACGACTAATTTTCATGTTTTGTTCCAATCATTTCTAGTTTATATTCTGACAGTTCTACAAACTTCCTATTGTAAAACTGTAAAACATACCTAACTATTTAGATTGGAGTTACAAGATATAGGCCTGATGGAAGTATTAATTTCATGTAATTTAGAACATGAAGAAGTAATATTTTTATTATTTACTTGTCTTCAGAAAATGATTGTCTTTACCTTTCAATATGAGCAAGGAAAAGACAAATAAAAACAAAACAGAATTTTTAAAGTTGCATACTTTGGTTGCCCAAACTATACATTATGTGTGTGTATATTTATATATTCTTAAATAATTTTTAAAAGTTACTTACATATATATATATGAGCAACTTTAAAAGTAATTTATATTTTAAAAATAATAATAATATAAAATAAGTAGATATTTATATAAATAATTTAAAAGTTCTGAAGATTAAATAAACCTATTAGTAATACAGCAATAAATAACACTAATGGGCAAATGTAACAAAATTGTCCATTTAGGACTGTTTGCGGTTTCCATGGGTGACAGTCTACTGTTTGTCTTCTACTCTTTCAAAGAAGGAATTATCCCATAAATCTATGGATAAATATTCGTTTGCCTTACCCAGTACTTGAATGGTTTATGAATTTAAAGGTTCTTGCCCTGAATTTTAAGGATCGGAAGTTCACCAAGTTTTTAAGCATATTTCTCATTTTTGCCCCCAATTTTCAAGCTTTGGAAATGACTGTTTTGTTCTAGGAAGTGTTTTCCCAGGCGCCTCTTACTCTACATAATGCTAACTTTTCCATAGGAAAGCTGATATGACAGAGTGATTAAAGAAATAAGATGTCTGTATACACGTACCACATCTTGAATGAAATTGTGCCATTTGCAGAGATGTGGATGGACCTAGAGATTGTAATACAGAGTGAAGTAAGTCAGAAAGAGAAAAACAAATATCGTATACTATCGCTTATATGAGGAATCTAGAAAAATGATACAGATGAACTTATTTGCAAAGCAGATATAGAGACACAGACATAGAGATCACACTTATGGTAACCAAGGGGGGAAGGGAGGGTGGGATGAACTGGGAGATTGGGATTGACATATACACACTACTAGGCATAAAAGAGATGACTAATGAGAACTTACTGTATAGCACAGGGAACTCTACTCGATGCTCTGTGATGACCTAAATGGGAAGGAAATCCAAAAAAGAGGGGATATATGTATACATATAGCTGATTCACTTTGCTGTACAGCAGAAACTAACACAACATTGTAAAGCAACTATACTCCAGTAAAAATTAATTATAAAAAAGAAGAAATAAAGTGTCTCCATAATTTGAATTTTACCTGATGGTGAATTCAATGGCAGAATTATGGAGGGTGTTGAGGGTGTTTATGATTATCTAGGCTTATTGTCATAAAGGCAGTGAGAGCCTGCTTTCGGTATATCTTTGAGTTTGACATGGCATGAGTCCAAATCTGGCTTTACTCACATCCTGTATTTCCAAATAGATTGAACATTAACTGTGCAGTTGAACTGCTGAAGAAATCATTACTGAGGTATTTTTAAATGCACTTCCACCCTTAAGTAGAACAGCTGAAAACAGAAGATCGAAGAGATGCGTATTTTAAGCAATAAAGGCTCAAGTGTGAGCAAAGAGGGTTAGAAAGAGGAAAACAACATTGGATGCAACTTTTCACTTCTTGTATTGACTTTGTTAGTGATGCCCTTTTGGATCTGTAGTCTAAGGGCAGCCTCTCAATTTATCTATGTGAAATATTAAAATCAAGAAGAAAAACATTATTTTCCATTTTCTCTCCTTCGTAGGAAATAGACAACTGTTTCAACTGCTCAGACCTGAACGAATTTGGTGCATCCCAAGGCAGAAGTGAGAGCACAGAAGTGGTAGAGGGTGATAGAAATTAGACAGGACTCTGAGATATTCCCATTCAACTTTGTGAGATCACAGAGCATTTGTAGCATCCCCCTTTCAGGGTAGACACATGCACACAAAATTTTCCAGAGAAACCTGCACTCTTTAGATTTATCTTTAACCGGGCTTTCTGTTAGCATAGATCAGAGAAATTGCCACCAAGGTGGAGGAAAGGGCACCCTGGGAAATGGCCTCAGTTTGGTCCCACATCAAGGATGGGATGTACCAGTGTGAAAAGGAAAATCATTCCTGAGTATATTTCCTTCATTGCTTTGACTCTTTGCCTACTGCATATTGGCCCTCTGGCTTTTGTAGTAAGAGTCAAAAAGTAGAGATTCAGTTGAATCCTGTTGACCAGAGGAAATCATGATATAAACATAAACGGCCAGTTGTGCTGTTTCTTTCTTGTTTTGCAACCAATATAAAATATTAGGGACTTCCCTGGTGGTGCAGTGGTTAAGAATCCGCCTGCCAATGCAGGGGACATGGGTTCGAGCCCTGTTCCGGGAAGATCCCACATGCCGTGGAGCAACTAAGCCCGCGAGCCACAACTACTGAGCCCTCGTGCCACAACTACTGAAGCCCGCGTGCCTAGAGCCCGTGCTCCGCAACGGGAGAGGCCACTGCAGTGAGAAGCCCGTGCACTGCAACGAAGAGTAGGCCCCGCTCGCTGCAACTAGAGAAAGCCCACGGGCAGCAATGAAGACCCAATGCAGCCAAAAATAAATAAATAAATAAAAGAAAAACATTTAAAAAAATAAAATAAAATATTACATTTCCCTATGTTAAATATATATATATCTAACACATATGTGTGTACACACACACACACACACACACACACACACACATACATATATATACAGTGTTGATTCCTCAGTTTTAAAACTACTACAAAAATAGCTGGGAAAAAGCTGCCGTCAGTATGCTGCTAAAATAAACCATGAACTGTCTTCTCAAAGTACAGAACTAGATAGATGGGACATAGCAGAGTTGTCTTTCTGTGATTTTGAATTCTAGGTGTTTGATGGCAGGATAACATTAAGGCACATTTTATTGCTTTAAAGGGAAGTTCATCTGCATGATCCGTTAATAATCACATGCAAGAGGCCAGGAAAGTGAAAAAGTAGCTTTCAAATATTTTTCGTGAGTGTTTTTACAGCACGGTAGAGATTTATTTTCTGCCACTGTACAGTGACCAGAGCCAGGCCCCGAGGAAAGTGATCTCCCTGGGGTTGTCTGCGGTGTGCACTTTGACCTCTTTCTCTTGGCCCAGGTTAGTCCAGACATTTCAACAGCTTGACTAAGCCTCATCACCGGTCAGCTGCCAAGTTCAGCGGCTGCCAGGATCACTAGCTGCTTTTTAAGTACACCTGTTGCCAGCACTGTGTATGAGTCAAGAAGGCTAGACCTTTCTGGTCTATCCCACTGGCTAGGATCTCTTTCAAAGGAGAATTATTTTTAATATGACTTCATCATTCTTCATCAGGAAAACATTTTTTTTTAGCAAGCTTCTCTCCTTACGGAGAAGTTGCATTGACCCTGAATTGCTATGGTACATCAGGTCTGGGTTAACCTACAGATAAAAAATGGTTTTGATAATCAGTACTACCTCTACTTTGTATTTTTCATTGTGTGGGCCGGCAAAGCTACATGAATAACAAAACATGTAGACAGGGTGTAAACTGAAAGCGTTTTTTTTTTTTTACATCTTTATTGGAGTATAATTGCTTCACAATGGTGTGTTAGTTTCTGCTTTATAACAAAGTGAATCAGTTATACATATACATATGTTCCCATATCTCTTCCCTCTTGTGTCTCCCTCCCTCCCACCCTCCTTATCCCACCCCTCCAGGCGGTCACAAAGCACCGAGCTGATCTCCCTGTGCTATGCGGCTGCTTCCCACTAGCTATCTACCTTACGTTTGGTAGTGTATATATGTCCATGCCTCTCTCTCGCTTTGTCACAGCTTACCCTTCCCCCTCCCCATATCCTCAAGTCCATTCTCTAGTAGGTCTGTGTCTTTATTCCTGTCTTACCCCTAGGTTCTTCATGACATTTTTTTTCTTAAATTCCATATATATGTGTTAGCATTAACTTCACCGTAAATGGTACTTGATTATGACACTTAAAACCTTTCATATATAATAACACATATATATGAAAGGTTTTAAGTGTCATAATCAAGTACCATTTACGGTGAAGTTAATCTGATAGTTAATGGTAAGTATTGCATGGTAATTAGGTATAAACACTAAGTAGCACGTATAAAGGACTGTAATTAGTGCATTTCAGGGAGCCAGGCAAGCATTTTTGAAGCAAGCTTGGTGGGGAGATGAATAGAAAAGCAGTTAAACCTGGACTCTGCTCTAATGATCCCTCGGACCAGAGGAGCTTCTTTGGCCAGAACTCTCTGCTTTTCCATGAGCATTTGCTCTAGGCCAGGGGCCCAGGGCAAGGGGACAACCTCCCCTATCAGCACAGAGGTGATGAAAAGTCATAGATAGAAAGTGCATTGGATTTGGAGAGTCTTCACAACTTCTGAAACACTGTACACTATCTAGCTGTAGCTTTGTAGTCTTTTAAGGTGAAGAAACAGGACACATAGGGATGTTTTCAACACTCTGGGCATCATTTAGCCATGATAGGATACTTCTGGGGCTTCATGAGCTCTGTCTTGATCCATTTCCCTATCAGTCACTGTTCATGAGGGATAAGTGTTTTCCTCATACCAGTGAAATGTCTGGTCCGTATCCGAATGTGTAGTTCATTTAATTAAGCATGTTTTATTGATTATCTATCTACCTATCGACCCATGTACATTTCTAAAAGGTGGTACAAAAGATAGTTTTTAGAAACCTTAACCAGGGTGAAATGTCTTAATCCTGGGAATATCTGGTTATTTTCCCTGCTGGGTGTGCCTGTGTATAACTCAAGTGACACTGTCCTTACTTGACTGATTTTGATTTGGTGGGACTCGACAGAGCAACCTGGTTCAAATGCCAAATCATTGGCTTCATTCTTGCCCACTTTCCTACCCCAAGTTCAGTTCATTGTTAAATCTTGTTGGCTGTATCTTAATATATCTGGGAAATATATATATCCCAGAAATATATCTGGGATCTGACCATGCTTATCACCTCCACTGTTAGCACGACAATTTAAGTCATCAATATCTTTTACCTGATTGTTATACTAGTCTTTTAACTGTTTGACTAGTTTCTACCCTGGAATCTGTTCTCCACAGCAGAGCTTATTCTCTGCAAACCAAAGTCGATTTGGTCACCCTTCAATGGCTCTCCATTCATACCCTGCTTTATTTTTTAATGAATCACCATTTGACATAGTATGCATTTATTGGCTTATTACATTATTATTACCTTTTCTACAATATAAGGTCCATGAGAGCAGGGACTTTGTGTCTTGGTAAGGGTTTATCTTTATTCCTTAGAACAGTGTCTAGCAGGTTTATTAACACTTTATTAACCACTGAAGTCAACATCTACTATTGAGATTTTGAATTATTTTCGTTCTAAAAGTAAACTTTCAAAATCTTAATTCCATGGCTTTAACATTTTAAGCATTTGAGCTATAATCTACTCATTCTTAGCTCGAATCCCTTTGGTTGGGAAGCCAAACTAGTGAACGGACCTAGGAGTAATAGCAACTGCTTAATGAGCACTTCTATGCCAGGCTCTTGTGCTTCAGCATTTTGCTGTATCTCATTTAATTCTAGCCTAGTTCTAGAGACAGGTATTATTACTATTCTCCTTTTACATTTAAAGAGACTGAGACTTGGGAGAGATGAAATAACATAATACTCAGAGTTAATAACCCCTGAGCTGAGATTGCAATCAAGGTGTGGTTGACTCTATACTGCCTTCTAGCCGTGTCCTCCGGTAACGCGTGTCAGGTTATTGAAGTAGCGAAGCGGCTTAATTCAAAGCATTCCTTCTGCAGTTCCATGTGCTAGGGTTCTGGGATATAACAAATGTCCCTCCATCCCCCAAAGACTCTTAGGGACCAAACCAGGTAGTTCCGCTTTCAGGAATGTCCTAAAAGCCACTGTCCTCTAAGCTGGGTCTCTTACTTTAATGTAAGTTTCTCAAGCGCAGAGGCAGTTACATCACCTAGGAAAAGACGATGGGATCAAAACGCTATGATCCAGAAGAAGAAAGCGTTGTCACCAATTTGGCTGACCGCTTGCAAATAGGGCACTTAAACATAAAGTTCTCAAAAAGCAGCCGACCCCCGGCTTGGAGGGAAGTTGGCGGAAAGAGGGGAATAGGTTTCGGCCTGACCACAGGACGGCTTCTCCAGACCCGCCCGGGCTCCAGCGCGTAAGTCGAGGGGTCCCTCCGCGGAGGCCAGCGGATGCATCGTGCGGCCAGAGCAGGGCTCGGGGGCGGGGCTCGGCGTGGGGGCGGTGCCGACGCCCGCTCCGCCCCCTCCTCGGGGATGCCGGGATGTTTACACTCCTGACAGCAGCAGCCGCTGGAGGAGGAGCGGGAGTCTCGGGAGGATGGGCCACCGCTAAGCTCGCGCTCCGGACGCGCCTCGCCGTGCACAGGGTGGGTCTCCGTGCCTGCAGCGTCCGCGGGGGCGGCGCGGCGGGAGGTGGCCAGCGCTCCGGGCCTAGCAGCCACAGCCCCTGGCCCAGCGGGCCTGTGCGCGGCACCGCCTGGCCGAGCCGCCCGCCCGCCCCGGGTCCCTCGCCGGCCGGAGAACGGAGAGCTCCCCGCTTCTTGGTGAGTCGCCACCGGGGTCTCTGGCGCGCGGGCCGGGGCCCCGCCGGCTGGGGCCGCCTGCGGGAGCCAGGCGGGAGGGGAGGTAGGTCCGGCTCGCGCGCGGCAGCCTCGGGACCCCGCCAGGGGGAGAGGAGGCTGTGCGGGGCGCGCGGACGAGCGGGCGGGGGCTTTGGTCCGGTCGTGGGCGGTGGCGAGAGCCTCGTGCCCCGTGCGGCTCGGGCGTCCGAGGCCGCCGCCGTAACTAAGAAACTCCGCGGCCACGGCTGCGGCGCAACAGGTTTCGGTTCGGGGACCCGAGGAACTTGGCGAAGTTCCGCCTCCCGCCGCACGCTCATTGGCGGCGGCGGTTATTTATTCCACGTGGATTGGTTGGGTTCAGCTGTCAGCCGTCAGCCTCAGCCGGACTGGGCAGAGCGAACTTCTGAGGAGAGGTGGGTGGTGGGAGCCTTGCAGACCGGCCTTGAGAAGTGCGGGGAGGGTTACCGGTCTGTTGGAGAAGGAGCTTTCCTGGGACTCTGTCAGAACTAGGAAGCGTCAGGGAGAGGGATTGCAAGGCAGTAGCGAACATTGGTGGTGATAGTGGCAATGGAAAAGAAATAAAGACATTGAACACTGAGGCCCAAGCCAGAGAGGCGAAGGGGAGCGCAGAGAAGAAAGGAGAAAAGTAAGACCACACTGCCCCAGGACAGGGTCAGGAATCGAACACAACCTAGAGGAAGGATCCTACAGTGAGATTTAAGAATCCCTGTTACCTCTTTCCTATATACTGTAGGCCTTGGGAGATGATGTTTCAAACAGGTGAATCTTGTTCTTGCACAGCTGTAGGTCTTGTTAGGGATAGATACTAAGAATAGACTTATTTTACAGTAAGATATGTTTCCAACCTTGAGCATTGTTGGTGATGGAATTGAAAGTCAGAAACATTGCAGAAGTGGAATGATTTTTCCCCTCCTTTGAGGCTACTGATCTTAAGGATGCAGTTGAAACGATCAGATGCCCATGGTTTGTAGAGCATTGTGTACCCGTTATAATTAGAACCACTGTTTCTAATTCCTTCTCCAAGGAATTTGCAGTTTCAAGGAGTATGCACACTCCCAGCAGGCTACAGCAGAGTGTCTCGCCAGGTTGCATTACAGAATAAAGTACAGAATGTGTGTGTGAGACCCATCTGTTCTGTTTAGGAGCTTGAGCTGCTCCGGGTGTGGTCGGAGAATAGCATAGTACTTTCACTCAAAAAGTTTATGGTACGTTTGGGACTATCAGACAAACACTGAAAGGGTGAATAGTTAGACAAGAGATACAATTAACTCTGTAATGCTTTGTGGCAACTCTTGCTGAATTGATGCCGAGTATTCTTGGCTGTAACGCTTGATGAAGGCCAGTGCCCTCAAAACGGTTAACATAAAGCGTAAGCAACTTCATTTCCAGACGAAGGGATCCCTCGCTACCGTCGAGGAGATCCAGTCCACAGGTTGCTTCACTCCTAAAACCGCAGCATCCTCAGCTTGGCCCTGGACTAGGTGGGAGCTTGCTGGGGTGGGGGAGAGATGTTGGAACTTTGAAAAACTTTGCGTCTCGGAGGCGTCAAAGGGGTAGAAACTATGGGGACGGCGAGAGGAGGGCGGCGAAACTAAAAGGCTAAGGCACCCCTAGTGGAAGCTGGTTGCTTTCCCGGGGTCTGGGGCAGCCCGGGACCTTGCAAGACGCGCGGTCCTGAGATTCGGCTCTCGAGCAGGAGGCCCCGCCCCCTTCAGACTGACGGCCTCCACAGCCAATGCGCGGTGAGGACGGCGCTGCTCCCGCTGGAGGGCGGGCACTTCCCCCGGCCCCGGGGGCTCAAGGGAGGGGGGCGGCGTGTGGGATAAACGGGCAAGATAAGGGGAGGTTGTGAGGTAAACATGCAAAACGAGGAGGGGGGGCTTGTGAGAGAAACGCATAAAACGAGGAGGGGGCTTGTGAGAGAAACACGTAAAACGAGGAGGGGGCTTGTGAGATGGGGGGCGTGTGGGGTAAACGGGCAGTGTAAGGGGAGGTTGTGAGAGAAACAGGCGTAAAATGAGGAGGGCGCAGCGGCAGGTTCCTAGGACCCCGTGGTGCTCGTCTCCTTTCAAGGTTCAGCCGCGCTTTGGACCCACCGGTTGGTGTGACTAATGGAGGGGAGGAGGGGCTCTCACAAGACCCCTCCTCATTTTACGCGTTTCTTTCACGAGCCCCCTCCTCGTTCTTTGAAATTATCTGAAAATGAAAACCAAGAAATGTCAGAATCCCAATCCTTAAGCGTTTTTACAATTACTTGGGACTCTTTCCACAGTTAAAAAAAATTTTTTTTCACCTAAAAAAGTAAAGACCGTCCCTGGAGTGCAGACTCATTTCCTAGTTTGCACTGCTGTGCTGCTCGGGGTCGTTGACTCGGGTCACACCTGCAGCGCCCTCCACGCCCTTTCCAACTCACACATTGTCCTGGCTGGACAATTTCAAGAGCGCTTTTCCAGCCCCTAAAGCAGCACTTACGCCAAGAATGAGGAAAGCACGCCTGGTATGATGGCCGCGTACTGGTGGGGAGGGGAGGTTTGAGGCCTCGGGTGTTAACCTACCCGAATAGTAAAACTCAGTTTTGTAGTCTCCACATGACCAGAACGCGGGTATAGTTTGTGCGCAGGAGTATCTGATCTCGTACTCCCCTCCCTTCATCTTTCTGGTGGTTGCAGTTGGCAGTGTGAGGCTCTGGTTTATTGCAAACATTTAAGTATTTTCTTCCCGACTCTTGTGCATTTACTGAAATGTAGATTTCTTTTTTTTTTTTAACTTAAATATGTAGTCAGAGAAATCATTAGAGAGTTTTATAACCAAAAACTGTTTTCATTGGAACTGCCTGATGTTTTAAAATGTATCTTTCCAGTATTACTAGTGTAGCCACTGTTCAGGGCATCTGGAGAGGAGAGAATAACGATTACTTAATGCAGTTTTGGAAAAGAAGTTGCTTAATTAGGTAATAGGTCCCCAAAATTCCTTTCAGGTTTTGATTTTTTTTTAAAACAGGCTTTGGTGTTTAAAAAATGTGCAGGGCAGCTGCATAAAGCAATACACTGTCCACATTCCTGGTTTCATTCAAATTAATATATTTGTCCCTTCAAATATTTGCTCAAGAGTTATGTGGGTAGGTGTTTTAGTACATCATTCATAAAACGTGGCAGCAAACTTAGCATAATACTAAGGGTGTTTTGGAAATGACATGTGTGATTAATGTTTGCTCTGAATTGCCTTACCAGCAATTATTTTATCAGCATTTCTATAAATATATAACAAGATGTTTTAAGAAGCATTTCTTCATACTTTCGAATGTTTCAATTCATTTCTTCCTCCCTTCAATTTTATAGGGAATTTATATAATTGTAATCAAATATATTTATTTGCAGGATATAAAGGCAATTGAGAAATTTTGAACTTATACATAGAACTAATGTAGAACCATTCATTCTTAGAGCTATAAAACCTCTAAACTGCTGATTCCTCTTTTGGTGATTAATAGTTTGATTATCCCTGTGTATTATACATCTTTACAGAATAAGGAAAACACTTAGAGAATATATTTCATGGTTTTTAGTGAGCAGTGGAAATGAGAAGGACAGATAGATGGTCTTGAAGCATTCCTTAATTTTTTTGAGCAGGATAACTTCTTTTTTTTAACTTTTGTTAAAATAACAGCTGTCATACTATGTATATAACGAGCCGATACAATGAGCTGTTTGCTAATAGCTATCCAAAGTGTTAATCGGAATAGTGTGTAACTGAATGGAAGTTATTTAATTGGTCTATCAAATTTTAGAAATTTATATGTTTTCTGTTACTTAATGGAAATAGACCTTTCTGTAAATCTTGCCATTGGTCTTCTATTGATAATCAGTGTAAGTCATTAAAGGCAGTTTTTTCATACCAGGTTGCTTTTGTAGAGAACAGGGGTTCGCAGACTTTGTCTCTAAAGGATGAAAGAGTAAATATTTCTGGCCTTGTGAGTCGTATGGTCTCTGTGACAGCTACTGCCACTGTAGCCGTGGACATACCTGAACAGGTGGGTGTGGCTCTGTTCCAGTAAAACTTTGTTTATACAATCAGGCTGGAGGCCCAGTTCTGCCCTAGAAGGTAATACCAAGGGTCTAAACCTGATTCTAGGATGGATGTTTGGGCTGACAGGGATTTTCCACAGCACTGTGTTCGCCTTTTCTGGTCCTTTGATCCCTTATGACGTTCTCTTGATCTTCCCCAGTCCTCTCAGAATAACGCCCAGTTATTCATTGCCAAATTTTGTGTTTAGTCTCAGAGCCCTCATAAATATATCAGCCTCTTTCAGATTTATTCACCTGTTCAGGGATTTCTGTCATTCTTTGCCTCGGGGCAGGGGGGGATCCCACACCCATCCAGTGATGTTGAATGGATTTGCGCTCTCTCCGCTTCCTTCTTGTTGCTAAGCCAAGATGGACTCTGATGTCAGACATTTTTCTTTGCTTGATTGACTGATAGCCCTAGAAGGAATGTGCTTTGCTGTGTTTCTTTAACTAGTAGTTTTTGTTCTAAGTCGACTGGAGTGACTGCTTTTTCTGCTGTTAGAGAAAATTTCTGGCATGAGCAAGAGGGTGCACAGATTTTTTTTTCTTGTTAGAAAAATTGACTAAGCCTTTTTTTCTTTTTTTTGGCATTCTAATTTAATCATTTTATTAAGCTTTTTATTTATTTATTTATTGATAAGTCTTTTATAAAAGACTTTTTCCAGTAAAAAAAAAAAATTCTAAAAAGGGCCTGCATTTGTAAGGAGAGGCTATAGTCACGGGCGTTTGTGGCCTGGGAGTACTTGCGGGGTACCTGACTCTTTGCTTTCAGTAGAGTTAGCTGTGGCTGACCTGGTTGCAGCTGCTGAGAAGCGGTTGAATGGAATGGAAAAGGCAACAGTTTTGAGCTTACACAGAAGGATTTCCCAGTCCTAGCCAGGAGTGGGTTCTGGGTGGGCCGAAATATTGACCCCTCGGGGCGGGGCCTGGGGCTTCAGAGCTTCCCGGCTAGTTGCCAGCAGCTGCTACCAGCCTCTTCTCTTTGTGTGACCTTGCTGCACAAATATCATTTTCTGTGTTTACCATGATGTGAAAAAGACTAAGGCCAAGGCTTCGCTCCTACTCTCTGACCTTGCTTGAGTTACTTGATTTGTTCAGACCGTAGTTTTCTCAGCTCAGGTCACATTGCTTTGAGGAGTAAATGACAACATCTTTGTAGAAGGAGGGTAGTAGGCTCAGTGAGTGTTAGTTTCATTTCACCTCTTTCTCTATTCTTAGGACGTTTTGTGGTGGGAAAAACACGTCTTCTCAGTTTCTTCTGATGGCAGGCCCTGCTGCCCAGCTTTATCTGAAGAGGCTCCTACCCAGCTCTGCTGCCATTTCTACTTTCTCCGCCTTAATTATTCTTCCCTTTTGCCCTGTGATTTCCATATTTATAATTTAATTGTTCCCAGCACGAGTTAATGTTTTTACTAAACTTTGTGGGGAGAGGGCAGTAATCCTTAGTTCCTCAGGTAGAAAAAGCCACAAGAGCCTTGGGGGTTATAGTTTGGACAACAAAAAAAGTGAGAGTTGCAGAAAGATACTTAAATACTGATTCAAAAATGGAAAAAATTAAAATATTCTTTCTAGTGTGCTTCCAATTCTGTTTTTTTTATTGTTAAGATATTTTTCTCATATTCTGCTACTTAACTGGCAAATTACTCTAATTTTTTTGTGGTCGTAACCATAGCAAAGCCACATATCCTCTATATGTTATGATTGGAAAAATGGAACAGTTAGACATGTTTATGAAAAATTGTTATACCTCTAAAATGTAAGGAGTTGCCAATCTTCCATTGCCTTTTATATCTGTTGAACCCTATAGTAAAATAATGGGATATGTTTGCATACTGTCATAAAGATACCCAGAACTGGACAATAGGTAATTTATTTCAGGCAAGTAGCTTGTTCTTATTTCAAATAGTTTACTTCTAAGCATGGTTTGTTATTTAACAAGTACAGGTAAATTGAAAGACATTATACAAGAAGAATGTTTATTGATGGATTGATTTTATAGGAATAAATTGATATTTATTCTCAATTTTTTATGGTAACCTACAAATTCACTTCTTTTGTGTGTGTGTGTGTGTGTGTGTGTTTAACAGTCTTTGGTATTTAGACACATTTAGAATAACATAGTAGCAGGTGAGGTATTCAGTGAAAAATGGCATTTTTTTAACATTTTAATATATACCTAAAATAAAGTTTTAATGAAGTTTCTACATTTGATAAATATTTTGGTTGTTGAATGGCATATTGTTTTCAACTTCACTTTGTCATTTTGTGACCTAGAGTGTTCAAAGTATCAGCTGTTGATGAAGAGTTGTATTTTATTAGGTGCTTCTCCCACTGCTCTTCTAATCATTCTCATCGCTCTCTCCCTCTCTCTTTTAAGTAGGAAGGAATTTATTACACCATGTTTAATAGTATTTGGTGGCTGGGAGGGAGTCTGAGCTTCTAGCAAGGTTTCCCAATACTGGGCCACCAAGGGAGTTGCTGCCTCTTTCGTGATCAGAAAGCCACCAGCCTGGGACTACACAGCCACTGCTCACGATGGCGCTGCTCTTCTGGGGGCCCTTGACTGCAGCGGTCCAGGTGATGGATGCTCTGGGTTCGGTACTTAACACCTCCTGTATTAGTTTCCCAGGGCTGCCCCAACAAATTACCACAAACTGGGTGGCTTAAAACAACAGGTGTTTACGCTCACAGTTCTGAAGGTCAGAAGTCAGAAATCAAATTGCCCACAGGGCTGTGCTCTCCGTGCAGGCTCCTGGGAGAACATGCCCCATGCCCTTCTCTCAGCCTCTGTGTTGGCGGCCGTCCTGGACGCTCCTTGGCTGATAGGTGCGCCACTCCAGTCTCTGCCTGTGTCATGTGGCCTTCCTCATGTGTCTCCTCCTCCTCTTAAAAGCGCACCAGTCTTACTGGATTAGGGTCACCTGATGACCTCATCTTTACTTCTATTCACTTACACTTAAAATTTAACAAGCAAAATCTGTACTTTTTTTTTCCCCTCCCAGATTCTTCACCACACAAAAGATTTTTAAGATTTCTGGTCTTTCTGTTCTGAACAGAATATTTTCAGGTTGTACAGAGATTGTACCTGAGAGATAAAGGTACCCAGGTTATCCTGTACATATGTCATCTGCAGTTTGTATTTTATACTACCATAGAAGAGCTGTTCCAAAATCAATTTTCCATTCACCATTGTTTTGTAGTTTCCCTTAGGAGACCTTAAGTCCATAATTCACTAAATCAAATACTTTCAGAACTGGAAGGAAACTTATAAATTGTCTAAACTGGCCTTTTCATTTAATGTGAGAATAAACTGAAACTCAAGGATGTGAATTTGCTAATCCACATTCCACTAGATTCCTTAATAGTCCATATTGCCTTGTGTGTTACCTTTGTCATGCTCTTGGTAGTAGGCATGGTGTTTTGTTTTCACTTGCTTGAATTGGCAGTCTTGTTGCATTCACAGTACGTGCTCAAAAAAAGACTTGAGGATAGAGTGACATTGCACCTCTGATTGCCCATATCAGGGCCTTGATTCAAGTCAGCAAATATTCGAGAGCCCAGCTGTGTAGTGGGGAAGTATTTCTGTTGCCTCTAGAACGAGGAACGTTAGCGTATGTTGCTATATCCTTACTGTGAAATAGGATCAAAGAAGAAGAAATTCCTGTTATGGAGGCCAGTTCTAGGAAGCAGTCCTTAGTTAGAGATGGTAGATAGATAGTAAAGGCCAGAAAGCTCCTGGGTGATCACAGGGTTGTTTGGTCAGTATTTCATAAATAACACATTTCATTATATTAGATACCTTGATTCATGAGGGCCAGGCTTCATTGTTTGTTTGTCATTTTGCTGTATTGACAATAACTTATGTGTCCTTGTTGCTTCTTGCACAGTATGTATGACTGAAACGTTTGTTAACCCCACTGACCAGTTTCTCCCTTTAATTTCTTCTTTTGCCATGATTCAGAGATCATGATGGGCTGTTTCCTTTTTCTCTGTAGCCATGCCTTTCTCTTAAGTTGGTTCTCATTTGTTTATTATATGTGTTCCCTGTTTCAGTGAAAATCCTATCTTACAAAGCAGTTATTAGAGATTAATCAAATCAATCCTAAAGGATTTGTCTTATAATTCCTTGAAATAGTTATATCTATCTGTACATTGAAAATAATTTTCAGAAAACTTGTATAGCTGTTCAAGAATACATAGTGACCTTCTTGCCATCACCATGGTAGGCTGTATTTTCAAAGCATTTGTCCTATTACTGTGTTTCTCAAACTATGGTCCTCACAATGCCTGTGTCAGAAACACTGATTTGATAAGTACAAGCACTGGCGTTTAAAAGCAAGTACCCCAGATGGTTGTTATACACAGATTGGAAAGCTACTGTTCTCTGATATAGTGCAAGTGATTTTAATGGAGGTGTTCCTCAGGCAACAGTAAGAAATGCCACATGGCCTTTTTAAAAAAGATTTTTTCATTTAAAAAATTATTTATGATGGAAGTCCATCCCTACTGCTACCATCATTTCTCACTGGGGCTGTGTGGCCCTTGGAGTAGTTCACACTTAGTAATCAGACCCTTCTAAGCATATGTAGCCAATGTTTCAGCTCAACTGGTGGCCAGGTATTACTGAAATCAGTGTTATAAATCAATTAAAATAAATTAGATAAATACACATAACTGTAAATAAGAATTGAGTAATAATAGAAAATTCCACTTCAAACTAGTGAGAGAAAATAGTACATCTAAGTGTTAATTTTAGTTCTGTCCCAACCAAACGGTCCCTCTTGAGTGTACTGCTTGTGCTGTGTGCTGTTCTCACCATTTTTGGCATTTTTAGGGTATTTTTCTCAGCTGGGTGTGAAGGCTTACCACTTCCCTTACCTCGAGATGGTTTGCATTTTGCTTAAGGGCAAAGCCCTTAGCCTGGCAGCAGAGATTTTGCCTCCAGGCCCCAAGGCCCGAGCTTTACCTGCAGTTGCCTCTCTTGCTCCTGGGTTTGACTTTGCCAGGCTCTCCTGTCCTGCTTATCTGGCCGAGCTGGAAAGTGTTTGGGAACAGCGTGATGACGGCGTGATGACTAACCTGTTCCTTTTTCCATCGATAACAAGGAGCTGGTTCTCGAGTCCTTTCTAGCTGCCCTCCTTGTCCCAGATACAGGCCTTAACATGTAAGTTATGTTCTTTACTTAAGCAAGCCTATGTGGCCATTTTAAAACTACTTTCTATCAGTGATTTTTTGTTTACCTTTTTCTTTAATTAATTTGGAGTGTATCAATAAATTCAGGCCCTTTTTGTTTATCACCATTTCTACACCCACCTTAAAGAAATATATATTTATACACATATACATATGTAGATCATAAATAATGTAAGAAGAAACAGCTTGACAAAGAAGGTTTTGAAGTCCTGGATTGAGTCCAGGTTCGTTTTTGTATGTTTTCAGAGGCCAAGCACAGGGTCTTAGGGTGAGTTAAATTAATATCCACAGAACTCAGTTTAAGAGTTGAGTGTCTGGCTTAGGAGAGAGATCACGGGGTGTGATTAATGGTTCAGTTAATAAAAAGGAGCCTGGGCTGCAACGATGTGCTCGGTTGCCAGGGCACCCTGTCTCCCGGGCTGTGGTCCCTGCAGGGCACGCTACAGTTCCTAGGCCTTTTTTGTTCACGAGATGGGTTGTCAGCCTCTGAATGGCAGTGTTTACAGAGTAAGACCCAAATGAACATCCATTTTTCTTCATTGTGAAGTTTGTGGGGTATTTGCGTATGCATCTTGAGACCCCTGGAAAGATGATCCAGTTGGCTGCACAGCATTTGATGTTAAGCTTAGTTTTAAATCAAGGCCAGCTTTCTCTGAATTTGGAAGGCATACTTGCCTGCAAGCAGAGAGGCAGGCCGTTTGCTCTCTGGAGAGCTGCGGCAGCTGTAAGGGTGAGTCTGTGTCTCTTCCCTTTATGATCCTCCTTTTCGCATTTGTTCCTTTATTGTTCTCCCCACTTTCCTACTGGGCCCCACCAATTCACAGGTTGAAGAAAGAAATTTGGGGGTATTGGTAAGTAGCTCACAGTGAGTAGACAAATAATCTAAACAAAGATCTATCTTTATGCTTTTAAAACTCAGTTTTGATTAATTGCGGAAGATGGGAGACAGGCGTGAGCAGTGTTATCTGTATGATCACTCCTGGCTCACCCGTCTTTAACAGCTCTGTATCGGGACCTCTGTCTTCAGCCTCAACCCTGACCTGCCTTTCCAGATTCACTTCTTTATTCTCCCCCAGATGTTGGTCCCATCTGACAACTTACCATTTTTTGATAAATTTTGTACCCTTTCTGGCCTCTGCTTTATCTTTTTCTAGCTGCTTTTAATTTCCATTTTTTTATACTTCAGCTGTTCAATCTCAGTGATTAAAAATCATCTTTATCCTTTAAGACTCTGCTCAAATGTTATACAAAAAGTACAAAGAAATCTTCCTTCTGCTTCTTTAGGCCTTTAGTGCTTATTGACTCTCTCTGTTGTTGTACTTGTCTTAGCTTCCTCCCTGGAATATGTGCTTCTGGAAGGTGTGAATCATGTCCTATACATATTTGTGTTTCCTGCAGGGCCTGGGACCATTCTTGTCAGAACTGGCCATTCAGGGAATGGCAGATGACTGCATCCCAGAGCCTGTATGGGGCAGAAGGTCTGGGTAGATACGAGTAGTGAGAGAACGTCCAGGACAGTTTAGCAGTTGATTTCAGGGAAGTATAGGGTGAATGGCAGACACAGGGGCCCACAGGGCATGGTATGAGGGAGGTTTACTCAGTGAAATGGGTAAAGGTCTCACCTGGGCTTGGTGTCTGAACTCTGAATTTTTGAAAGATCTCAGAGTGGGGTGAGATGGGAACCAGGACTGGGAAAAAACAGGAGTATATGCCAGACACGAAGTTGGTGGGGATGGAGAGGGGTGTGGGGTCAGGACAGAGACCAGTTGGGTGATTAGGTATAAATTAGAGGCTTGGGCAACAAGGAACAATGTAAGAACTGAGCTCCTCTAATTAGGACATACATTGAAACAGGACCAGGAGTCAGATGACATTGATTTGAACCTGACTTATTACTAAGGTGTTCACCAAGTATCCTTCTGTTTCCCTTCCTTAGAGGCTAGCCCATTCCTAGTTCAAGGTAAGTGCTTTGGCTTTTCTGTAAAGGGAAAGGAACCTCTCTCTGCCCATAGAAGGTGCTTACTGTATATATTTGCCAAATGAATTCCATTATGATGTTCTGATAATCCCCTCATGGAGAAAATGTTGAACTAAGTTATTCCCTTCTTAGGAATAATTACTAATTTGAATTGATGGAAAATTATCATTTGATTTGTGTTCATCAAATGCTGACATAGTAAAAAGTTGTTCCACTTCAAAACAGATACATTTTATTTAGTATCTTTTCATATTTTTAATTGCTAGAAGTTTAAAAGAACAATCAAAATGTCAATAATTATTTTAAAAACATTTAAAGGCCAAGCCAGATGGACCAGAAATACATTTGTATATTCATGAACTCAAGAAGAGACACATAGGCAGTTAACCTGGGAAGGTACCACCTTATCAAAGGTCTTGAACACTGTGCTCAGAAGATCGACCCTTTCCTCTCCTGTGATGTGATTATAAAGAGTTACTTGTACCTTTATGGTTTCAAGTTTTGTTTTTAATAGGGGTAAAAGCTATAGTGCTTTGATACTTCTTTATTTGGTTCTTAGTTAATGGCAGGTCAGGAACTAGCATCAAAATAGAATCAAGGTTATTATAAAGGGGACCTCAGATATATTTGTTAAAAAAATGTATTAAGTTGAGTTTGGTTTATGAGATGTATGAAGAAATTTAGTTTATATTTGAAAATCCAGACTTAAGCGATCCTATACTATACTTTAAAGTTACCAAGAAAAAGTAAGATTAGCAAGAAGAAGTGCTATTTCTTTCTTTCTTTTTTTTTAAAAAATAGATTCCCCCTTTAGCGTCCTCTTTTTCCCCCTTTTAAAATTTAGGATTAAGTTAAATTTATTTGTTTGTCTATCTACTCGTTGATTCAGTTTTTAAGGAAACACCTCCAACACCTTCTACCTGTTTCTAGGTAGGTTTTAACCTTGTTTAAAATCCTTCAACTATTGTCTTGAATAATTTCCAATCCCTTAGTCTCCTAACTGCGGTTTGGGCATTGGTGCTTGCTCTGCTGCGTCCTTAGCTCCTGTCTTCCTGCCCTGCTTGTGGTGGCCCCGCTCTCCCTGCGTCAGTCGGGACGTCCCCGTCCTCTGCCCGGCCAGCTCGCACAGTTCCTTCAGATGCACCTCGGTGTTTTCTCTGCAGGGCTGGCCTGGCTGCCAGGCTGCCTGGGCATCCTTCCCATCAGCTCTTGTCCTGGCAGTCCCTGCCACGGCGTCTGGTGGAATACTTGTTTCCTGATATTGTAAAGTCTGTTTCTTTGTCTCCCCTAAGAATAACCTGATGGGTTGGAATTACCTCAGTGCTTTTTGTATTCCCAGCCACTGGTAGACACGTTAGCTGTGGTCAAAAAGTGGCTGAATGAGTTTTGGAGAAGATAAGAAAGCAAGCAGATGGGCGTCTGGGATGGGTCCCAGTCACGGCAGAGGGTCTGGGTAGGTGATATTGTCCTTTATCTCCAGTTCCAGCACGTTTTTCTCCCTACCCCTGTCCCCCACCTTTGAGTAGCTGTGGCTGTTTATTGAAATGGGATGAAATAAAGACATGAGAGACTTCACTTTCTTGCAGATTCTTAGGATGTTTTATTTGTGTCCTGGTGTTTGCTGCCTCATTGAAGGCAGGGGTTTAGATGTCTTTGACTAAGCGTGAAGAGTTGATTCATCTCTCTGTTATGTTTTCTAATTCTTTTGCAGTTGTGACTGTCTCTGTCCTCCTTCATAAGCAGAAGGAGTATGATCATGGGGGTCAGGAGGGCAAACCTTGTCTCGTATGGTTTTGGAGGCCTTCTCAAAGCTCTGTGCAAAATACACTTACCTCTGGTCTGCCCTTGTCACTGCAGTGCCAAGATGGCCTCCCACGCGGAGCACCATCCAGTCAGTGACTGTCAGAAGGGCACAGATCCCTCCACTTGGCTTGGGAAGGGAAAGTTGAAATACTCTAAGATACAAGGAAATACAGGTTTTGCCTCAGTTTTAGATAAAGTTACCATAGTGCCCAGTGCTGAAGAGCAAAGGCGGAGAAATATTAACCAGATCAGTGTAGAGTTCAGAGCCCTGCTGTTTACGCCGAGAGTACAGAACAGCTTCCTCCGTTCTCATTCAATGTGCATTCGCCAGAACTACCCAAGTTAAGAACAAACATGGCTTCTTGGTGGGGCGGGGGTGGGGAAGGCCTCACTCACGTGGACCTTGGATGCCTGTGGGAGGCCCGCATGACCTGTCTGGTAGGTAGCTGGTGGTTGCATGTGGCTTGAACACCGCAGAGCAGTCCGGCTGGGGAGCAGCTCTGGGGTCATCAGCGTGGAAGGTGGAAGCAGGTGAGCATGCCTGGGGAAGGTGTGTCAGGGCCTGTCCAGCCTTCCTCAGTAAAAGGGCAGGTTCACTAAAAGGTAAGTAAATACTCAGTGAATCCTGGGAGAAATTAAAAGTTAACTTCTGTGTTGCTGCCTGACTTTAGCTGTAAGTATGACATGTAAGGTATCTCTTGTGAAGACCCAAATAAGGCTGTTTCCATCCTTAATAAATGTGTGCTTTTAAAGCCTCTTACTGTTTGCCATTTTTCTAAGATTTTATCAGTTCTTTAGTCAGAGGAATGGACTTCTGCAGAGTCAGAAGGTTTCTGAAAACAAACTGAAGTAGATGTCAATTATATAATTCCATTTTGAGTGTAAGTCTGTAATCACTATTAATTAGATTTTCAGGGTTTTTTTAATGAGTCCTTTATGTTTAAAGTCTCACGTACAGTCCTAGGTAGCTTCCTCAGCATACCGTGTTTATTATTGCCACTATTAATTTAAAACAGTCATCCTTGTTCTTTGGGTAGTATCTTCATAAAATCATAGTTTCACATGATGAGTGTGCCAGAGAAAGTACATTTGTTTCTAGTGACTGTAAAAGTTTGGCATGATTTGTAGTGTGTGTTCAGAAGAGCAGGAGAGGACTGCATGGCGGTGCAGCAGCAGTGACGTGATGGGCGGTGTTGGCTGAGAAAGTCTGCCCCGCAGCTGCCTTGGTCAGCTGCACAGAATCCGTTTAAAGACTTGTGTGGTTCTGTGGTATGAAGAAGAACGTAACAGCGATTGAATTTAGTTCCTCAGAAGGTAAATTTTAAAACATAAAGTATAGCCATGGTTTACTTAAGTTTGTTGAGAAATCTTTTTATTAAAAGCTAGGACAGTTTTGTGTGACTGTGAGTCAGTGGCTTTTCCTGCTTGCTTTTTCTCCCTTCTTTCTTAATTTTCTGTTAATTTTCATTGCATTGGAAGTCTGTGCACAGTAAAACGGAGGTCAAGCAGCCAAGAGGTCTAATTCTTCTTCTTCTTTCTGTTTTTGAGGGGCGAGGGTGGGCAGGAGGGGGCAAGGCAGGAGTTTTCATAGAAGTAGAGTAACACATTCAGTTTGTTTTGCTAGACACTGATTGTGTCCTACTAACCTAATTGTCCCTTAGATAGACTCTGTTGTTATGACTGACTCAGGTCGTGAGAATGTCGTGGGGCCCTGGGTGTGGGTCAGTGGAGAAGTTCCCTGGCAGGGAGTCCTGCCTTTACCACTGGGCTGTAGGGCTCCTTTCCTTGCCTGGGGTTGAGGAGCATCAAAGGAAGGAAGTGATAGGACATCTTTTAAAACCACTTCATAGTTTACTGTAAACTAGCCTGGAAAGAAATGAGGGTTTTGGAAGTTCAGGAATAATCAGAATATAGAGCAGTGACTGTGGTAGAGCACATGTGCTAAACCAATGAAGAAACAGCAGTTTATAAGCTTTTTTTAAATAAAGATAAAATATAAAATCTGTGTTAATTCAGAAAAATCTATTAAATTTTTCCTTTATTTAAATAAGTGTTTTTTAGTGATGATTTTTCAGTTAGTGAGTGCTTGTTACAGACAAAAGGCTGTTAAAACAAATGACCTTACAATACATAATTCATACTCATTAAAGTGTTCCCAAGTACTGGCTTGTATTCCATGGGATCTTATCAGCTTTGTTATGATAGAATTCACTACTATGAATTATTTAGTACAAGGAATGCTTTTTATAATCAGATTTGGAAGATGGGTCCAAGCTATTTATCTCAGCTCTTTACGTACGTCAGTCTTTTGCCGTGGATGGTTATAGTTCGGCTACCATGCTTTTTTCTGGTGTTACAGCTGAATGGTTGGCCTAGTGATCACGTGCCAGGCCTTCGTTGTTGCTGTGTGGGTAACTGAATGACATGGCAGAATGATAAGGGACATTTATTGTGTTTGTAACAGCATCCTGTGCCCACAGTTAACCAAAACAAATGGAAAGTGTCAAAAGCCTTTTTGGACAAATTTCTTTGAAAGGGGTGAGTAAGGATCACTTGTTTTTTTTATCCTCATAGGGAAATTCTTCTGTAACGATAAACAGAAGAAATAATACCATCTTTTATTTGTATTGAACTTTAACCCTTTTGAGAAGTAGTAATACTTCATTCTTCCAGGCACTTGTTTCTGGTAGAAAACTCCCCGTATTTGCCACTCAGGGAGAAGGATTTGGGGCCTTGCTGTGTCACTGCAGACTGTGTGCTCATCGTGAGCTTTCCTTGAGAGCAGAGCAGTAACTTGTCCTTGATCGTTCAAAAGTGTCAGTAGATGCTCATGTGAATTTGAACTAGTTAGGTCCTGATTGTTAGACCTGTGTTCTTTATAAATTCTTGTTTTCTAAATTTGATTATTTAACAAGTGTTTATTGGACTTTCATATGTACTGGAGGTTAAAAAAAAAAAAAAAAAGGAAGAGACAGATTCTGCCCTTAAATAGTAATTGCTTGTGTTGTTATTGGACCTAGTGAAGTATTGGACCTCAGATGCACAGATAATGGAGTCACTAAAATGCCCTGGGACAAATTACTTAAAGGGGTATTTTATAAAGGTTCACCTGAGTGTGAAGCAAGGTTGGCCAGGCAGGCAGGCTAGCTGGGAAGGGTGTTTCAGCTAGGATGGCACACTGTGTCAGAGGCACACAGGCGTGAAAGAGCCTGGCATTTGGAAGAAGTGTCAATGGTTCATTAAGGCCAGAGTATAGGATTTATATGCAAGCCAGCAAGGCTAAGAAAAGTTTCATTCCTTAAAGGGTTTTAGGCAGGAGTGTGACATATGGAGGTTTTCGTTTGAGATTGATCATTATGGTGGGTGTGGAGAGTAGGAATTACATTACCAAAGTCAGGAAGAACAATTAATTGGTTATAATAGCTGCAAGGATCATGAGAGTCCGGGAGAAGCAGAGAGAGGTTTGGGAGGTAGAATTAATGGGAGTTGGGGACTCGTGCAGGTAAGGGAGTCAAAGGGTCTGTGATGGCCTAGGAACTATATGACTGAGTGGCAGTGCCATTCACTGAGGAGGGAATACAGAGTAGAATGGATTTGAAGTGGTCAAGATTTTAGACATTTCTGGTTTGGCTAATCAGGCAGAGAGATCCAGCCAGTAGGGTTGGAAATGAGATTCTGGAGCTATTGGTTCATAAATCATCAGTATGTAAGAGGCAGGCTATGTGCCAGATGAAAATGCATAATTATTGATTTAAATAATCAAGGGACTTGCTGTTAAAGGAAACCTGAGCAAGCAAATAAGCAGAATTGCTCATTGATCATCGAGCAAAAGATGTATTTTGTGTGGAAAGGAAAGAAGCAGATAAAATAATTTTCTAATCACGCCCTTTATGGTGGTGATTCAGATTGCTAGCTTGATTTATTCCAAGCAGGTAGTACATTAAGTAGAAGTAAATACATTAACCAATAATTGATAAAAGTAAGTCACTGGAACTTGGATCTTCATCCAAGAAATTGGAAGGGATTAACGTGTTCTCTTTAGTATCACAAAATACTGGAAGTAACGGACCAGTTACTGCAGAGAACAAAGCATGGTGTTGTGGCTAAAACAGTGTATACATAGCCAAATTATTGTTCACGTGTGATTGATTAAAAGGGAGTGACGGTTTCAGATTTTCAAGGGGTAGAGAAAGTGTGTTGCATGTGTGACCTTTAGAAAGAATACTTACAGATGTACTATAGGAGAAAAGTCAAGACTAAGAGTTTGGGAAGGGGCCATCTTTGTACGAAAGCATTGGGAATGAGCACTGGAGCAGATTAGATGTAAAAGCAGGACTAAACAGGTGTTATTCAAGGTTGGAAATAGTAAAAATGCCAGGGATAACTTGGATAGGCTGTGGCTATAAAACGTATAATCTCTGGAGATGGAGCATTAGGGGAAAAGTAATGGCATGATCAGTCCTTGGCTAACCTGGATCGGATTGTGCATCATAAGATGGATTTTACTTTTCCCTTGATAATCAGCCAAAAACTGGTTAGTGGAGGACTTAAAAAAACTTGGAAGTCACCATTAGTAGAATTTAAAATTGGAGGGGATATATGCTTTCTAAGTAGCTGGACAGGATTAAAGCAAGCAAACATGGTTCATACGGCAAGAGATGAAACAACAAACCAAACAGGAAGGAAACAAAACAAGACTCTAAAAGACAAATACCAGTGAAACAATTTACATTAAATGTGTTTAACGTGTTAAATGTGTTAAATTTCTGTTTTAAAAGATGGACTCAACCTAAAAAATAATCCTCACCTGTGTCCTGCTTTCAAAAGATACTTAGAACAAAGAAACATAGAAAGGTTAAAAATAAAAAGGTAGGCAAAGATTTGTAAGGAATACACAACAGAAAACACAGAAGGTTAAGAATAAGAATTCCAGAGTAGAATTGAATGAAAAAAAGAAAAGCACTGAAGACAATAAAGGACAGTTTTAAAAAAATTGACTCGCTGTAATCATTAGCAGACCAGTAACTATGAAGATCTGAAGTTATATGAGCTGCCTTCACAACAGACTTCTAAGCCCAGTTTTTATATTTTCACTTCATAAAATTAAATGAATGGGAATCTTCTGATTCATGCTCTTGAGTTAGTATATTCTTAATACCAAAAATTGGACCAAACATTTAAATAAAATATCAACCAAGCTATGTTTAACAGATTACCAGAGTTCTCCAAGAGATTAATGGAAGTTCTGTGGAAGAATTTTGTGGCTAGACAGTTTTGGAAAAATCTGTATAGGGTACCATTTTTGAGGGTCACAGTGCACTTTTTAGCATATTAGGGTCCCTGAGAAGTCTAGCCCAGTATTTGTTTAGCCCAGTATTTTGCAGATACCTTTGATGATGGATCTCTCTCTGTCTCTCTGTTTTGGTTGTGGAATACCAATAACAACTTAAGGGAATCCGGTGTTTTAAAGAACAGAGTTTGGAAAACACTTCTGAATATTGGTGTACATTCTGTAATAAAATTAAGACTAATGGAACAGTTGAAGAGTCAGTCATTCATTAATCAAGGAGGGTTTATCTGAGCATATAAAGATGGTTTAATAGAAAAGATCTAGTTATATGATTCATTACCTTGTTTGGTTCAGTAAGAAAACTTGTATGATAAGCTTACTAGAGCAGAAAAGCATTTGATATCATTTGATACCTAACCCCTCCTTTTTTTACATTAAAAAAACTTAGAAAATTGGGAATATCGTTTGATATGGAATATGGTCAGTATCATAATTTGTTGCAATTTCATAGTTCATCCTTATTCTTATCTGCTATATTTTAAGCTCTTTGAGAGAAGGAAATAATAATTAATTTTTACATTTTTTTTGTTACCCAGTCTAATATAGGACCTTGTGTTTTATGCATTCTGTTGCGATTTGTTAATGAAGACATTATTTGGAAGTGTATCCGTATGTAGTTTTTAGATCAAAATGGATTATAGTAAAAAATGATCTTTTTCTTTATGTCAAGTATTTTTTAAGTGTGAAATACATGATTTTTCAAAATGGAAATAGATACTCTTCAGGATGGGCCTCTTTATGTTTGCTTTATTCATTTGCCTAGCAAGCCTTGAATACTTAAGGTGAATTTAAATTTTGTCTAACAGTTAAGTGACAGGAAATTTTATAAAGGTTCTTGAACAGTAAAGGGGTATTATAAATACTGTTTTTAAAAAGGATTATCCTGGCCAGAAGGATTATCCTTGGTAAAGCAGGATGCGTAAGGAAGACTCCTATAATGGCAGAAGTGCTCATTTAGGAAAAGCAAGGGATTTGGGGACCCGAGGCCGGCTCAGAACTTTCCAGGATGTGGTTGGGTTTTGAGCTAAACAATTTTTCTGTGGTCTTGAGGATTGCATTCCAGCCCATGAAACCCTAGCTGTGAACTGTGGCTTTACAGAGCTTGAGAAAATTTTGTTTGTATGCAGATTTCTGCAGTCTTTCGATTTCCAGGAAGAAGCCACAGTTACTCAGGGCTGTGTGTGTGTGTGTGTGTGTGTGTGAGTGAGCGTGTGTGAAGAGACACACAATAGGCTGAACTTAATACTGATTTATAGGAGTCAGGAAATCTGAATTCTAGTATTTTCTCCTTGTATGATCTTGGATAAGTCATATAACTTGCCTCTTTGGAGTTTTCTCACCTGTAACCTGGAAATTATTCCCCCCCCTCACTCCACTGTGATGTCTTGAGAAGGTGCCTGTGGGAACTTTTTAAAAATTACAGGGCTTCCCAGGTGGCACAGTGGTTAAGAATCCACCTGCCAGTGCAGGCGACACGGGTTCGAGCCCTGGTTGGGAAAGATCCCGCATGCAGTGGAGCAGCTAAGCCCATGAGCCACAACTACTGAGCCTGCGCTCTAGAGCCCACAAGCCACAACTCCTGAGCCCATGTGCCACAACTACTGAAGCCTGTGCGCCTAGAGCCCGTGCTATGCAACAGGAGAAGCCACCGCAACGGGAAGCCCACGCACTGCAACTAGAGAAAGCCTGAGTGTAGCAACGAAGATGCAAGGCAGCCAAAGATAAATAAATAAATAATTTCAAAAAATTACAAAACTGTAAGTGTAAGATGTCAGTAAAGCATATTCATACTCATTTTGCTGGAAGAGGACATATAAACAGAATTTGGAAACCCTAAAAATCATGGCAACAAGGAAACATGAAGATCTTTTTTCTTGCAGTTAAAACTAGTATTTAAAAGCCTTTCTGTTACAGAGAGTAAATTAATAATACAGTTGTGTCATAATTTAGAATCAGTATTTACATTGCTAACATTTTGTTACTTATTCTAAAGTGATTTGTTCAGTGTATACCCTGAAGTCTGTTGTTTTAACTGTATAGCTAGATGAAAATATGGCAGAAGAGGTTTGCATGAGCTTTCTTTTCCTTTTAACGGTTTGCTTGAGGAATGGGCAGGCTTTTCTTCACTGGACAGACGGTAAAGGGAGGACATTGAGTGGATTTCCTAAGCTTGCATTTGCTGGACAGTGACAGAGTCGGGGCTAGAATTCATAATTTTTGTTGTTACCATATTTTCTCCCTTTGGCTACAGCATTTTTTTGCTGATAATTATGACTTTGTAATAATATTTGATAATCATAATAATCTTTTAGGAAGATAGTCCAATGGTGTGTGCCTTTTGCTTATTGATTTACAGATTCACAGTAAGAAGACACAGGGAGTATTTTCTATAAGAGGACATATGATTTTTTCTTTGAAACAACAAATTCTCAGGCTTATTAAATAAATTACATTCATATAGTCATTTACAAATGTGTGAATTAGTAATGGCCTTATAGCTCACACATTTTTCAATGTTGATTCATAATAGGACAAACTGTATAAAGTACTTCATGAAATGATGCTCTAATATGCATTCATAAAATGATTGGGTTTTTTTTAAATGTAAGAGAAATATCTATATGGGAAAGGTTAAAAGGGGATAAGTTATGAAACTGAGAATGTCATCTATTTTATATGGTTTTTCCCATTAACTTTAAACACATGATAGTTCCCTTGTACCTTGAGGTAAATAATTATAAGTTGGAATCTTAGAGCATCACATCATCTTTAAATAATTCAGAAACAGTAACAAACACAGTAGCATTAACTTAGTTTTTTTTGTGAGGTCAGCTGTGTACTTGAAATGTCATTCTAAGCAAATAAAAACTTTCGCTTCTTGGTATTTTAGATTTCAGATTAATTGGCCACTGACTGTTTCTCAGTAGTGTTTTATTCCGTGAAGACTTTCATGAAGGGATCTTATGAATGGCTCAGGCATCCTAGGGAGGCTCTTCTCGGGGGCGGGGACTGACCTGCAGCAGCCCAGGGTCCCTAGCTCAGAGGGAACTGCTCCAATTTATGCAACGTGACTTATTTATTTCAGAGGAAATTAGAATTTGGCGGATGTTTGAGACTGGAAGGGACTTTGGAAGTCATGTCCTCCAGTTGTATTTGATATTTTAGGTAACTGAGGCTGAGAGCGTTAAGTGAGACGTTACAAAGACCGTGCTTGGTCCAAGTGGGTTAAGTTGTATTCTGCGTATCATATTCAAGTGCTTTTCTTCCACTGTTATTATTTATGTTTGTGAGAATCTCCTTGATAACATCACTGAAGAAGTAAACAGAAACAATGAAGTTCTAAACTTGTAGGACTCTTACATTTCATTCAGTGCTATAACAGAAGAAATGATTATTTGAGAAATTTCACCTAGATGGTGGACTAATCCACAAGTTGTACTTAAAATATATTTTGTTAACATTTAACAAAATGTTGTAAAGCAAATCAGTTTCTTAAAAATGACACGTGAAAGGGACAGCGCTTTAATTGAAGTAAAGACCTCATTAAACTTTGACAATTAATGAAATAACTACGTTTGTTAGGACACTGGGTTTTATGTTAATATATCTTTGACATATTAAACAAAATATAGGTAGATGTTCTTCAAGTTTACCTCTGTTTGATGGAAGTAAAGAGTGAAATCATCAAAAGGTGGGCAACAGGGAGAAGTCTGTATCAGGACAGCAGATTAGTCAACTTCTATGTAGTTGACTGTAATGGACATTTTTGATGGCAAAGCTGTAAATCCCAGGAGATACAGAGATGTGCATAATTTGATTGCCAACTTTCAGTTAGGAAGGTGTTCTTGGACATACATTAATAATGGTTTTGCCATTCTTGAGTTTTCTCTTTTGTTTAAATATTAAATAATAAGTAGGTCTATTTGGCCTCTGTTTCCAAGCGGACAGGCTTGTTTTAATCTCTTAGGCTTTGACCTGGAGAGGCAACAGTTGTGAATAAGAGTGTGTGTGTGTGTGTGTGTGTGTGTGTGTGTGTGTGTGTAAGAGAGAGAGATGGACTTGTGTTTGCCTGCTTTCTTATTACAGCCTAAGATTCTGATCATGGATTATGACTTGGTTTTCTGGTTGGTATTCTTGCTGCCACGCCTGCAGTTTTGATTTCTGTATGTATTACAAGTAGTTAAATAATATGAAAAAAACATGCAGGGATTTTAGGGTTATTTTTTGGAAATACTACTTCTGTTTTTAAATTTGAGAAACTGTGACTTTTAAAACCACTGTTCCTTGTTCCATGCTATCTACTTAGGGACTTAAACACACTTATTGTTTTGATAAAATAGAATCCAGCTGATAAGCAGTGGTTATTCACTGTACCTTGTGAAGGCGTATTGTGGAAGAACTGTGCTGGATATGATGGGAGATTCAGAGGAATCTGCTACAGCCTTTGTCACCAAGGATTTTATAACCCTGACCGATGGTGTCATGGACAATGTGAGGAAGGCCCTTAGTGCCTGTAGAGCACACCATAGTGTCAGGCTACTGCAGGGACGTCAACGGACAGGGGGTCTCCTGGGGTTTGGGTGGACTCCCCCGAGGCCCCAGGGAAGCAGAGGGGTGTGTGCTGGGCTGTGACTGGAAGCTGTTGCGGTAGGCGAAATTAGGGTTTCTAAAGGTCAAAAATGGGCCAGTTTGGCAAAAAGTGCGACATGAGGCTCTGATTCATTCTATCTATGGCTGCCAAAGTGGTATTTGTAAAATGGAAAACCAGCTCTAACTCTTCGTCTGAGAACCAGCCAGTCTTCTGAGTCTGCGTTGAGTAGCCTGAAACTTGAGCCTTCCCTTGACTTTCCATCGGCTGCGTCTCTGGCAGCTGCTTCTGAGGCCTCTTCACTGGGATGTGAGCTCTTCAATGGAAGGCTCCCTTTGTTGTTCATCTTTTTATCCTTAGTACCTGCCTGCTTCAGAGAAGGAAGTCAGTACATTGCTGTTGAATAAATAGGGGCCTGCAGTTCCAGGCTAAGGAATTTGGACTTTATTCTAAAAATGGTGGAGAACAATTAGAAATTTTTAAGCAGAACGATGATATAGTGAAGGTATTTTAGGATGATGAATGCAGCTGATTATTATGATGCTAGCTGGCCTTCTCAACATTATACTCTGAAATGCTTCTGACTTATGGTAGATACACATTTGTAGTCCTAGACACTTGTGGTAGTTAATCGATGGAACAAATCCCTGCTGCTTTTCTTATTTTACTCTAACTTAGCATTTAGAGTCAGTTTTAACCACTGCTTTTTAAGTTCACCAAAACAAAGCAGGATTAGGTAGGCTTTATTTTTTCATTCATTTGGCAAATACTTGAATGTCTGCTTTGTGCCCATTGTGTTCTAAGCATTGGGGGACACACAGCGTGTGATTCCAGTAAGCAAAAATCACTCCTAGGGTGGTTCAAAAATCATGTGAAGAGAACATAAATAGAAACATTTTCCTTTTCTCTGTTTCATATTTTTCTAAAGGACATCAGAAATCTGGGAGTGTAGGAACCTCCTCTGGACTTCCTTGGACATTGTGTGTATTGGTGATACCTGGACCATTTAACAGTTTGATGCTTAATTAACAATAACTTTCAAGTGATTTAATAATGAGATATGCACATGCCAGATTTTAGTTCTTAGGAAATGTATCAGTGTTACTGGTGCTTAGTACTCATTGATTACTCACAATATACGATGTGCTCTAACAGAAAGCAAGGTTTTGACTTTATTCACTGGGCAGTTTTCACAAATGGTAAATACAATATAAATAAATGTGCATAGTATTTCACTTACTTAGGCATCGGAGTCCTTTATAATAATCTATGACTTTAAGTGCCCCCTTTGAAGGAGTGGATGAATAAGCACTGTAGAGTTCTGAACTTCATTTCTTCAGTTGATAGGCTTGGCTTTTTTCCCGTCAGCCTATTTGACTGAGAGACAGTTTTTACATGGCTTTATTGGAAAATTCATATATATAATAATTTCAATTTTAAATAGTCAAACTGCTTATATATTCATAAAACTTCCATTATTTTTCTAGATCATTCAAAAATTTAGAAGATTTGTGACTAATGGTTGACTTAAGGATTCTTAAGTGAAATTTGGGTTTGTGTTGACAGCAGTTTTACCAACTTTAGAACACATACACACACAACAGAACACGATGTCAGCAGTAATAACAAGATTATCCTTATCTCCACTAATATAGTGACAAAATATTCTAAGCCAAAATAGAACGTTACTGGTGGTTTGGGGAAAGTCCAGTGACAATACGCTTTTGAAAGGTACTAGGAAAATCCGTATTAAAAACAATGTCTTCACTGTTCTATTTTCAACATACAAACAAGCACGCCTGTGAAGACCGGGGTGTGTTAATGGGGGTGCCCACTTCTCCTCTCTGAGGCGTTTCTTTTACTTAGCAGGAAGAGAGAAGCTTTTTGCTTAGTGATTCTGTATTTTAACTTAGTTCTGTCATGAATGGGAACTGTGTCCATCAGTTGAGATAAGCCAGGTTTTCTGGCGGATATTTTGTTTTAAACAGGTGTTATTGGTGATTGCCTCATTTTATGTATGGTTCAGCTTTGTGAAACTACTTAAGACATAAAATTTTCACTTCATACTCCTCTGGGAGGGAGGAAATGAATTCTCCCAATTCAGAATGTTCCTTGGTAAAGCTTTCTTGATGGGTCTATTAAAGTCTTGTTCTGAATTATAGAACTAAGAATCTCATTCCTTTTTTTTAAAAAAATTAATTAATTAATTAATCTTGGCTGCATTGGGTCTTCGTTGCTGCGCGGGCTTTCTCTAGTTGTGGCGAGCGGGGGCTTCTCATTGTGGTAGCTTCTCTTGTTGCAGAGCACAGGCTCTAGGCACGCGGGCTCGGTAGTTGAGGCGCACGGGCTTAGATGCTCCGCAGCATGTGGGATCTTCCCAGCCCAGGGCTAGAACCCGTGTCTCCTGCATTGGCAGGCGGAAGAATCTCATTTCTTGAATTATGTGATCTGATATTAAAACAGTAGAAGTGTAAGAAATGTGGTGTCTTGACATATTGAAGGTTGCAAGCACCTCTGACCATCCATGAAGTGGAGCCTTTCTGTATGTAATGAGTATGAGGGACAGACAGAACCCAGAAAGAACACCTCCCATGTGGAGGGGCACTGCCTGGAATTCCTCCTCTGTCCCCTTTCTTCCCCTTCTTTCACCCCCTCATTAAATGAACTCCCGCTTATCCTTGAGGCCTCAGTGGGAAGAGTTCCTTGACAGCCCCCTCCCCCGTTTCCCCCAAACTCTGGTATATGCTCCTTTATCACCTTGCCTTTTTCACCTGTCAAACTAGCCATCACAGGGACCCTTTCTAACTAGATTGCAGGCTCCCTGAGGGCAGCGTCCGTGTCCGTTCTGTGCAGGATATACGCCCAGTGCCTAGTGTAGCACCTGCATATAATAGGCCCTTAATAAGCAGTGTTAATGTGGTGACGACGGAGATATAAAGGTACTCAGAAATACTTAATCAGTGTCAGTGAGGATCTGTGTCAGCGGAACTGGGTGAAACACATCTAGTCAATCTGAAAATAATAGAGGAAAAAGTCGGTGTGATATGTGGACTGCCCAAAATTGAAAAAGTCATATTATGTTAGATTAGATTTATAATCATACTGACTTGCTTCGTCTTGTGGATTTAAACGAACCTGAAAATAAATTGACCAGGGCCTTCCTCTCAATCAGCTGCACTTGTTTTTTATTTCTACCCTAACTACGCAGCTGTCTATGCATCCCTTGTGCTCAGTTGCCGGCTAAATTGTCTTCCTAACAACTAATCTTGGGTTTGTAGCACATGTGACTGTGCCTTGCCTTACTGATCAGGTTCTCCTCAAAAGTTCAACATTGTGTCTGATTTCCATGTTTCCTTTCTTGGAACAGGTAGCTCTAGGGTCTCAGGGATTTGGAAACTATTTTTGTTATTGTTTACTGCTTTGCGTAGTGACCTTTTGATAGCTGCTGAGTTGTGGGAATAGGTTTGATAGTATAAATATAACAGGAGCATATCTCAAAGAGATTTTTTTCTTTGGTTTTAAAATGTTCTTTTCCTTAATTATGTCCAAACTGATTTAAACGTTAAAAACAATTATTCTGAATTTTTCTCACACCAATGAGAGTGTTGAACTGAGTACAGAACATACGTGTGAGCAGTACACACTGAAGTATAAGTTAATTTATGTGTATGGTTTTTCTTGTAATCTTAAAAATTGAGACCAGTGCATTTGTGGTAACTGTGAAGTGTCACCCACGGAAACAGCCTTAGAAAGCTGTAAATTGTGGAATTTGCTAAGGAAACAGATATCTTCTTCAGGGAGTCTGAATTATGGTTGTTTTTCTGCACATTGTATGATACATGCTTAAGGTATAACTACAAATTGGTGAGGGAATGATGAGGGATGAAAGGGTCCAGAGGGGGGAGAAAGGTAGTCTTGTTACTTGTTTCAATAGAAACAATATTGGCATAAAAAATTATGTATAAATATATAAAGCTGGGTTTTGTGAAAAGAAAGGACTCGTTCAGTTTGATTGGTGATTGGTTGCTGGTCGTCTTCCAGATAACTTGTCATTTCTGTTTCAATTTCCTGAGGCCATACCGTTGGGTGCATACTGAAATATTGAACGTGAAAATGAAAATCTATAAATCATTTTCTTTGTTAAAACATGTACGCAGAATCTTGGCCCTAGAAGATGACCTTATGAGAGAATTTATGCTGCGATTCTTTAACGAGCTAGAAGATTTATGTCACCGGATCACCTTTCTAATGGTCATTTTATTTAAACTTATGGTCAATATGTTTAGAACAGTAAACTGATTAATGGAAATTATTTTTATATGTGAAAGGTTGTATTTAAAATTATTTCCATAGGTATTGAAATATTATCTTTCTTCTTAGTTTTCTGTTTAGTAATGAACTCAGATGTCAAGGCATATTGGGTGTGTGTTTGGTGAAATAGAACATTAAATCCATCGAAGTTAATATTCTGATTTGTTGAACTCCCTCTTACCTTTACAGTTTCCTTTAAAGGTGTGAAATGCCAAGATACTGTGTGAAGAACAGGTGGTTGTTGTTTTATCCTGTTTCTAGTATTGTTATTTGCTGGCTGTCATGCAGGCCCAAAAGGAGTCGGTGCTAAGACTAGAATAAACGACAAAGCGAGCAAGAAGCTTGGCCTGCTCCGACTCTGAGGGAGCTGAAAGTGGATGGGGAGACGTGATTAGAGCCCAGGGGTTCATGAGAGCACAGCCACCAGCGGGAGCGCCAGCATAGCCGCGTTGGTGCTTCTGCCCACGGGTCCCAGGGAGGAGGAGAGGGGCTTGGTTGGTTGCTGTGCTTGCATTGCGTTCCGGCTCGTAGCTCCGGAACCCAGGGCTGTCATTTGAAATAGACGTTTGAAAATTTTGCTGTTTTTGGTTAATTATGATGTAATTAATCCCTGATTGTATGAACCAATATCTTATACTTCGATTAGTTATAGTTAAAGCACAATTGAGAGAAGTAGATACTTGCATCTTTCAAGTTAAAAGGACTAAGGATTCCTTCTAACTGAGTGGAGTGAGCAGTCATAGGACGCTGCTGAGTAGGCTGTCATAGCTGTCAGGTGGATGTTAGGTTGCACTTTGCATTGTTAATACTGCTTTTGGTTTTAATAACCTCTGGTTGAAAATTCTTTCCAGGGAACAATTTTTATATAGAATTTCAGTCTGGGAGAAAACATCTCATGACTCACAGACCTCTTTAAACTTTCAGATTAATGTTAAAGGCTTTTAAGATGAAGGCAGATTTTGTTTCAGAATATTTCAAAATATTTATTCTTTTGGGACCAACAACTTAAAATTATTTTATTCATTCCTTCAGGGGCTGCATTCTTCTTAGTATTATGCTCAGAATAGCTTCTAAGCTCGGATGATACACTTTCAAAAATTCGAAAAGGTAACTACTCGGTTAAACAGCATTTAGTCGATTTTAAGAAGTTGTTAGAATGAATAAGGAATTTGTATATTAACTGATTTAAAAGTTAAACTTCACTTTAGTTTCACTGATTAAAAAAAAAGAAGGGAAGAGTATCATTTTATGTTTACTTAAATTATTTGTTTTGTATTGCTGTATAAACTAATATGTTAATTTAAGAATACAACACTGTATTAGACAGGGTTCTCCAGAGAAACAGAACCAAGAGGATACGCATACAAACACACACACACACACACACACCTCTCTGTATGTGTGGTTACCTTAACCTGTGCAACTAGCCGTGTATCCAGCTGTATACATACATACACACATCAGATACACATGTATAAAGAGATTTGTGGTAAGGAATCTGCTCACGCGATTCCAGAGGCTGGGGTGCCCCCAGATCTGCCACCTGCAAGCTGGAGACCCAGGAAAGCTGGTGATGTAGTTCTAGTCCAAGTCCAAAGGCCCCAAAACCAGGAGAGGTGGTGGTGTGAGTTGTAATGCAGTTACGAAGGCCTGAGGGCTAGGAGTGCCAGTGGTGTGAGTCCCAGGCCAAGGGCGGAGAAAACCAACATTCCAGCTCAGCAGTCGTCCAGAGAGAGAGTTCCCCCTTGCTCCGCCTTTTTGTGGCATTCAGGCCCTTGATGGATTGGATGCTGCTCCCCCATGTGGGGAGGGCAGGCTGCTTAACTCAGTCCTCTGATTCCAATGCCTGTTTCATCTGGAAACACACTCACAGAAGCTCAGAAATCATGTTTAACCAAATATCTGGGCACCCCATGACCCAGTCAACTTGACACATAAAGTGAACCATTCCAAACACCACGGATAATTCTTTCCTATGCTCTTAGTCATACTATTTCCAGAAGTGCTTGTACTGTACTTGAATCAGATGAGACAGAGGAAAATGTTTTGATGAAAATATTACTTTAGCCTTAAGTTTCCTTTTCCTGAAGCTGCATACAGAATAGCCAGGGATCCCTCTCGCCCACCCCCAGTACCGTCAGTGATGTCCAAATCCACTGTGAAACTTAGGAATTGGGTCCGTTTCAGGGTTGTCGTCTGGGAGCATACTGTCATGTCTCAGTCAGTTGCAATAGACAGACTCTTGAGACTCCTCTAAGTTTCAACATACCTCCATCTTCCTAAGTCAGAGTATTCTGGTATTTTCTCCCAAGACAGGCAAACCAACTCAAACTGTCAGAGTGGTGGTGTTTTTATACCATTATTTTTCTTTAATGCTTTTTAAATGACTTAAGCTTTAACAAAATATATATTTATTGAGTTTGCTATTTTATGGAATGCTAGAATTAAAATATGGTTTTTCTAAATGAATAATTATCAGTTATACATTTAGAAATTTAGTATTTTTTTCTAGAAATGTTTTGTTTTGTTCTGTATTTCCACCATTTATTAGAAGATTGGCCCAAGAAGAGAATGACTATTTTATTTCCAACAAGTGAGATTTGTTAGAATATTGACTTTTCTAAATCAGTGAAAGGTTTTTGCTGTGTTTGCTATTAAACAGTAAAGGGGTAGTCATAAATTTTATATAGTATTTATCATTTTTATATTTTTAAAACGTGTTTAAAAACAAGTCGTAACAGAGATCAAGTTTAACAGAGATCACTTCTGTTTTAACTCAGTGGATTAGGAACCCTCAAACTGGGAAACTAGCACATGGAGGGGGTCCTAGGCTGTTATTCCCCTGGGAAGGGGGTCTTTTGGCAGAAGTGAAATGCTCTTTCCAACACGCCCTGAGCATTCTTGTGTGTGTCTTTTGGGCACGTAGGAGGGGAATTGGGAGGTCCTAGGGACATTGTCCTCCAAATATTCCCACCTACGGTATATGAGAGTTCTAGTTGCTCCATATCTTGGTTTTATTTTGCCAGAATTTAAAGTTTTTAGCCTCTCCGATGGGTATGACATAGTACCCTGTTGTTAGTTTAATTTGCCTAGCTCTGATCTTAAAATGCTGAGATTGAATATTTTTTCAAATGCTCTTCTGAAAATTACTTGTTCATGTCTTTGCCAATTAAAAAAATTGGATTGTCTTGTTTATTGAGCTCTTCACAAACCCTAGATATTAGGTCTGTGTTGGTTATATGTATTATGAATATTTTTTTTCCTGGTCTGTGAATTTTCTGCACTTTTTCAGTTGTCTCCCTTGATGAACGAACATCATTGAGCTTATCAGTGTTTCATAGTTGTATCTTTTATCCTGAAGTATATTTCCTTCTACTTTGATGTCATGAAGATACTTGTCTATTTTCCTCAAAAGTTTTACTTTTCACATTTAGGTCTCTAGCCCACTGTGTGTAGTGGAAGGTGGTGGTCCCCTACTTATGTATGTACACATGTAGTGCCTGTTCCGTCACATACAAAGTTTTCATACGGGAGTAGTTCTGTTCCTGGGCTGTAGTTCTGCTCTGCTGGTCTTTGTTTTTTCCTGCTTCAGTTACACTTTCAGTAAGTCTTGATCTCTGTTTGGGAAAAGCCCTTTGCCTTGGTGGTGTTTCTCAAAAATTTCTTGGCTATTTTTGGCTCCTTTTTCTTTCATAATTCAGAATTAGTTTCATAGACATAACAAATACACAACACATTTTTTCAGGAATTTGTCCATTTCATCTAAGGTTTTAGATTTACTGAGAAAAATTATCATTATTTTTGTATTCTTTCCCCCTGACACTTCTTATTCTTCTGGATTTGTAGTTATTCTTATATTTTTATTATCTTTTCACTTTCCTTTTTTCTCGATCAATCTTGCCATAGGTTTGTCTATTTTTATTAATTTTTTTTTTAAGAACCAGCTTTTGGTTTTGTGGAGTATTACTGTCTTTATTTTCTATTTCATTTATTCCTGCTCTTTTTAAGTTATTGGTATGACTTGGAATTTTATTGGATGTGGGGCAGACAGGGCTGAATGAAGGATTACTCCATGGTTTCCACTGTAGGGACGAAGTGGATGGTAGTGTTTAAGGGTTGAAGTGAAAATAGTTGGAATCAGTTCGTGGGGAGGTCATTGAGTTCACTTTTGTATAGCAAGCTTGCAGTGGAGATGCTTAGAGGAGAAGCTGGACCTGAAGTAGTCATTTCGGTATTTGCTTATTGATAGAGATAGTCAGTGGAGAAGAGTGGGAAGAGGGAAAGACAAAATGTTTGTAGGTCAGTGGGAAGCCTTCCTGGCACAGCAATACCACCACCATCCCTATTTCCATTTAGTTTAAAAACCTCTGTACTTCCAAGAATAGTTGTGCGTACATTTGCAGTAATGTACTAATATTTGCAGATTCCACAAATATTTCCACATGTTTATTTCCACAAACGCCCCTATGTCACATCTCAGAGCCCCATTTCTTCCCAGTCTGGATCCTGACCTCGGAATAGCAGTCTCAGCAGAACTGATGATCTGCTACCCCGACAGTTAGTCTTGGGCCCAATCTTTGGCCCTTTCTGCTGACTGCAGACGATGAAAGGAGCCTCCTTAACTTTTCATGTGACCTCAGATCACTCTCAGTTTTCATCCCCTACCATTCGCTGACGACCCCAGCAACAGCTGATTCCATAGTTCTTGCAAGTCACTACTTCCCATCAGCCTCTCATCAGGTGGGATTACTCCACCTGCCAGTAAATTTCCTTCAGCTGGTATTGCGTCCCACTGCATGACTAGTGAAAGTTTTAACCATCGCACTATTACTCATGCGAGGGGCTGTCTGTGCTTCACCTGTCGCCTGTGATCCAGGTGCAGAATCCCATCTTTGAGACTGCTTTCTGGACCACTTCTACTGGCAACTGCCATTGGCCAAATTCTTCAGAAAACAGACTCTTGAGATCTGCATGCGTGGCCTTTTTTTTTTTTTCTGTATAATGCTTTTGGGAACAACACCTGGGAGGAAGCAGGATGGTCAGTGGAGGTACTTAATTGCAGTGTGGTTGCAGCAGAGGCTTCAGCCAATCCCACGGGAACATTCCAGGGCTGGACTGGCCCTTCGGGATGGTCCCAGGTTGATGGAGGAGTCTGGACCTTTGTATGACCGTCTATGGAGGCAGCTGCCTCGAGAGGAGCTCAGGTGTGAGCCCTCAGCAGCCGTCACTCCTGCAGCTCGAGGGACCAGCTCCTGACCTGGAGGGTGACCTGGAGGCTTTTAAACTCTCTTCTTCCCAGTGCATGCATTTCATACCACTGATATTAATTAGTTAATTGTGTGGTTTAACTCTTTTCTTTACCTACTGCTTTTTTGTTTTTTCCTCTGCTAGTTCTGTTTGCTGCTGAGAGAGGTGTTTTAAAACCTCCAACTCTTGATTGTAGAATTGTGTGGGGTTGTTTTCCTTCTAGTTTTATCAATTTTTTGCTTAATAGATTCAGGCTATGTTATTCAAATATAGGATTGTTGTGCCTTGTTGAATTGTACCTTTCATTTTTATAAGATATTCCTCCTTTTAATAATGCTTTTTGTCTTTAAAAGCTACTTTGTCTAATCTAAATAGAGTTTCACCAGCTTTCTTTTTGGCCATTGTCACGTAGTATTTCTTTTTCATTCTTCTAATAAATCTTTTTGTGTTCTACTGTATATGACGTATCTTACAGACAATTCAGAATTTGTGAGTGTCTGGTCTGATCAGTTTTGTCTTATAATTGGAGCTAATAGTTCATTCATTTACATTTAAGTGCCATTACTGAAATATTTGGATTTAAGCCTATCATTTTATTATTTATTTTCTACTCTTCCAGCTGGTCTTTGTTGCTCTTTTGCCTTCTTTCTTGCCTGCTTTGTCAATCATTCCATTGTTGTTGTTGCTGTTTCACCCCTGCCCCATTACCTTGCTAATTATACTCTTTCAGTGCTCTGTTGAAGAATGCCAGGGAGATTTCAATGCATCTCTGACCTCTTAGAGTCAGCATTAAATTAGAACTTTTATCACTTCATGAGCAGTGCATTGCTTCTTTTTATAGATATTAGTTTTCTGGTGAAATTCTCTGTATTTTCAACTAATTTACAGAGCATATTAATCATTATTTTAAGGTTTTTTTCTGATGATTCTAAAATCTGTTTCACTTTTGGGACTGTTTCTGTTATCCACTCCCCACCCCCTTTTTTTTTAGGTTGTATGTCTGGTTTCTTGGCCAGCCTGGTGATTTTTATTGCACAGCAGATCATAGAGGCCCTGAATGGTGTCACCTTCTCCAGAAAGGATTTGGTTTTCTTCTGGAAGGCGGTCACCTTTCACCTTGATCCGTGGAGGTTGGTCTGTCCCGGGTCTTGACTGCTGCCTCGGGTGCTCACCTAGACCTCTGCCCCATAGCAGTCTCTGAACTCCAGCTTTGTCACCCCAGCACCTCGATTCTGCCAAAATCGCTTGTTTGGCTTCTTAAGCTGTCAGCAACTGCTTTCTCTTTGGGTTTTTGGATTATTTGTGATGCTAGACTTACTGGCTGCCTTCCCTCAATTTTGTACTTGTTCATGTTGAGTTGTTGCGATCCATAGAATTTTTGATAGCGATTCTTGCGGTCTCTGATGCACAGGCTATGTTTTATTGTTTATAATTTTATTAATTTGTGGGCTTTTTAGTGGGAGAGGATTGTATTTGCATTCATTGTGGTGAGGAGGGAACAACAGAAGTGTCAATTAAATTAGTGAGTCCCCCCAGAATTAACCCCATAGGGTGTATCTGATTTAGTGTCGTTAGGATAGCCACAAAATAGTTCAGTCTTACTTTAGCTTAAATTTCATGGGCCTGTATCCTATTTTATCTCATTGATTCATTTCATACACTTGATAAACCCAGAGTATGTAGTGCAGTACTCAATGGGAATGGCAGGCTCCAAGTTCAGCAGAGATGGTTTCACATAAAAAGGGCCAATGAAATATCTCCTGGGTCCCAGATTTTCACTGGGCCAAAATGTGACAAACACTGCTTCACATCAAGGGTGGGCAGACTATGGCCTGTGGCCAAATATGGCCCTGACCCATGTTCTGAATGAAGTTATATGCGAGCACAGCTGCTCCCCTCCTCCGTATGTGTTCCACGGTGGCTCTGCCATTAGGGTTGGCTGGCTGCAGCAGACACTGTATATGGCCTGTGAAGCTGGGAATGTTTGCTCTGTGACCCTTTGCTGAATGAGTTGGCTGATCCCTGCTTTAGATTGTCAAACTTCAGTGACTGAATCCTTTTATAGAATCCATCATTAATATGCTAAGAAATTGGCCACCGCTTAAAAAAAAAGGCTGTTCTCTCTCTCTTCTTGCCTGCTGTTCTTCCTTGATTTTTAGAATTGCTTCTGCTCCCGTCTCTCCTCTCTCTGGAACCTCACCCTGTTGATCATCTGCTGGGAGAAGGCAGGTGACAGAGGTGGGTGGGGTTTCTGCCCCAGGGACATGCAGACCTTGAGGAAGCAGCAGGGCTGGGAGGTGCGCCTTCCCTCTCAGGGGCCACAACGGGGGACACTTGAAGGTCACGTTTAAGCTTTGTTTCAGAATGCAGCAGGTACTGAAACTGGGTGAGACACAGACTGGTTCAGTCATCAGAATTGGGGAGCCTTTTGTTCAGCAGGGCTTTTAATGACCTGTGTGGCCGTCACAGAGAACACTGTAGTTTAGATTTAGCACCGAGCTAAAATGTCACGTCTGAGGACACTTGATGACAATCGTTCCTCTGAGGGCATCTAGTCTGCTGACTCTTTTTGGCTGAACGTAAAAAGTCAGAGGTACTTTAGCCACGTCTCTTTCCAGAACAGAAATAACTCAGATGTGGCCGCGGCAGCACTGGAGCTCCACATTTGTTACACTGGCTTAGGGGCTGGGTGTTCGCAGGCGTCAGTCATCATGTTCACGTTTTAGTGCCGTCGTAGGCGTTGTCAGGAATATGAACAAATGTGGCCCAGCCTTTGTTCACACGGAGGGCTGGCTGGGCGCCCTTGTCACTTGGCGTCCCCTGCCAGCCACGGGGAAAGGTGCTGAAATCCAGCGTGGAAACTCAGTGCTTGAGAAGGTTTTATTTTTGGGTTGGAAGCAGATGACTCCCGCACCTGTGGAGCGCTGCGTGCACAGCCTCACAGGCAGGCGGAGCGCCCCCCTCGCTCTCCTCCCCTGTCCCGGTGCCATGTCACCAGGACAGTCTCGCCAGGAGTCGAGGTGGCTCGGAGGCCCAAGGGGAGCCACAGCCTGCGCGATCTCCCTCTTATCTAATGTGACTCTCGTGTCAGGGAGGAGGGGGATTAAGGAAAAGAATAGAAAAAAAAATTTGTTGGGAAACAATCTTCCTGCCACTTCTGTTTTTAAGCTAGAATCAACGCCTTTGAATTACAAATGCTTTTAGAAGAAAATAATGTATTTAATATGAAGTTTTCATGAATTCTTACATGGCATTTATAACCATTTCTCTCCCCACCATTAATTTCCCAAGTCTGTTTAGAATCTCAGTGACTGTAATTATTTTGTAAAATTGAAGGGGGTTGAAATAGATGACACCTCACACCCGCACGGATGTTGAAACGCCCGAGCTCTCTCTGGAGCGTCAGGTGATTACAGTTCACGTTTGCCCAGGGCCGCGCCTCTCAAGCCTGGTCCCTGAAACCGTCTTCCTGGAGCATCAGTTACACTTGTGGATTATTTTGGGGGAAAATGTTTTGTATAATGAAGAGGAGAACAAAAACTTCTTATCTTTTAACAGAAGCAATTGACTTGGGGTGAGTTTCTCCCTGACCTGGCTTGAGGCCAGTTCCCCCAGGTCCCAGGGCTGGGCCCCTCCTCCGGCTCCTGGAAGAGTTTGAGAAGCAGCGTGTTACACACACGTCAGAACTCAGTTCCTTTCCTTTCTGGGGGGAGCAAGAATATCTCTCTGTGGGGACCTTCCATCTCTGCCAAAGGAAAGGATGATTCGGTGTTGATTTGGCCACTCTTAACGGCCTTTGGAGGCTGAAAGCCCTGTTCAGTGAATGGAGACCGTGGGGGAGAAGTGAGGACCATCGCGCTTCTGAGAGCACGTCCTCATCAGGACAGTCCTGCGGCAGAAATAATGACAACGCCCCCCCCCCCACCACACACACACACTGCCCCCGTGCCCAAAACAGGGCTGCCGGTGACAAGAGCTCAGAAGAAGTGGCGTTCGTTTCATCCGCAGCCTGGACAGTGCCCGAGGTTGACTCACTGCGCTTCCTTTGGGTTCCCTCCCTCCTTCCTTTTCTTCCTTCCTGTTTTCTTTTATAGATCCTTTCCTTTTCAGAGATCCTTTTCAGGAAAGTAGCGGTGTTTGTACCTTGATGATACAATAGAGAGCTCTGAAGGTGAGAGCATGTCTTAACACTTACTTGTTGCTGTGCTGAAACCTTACTTGGCATGTGTCTGAACTGAAAGATAGTAAGATGCTTGATGGTTCTTCAAGTTCAGTAGCTTAGATCTATATATTTGTTATTTTAAAAATCAAACTCAGAGGGCTTCCCTGGTGGTGCAGTAGTTGGGAATCCGCCTGCCAATGCAGGAGACACGGGTTCGAGCCCTGGTCCAGGAGGATCCCACATGCTGCGGAGCAGCTGAGCCCGAGAGCCACAACTACTGAGCCTGTGCTCTAGAGCCCGTGAGCCACAACTGCTGAGGCCTGCACGCCTAGAGCCCGTGCGCCAGAACAAGAGAAGCCACCGCACTGAGAAGCCCACAACGAAGAGTAGCCTCTGGTCGCTGCAACTAGAGAAAGCCAGCGTGCAGCAACGAAGACCCAACGCAGCCAAAAATAAATAATAATAAATAAATAAATAAAAATCAAACTCAGATATTTCATTTATATATATTGTCTGAAATAACTTCCAAACATGGTAATTTAGGGAATAAGTCAGATTACATACGGATTTGAAACTAATGGATAATCTGTTTTAAACCAGGAGGGGGGGAGATATTCAGAAGAGACTTCTGTGTTGCTGAGAGATGTTTGTGTTCCTTCTAATTTCCCTTTTAAAAAAAAATAACATATAATAATAACATGCTAACAACAGAAATCCATCAGAGAGAGTCTCGAGCTCCTGCTGCGGCTGCCCCTCCCCAACTCCTCCTTCTTCCAGGTCACCAGTCAGTGTCCTGGAGTAAAAACCCCACTGCTTCTTTCTTTTGGGGTCCAGCTTAGACTCAGAAAGATGTTGAGTGTGAGCTGCTTTCGTCTTCTCTGCCTGCCTCTGAAGCAGCGCTGTTAGAGGGCCCAGCACAGCAGCAGATTTGGTGGCCAGAGTGCTCGTCAGCACAGCCGCAGTGACGCTCCTGGACACAAGGGCGAAGCGGGAAATAGACTGGCCCACTTCCTTATTAAGTTCTAATGCTGCGTAGTTTGCAAACCGAGTTGTGCACCATCATCATATGTGTACCTGTTTATGTATTTATTCTTTTGTACCCTGTTTTTAGGTTTCACATATAAGGGATATCATATGATATTTCTCTTTCTCTGTCTTACTTCACTCAGTATGACAATCTCTAGGTCCATCCATGCTGCTGCAAATGGCGTTATTTTGTTCTTTTTTATGACTGAGTAATATTCCATTGTGTGTGTGTGTGTGTGTGTGTGTGTGTGTGTATGTATACACCACATCTTCTTTATTTATTCCTCTGTCGATGGACATTTAGGTTGCTTCCGTGTCTTGGCTGTTGTACATAGTGCTGCTATGAACATAGGGGTGCATGTGTCTTTTCGAATTATGGTTTTCTCCAGATATATCCCAGCAACTATATGCCAATAAAATGGATAACCTAGAAGAAATGGTATGCATTTATTCTTTAATAGAGAGATGCCGGTCCCACTCCAGACCTGTTCAGTCAGAATCAGGGGGCAGGAATCTGGGCGGGGAGCCCAAGCAGCTAAATAACAACAAGAACAACTCCACAGGTGACCTGATAGCCAACCAGGGTCGCAAACTACTGATTCATGGGCTGCACTCACGATTAATTTTGTTCAGAATGATGTATTTGAAAATACCTCTTACTTTGGTTTAAACAACTATTTGCTGTGGAAGAAACATATTAGTGCATAATTAAGAAATGAAGGAAATGTATTTACTCACAGCCTACATTGCATACTTTTTGACTTCCTCCTGTGTATCCTTGGTCTTGGATTTGAGTTAATCCTTTCCCCTACTGAATGGTGGTATGCGAAGCCTGTTTCTTACTAGGTTTGCTGAACTAGGGAAAGAGTAAGAGCAAGTAAAAAGATAAGTAAAAAGACGGCTCACTGGAGCATTTCTTTTCCTTAAGAGACATTAAAAAATTTTTTTTTAATGTTAGGAATATGAAACACCGAAGTTTCTAGGAAGAAGAAACTTTATTCTTTCAGGTTTGATATATTTATTCAGAGGGTGATTCAACTACAGAATGAAGCATTTTTAGCATTATGAAATCCAATGTTTTAAAATCTTTTTCCTTGCAATTCGATTACTAATTTGTAATCCTGAAGAAATTGTTTCATCTAAAGTTGTTCATGCGTTCAGGTCTTTTGCATGATGTCTGATGTGATCGGTAATAAAGGTTGCAATGTAGTAGTAGCTATGATCACAATCCTCTAAAATAATATTTTATAATGGGTTTAGGGGAAAGAAGGAGGGAGGGAAGAGAGTAAAAATTTGAGGACTTAGTAAGTGACATGTATTATCATCTTATTTACAAGAATAGAATTTTGAATTTGCTAACAACAAATCGAAACTTATCCTAGATAATACTTTTAAAGACGTCAGCTTTTTGGCATTTTTAAGTTCTAACAGCATGACCTACTGGCTTTTGCAGTTGAAGGTTAAAAACGTAACTTTAGTATCAGAATTAAATAATAAGGCAGAATCAAAATATTAGGTCACAGGCAATTTGTATTAATTAAATTCATTGGGAAGTGAGTTATAGTAAAGCCACAACACTGATTTCAGTAACTCAGTGGATATGGGAAGTGATTTCCTGACATGTGCTCATTTAGTTTTTGGGTCTTTGGTCCCTTGATTAATCTAAGGATTCTGTTTCACGTGCTACAAGCTTTTGCATCTAAGATGCTTATATCTTATACATGGATGTATATATTAAGGAGGAAGATAAGATTGAACCAGCAGGTGTCAGCAAGAACCATAATAAAACCATCAGTCCTGATTATCTCAACCTTTGTTTTGTTACTTTTCAGTGATGCTTTAACATAAAACAACATTGAAGTGATTTTTCAGTAGACACTTATCTGCCTTGTAACGTAGAACCCTTCTTTCAGATGTTTCAGAGAACATGTCTGAAGTGTAACAACAGCTTTAAAAAGATTTAGTTCAAAGAAAGTGTTGTTTGCCAAATGCTGTGAACTTTTCTTGATTTCACTCTCTTGAAAAAATTCACCATAAATTATTCCATATCAAAAAAGTTTATATTTAACAGTTTAAGTATTTCTCTGGCTATCTGTGTTCTACTTTTTTCAATACACCACTCCTATTGACTAGTCAACAACCATATGCATTTTATAGGAATAGGAATTCATAAACATCTCTCCTCATACTGGGTTTAATCGTTCAATGAAAATACAGCATTTACGTTCTCTCAGCATCCAATTACTTATTTTATTTTAGACCAATTCTAAGTCATTGAATTGTCAGGGGACGGTAATGTCTACATTTCCACAAAATTAAAAGGTTCAATACATTTCTCAATGTGCCATAATTTTTATTAGAAATTCTATCTCTTATTTCCTTCTTCCTCACATGATGACTTGACAAAAATACAAATACAAAAGGCAAACATGATACCATCTTTTGTGATGATTTTATTAGAGTAAACAAAAGAAGAATGAGTAAGGAGAACCTCACTGAGACCACAGGGAGGTGTGTGGGAAGCAGGATGATTTCAGGTACTTTTCGTTTTCTTATTATCATACCAAATAAAGACCTTCTATTTTACAAGCATCCTTATTAAAATCTAACGTTACCTGAGCAATCCCATTCCTAGATATTTACCCACGTGAAGTGAAAACTTACATGTGAACCTGTATGCAGATACTTATAGTGGCTTTATTGGTAATTGTCCCAAACTGGAAAACAATGCAAATGTATGTTAATTGGAGAGTGGATAAACAAGCAGTGATACTTCCATTATGGGCTGATGGAACTGTTCTAATTTTGATTCTGGTGGTAGTTACAAGACTAAATTTGTCAAAATGTATGGAAATTGAACAGGAAAATGGCAAGTTTTCTGTATATAAATTATACCATAATAAAAAGAAGTGCTAAAATAAATTTTGCACAAGATAAGTAGACTAGAAGAATAAAGATAAGGCTAATTTGTACTTTCCTTTTTCCAGACATTGTAATAGGAACCTTAACATGCTTTATCTCCATTTAACCTTCTTTTATATATTGGTTTTCATGTATTCAATTCTAGATTTATTTTTAACTCTACAGTCACTTTTATCTATTGGTTCATGCCGATAATACTTACTTAAATGTCTGCCATTGCCTTTATTTATGATTCCTTCCTGCATCTTCCACCTTCTGTCTGAGAGCATTTTCATTCTGTCTTTTCTCTCTGCTGATTTTTGTTCATGTGGTCTTATTTGCTAGAGTGCCTAGTTATTTTTTATTATGCATTTGAGATTATATGTGTAGAATTGTTTGTAGCAGTAATTTGAAACCTAAGATATTCTCTTTCTCCAGAGTGTATGTTCATGTGTTTCTGCCAGGTGCCTGGGGGTTTTAGCTATCAGAGATGACCTCAATCCAGTTTCAGGATTTCAGATGATTTAGTATTGTGAAGGTGTGTTTACCAGGGTTAAGACTTTCAAGGTCCCAACCCAAATTGTGGGGCTGTTCGCCACAGCCCCTTGTTGAGACGTGGACTACACTTTCTCTAGTCCCAAGAGGCTGGAAGTGCTGTACAGCCTCTCGGCATCATAACTGCCCCTCCACAGGCAGTGCAAAAAATGCCCAGATATTAGACCCACTTCTCCTTGGTTTCCTTCATCCCTCAGACACTGGTCCTTTAATTCTTCCCTATTTCCACAGCTCCGTGATGCATTCAAGCAGATTGAAAAATATTTCTTTTGTGTAACTAACTGCCCTCGGAGGGGAGGGTTGGTCTGAATTATCCTTTTGCTATTATGGAAGCTACGTTTGCCTGTACTGTTTTTAATACCCATACATGTATACAAATGTGCTTTTCTTAAAAATAATTTTATTCTATTAGGCAACTTCCTGTTTTTGATTTAAAATATTATGAAATCATGTTAGAATCATAGATGACTATATATTTGCTATATGTTTAACTCTGTGCCAGCCACCATGGGGATGCAGTGATGTATAAAACAGATAATTTCCTAACCTTACTTGGCTGATATTTTGGCAAGATAGTTAGCTTAAACAAATCACGACACAATTATCTACTTGTTACTGATAAGAACAGTATACTTTGAGTACATATAACATGGAAATTTGTCTCCAAATCTTGCTTTTTCACTTCACATTATACTGGGTACATCTTTAAATATCATTACAATTTTTAATAAACATTTGATCAGTCTAGGGTTCTAGTTTGTATGTTTACTGTAATTTATTTAGACATTTTCATATTGTTGGACCATTATGTTGTTCCTAGTTTTCCTTTATGATAAATGCTTTTTAATAAACATTCTTGTATATAATCCAAAATTCACTCACTGATTTATTTCTTTAGGATAGAGTTGTGGGGTTGAGAGTCTTGAGTAAAAGTGTATGAATGATTATTCATGTTTATTGCCATATTGCTTTCTAGAAAGGTTATTACACATATGTAAGCATTATGTATAATTTTTAAATATGTGTCATTTTGAAAGGTTATCAGGTGTATACTATTTCATTGTTGCTTAAATTTGTATTCTTTATCAGTGATATTGAACATTTTTTATATTTATTTCTAATGTACATTTCTTTGTGCCTATAACTATTAACAAAAATAAGGCAGAACATTCTGCTTTATGAATGAAATTGTAGCGCTAGATTTAAACTAGAATTAGGTCTTCTACTGCTTCTTTTCCAGTGCTATAATTTTATTATTTTATACTTGGATTGCCATTTTTAACTTGTTCCTTTGTTGAGAATATTTTTTAAAAATTTCTGTAATGAGTAGCAGGAAGTAGCTTCCGGAGTCTTTAATAATATAGAAAAGTATGTGTTAGATAAGGAACGATATAGTTGATCATTGTTTATCTGAAATCTCTTGAGATTGGTATGTACATAGTTCAATATTTAGGATTTAGTACTGTGTCAAAACTGGTTGTTGAGAAACTGGATAGAATGATGAAATTATCAAAATATATGTTTGGAAACAGAAAGAGAAAGATTTTTAATGAATAGAATCTATACATACCCATTGTTAGTTGAATTGCATTTACTTTAAGCTTTAAGTTAGAAGTTTAATTGAAAGATTGCAAGATTGACTGACCTTTAAGTCTTTATTGTTAAGTAATTTTTGTTGCAGAATGAAGGAAATATTTTTCTTTAGCTAAGCATTCTTTAATATTGACTATAATTAAATTTTTTTATTTAATGGCTAGTTATAACTTTTTTGACCAAAATCACGATCACAAATAAAATGCACAAAATGATTTTCTTACAAATATCAATGCATATTTAAGTCTCATCTTTATTATTCTGTCATATGTTTAGTACTGTACTTTATAATTGACCAAAAAATCAGGTTACTGTTTTGAAATGTATGATTTTAAGGCAGTTTCTGTAAGAAATAATTAATTCATTGAGGATGTCTATAGACACAGAATAAAGCTCATTTTGTTGAAGATTTTGGCCAAGGTGAACATATTAACTGAGGTTATTCAATTCAAGTAATATTCAGAAAAAAAGTATAAATTTAGCATGATTTAATTTGCTTATAACTACCTCAGGGCTTTGTATTTTATAAGTTTATTAAAATATGGGAACTAGGAAAGGTATTGTTTTCATTTAAGGAATGGTGCTGTAAATGCTGTTTCAGTGTTCAAATTAAGATGGCTATCTAATACCTTGTCACTGAGGGCTATGTTATTATCGTTTATAGTATATATAGTATTTTGTATTTTACTTAATAATTTTCTTACCAGGGTCATGTGAATTATGAATTAGTCCACTGACAGACACAATTGCTTATAAATAAGTACTTTGTCACTGAGTTAGCTTTTATATCTGAAATTCAGATTCTTAATTTTGTAGTTTTCTTTTCTGCAAAATATGTGACTACACACAAGAATTGTTTTACTTTAATGTGTACTGAGATTGTGGATATATATGAAAATATTTGGAGTATTTAAATATCCATTCATGATAAAAAATTTCAACAAAGTTGGTATAGAGGAAACATACCTCAACATAATAAAGGCCATAATGACAAACCCACAGCTAACTTCATACTCAGTGGTGAAAAGCTGAAAGCTTTTCCTCTAAGATCAAAGACAAGACAATGCCCAGTCCTGCCATTTGTATTTAACATAATTTTGGAAATCCTAGCCACTGCTATCAGACAAGACAAAGAAATAGCATCCAAATTGGAAGGAAAGAAGTAATACTGCCATTGTTTGCAGATGACATGATACTATATATAGAAAACCCTAAAGTCTCTACCAAAAAATTATTAGAACTAATCAATGAATTTAGTAAAGTTGCAGGATACAAGATTAATATACAGAAGTCTATTGCATTTCTATACACTTAATAATGAAACTATCTTTAGATCAGAAAGAGAAATCAAGAAAACAATCCCATTTACAGTTGCATCAAAAAGAATAAAATACCTAGGAATAAATTTAAGCAGGTGAAAGATCTGTACTTGAAAAACTGTAAGATATTGATAAAAGAAATTGAAGATGATACAAATAAATGGGAAGATACATCATATTCATGGATTGGAAGAATTAATATTGTTAAAATGTCCATACTACCCAAAGTGATCTACAGATTTAATTCAATCCTATATAAAATACCCATGACATTTTTCATAGAACTAGAACAAATAATTTTAAAATTTTCTGTGGAACCACAGAAGACCCCCAAATAGCCAAAGCATTCTTGAGAAAGAAACACAAAGCTGGAAGTATCATGCTTTCTGACTTCAGACTGTGCTACAAAGCTACAGAAATCAAAACAGTATGGAACCGGCACAGAAACACACACATAGATCAATGGAATAGAATAGAAAGCCCAGAAATAAACCCATGCTCATATGGTCAATTAGTCTATGACAAAGGAGACAAGAATGCACAATGGGGGAAAGACAGTCTCTTTAATAAGTGGTGTTACAAAAACTGGACAGCTACATATAAATGAATGACATTAGAAAATTTTCTCACACAATATACAAAAATAAACTCAAAATAGATTAAAAACTTAAATGTAAGGCCTGAAAACATGAAACTCTTAGAAGAAAGCAGAGGCAGTGCATTCTTTGACATTGGTCTTGGCAGGATATTTTTTGATCTGTCTCCTTAGACAAGGGAAACAAAAGCTAAAATAAATGGAACCTAATCAAATTTAAAAGCTTTTGCATGGAGAAGGAAATCATCAACAAAATGAAAAGACAGCCTACTGAATGGAAGCAAATATATGCAAATGATACGTTTGGTAAGAGGTTAATCTCCAAAATATATAAAGAACTCATACAACTCAATATAAAAAAAAATCCAATTAAAAAATGGGCAGGAGAACTGAATAGACAGAGAAGACATACAGATGGCCAACAGGCACATGAAAAGATACTCAATATCATTAATTATTGGGGAAATGCCAATCAAAATCACAATGAGATATCACCTCACACCTGTCAGAATAGGTGTCATCAAAAAGACAAGAAATAACACAGGTTGGAGAGGATGTGGAGTAAAGGGAACCCTCGTGCATTGCTGGTGGGAATGTAAATTGGTGCAGCCACTATGGAAAATAGTATGGAGCTTCCTCAAAAAATTAAAAATAGAACTACCATATGATCCAGCAATTCAACTGCTAGGTATTTATCCAAAGGAAATGAAAACACTCATTTGAAAAGATGTATGTTCCCAAGTGTTCATAGCATTATTTAAAATAGTGAAGACATGGAAACAACCTAAGTTTCCATAACAAATGAATGGATAATGAAGGTGTGGCATATATACACAATAAAATATTAATGAGCCATAAAAACAGAATGAAATTTTACCATTTGTAACAACACGGATGTACAGAGAAAGACAACATGTAGACAGAGAAAGACAAATACTGTAGGTTTTCACTTGTATGTGGAATCTAAAAAAGAAAACAAACGAACCAATATAACAAAGCAGAAACAGACTCACAAACACAGAAAACAAACTAATAGTTAACCAGAGGGAAGAGGGGTGGGAGAGGGGGAGATAGGTAAAGGGAACAACTACTAGGTAAAAAATAAGTAAGTTACAAGGATGCAATGTACAGCAGAGGCACTGTAGTCAATATTTTATAATAACTTTGCATGGAGTATATTCTATAAAAATATCAAATTACTGTGTTGTATGCCCGAAACTAATATAATACTGTAAGTCAATTATACTTCCATTTTAAAAAAGAGAACTGTTTTCAAACACATTGAAGAGATTTAGCTAATAAAAATAATCGATACGAGAATTACAGGACAGTGTATTGAATTCCCCTTTCCTAAAGATTCTACTTGGCAAAATGTGGCTGTTATGAACTTTTTATATATGGCCTTTCTCCTAATAACTCACAGTTAGGTTTTTCTGTATCATTTTCATCCTGTACCCTGCTCTTCCTAACACCCACCCTATTTTGGTTTCTTCTCTATCAGTCTAGTTTGGATGGTGCTACTACTGTGCCCTGTGTCCTCCAAGCTAATGATGACTTCTGGAGTTGTATTTAACTTTCTAATCAGTCAGAAGTCCTACACGTCTAAACATAAGCCACTGTAAAATCTGTCCTCTGTTCCTGATTTTCCATTCATTCAGCAGATGTTTATTGGGTGCCCGTTATGTGCCAGGTTCTTGCTGGGGGAGTACAGCAGGGAACAAAATGATAAGGTCCTGCCTTTATGTTACCTGCCTTATAGCAGAGGAGATAAACAATAAACAAGTTTAAAAATGAACAAGATAATTATAAATTGCTATAATTGCTCCATAGGAATGAAAGGGTGATGATATGAAAGGTAAACAGGGAGGGCTGGGTCCTACTTTGGAGAGGATTGTTAAGGTAGGGACAGCGTACAAAGGCCCTGAAGCCAGGAAAGACTTAGAGGGTTTCAAGAGCAGAGGGGTTTTCATGTTGATGGCAGGTCATTAGTGGGAGAGACTAGGATGACCTGATGTGGGAGAGGGAGGCAAGAGATGCTTTACAGGGCCCTCCTGTATTTGGCAAGGAGTTGGGATTTTAGTCCAAGAGTAATGGGAGTGTCATGAAGTGACTTGTGTTTTTAAAATATTGGGGTGGCCAAAAAGTTCGTTCGGGTTTTCCTGTAAGATCGGAAATACCACTGTGAAGAGAATGGTGGAAGAAGAGAGAACACTTCCTAGGCTATGAGAGTAATCTCTGGCGGAGATATAATGACACCTTATAGGGTTGTATTAGTGGCAGTAGAGAAGCATGGACAGATTTGAGATTTATTTTGGAAATAGAACAAATGGCACTTTCTGGTGTGTTGGAATGGGGAGCAGGGAGGTGAGGGGGAGGGAAGAATCACAGACGAATTCTAGGTTTTTGACTGGACCAGAGCTTCTGAAAGTGTGGTCTTTCGACTTCTGGGGATGGTGAGGGTCGGGGGTTGGGTGGGGTCCTTGAGGTTCATTCATGTGGTCTGCAAGAGCAAATGATTTTTGTAATATTAAGACATTATTTGTAAAAGCACTGATGCCTTAGCTTGAATCAGTGCGGCAATACCAAACTACTAGTCTCTGTCTTCTCTACCCATATGGAATAGTACTAAAAAGTATGAGTTTCATTTTAAAGTGTACTTGATGAAGCAGTTAAAGAGTATTATTTTTATCACATTTCAACCTTTGAGTACAAGTCCCTTAATATGTGCAATGAAATGGGAAGTAGACTTTAAGCGCCATGGCAGCAAATCAAAGTTGTCTTGTAAAAGCCTCTCTTCAGGTGTTGGAGGAGCAGCCTGACAGCTACTGTTTTCATGGGACACCGTTTTCTCTTGAAACAGCAACTGACATTCAAACCTAGATGTTTTGTAGACATTTTCTTGAAAATTAAGTGCCTGTCATTTAAGGGAAATCAAGTGACGTTGTTTGTTACTAATGATAAAATTCCAACTTTTAAAGTGAAAGTTGGAATTTTGGAAAAATTATATTCATCACCCTGTCCTTGGCATCTTCCTGGTATTTAAAGACTTCTGATGAGATTAGTGGTGATATTAATGAATGTGTTTTTGAATATTGTATAATGAAATGGTCAACATTTATAGAGGATCTGAGTAACTAAGGGAACTAAAATTTTCCAGATGACCAGTGCATGATGTTACAAAATCATGCATGAGTAAAAGATCTATTTAGAGGGCAAGAGAGACCATTGGATTTTCACATTACAGAGTACAAAAGTTCATTGGTAAGTTTTGACAGTCCACATTGCAGTTAACCTTTATGAATCTGCCACTTGTCAAGTTTGGTGTTAGTACTAAAGAAGAGTATCCAAGACAGGAATAAAGACGCAGACCTACTGGAGAACGGACTTGAGGATATGGGGAGGGGGAAGGGTGAGCTGTGACAGGGCGAGAGAGAGTCATGGACATATACACACTAACAAACGTAGTAAGGTAGATAGCTAGTGGGAAGCAGCCACATGGCACAGGGATATTGGCTCGGTGCTTTGCGACAGCCTGGAGGGGTGGGATAGGGAGGGTGGGAGGGAGGGAGACATAAGAGGGAAGACATATGGGAACATATGTATATGTATAACTGATTCACTTTGTTATAAAGCAGAAACTAACACACCATTGTAAAACAATTATACCCCAATAAAGATGTTAAAAAATAAATAAATAAAAAAATAAAGAATAGGAAAAAAAAAAAGAGTATCCACAGGGATATCCACAGTGGGTATTAAAACACTCTATTTTCCAACTATACATCTGTGTAAGACCAGATTTTTAAAAATATACTTTAGCCAAAACAACATATCTCAACAAACTGAATGTAGAAGACAGACATTAAAGAAATTTACAAAATGTAAAACAATGTTTCTCTTCTAATTTTTGAAAAGTTAACTATTTTTCATAAAAATATGTTATTTATAAGCATGTAGTGATTGCTTTTATTTGTAAATGAATTAGTATGTATTTTAAACATTTCTCAGTTTTAATTTCTAATGTGGGAAATATTGATAGCCATGATCCACATGAACAAAAGGTCTTTGGGGTTCTCAGATAAAGAGGTCCTGAGACCCAAAAGTTTAAGAAGTTTGGGCTTGACCTACTGAGTAGATGGTGATACATGTAAAGAGATAAAGAAGATTAGAGAAGCTTGCCTTTTTTTTTTTTTTTTTGAAGAATGGGAGATGGAATCTTCTGTTCAGGAATTGTGAAGATATCAGGTGGTCATTTGGATATTGGTGTTTGTGGCTCAGAGCTCAGAACAGATGCGTGTAGTAGACAGAAATTTCAGAGTAATCATACATGGTTAGTAATCAAAGTCATGGGACTGGATGGGTTGACTTGAGAGAATGTAGATTTAAAAAAAATAAAGATTCAAGTCATAGAGCACTCCAACATAAATGTTGGATAGCAAAAGGAACTTAGAAAAAGTAGCTATAATGTGGGAGAAAATCCAGGAGAATGTGGGACACAGAACGTTTCCAGAAAGTGAGATAGTTGTGTTGAAAGCTGGTTGAGGTGAAGTAAGAGACCTTGGTGAGGGCCCTTATCATCTCTTGTCTGGACTGCTGCAGTAGCTTCTTGACTGGTCTTGCTTGTGGTTGTGAGCCCCTCTACTCTGTCACAGAGCAAGAAAGGTTGTATTTCAAAAAATGAACTTCCCTCTCTTAGCTTCTTGAAACCCAGCATTAGCTCTCTGATACCAGCTGGATAAAGTAAATATCATAACAGCTTTCTCATGAGCGGACAGCTGTCTATGTTGTTAGCCTAACCTTCTGATATTAACTCCCCCCAGCTATCTCTCACCACCTGCCAACTTTAATTTTACTTATAAGATGTTGTGCTCTGCTTTTGGGTATTTTGATGTGTCCTTTCCTTTTCCCAGGTTTCCTCTCTTCATTGCCTCGTCTAAACCTTGTGAACTTCTCTTCCTTATTGAAAACCCGATTCAGGCAGCACCTTCTTTGGGCAGCCTTTTTTTATTGAAGATTGGTTGACAAATTTGTTGAATTTGATCATAATTTTACTCACCATTGATTTTAGACTTATTAAACTCTAGCAATTATTATTTGATGTTTTTATGACAGAGATACATTTATTCATTCATTAAATAAATATTTGCTCAGCACTCATTTTGTGCCAAGCATTGACCTAAGAACTGGGGGTACAGCCGTGGATGACACAGATCCTGTATCATGGAAATTATAATCTAGAAGACTGAATGCATGTTTAACATATTTATACATTAAATGTGTTTTTATTTCATTTGTGAGGAGATTAGTGGAAAGAGATAATACATAAATATATTTGGCCTTTGGAAATATGATGATATTAAATCAGTATACAAACATTGATATATTCTTATTCTGTAAAAGCATTAAGAATCCAGTGACACATGGAACCGCGTTAGATATTATGCAAAGAAAATTTTGTTGCGTTATTATTCATTGTATTACTAAGCTTATGTGCGACATGAGTATTTCATACAGAGTTTTATTTCTAAGCAGAGGCTCTTTGACCTCTGTCTGGGATACTGTAGAAGTGATTTCCCTGTTATGCAGATTGTTAGATTAAATCACTTCTAAGTTTCCTTTGATTTTTATGTTCTTTTTTGTGTTTTTTTGTTGTTGTTTTACTTTGGCTTCTTTTCTTCATAATTTTATTTGCTTAGACATTGTCACACATCAGGAGGTGTGATGAAACCCACTTTGTTATAATCTAGCATAACATTTCTCATAGTGTCTTCTCTTCTTAGGATTGGTCAAGCTGTGGGATATTAAAATATGTTACACAAAGAAAGCATTTTGTGCTTAAATAAGTTAAATATAAATGAAGTTGTTTTTTTTAACTGCAGGCCTGCTTGGGTCCTTTAGTAATATTTAGCTAATATTTACTATGATTTTCTAAGAGAGGTTCATATAGCGAGTAGTGTTTCACAGAGGTCTTTGACCAGGAAACCTTTTTTTTATGAAGTGTCTTGGGAAACTATCTGTGGGACACTAGATGTGAAATGTTGATTTTAATGATTTAGATTTCTTTTTTTTTAAATTTAAGTCTTTATTCAGATGTTGTCTTGCTTAAAATGTAACAAAAAAAAAGAAAATTTCTTGGTGTTCTGAAATGTGCAGTTTTGAGCAATAATCTGTCCTGCACTAGAATAATAGCAGTTAAGTTGTAAGATACCATTTTGGATGTGTAGTTGGTTTGTAATAGCTTTTCTTTTCCTAAGCTGGAGAAACTGTTTAATTTATACTGCCTTTTGCAAAAATGTCCTTGTTGCTTATACACATTTTAAATAACCAATGTTGCCTTAATGTGTAGCCTTAAAGCATTGTCTGTTGATTGTTTAATGATTCAGATTTCACACTAAAATGTATTCTAATTCGTTACTGGGATTCTCTTTCTCCTTCCCCCTTGTCACTCCTCAAATCCAACACTATATAAAATTGAATCCAAAAATACATAAGTAGGATTATATATCATGACTAAATGGGGTCCATCCCAGAAATGAATACTGGCTTAGTGTTCACCAAAATGAATGTTCAAAATTTAAAATAAATGAACCACCAAAATTCAACATTTTAACAATTTAAAACATGTATAATCAGCTCAGACACAGAGGAAGAATTTGACAGAAATCTAACATCTATTCTTTATAAAATCTTTCAGCAAAGTAAGGATAGAAGGGCACTAGCTCAACCTGATAAATTAAGGGCATTTATGAAAAATGTACATCTTACATTATGCTTAATGGTAAATGGCTGAATGCTTTCCTCCTCAGATAGGAATAAGAAAATGATGTCTCTGCTTCTATTCATTGTACTGGAGGTTCTAGCCATTGCAATAAGGCAAGAAACTACAAAAAATCTACTTGAACCAATAAGAGAGTTTAACAAGTTTGCAAGATAAAAGGTCAATATACAGAAATCAGTTGTAGTTCTGTATGCTATCAGAATAGTGAAATAAAAAACACCTACCATTAACAATAGTATCAAAAAATATAATATACTTAGGAAATAACCTGAAAAAACATGTGAAAGGCCAGTATTGAAACTGAAAACCATTACTGAAAGAAATTAAACCTAAAATAAATGAGATATCCTGTATTCATGGGTCTGAAGACCCAATATTATTAAATGTCAGTTTTCTCCAAATTGATCTATAGGGTTCATGTACTTGTAATCAAAATCTCAATAGACTTTTTTTTTTAAATAGAAACAAACAGGCTGGTTCTAAAATTTATATTAAAATCATATATGTGATTAAGCATGTAACAAGACTTTATAATAAACCTACACCATACACTGCTATATTATATATATGTGTGCAGTCATTTGATACATGATGAAAATGATATAGTAGCACTGTAATGGGGTGTGGGGTAAAGGACAGTCTTTGCAGTATATGATTTGAAATCAGTTGGATAGCCATATGGAAAAACAAACTAAATATTGACTTCACCATATATTGTACAAGACTTTAATTCCAAATCAATTGCAAATTTAGATATGAAAGCCAAAGCAATAAAACTTACATTGAAAGATAATGTATGAGAATTTAGAGTAGGGAAATAATTCTTAAATTATTAAGCATTTTGTACACAGAAGCATTAACCATAAAGGAAAAGATTGATCAATTAGAACATATTAAATTTATGAATTTCTGTTCATAAGTTAATTAAAAGATGCCATTGGGAAGGTTTTCTATAAGATGGTAAAAAATATTTGCAATACAAATAACCCATGTCTAGAATATTTTTATTGCTTTTTAAAGGGTATAATGAAGTGAAAATGTGTTTTAATTTCTGTCTGTTGATCCTATTTAAATGGACCCTAGTTTTTTAACCCACAAGATTTTAGTTATAAAATTACACTTATGAAGAACCTAGAGATACTTGGTGTTGTGTAGAATCAGTGCAGAAGTGGCTCCTGGACAGGGGTGTCAGCTGTGTTTATAGTTCAGTTCTTGAGCCTTGTGCAGGACTTGGCGTATGCTTGGTCTTCAGCCTGTGTTTACTGAATTAATGGGTGGATGTTTTGTAATTACAAAAAAATATGTATAAAAGAGTAAACACCCTCATATGAGGACAGGCCTTTTAAGTTTAAACCTAAAAATCACAGTAAGCATTATAGTTGGACATGAAGAACCAAAGTGCTAACATTTTTAGAACATGAAGATGAAGTGCATTTTAGGAATGTAAAATGTTAGCCACAATTCTGGGAAGCTTACCGTGGTTATTATCTTCTCACATCAGGGAGGGAGAGGGGATGCCTCTTTGATCTATAAGATGTAATGGAGAAGAGAGAATTTCATCTCACAAAACGGGATTTTCTAAGCATAACATGCTACTTTTGATAAGAATTAGCTGAGATAGTGAATATTTGTGTTAGCTAAGCAGAGCTTGGATTTAGCGAATGGCAGATAAGAGTATAGAGTGTCTTAATGCACATTTTTGAAGCATTAGGTTCATCTCAAGTATGTATTGGTAATGATTGCATTATTTAAATTTCAACTTTACATTTTTTGCAGAGTTCTGAAGTTCCTGTTGCTTCAGACGATGGATGAGCAATCACAAGGGATGCAAGGACCACCTGTTCCTCAGTTCCAACCGCAGGTAATTTGTTCTCATAAATGCAGCCGTAAGAGTGTGTGTGTGTGAGAGAGAGAGAGAGAGAGTGTGTGTGTGTGTGTGTGTGTGTGTGTGTGTGTGTGTGTAGACATAGATGTACATGCAGTGAGGAAGGAAGTAGTACATGTACAGTCTCTTTAGGAAATAAAGTAGCCAAAAATGCTAGTATGAATTTCCAAGCTTCAATCAGGATTGTTTTTATTATAAAATACTGTTTTAGAATATTTAGTTCTCATGTATGAAACTGAAATATGAAAAAAGAGGGGGGGCAGCTTTAGCTTTTAACTTGAATTGAATGACCCACAGGCTTTGGAAGCTAATGTTTGGCTCAGAGAGGAAGAGAAAAGGCAAGGCGGCGCCTGTGTGTCTAGTGCCTGTCTCTGCTCTGGCTGGTCCTGCATTGCCCACGACTGCCTTCTGTTACTGTCACTTTTCTTATTTTCTCTGAGTAGCAGTGTGTTTCCCCTGTTACGTAGTTGCTCGTTTTTTTATAGCATGAAATGAAGTTAAAGGAATGTTTCAGCAAAACATGTCCACACACTATAGAAGTTAATTACCTAGCATGCTGTGTTCTCTGTGGATGCTTACCCTAAAGCCCGATGCATGATGACGTGTCTAAAATAACATTCATCCCTGCACAGAGGCAGCAGTTCGTTTCTGTTGTTGTTATTAATAAATACCGTGTTTTTTCACTTTGGTGTTGGAGACCTTCTACAGTGTCCCAAATTTACTGTGCTAGCCTTGTCCAAGTTTTGCTTGATCGTATTTCTGGAAATGAAGAATTGGTAGATGTACTTTCGTGGTATCTTTGTCTGGTGTTGGTATCAGAGTGATGGTGGCCTCATAGAATGAGTTTGGGAGTGTTCCTTCCTCTGCAGTTTTTTTGGAATAGTTTCAGAAGGATAGGTGTTAACTCATCTCTAAATATTTGGTAGAACTCGCCTGTGAGGCCATCTGGTCCTGGACTTCGTTTGTTGGGAGTTTTTAAATCACAGATTCAATTTCAGTACTTGTAATTGGTCTGTTATAGATGTTATTTCAAATGAGTTCTGTAGTCAGATAAGTTGGGGAGACTTGGATTTGCACAGCTGCTTCATGACAGTACTTTCTCAGAGCCTTCCCTGTGTTATTAGGGTGCGCTGTGAACTTCCTGGAGGGGGTTTTGGGGTGTAGTGTTTTCCAGACTTATTTGACCACGGGATCCTTTTTGTTTAAGCACATTTATTGGCTTCTCTCAGAATCCGTGTCTGTGAGGCACAGTGCAGGAAATACTGCCTACAGAATAAACTATCTTTTCTGCCTCTGTGACTTTTTTCATCTTGTACCCTCATATTCCTCTCCAATTTTTGAAATCCTGCCCACCCTTTAAAGGACCATCTAAAATGCCATCTCCACTATGAAGCTTTTTCTGATTTTGTGAATGTAATATTTTTTCCTTGGAAACGTGATGGTGCATCCTTTGTATGTCTCTGCTGGTATTTCTGAGGCCTTTGTGTCATTTTACATAGGCATTTTCCTTATCTTTGCTGTTGGGTTAAACTCTCCTTGAGGATTTATACTGTGTCTTACTTTCTTTGGATGCCCTGTGATAATGCAGCTCCCCACATGAAGCAGGGTCTCAATAAGAATGTGTGACTGAAACCAACCAGGGACTCCTTCAAATGAACATGTTTAAATTAGCCCTTTACCCAATTGAATTTTACATTGTTTTCTTTGTTACACCCGTCTGAATCCTCTGTACCGTATTCAGAAAAGAGACCCTTTAGAGCTTAGAGTAAGGCCAATATTTTAATTTCAAGATGACTGTTTTTTATTTTTTAGATCTACCATCTATATTTTGTGTATGGTCATCAATTATCAAGATTATAGTAAGCAGTTTCTGTCTATTAGATACAGACGTATCTTAGTGCTAGTTTTACACACATACATAGATACTGTGGGTCCGTATTATATTGTTTCTAGTGAAGACAGTAAAAGAAGCACTTCTAAAATTAGGTAGTTCATGTCATGATTTTGAAATTCTGTTTTGAACAGTCCTAAATTTCAAAGGAAAAAAAAATGAGCACTTTCATTTTTGCCTTCTACTGACTCACCAGCCAGGAAAGTCATGGTTTCCTGGGACCATGCAGCATACATTTCAGAACCACGTCTGTGGTTCTGCATCTCTTTTCACACAGTTCCCTTCATCTCTGCCTCCTGCTGCTGCTCCCAGGGGTGGGGGAAAGAGGGAGGGTTTTTCCTGTCTCTGCGTCCAGACTGATGGTGTGAGATTACCTGACAAGAGTTTACAGGCGTTATTGCTTATTAAGTCTTTGAAAAGTGTTACTGCTCTCAGTAGCATGATTTTTAAAGGCTGGCAAAGGACAGGCTCTGCTAGGGGCTGACAACCTTCTTTTGTTTTGTTCCACACCATTGGCCTGAATAACGGGGTGATATGGCAACATATGGTTAGCTGAGTGACTCCTACTTTTGTGATGCTAATACGTGTCTGGACATAAACCGAAAACGAAGTCAGCTTTCTAAGTGTCAAATACCAATCCCCTGTATAATGACAAGTGATGTATATTCTTGGCATATCTTTCTTTTTCTTGTTCTGAGATGAATACTCTAACCCCGTAATGTGTAATATGTGGTCTCACATATTACTGTGAGAGCTCCTTTTTCTTTAGTACTGTGTGAGGTTCCTTTTTTATAAGCTTCAGGATGTGAGATTTATGTATCTCTATTAATTTTTTTGTGTGTATTGTCATTCTCTTGAACTTAGGGAAATTTTTTTTCTATCAGCTTCCTTTTCCTTCCCTTTTTCCTTTGATTCCTCTACTAAAGCCAGAAAGTACTGAAAGGATGTTTTGACTAGATTTGTATGCTGTTGGACTCTTGTTGGTGGAACAATGGATTTAGCTTAATTTAAAAAAGAAAATTCAGACTATATAAAAGATGGTGACAGAGAAATACGAAAATACTAAACTATTTTAGTATGAGACTAATTTTAAACAATGGGGGCTTCCCTGGTGGTGCAGTGGTTGAGAGTCCACCTGCCGATGCAGGGGACACGGGTTCGGGCCCCGGTCCGGGAAGATCCCACGTGCCGTGGAGCAGCTGGACCCGTGAGCCATGGCCGCTGTGCCTGCGCGTCCGGAGCCTGTGCTCCGCAACGGGAGAGGCCACGACAGTGAGAGGCCCGCGTACCGCAAAAAAAAAAAAAAAAGATTAAAAAAATAATTAAAAAAACAATGAAAGTTTGCAACTAACATTTTTTGAGTATTTTGATTTCTGATCATTGAGTGAAGAGCACTATGGTACATTCACTTTTTATCATAAAGATAAATGTAAAACAATTATAATCAGAGCACAATTTTAAGAATTTATGGGAATGATTAGAAGGGAGGATTAATTTTAATTATGATAATCACCAGGACTTAGGTTATAATTATTATTTGTAAATTTGAAGTTATCTAGTGTAACGCTTTGGCTACCTGTGAAAGAGGGAAAGTTTCCCAGATCTACAGGTAGGAAAATAGACGTTCCTCGTTTTTATTGCTTGGAAAGTATGAGAACCTTGTCTGGGAGTCTTCCAACCCAAGCAGTAAGGTAGATCAACCATTCCTTTAAGCTTCCTGGTGGCCCAAATTATTTGCAGTCCCCCTGTGCTTTTGCATCCCTGTGAAGCGAGGTGTAGGGATGAGATGAAGCTAACCTTGTAGCATGTTTGGGGTAGTGATCTGGGCGCTTTGTGGACCAGAGCGACGTTGCCCCCAGTGGACTGTGTTGAGTGGGATGAGTTTTGGACGTGATGATTATATCACCTTCCCTTGTCTTTAGCTCATCTTACAGAATCACTTTATGAAATAAGGGTCATCATGTAGTTTACTTCTTTTGATAAATTGATTTTGCCAAGGTGTTTGTTGTAAGTAGCATTGAGTACAGCTTCTGTTCTTTGAATTGTTTATAGAAATTTCGGTGTGGTGTTCTCCCTTTGACAGTTGCCTTCAGTGAATGACTTTAGGTGCAGGAGAATGAACAGCAGCTGTTCTGAGGAAAGCAGGCTCGCGCCGTGGTTTCAGTTCACGACGTCTCGTATCTCTGCTCTCCCCAAACCCCCAGCACTGTCTCCCCCGTCCTCACACTTAGCTGATGCCCTTGCTTCCTGTTTCACTTGAAAACACCGTAACAGTCAGAAGAGAACTTCCACCGACTTTTCCCAGACGTGTAGTCACATGACTGGCCTTTTCTGTCACCAGATGAACCAGCCACACTGTGCCCAAGGCCAGCACGCCCCTGACCACTGGATCCCACCCACCCTCTGCTCCTATTGGCCCCTCTCTGCGGGCCCTTCACTAGCACACCATCGCGTGGTTCTCTCTTCCGTCTCAACAACAAACCGTGACCTGCTCGGGTCCTTGGACTCTTTAATCAATAGGAATTGGTAGGAGGCCAGATGAGAGATCCAGGCAAGGCTTTATTGAGACTCGTGCCGCAGCGGGGTGGGGCTGGGGGTGGAAACGAGCAGTAGGTGCCCTTGCTTGCTCCCCGAGGGGGCTTGAGCTGGTTCATCAAACGGGCTGAGGGCGGGGTGGGTCTGGCAGGAGGCCTGGCTTAGGTGGTCTGCTCGCCCTCTGGGTGGTGCTGTGTGCAGGGATCCCGTGCAGGACCCTGCTTTTGCTCCTGGCACCTCAGAAGGGGCCGTTGGTTTGGGGCCTGTGTGTACCTTATTGTTCATAACTGCCCGACTGCACATGCGTGCAGTTATTTTTAGTCCATAATGGTTTCTTTATATCCTGTTGCCCAGGTGCAAGTGCAAGCACTCAGGTAGAGGGTCCCCTGTCACAACCTATCTCAAAACCAAAACAAGTCCAAACCAAAAACCAGCTTTTAAAGTCCTTCTTTTCTCCAGCTGTTAACTAACCTATTTCTCTGCTGCCTTTTATTGCTAATTCTTAGCTTTATTTGTAGGTTTGTCTCCCGTTTCCCCCTTCGCTCTCTGAAATGTGCTCCAGTTAGGCCTTCTCCCCACCCTCCCGGCTAGACTGCCTTGTCATGGTCCCAGCTATGCGCAGGTGCTCCGTCCCTGGTCAGCTCTCAGGCCTCGTCCTCCTTGGCTCATCAGCTGCATTCAGTAGTCGATGGTACTCTCTTCTTTGAAACCTGTTCATTGCTCAGCTTCCAAGAACCTTGTTTTTCTCGTCTTACTGGTCCATCGTTTGCTGATTTCTCCTCACCTCCTGGACCTCTTAACAATAGAGGGCTTCAAGGCTTGAGACCTCTTTCTGTCTATATCCCTGCTTGGAGATTCTTCCAATTTCGTGATTCTAAGTATGATCCATATGCTGGTGACTCTCACATTTATATCTCAGCCTGGACCTCTGTCCTGAATTCCAGACTCATGTATCCAGTTGCCTGCTTGACCTCAAATTTGTATGTCTCAAAGCGAGCACATGTGAAGCTGAACTCTGAATGGTCCCCCCCAACCCTTCTGTCTGCAGGCCTCTCTGTCACAGTTGGTGGCAGGTCCATCCTTCCCTTGCCCAGGCTGAAGCTCCTGGAGACGTCCCTGGCTTCTTCCAGCTCTCTCGTGTTGTGTCTCACCTGTTCCCAGACCCCACAGCTCCATCTTTAACACACAGTTAGAATTGGGATACTTCTTGCCTCCTCTGCTGCTACTACTGTGGTCCAAGTAATTTTACTTTTTCACCAAACTTATTTCAGTAGCTTCCCAGCCTCCATCCTTGCCTCCCTTCAGCCTGCTCTCAATACAAAATTATATAAACTTTAAATGTAAAATACAAAATTTCAGTCAAATTGTGTCTGTTTAAAACCTTCTAGTAGTTTCTCATAGGCTTACTCACTCATCATCTTCCAGGGTATATTTAACTATCACCTTCTTTGATCATTTAATGAAAATTGAACCTTCACACCCACCAGTAAGCCTTTGCTGCCATATTTTTCTGCGTAGAATTGATTGCCTTTTCACTTTTTCATTGTCTGTCTGCTTTCTCTAGAGTATAGGCTTCATCCCGAGACCCCAGAGTGGTACCTAGGGCACGTAGTAGGCATTCAGTAAATGCTTGTTGAAGACAAACTGGGTGTCAGATCAACCCATTCTCCATCTTTTCAAGCACCGCCTTTTAAATGAATATTAAGATACATAAATGTCTTTGGAATTTCTCTTCCTGGCACAAGTTCAAGCAGTGGCCTGTGCCTTGGTACCTACATCAAAAATACGATAGGAAGCCATTCCTGGCAACGCTTTGTTAGACCGAGGTGTGAGAGACCAGCCTGCGCCGAAGCAGGGAAGAAGGGCTCAGAGAAAAAGAAAGAAATTTTCTCCAGGACAGGTTTCCACATCTTTGTGAGCCCAGAAGTCAGGTGTGGCCTAAGATGTCTGAACTCTTAATTTACCATTTTTGTTTTTCTTGGGTAACAGTCTATATACAAAAGTAAATGTATATTAAATGGTTTATTAAAAAACACATCCTCCATTTCTTATGGACTTTTTTTCACCTCCTTGGTTTAGCTGGAACAGACCTCTTTCCCCCAAGGACACTGTTTCCCGTTACCCTCTCAGTGGAGGCTGCTGGTTCTCTAATAACCCCACGCCGTGAGGATCGGGGGTCGGATGGCAGCCTGTCTGTCCACAGAGCCTCTTCCAGACCATGATTCCTCCTTGTTCTTGGGGTAGGGAGGCCTGAAACCTGCTGCGTCAAGGCTCTGCCACCCTAAGAAAGGGCGTTCACCTTCCCTGTCGCTGTTGTCTCCTGACCTTTTCGTGACCCGTCGCACTACTTGGACACTTGGCCCCTGGCTCCTGGCTTTTGTCCAGGGCAGTAGCCCTGCTGCTGCTATCAGTACCTGCTTCTGATTGAGTTCTTACAGCACACCCACCCTGTGCAAAGCATTGTGAATGTGTGTGTCATTTATTCCTAACGCAAGCTGTAGGAGGTGTTATCTGTCACACTTCACAAATGAAGAGACCGAGGCTCAGACCAATGAACTAACTCAGCCTTGGTCACGTAGCTGGTAAGTGGCGGGGCTGGGATTGGCACCGGGTCTGTCTCACTCTTTAGAGTGAGCTTTTAGAAAAAGCTCCCCATCCATTTCCTGGCCAGTCTGATCTTCTCAGTCACCGTGACTCTTGATATTTTTATAGGTACCTCAAGCTCCTACTCTTCAAGATGGAATTTATTATTTCCTGCCCAGGATTGTCCTTTTGCCTGTGACTATTAGCACCGTCCATCTAGTCGTCCAAACTACAAACAAGCAAATCGCATACTTTACATTAGGCAGTTTTCCTCTTGTCTTGATTTTACTCCCTAAATAGCTCTTGAATCTGCTCATTCTCTACATCCTGACTGTAACTACTGTAGTTTATTTAGATTACTGCCACCTTTGCCTGGATTATCGCAGAAGCTTCTGAACTGATCTCTTTACCTCTCATTTTACCATTTCTAGTTCATTCTTTACATTGTAGCAAAAGTCATCTTTCCAAAGTGTACTTTTTATCGTATCACTTCCTAAAAGCGCCGGTTCCTATGGCTTTTAGGGTGGATTCTGCATTTCCTTGTGTGTCGTAGAGGGTCTTGCATCATCTGGTCGCCTTTTTCTTCTCCAGCTGCATTTTGTGTCTTTCCCTATTTTGGACACAGATTCAGTCGTGCCTTGCTTATACCATGCTCTCTTTCGGCTCCAAATCTCAGATGCTGAGGTAATGGTCTCAGGAGCCGTTCAAGGAGATTTAGTCCCTAACGGAACCTAATAGCATAAAGACTCCTTATAATGTGGATGAACTACATGGTAGAGGCCCTAAGGAAAGTGTTATCCTAGAGGAAACATGTAATTTGGAAGACAACAAAAAGATTATTCTCAGAAAAATAATGATTACTGGGTAGTTTCTTACACTAGTATGCTTCTAACAAATCAGAATATGCTATACCAGCAGTGCAGTGTTCACTTCATGCTTAATGAGTAGTAGGTCATGGGTACTCAATAAATATTTGTTGGATGAATGAATTAATCTCTAAGTGAAAGCTAAATATTGATCAATCTAATTATGTTGTATAGATTTTAGTTACTTGAGAGTTATTTTAGGAAAAGACTGTGGCAATATAGAATAATAAGAAATCTGTCAAATGAGAAGTGATATCAAAATATTTAAAGCTTAGTTGAGTTTTGAATTTAGATTGCTTGTTCATATTTACATATTTAGGGGTAAGTGTTCCTTAAATTTTAAAGGAAATGCCTTGAGAAATTTAGATGAGTTTTAAAAGAATGGGAATGCGGTAAGGATTCTCTCATCTGCTCTCTTGGAAATTTCTATTTGAATAGTCTGATGTGGGCAAAGATGAGGTCGACATTAATCAAAACAGTTTCCCAGTTCTATCTGGAATTGCATTCAGAGCCTGAAATATAGTTTTAATAAATACAGTAATGAAAATTGTTCCATTTTTGAGGGTGAACGTAATATTTGGAAGATTCAGAAATCTTTTGGAGCCAAGTATGTACTTGGTGAAAAAAAATAAATAGTCTTGGTATTCTTCTTTCGATCAAAATGAGATATCTTCTTAAATGAGACCAGTAATTTTCATGTGATTCACAAACTGATTACAGTCCAAGGAGGAATTTCAAACATATTTTCAGTACTGGAAGCCTTCCTGGAGCAAGTCCATATCCTCTCACGGTGCTTGTTTGAAGGGCAACGTTGAATGTATAGATTCTAATATGTTTGTTAGAATTCGGTTGTGTCATTTTACATTTAGCATACCTTTATATTTTGTCTCCCTTTATATTATTATTTGAATATTATGACTTCTTCATATGACTGTGGTTATGTTTCATACATCTTTCTCACTAAATATTCATAAAACAAATATTCCTCAGATTTAGAAATTTTGATAAGCACTTCTTTTTCCAGGAACACTTATGTAGAATACATTTAATTATGCATTCCTTTTATTTATTTTTTTTCCTTGACTGGGTATCATTCAGTGTAGGAGAAGAGGGGGATGGAGGGGGAGGGATTTCTAGGAGAGTTCTGATAGGGTGTCCAGGAGAGCGCCAGGGGGGCACCAGGGCTCAGTTTCAGGCAGCACTAACTTCCAGAACCAACACATGGGAGAGAGGGAGCAATGGGTTCCGTGGCCCAGAGTGATGAGCAAAGTGAGAAGAGAAGGCTGAGGATGGAGCCCTGTGGACACCAGAATTTATATGTGGGGGGGAACACGTAGGGGAGCTGAGAGCAATCAGAAGCGCTGGCTGTTCTGTGGGGTGGTTCAGGGCCTGAGCCCTGAAGTCGGATTGCCTGGGGTCAATTCTTGGATGCCCCACTTTCTAGCTGTGTGATGGAGGACAGGTTATTGAACATCTGTATGTTTCACTTTTCTTACTAATAAATTAGAGGAATCATAGTTTTTACCTCCTATGAGCTATGGAGCTTCTAAGATTGTGCTTGGCACGTAGATAGGACCCAGACGACGGGGATGAGGGTGAGGGTGATGATGACGACGTTCTGCCAGTGACACTCTTGGAGCATAGGTTTCTCCACCAGTGGTTGGTTCTGCATCATCTTACATCCTTTATTACATTGTTATTACCTGCCTTCTGCCCACACTGTTGCTTCGTTAGCCTTGTTTATCCTAGTCCGTGGCATCACTATCCATCGAGGTGCTCAAGCCCCAGATCCATGATTTATCCTTGATTTCTCTCTGTCCCCCTCTCCTCATACTCAATTCATCAGCAGCTCCTTTGACTCCACCTCAAGATCATATCCTGATTCCGTCTGCTGTTCGCATCTCCCCGCAACAGTCAGGTCAGGTCCACTTCCTCCTGTCCAGTCCCCCTGCTTCCACTCTTGCTTTACTTATCCTCCTGTTCAATCCTTCCCCACCAGCGTCGTGAGTTGTCATTGTAAAATGTGTGTTAGCTCACAGTACCGTGCTTCCCTGCTGGAGACCCAGGTCCCTCACTGGTGCTGTCAGAGTGCCGTGCGGTTTTGTCATGCTCGCCTCTAACCTCGTTCCTCAGCCCGTCACCCTTGTTCTCCATCTTCCAGCCAGTGTTCCTTCAACACACCCAGTTCATTCTTTCCTCGAGACATTTTCTCCAGGTTTTCTTTCTGCCCTTTTTTTTTCTTCTGGTCTTTTTTTTTTTTTTTTTTTTAACATCTTTATTGGGGTATAATTGCTTTACAATGGTGTGTTAGCTTCTGCTTTATAACAAAGTGAATCAGTCATACATAAACATATGTTCCCATATGTCTTCCCTCTTGCATCTCCCTCCCTCCCACCCTCCCCATCCCACCCCTCCAGGCTGTCACAAAGCACCGCGCCTATATCCCTGTGCCATGCGGCTGCTTCCCACTAGCTATCTACCTTACTGCGTTTGTTAGTGTGTATATGCCCATGACTCTCTCCCGCCCTGTCACAGCTCACCCTTCCCCCTCCCCATAACCTCAAGTCCGTTCTCTAGGAGGTCTGCGTCTTTATTCCTGCTTTACCCCCAGGTTCTTCATGACATTTTTTTTCTTAAATTCCATATATATGTGTTAGCATACGGTACATGTCCTTTTCTTTCTGACTTACTTCACTCTGTATGACAGACTCTAGGTCTATCCACCTCATTACAAATAGCTCAATTTCGTTTCTTTTTATGGCTGAGTAATATTCCATTGTATATATGTGCCACATCTTCTTTATCCATTCATCCGATGATGGGCACTTAGGTTGTTTCCATCTCCGGGCTATTGTAAATAGAGCTGCAATGAACATTTTGGTACATGACTCTTTGAATTTTGGTTTTCTCAGGGTATATGCCCAGTAGTGGGATTGCTGGGTCATATGGTAGTTCTATTTGTAGTTTTTTAAGGAACCTCCATACTGTTCTCCATAGTGACTGAACCAATTCACATTCCCACCAGCAGTGCAAGAGTGTTCCCTTTTCTCCACACCCTCTCCAGCATTTATTGTTTCTAGATTTTTTGATGATGGCCATTCTGACTGGTGTGAGATGATATCTCATTGTAGTTTTGATTTGCATTTCTCTAATGATTAATGATGTTGAGCATTCTTTCATGTGTTTGTTGGCAGTCTGTATATCTTCTTTGGAGAAATGTCTATTTAGGTCTTCTGCCCATTTTTGGATTGGGTTGTTTGTTTTCTTGTTATTGAGCTGCATTCTTCTGGTCTTTTAATCTCGCCATAAACGTCACCTTCTCACCAAGGTCATCCCAGAATTACCCACTCTAAAATAACCATCCACTCATTTTCCATTATATCACTCTGTTTTATTTCTCTGCATATGCTTAAATATTAGATACTATTATGTATTTGCTTATTGTCTTTTTATTGTTTTGGATTATGTATTTGTTTAATCTCCCTCCTCTGTTAATAACTGTGGAATAAATGAATACATTGTAGAAAACCTCTCCCCTCTATTTGTGTCTGTCTCTGTCTCTGTTTCTGTCAGGGAAAGGCTTTTGCTTGCCATGTTTAATTGTACCAGGTATGGCTGGTGGTGCTCATGGGGCAGATGGGAGTGTCTTCATCATTATCCTACTCATGAAATGCTGGGAAAGGTCATCAGTATTTCTGGTTACATAATTTGGATATAGTGATTATGCTGGGTAGTGTAACTAATGATGATTAAATGATACAAACACTGGGGTCTTATAAATGTTTAACTAGATAATTGGTTGTATTTGATCACTCATTTTTCTTATGCTATAGTGAATTCTCTCCTTTGTTTGATAAAAAGCCAGTTATAATGATTAATGGCATATTGTTCCAACTGATGTAAATCTCAGACACTTAGGGTCTTCAGGAATAGGTTACTTTTGAAATAGTTAAAGAAATTTTAGGGAGATCATTTTTCACATGGGAAGAAGCATGACTAATTAGACTCTGTTGGCGCATGTGATGTTTTGTTTTTGTTTTTAATATGTGTTTTTTTTTTATTTCTAGTGAGGTTTGTAGAAAATAATGTATAACAGCTTTATGTTAGATATTGTCGAAAGGATGTTCTAGTTTTTGTAGTTTGGAGGTGAGTAATATCTCTTTAAAGATCATACATAGCATGAGCTTTATTGCCAAATAAAATTGAAGGGCATTTTGAAGTTTTGTAACTTCTAAATTTTTGAGAAATTTAATAATGTTAATATAAATATAGTTTATTAGATTACATAATTGGTAATATGAAAATCACCAGTAAGAGGTGAATTTGCAGTAACAGTGAAAACCATATTAATGATGTTAAATATTGTAATTAATACTGGCTTGTATATTAGATCATTGATAACAATACCTCTAGGAATTATCAGGACATAATTTTCTCTCTGGGGAGTCTGTTGAGTCCATGCTGTGACTCTTCTAATTTCCCCAGAGAGAATTATCATCATCATGTTACCCTGAATTATCTTACTGCTCATTAAATGTTCCTGCCTTCAAATTTAAAGGAAATTAAAGAAATTAATTTAGTCATGGGAAATTATTAATTGTTTAACGAGGTTGCACCTGTGATAGTATGAGCCTGTGGCACAGCAGAAGGAATTTTATTTTAAAATGAAAAGTATTTATGTGAAGGAAGCAGTTAACAGACTGACATGTAGAAGTTAATCCCAATTAGGTAGCAAGATCTGGCGGTATGTAATTAAAGTGCATTCAGATCAACAAGAGATTTCATTAATGAGAATGCAGAACACTTAAGGTGTTATAAAAAGCTTCCTTCACTCTAGAGTTTGATTTTTTTTAGTTGTCATATGTAATTTTGAGTATTTATTTTATGTTTCTGAGATTTTAGGGTTCTTTTATAGTATAACTTGCAGATTCACATATCTCAAGAGACTAAACGTAATTTACCACAAAAATGTAATGCAAATGCTTCCAACATCTGTTTTAATTGTGTCCTTTATTTAAGGAGTTGTGGGTGTCTTATAGTTAGTAATTAAGAAATAAAATAACAACAATAAAAACAATAAACAATAAAACAATAACAATATCAAAACAATGTATGTAGGCTTAGTTATGTTATTCATGTTAATTAGTTATATTTTGAGACTTATTCCAAAAATGAATCTGTTTGAAAATTCTTGTATGGGGTATGTATGTAGTCTTTATTTAGTAAGTTTAGAAGCTACCCTGTGCTGAATTAATCACACCCTTTCTCAGTTTCTTTTGTCACGAAGAGCTTGCAGCTTCACACTTGTAGGGTTTATGGGCTTTCAAGCAGTTATTATCTTCACTTTGCCTGTGAATTTAAACTTTACTGTGAGCATGTTCCAGCCCGATAGCTGAATTGCGGCCACACGTGGTTTTGTTTATTGCATGCTCCCCCACAACAATTAGGAGGCCTTCGGGCAGAATAATTTTAGTTAGCTGTAGTGTATGGCACGAAGGAGCCTTACACCCAAGGGGTCAGGCTGTGTTGATTCATGAATCAGGAAGACAGTCCGCGTGATAACTGGGGTGTCCTGGTTGGAAGGCAGAGCCCAAGGCTGGGCGGTGCTCAGAGACCCTAGTAAGGATGTGGCTGGCATATGGGAAGCCTAGCTGTAGATACAGACAAACTCCAGTTTCGGCCAGAGGAAGAGGACCAAAGAAGCAAATCAGGGTCAAGACTAAAGAATTTCAGTCTTGAAAACCCGAGGACATGCAGGAGGCTGTACAAATCCAGAGCCTGTGGGGAGAGAGGGTCGGTGGCAGGCTGTTACCTGCGGGAGGGGGCGTAGATGACGGTGAGGGAGTGCGTGAGCTTGGCTCTGTCCCAG